>NC_136059.1:702229603-702863769 GCF_964261635.1 Lissotriton helveticus | reverse complement strand
AAAATGTGTGGTGACCCGACTTTGAACATCTTCACAACTCTATGTATTTAAATAGTAACAGATATTCCTCTGTAGGTGAGGTATTAAATCTGCCTCAAGGGCACGCAAAACGTTTGCCACTGCGACCCAAAAAAGGTGACAATAACTGTGAAACTTCAAATGCGGACCTAGTTATCCCAACTTTGTTACTTCACGGTACTCTTAATTTTTAGGGCTAGAACTCTTCATACAGGTTGATACCACATGGTAGAAACAATTCCCACATACAGCAATTATGCTAGGATTTAGTACCAAAGCACCCTATGACCCTATTACAGCATCGACTACCTTCAATCGCAGAACTAAATATCCAGGGTGAGAACTCTGACTTTTTTTTAATACATACCACTGATGAAATTGTCTTTTTTACTGCTTCCAGGTACTGGTACAGTACATGCAAATGCATCATTTACCCTGCAGGAGAACAGGATCTTAAATACATATTGCAATTTTACCCATAACTCATGCCTGTCAGTGCTTCACGTGCTCAGAATTTTACTAAGTGGCACTATTATTTACAGGTCATAATTCAAAGTTTAGCTCCAAGGAAGAAAATGTATCTTTCATTCTAAATGTTCACTTTGTCTACCACTTTATATCGAAAATAAGTAAGGGAACACTGCTTACTTGTTTTGGATATATTTTTTATATCAATGCTGTTGCTAGTTTTATCATTATGTATGCTGCATTCTGCGGAATGTACGGTGCCATGGTGTGCCATCAGTCTCACAACCCAAAAACATCATAATGATTGCTCATGGCAGCCATGCATTCTATAAATGGCATGTATCATACAACATGAGTAGCACAAAGTCATAATAAGTAACTGGAATCTGCACTGTTAATGGCACAGTGGCACTTATGGTATAGATAATTTCACAAAAAATGATGCGTTCAGTTTTGAATGAGGAGGATAGATAAAGCCACAGTGCTCAAAAAACCTTCAAAGGAACAAAAAGATGGAAAAACAACGATTGATGTTCCTCCGGGAAAGCATCTAGGGTTCTTTGCAGGGTTGGCTCCTCCATTTGAGGGGAGGAGTGTTGCCCCTCAAAGAAAAGCCACAGGCCAGTGCTGAAAAATAAAATGGTAATAACATTTATTTATTCCCATTTTGCCTTTCAGCAACCAACCCGTCCCAAACTGAGTGTCAGGATGGGGCCAGGCCTTTGCTGCTGAGTAGCAGCAGGGTGCTCTGCGCTTAAATTTAAAATGTGGGCGTTCCTTTGTCCGGCCTTCTTGCGACGGCCAGCAAGACATGCACATTTTAAACTTCTCTAATTAACCTCTCTAAAGCAGCTGAGTTAGGGAAAGTGCAGGTCTCCAGTGCTCCTAAGAGCGCTGAGTCAGGCCACTCCCTCCAATCCTGGAGCTGCTCTCATGCTGGTGAGAGTAGTGCTAGAATTGGTTGGGGGAGCTGTCGGGGTCCCACGTTGGGACCTGGAAAAGAAAAGAATGCTGGAGGAGGACATTGCATATCAAGGTACGTGTGTTTTATTGTTTATTATAATTTTTTGCCACCTGCAACACCACCCTCCGTACATGCCAGCTGCCAATAGGTCTTTGCAACCAACATACCATGTTGATGGTATTAGCTGATTAATTCACTATCTAAATAAGCCCCATAATTTGCAAAATTATGAGTGCTGGGGCACAAACGCTTGCTCAGAGCCTGCCGTCAGCACTGCAGAAGGCCGGGATGCCTATCACTGCGGCTGCATAGTCTTGAGTCCACGTCATGAATATTTTTTCCATCACCAAACACTTCCTGGCACTTTATCTTAATCCAGCACATTCTTTTCCAGCCGTGCAGTCTCCCATTGTCACTTTTTTGAAGTCTTTCTCTTCCTCTTCTGCCCCTCTTTTGTTTTTTTCTCTCTTGTGTTGCGGGTCAAAGTCTGAAAATGAAAAATCAGTGCTAGTGCCCAAAAATAAGTGCTGGTGCCCAAAAATAAGTGCTGGTGCCCAAAAATGAGTGCTGGTGAGCCCCACCTGCAACAACCAGCTAAAATCAAGCACTGCACCATCATGACTTCAATTGAGATTCTATGTTAATGTATGTTCGCGTAGCTCGATGAAAACAGTTCACATTGTTTGGGAACCATAGCCAAAAAGAGGCCTTTTAAGGCATGGGCAAAGTGGGCTCAGTGCCCTCACCTTTAAAGGGGCCCCCTAGGAAGGTTGCCCCCTGCCTCCCTACATCCCACCAGTATTTTTGTATCTAACCATTTGCCTTATCCACTGTCATCTTGATGATCTTTGGTGTCCCAGGAAAGCCATATTTTAGTTATTTGATGTGATCCCTTCCTGAACGTTTAATGTACATATTAATACTTGTAGGTATTGTGTGGGCTTCAATAAGCATAACAAGGGTATGCAATTCAATTTAGTTCCAAACAAGGGAGTACCAAAATATGTCAATCCTGGGATACCGAAACTCCTTAAGATGACACTGTAAAATAAATCTACTTCAGTATTTTGCAGGTTTGACAGTGTGAATGCAATGGGAATTGAATCTGAAATGTATGACCTGAAAGGCATCCTACAGAATGTACCCCCTTTATATAAGTATTGCTCATAATTCAAGTTTAGGAAGTCCCCAAGCATGATCAACATAGAAAGATGGATGCTCCCAAGCATGATCTATATAGAAAGATGGATGTCCCCAAGCATGAATACTATAGAAAGGTTTACACTTCATCTTTGACTTTAACTTCATTTGCAAGAATACAGTGTATCAGTGCTTTGCCATGAAAGGATAGTAAGTAATTTCACTTTAAATGTATGCAAGTGGAAGAACCTGTTCTGGATGGAATATTATCTATTGTAACTTACCACGGTTCCATTGCAGTTAGGCCCTGGCATAGCAGAGGGCTTGTGGTGAATAAAGTCTCCGGCTCCCTGTCTTCTTTAATCTCTACAGACAGCTTGCTGAACAAAACAAGGTGAGCTAATTATGGAGCAGCAGATGAAACAAGAATTGAGAAAAACTGAAATTGAGCCAGTGAATTTCCCAAAATTTCTGAATTTTGCATTACACAAATTTGCAAAATATCTTAAAAATGTTGCGCTATGCAATCTTATGTAATGTTTACCTGTGGGTGATTGGTCTGGGCAGAATATATTTTGCCTAGGGACATTTTCTGAATAAGCTAGTCTCCTTTTTATGCAAAGTATGCTCTCATATGAAAAAAGCCATATAACATATAAGGCAAAACGTTAGCCAATTTTTCAAAACAGCATCTTAGATTGATAACAGTGAATGAACTTCTTGAAGTTGTTCTATTGCTCCTCACTTCTCCTGGAATCACACACACTAGTGCCAATCTCCCTCCTGTCGTCATAGACGCAGCGATGCAGCAGAGTGAGTGAGTGGCTCCACAGCGGTTTTAGGTCCACAGTCTGTGGCCTCATCAATCTTCGTTTCATCATTTATTGTTCCCATTGCTAACTGAGTGACTTCTTGAACTTTGTACTTACTGGACCAGGCGCGGGTGTTTGGATGCTACAATAGTTGGGATCAGTGCTATCCAGTTTACCACCTGAGAGGACATGATATGCTAAAAAAAACTGATTCATGCCTTCAAATCTATCAATGGGGCACTGCCCCTACCCCTTGGCTGCCATTGGCCGTGTTCAGCCACCCTAAAACTTACTACCCACCCCGGAGAGATTCCAAGGAGGGAATCACATCATACAGAATTCTGTACAAAGACTGGACCTAGAGGTTTTGATTAGGTTCCTGTGGATGCAGCATTCTAAACTAGCAAGGCAAAAGAGAATCAATCCTCTTGCATCATTGCATCATCTAGTCCTGGGGAGCCAAGAATAGGGATGAGTACAACATGGTATGAGGGTCACTTTTCAACCCCTCTCTGTTGGTGCACTTGTAGTTGAAAACTGAAAACTGAAGCAGAAGAAACCAGTTTGTAGGTACCAGGACAGAGTTCAAATGATAACATTTGAGGGGTCATGCGGTGGTGATCGGTAAGCAGGAAAGGAGATGAGTCAGAGCTTGTATAATTGGATTAAATAATTTCATTACATTATTATTGCAAAACCAATATGCCCCTGTAAAAAAAAAAACATTTACCTAATGATCTGTCGATGCACTCAAAGTTGTTTGTCAGTGAACTGATTCCCTTCCTGCACAGCTCCGCCCAGGTGGCTGTTGCCCCTGGCCCTTGCAGGTCTGAGTTCGAGGCCCTCCTCCACCAGCAGGCATCCGCCTGCACCTTATCCCTGGGGGTCCAGGGGAGAGCTTATCTGCTCTTCCCTTTGTCTCATGGCTTTCTGCCTTTTTTCCCTTCCCTTCCTTTCGCTTTTCTTTGCTTTTTTCACTTTTTTTCACTTTTACTTCTCTCTTGCCTCTTTCCACTTTTTACACCTTTCCCCCTCCATGTCCCTGCTATTGCTCGTACCCCGCGGCCTTTCACCGCTTCCTGCTTTCCCAGCTTCCACCTGTCCAGCCCTCCTCCCCACACTACTTATATTGGGGGGTGCCCATCCGCACCTGGACTGCGCCCAGCATGATAGATCCTAGTTCTCGGACCATCCAGCACTACAACGCCATCACTCTCTATGACCTCAACACCGGTTGCCACACCAGCTGCCGCCAGGCATTTCTGAATGACACCCAGGGCCCCTTTTCCTCCTGGAACTGCAGCTCCAGTTTTGCCTGCCACCCACACCAGCCCCACCCACCACACAACTGACAAATGTCGCCTCAATTGCATCCTGCTCCGACACATGTTCACCACCCCCATAGAAACACACTGTAGAAATATGGGACCTGCCTGACTTCATTAACCCTGACATCACCTTCCTCATGGAAACCTGGATGACCTCTACCTCTGCCCCTGACATCACCACTGCCATCATTCACAAGGACTGCAACAATAAACCGGGATAAGGCTTCGCCATCATACATGTAAGTACCTTCCGCTTCTCCACCCATGCGGCGAACACTCGACCACCATGGAGAACCTCCACTTCCAGGTCCAGACCAACCTGAACACCACCCTCTGCAGCACTCTCATCTACAGACCCCCTAACTATGGGTGGAAAATCCGTTCCGCTCTCGGAATTTGCGGATTTTCGGCAATTTTGCGATCCGCGAATCTCACAAATTGCTGAAAAATCCGCAAATCCGCTCGTGGGCGGATTTCGGTTGAAACAGGTGCTCGAGTTGAAGAAAGCTAACTTTGTAACCATTTTAGAATGGCGTCGGCAAGCTGCCAGAGTTGCAACTTGCAAGTAAGCAACTCTGGCCGCTTGCCGGCGCCAGTCTAAAATGGTTACAAAGTTAGCTTTCTTCAACTCGGGCACCTGCCTTAACTCTGTAAATGCTTCCTGTGGGCCAAAAATTAAACCTCAACAGGAAGCACTTACAGATTTAAATAAAGCAGGTGCCCGAGTTGAAGCTCAAATTCAGTAACGTTTTAATCAGCCAAAACATTAGTGAGCACGCTCGAGGCTTGGCAAGTGTGCTTTAACCCCATATCTGCTGTTAAAAATTAGCAATAATACCCGAGGGAGGTCTTTACATCCATGAGTTTCTCAAGCGCAATCCCCGTGTAGTTCCTGTGACCAGGAGGCTGCTTTCTCCTCACCTGCTGCCCTGCTCGCTCTCTGACCCTTTATACACAAGAGGCATGTTGACACGCATTGAAGCCCCGCACCACACACTAGCAGTATCAAACGTCTTCCCGCCCTTTCCCAACTATGATGGATCGCTCACTCAAGGGACCTAGGCGCCTTCTGGCACTGTGGCAAAGTTACAGGCACACATGATCAGTGGAGACAAATCTTCTGGCCCTTTACGCAGCTGCAGTGTAGGAAAAGCACTTTACATTTACCCAACGAGGTAGCACTTACTGGATTAGCCAGTAGAAAGTACTCCAGTTGAGTATAGGTATTGCACAAAACGGTGGCATCTTCGTGGATAACTATGCAGGGCAGGACTCATTCTGGCAAGGGGCTCCTGTCACAAAAATTAAACCTCAACAGGAAGCACTTACAGATATAAATAAAGCAGGTGCCCGAGTTGAAGCTCAAATTCAGTAACGTTTTAATCAGCCCAAAAACATTAGTGAGCACGGTCGAGGTGAGCAAGTGTGTGTTAACCCCATATCTGCCATCGAAAATTAGCTGTAATACTCGAGGGAGGTCTTTGAATCCATGAGTTTCTCGAGCACAATCCCCGTGTAGTTCCTGTGACCAGGAGGTTGCTTTATCCTCACCTGCTGCCCTGCTCGCTCTCTGACCCTTTATACACAAGAGGCATGTCGACACGCATAGAAGCCCCGCACCACACACTAGCGGTATCAAACGTCTTCCCGCCCTTTCCCAACTATGATGGACAGCTCATTCAAGGGACCTCGGCGCATTTTTGGCGCGGTGGCAAAGTTACAGGCACACATGGTCAGTGGAGACAAATCTTCTGGCCCTACTCAGCTGCAGTGTAGGAAAAGCATTATCATTTACCCAACGAGGTAGCACTTACTGGATTAGCCAGTAGAAAGTACTACAGTTGAGTAGAGGTATTGCACAAAACAGTGGCATCATCGTGGATAACTATGCAGGGCAGGATTCATTCTGGCTTGAGGCTCCTGTCACAAAAATTAAACCTCAACAGGAAGCACTTACAGATATAAATAAAGCAGGTGCCCGAGTTGAAGCTCAAATTAAGTAACATTTTAATCAGCCCAAAACATTAGTGAGCACGGTCGAGGCTGGGCAAGTGTGCTTTAACCCCATATCTGCCATTGAAAATTAGCTGTAATACTCAAGGGAGGTCTTTAAATCCATGAGTTTCTCGAGCGCAATCCCTGTATAGTTCCTGTGACCAAGAGGCTGCTTTCTCCTCACCTGCTGCCCTGCTCGCTTTCTGACCCTTTATACACAAGAGGCATGCTGATGACACGCATAGAAGCCCCGCACCACACACTAGCGGTCTCAAACATTTTCGCGCCCTTTCCCAACTATGATGGACAGCTCACTCAAGGGACCTCGGCGCCTTTTGGCACGGTGGCAAAGTTACAGGCACACACAATCAGTGGAGACAAATCTTCTGGCCCTTTACGCAGCTGCAGTGTAGGAAAAGCACTATACATTTACCCAACGAGGTAGCACTTACTGATTAGCCACTAGCCAGTAGAAAATACTCCAGTTGAGTAGAGGTATTGCACAAAACGGTGGCATCTTCGTGGATAACTATGCAGGGCAGGATTCATTCTGGCACGAGGCTCCTGTCACAAAAATTAAACCTCAACAGGAAGCACTTACAGATATAAATAAAGCAGGTGCCCGAGTTGAAGCTCAAATTCAGTAACGTTTTAATCATCCCAAAACATTAGTGAGCACAGTTGAGGTGAGCAAATGTGCTTTGACCCCATATCTGCCATCGAAAATTAGCTGTAATACTCGAGGGAGGTCTTTGAATCCATGAATTTCTCGAGCGCAATCCCCGTGTAGTTCCTGTGACCAGGAGACTGCTTTTTCCTCACCTGCTGCCCTGCTTGCTCTCTGACCCTTTATACACAATAGGCATGTTGACACGCATAGAAGCCTCACACCACACACTAGCGGTATCAAACGTCTACCCGCCCATTGCCAACTATGATGGACAGCTCACTCAAGGGACCTCGGCGCCTTTTGGCGTGGTGGCAAAGTTACAGGCACACATGGTCAGTGGAGACAAATCTTCTGGCCCTACGCAGCTGCAGTGTAGGAAAAGCACTATCATTTACCCAACGAGGTAGCACTTACTGGATTAGCCAGTAGAAAGTACTCGAGTTGATTAGAGGTATTGCACAAAACGGTGGCATCTTCGTGGATAACTATGCAGGGCAGGATTCATTCTGGCACGAGGATCCTGTCACAAAAATGAAACCTCAACAGGAAGCACTTACAGTTATAAATAAAGCAGGTGCCCGAGTTGAAGCTCAAATTAAGTAACATTTTAATCAGTCCAAAACATTACTGAGCACGGTCGAGGCTGGGCAAGTGTGCTTTAACCCCATATCTGCCGTTGAAAATTAGCTGTGATACTCGAGGGAGGTCTTTGAATCCATGAGTTTCTTGAGCGCAATCCCCGTGTAGTTCCTGTGACCAGGAGGCTGCTTTCTCCTCACCTGCTGCCCTGCTCACTTTCTGACCCTTTATACACAAGAGGCATGTTGATGACACGCATAGATGCCCCGCACCACACACTAGCGGTATCAACCGTTTTCCCGCCCTTTCCCAACTATGATGGACAGCTCACTCAAGGGACCTCGGCGCCTTTTGGCACGGTGGCAAAATTACAGGCACACTCAATCAGTGGAGACAAATCTTCTGGCCCTTTACGCAGCTGCAGTGTAGGAAAAGCACTATTCATTTACCCAACGAGGTAGCACTTACTGATTAGCCACTAGCCAGTAGAAAGTACTCCAGTTGAGTAGAGGTATTGCACAAAACGGTGGCATCTTCGTGGATAACTATGCAGGGCAGGATTCATTCTGGCACGATGCTCCTGTCACAAAAATTAAACCTCAACCGGAAGCACTTACAGATAGAAATAAAGCAGGTGCCCGAGTTGATGCTCACATTCAGTAACGTTTTAATCAGCCCAAAACATTAGTGAGCACGGTCGATGTGAGAAAGTGTGCTTTAACCCCATATCTGCCATCGAAAATTAGCTGTAATACTCCAGGGAGGTCTTCGAATCCATGAGTTTTTCGAGCGCAATCCCCGTGTAGTTCCTGTGACCAGGAGGCTGCTTTCTCCTCACCTGCTGCCCTGCTCGCTCTCTGACCCTTTATACACAAGAGGCATGTTGACACGCATAGAAGCCCCGCGCCACACACTAGCAGTATCAAAAGTCTACCCGCCCTTTCCCAACTATGATGAACAGCTCACTCAAGGGACCTCGGCGCCTTTTGGCGCGGTGGCAAAGTTACAGGCACACATGGTCAGTGGAGACAAATCTTCTGGCCCTACACAGCTGCAGTGTAGGAACAGCACTATACATTTACCCAATGAGGTAGCACTTACTGATTAGCCAGTAGAAAGTACTCCAGTTGAGTAGATGGAAATTGCAAAAAAATCCGCGAGTTCGTGGGAAAATCTGCAAATTCGCTGACTTTTTGCTATTTCGCGTGAATTCGCGGACCGCAGATCCGCAAAATTAGCCCATACTTAGATTCCGCCCATCTTTCAGCAATTCCATTATCAAGTTCATCACACCCCATGCTCTTACCTCTGTAGACTACATCCTCTTTGGTGACCTCAAATTTTCACTTGGACAACTCCAATGACAAAAACACCTTGCCCCAGCTGGAGAACCTCACCACCGTTGGACTCAAACAACTGGTCGCTGCCCAACCCACTCAGTCGGGCACACGCTTGACCTCCATCTTCTCCGCCAACGACAACAATCCCTTCAGCCACACCACCGAGCTCCTGTGGAATGACCACCACTGCGTCTACTTCTCCTTAACCAAACCCATAGCACACCACCATGCTCACCATTACCCTCGCAGAAGTTGGAACAAGGTCACCAAAGAACAGCTCACAAGTTCCCACAGCAAAGCAATTGTACCAACATGCACGGATGCTAATAACTCAGCACACAACCACCACTGATGGATTTCCAACTATGCCGACATTCTGGCTCCCCTGAAGAAAGCACCAGGTAAACAACACTCGAAGTAGGTCAGCTGGTTTTCTCCCGCCATTCATGAGTCCAGACGTACCTGTAGACGGCCGGAGAAGAGATGGAGGAGCAGCTAGACCTCAGAAGACCACTTAGCCTTCAAGGCTGTTGTCACCGCATACCACCATCGTCTTAGAACAACAAATAAAGTGACCCTACAAGAAAGGATCAATGCCAACGCACTCAATAGCAAATAACTTTTCACGCTGGGGAAAGAATTTGGCAGACCCAGCACAGAGACAGCAGACATTCCACCCTCCCAAGACCTCTTCAACAACCTCAGCACCTTCTTCCATCACAAGATTAAGTAGATATATGTCAGCTTCGACAGCCACAATCCTCAAGACCTTCCCGCCCCACCTGCAATCATTGCACCCAACGACAGGGAACCCAACAGACCCTACTCGGCTGGACTCCCCTCACTGCTGACAACACCCTCAAAGTCATGAAGAATATTCACTCCGGAGTGCCCTCGGACCCCTGCCCGGACCACATCTTCAACGGAGCCTGTACCACCATTGCACCCAAACCCTGCCATACCATCAACTGCTTCATCAACTCCGCCACCTTCCTAGAAGACTGGAAATACGCAGAGATCAACCCCTTGCTGAGGAAACCCTCTGCTAACCCGACGGACCTCAAGAACTTCAGACCCATCTCTCTTCTTCCCTTCCCAGCTAAAGCCATTGAGAAGGCCATCACTGCTGAACTCTCAGAGGTATTCGAAGGAAACTACATCCTGGACCTCTCCCAATCCAGCTTCTGCAGCAACGACAGCACCAAGACCGCAATCCTCGCAGCCCCCGACGATGTCTGCATCCTCCTTGACCAAGGCCAAACTGCAGCGCTCATCCTCCTGGATCGCTCGGCTGCCTTCGATACCATCTACCACCGCACCCTATACACAAGATTTCATGACACCGACCCCATGACAAAGCCCTGGAATGGATACGCTCCTTCCTCACCGGCCAAACATAGAGAGTCAGACTACCACCGTTCTACTCTGAACCCACAGGGATCAGCTGTGGAGTGCCTCAGGGCTCCTCCTTGAGCCCCAGTCTCTTCAACATCTACATGGCCCTGCTCGCAGTCATCATCAGGAACCACAGACTCAACATTGTCTCTTACGCCAACGACACCCAGCTGATTCTCCCCCTCAACAATGAACCCACAGTCGGCAAGAACAAGTTCCAAGATGGAATGAAGGCAGCCTTCCACCTCGATGAAGACAGCTGCCTCAAGCTCTGCTCAGAGACGACTGAAGTCCTCATCACGGGCTTCACCCCCTCCACCTGGGACGACTCCTAGTGGACTGCAGCGCTTGGAAGCCCCCACACCCACAGGACACGCACAAATCCTCTGCTTCATCTTGGACTCCTTGCTCAAAATGAGCCACCAAATCAACGCCGTCTCATCATACTGTTTCCTCATGCTATGCTTGCTCTGAAAGACCTTCAAGTGCATCCCCACTGAGTCCAGAAACATGATCACCAACGCACTCTTGAGCAGCAGACTCGACTACGGCAACGCACTCAATGCAGCATCACCCAGAAACTCCTCAAGAAACGGCAGAACATTCACGACGACTCCGCCAGATGTATCCTCAACATCCCCTGCCACAGCCACATCACCAGCCAACTGAGAGACCTCCACTAACTCTCAGCCAACAACAGAATCATCTCCAAGCTCCTCACACATGCCTACAAAGCCCTACATGCCACTGGACCAGCGTACCTTAACAACCACCTTGCATTCCACACACCCACCAGAGACCTCTGCTCCACCCTTCGGCCCTGGCTACTGTCCCACACATCTGCAAGATCACAGCCAGAGGAAGATCCTTCTCCTACCTCACGGCAAAGACCTGCAACACCCTACCTCTCCACCCCAGGCAATCACAGTCACTGCCTCAATTCAGGAAGGTCCTCAAGACCTGGTTTAACAATGGAACCACAGCTTCCTCGACGTACCAGCAGTATCCCCCAGTGCCTTGAGACCCTTACGGGTGAGTAGTCGCATTTTACAAGCCACCTGATTGATCGAATGATTCATTGATTGATGGATTTAAGTGAAAAACATCCACATCAAATATTGCAAAGAAACATCATAACAGTAAAGGAAATTTAACAAGTCTTTTAAACATAATAGGGCCCCCAGCAAAATCCCAGGAATATACAGGAAAATCTACGAATTCCACGGTATACTCATCTGTATCTTCATTAGTCATTTCTATAAAATACTTTGTAACATCATTTTAGAGGTAGAAGGACTTCAAGAGACCAACATGTTAAATTGTCCCAGAGGGAGCAGGTTAGTTGTGTAAGGAGTGTAGATGGGAAGGTCACCAAAATAATGTTTTACTTGCATCTGGTTGAGATCCCTGACTGCCTGAGGGCAGGGCTGGTTCTTCCTATTCTCAAAACATTGACGGCTGACCCAGAAGATATGAATAATATTCGAACAATCACAGACATTCCTACTCTGGCAAAACTCCTTGAGAAATGTGTTCATGAACAAATGTGTAACTACATTGAGGAATTCCAACTTCTTGATCAATTCCAATCGGGCTTCTGTCATGGCCACAGCACCGAAACAGCCATCACTTATATAGTTGACAACGCTTTCACAATGCTTGACCAGAACGAATCTTGCCTACTAATCCTACTCGACCTCTCATCTGCTGTTGACACTGTCAAACATGACAATCTACTTAGCCTTCAAGAATGTAGGATGGGGCTCTCAGGCATTGTACTAAAATGGTTTGCCTCTTTTCTCAATAACGGAACAGAGAGTCAAATCCAATCAAACTCTATCAAATTCCGGTCCCTGCAATCTGGGGGTGCCCCAAGGGTCCTCTCTCTCCCCCACTCTTTTTGACCGATTCATTGAACCTCTTACTGTAATCCTCAAATCATCTAACATCCAATATCACATGTATGCGGATGACACCCATTTGTACATGAAAATCTCTTACCGTGACGATATCAAGATACTCAACGGAACCCTGCACAAAACCTAAAATTGGTTAAACTCCAAACACCTCAAACTAAACACCCGCAAAACAGAATTCCTACTTATCTGACGACCAAGCAAACCCCCAAATTGTGGAGAAATGTTTGAAAAACCAGTCTGCTCTCAATTGCACACCTCACATCATAGACTCTATGAAATTGCTGGGAATAGTGCTGGATAAGAACTCAAACATGCAGGAGCACATCTACCAAAAGAGGGGAAACAACCTTTACAACGCAACTTTACAACGCACTACCATTACAACGAAACTTTTACAACGCAACATCCATTACATCGCATGCCATTACAACGCAAACATTACAACGCATGACACTACAACGCATACCATTACAACGCATAGCATTACAGTGCATACCATTACCATCCAACACTTACCCTACTGTTGCACCCACTGGAGTTAGAATAGTAATTTTTACCCCTACACTATCCAACACTTACCCTACTGTTGCACCCCCTGGAGTTAGAATAGTAATTTTTACCTCTACACTATCCAATACTTACCATACATGCAATGTAATGCTATACGTTGTAATGGTATGCGTTGTAAAGGGAGTATGCGTTGTAATGGAATGTGTTGTAAAGGTAGTTTTTAAAAATTCGTTGTAATGGCATGCGTTGTAATGGAATGCATTGTAATGGATGTTGCGTTGTAAAAAATGCGGTGTAAAGGTATGCGTTGTAAAAGTATGCGTTGTAACGTCATACAACCCCAAAGGAGCACATTTTCAACTGAACATCCTAGGGAAACTTAAACCCTACCTTCCCGGGATGACTTCAAGTCTGTAGTGCCAGCGTTAGTCATCTCACGGCTGGAATACGGCAGTGCTACACTCTGCGGGTTACCGATATACAGATTAGCCCCCCTCAGAGCATCTCTGAATGAGGTGGCTAGGCTCATCACTGGCTCTAAGAAAACCGACCACATTTCTCAGGACCTGAAATATCTTAAATGGCTTCCGTTTGAAGAAAGAATTCAATTAAAACTTGCATGTATGACTCATAAAGCATTGCATTTCAACGGATGTATGTTCGTACATCGCGAACAATTCCAACGGGTGCTCTTACCATGCGTCTAAAACATCGTAAAGACCATCACACCTGCATTTTAACAACGCACGGCATTTCAACGCCAATGCGTTGTTTCGTATTGCAAGTACAATACCTCGCATTCTACAAAAACGAACGCCATTACAACGCAGAGCAAACAGGGAATGAACGCGCCCATCACAGAATGCCATCTTTTGCACGGAAGTGCCCTTTCACTACCAGGGCATGCCCTTAAGCAAAGAGAGGCGGCAATCCCAAATAAACACTGCCTGGATGTCTGCCCAGCATAGACAGAGACGTACAGTCCAACCAGGCACTGCCATGGAATATGACCCATACACATACCTAAAGAGTGCCCCCACCTATGTAATGCCACTGCCTATGACACGGGCAGAGAAGGGCAGTGCCCGCCCATCACCATATGGGCATAAGCAAAAACAGACAAGCAGTGCCAACCAAACACTGCCAGCGCATCATCCTCAGTGATGAGGGCACACAATAAACCAGGCAGGCATCTTCCCTGGCCAGCAAACCAGGCTCAGAGACCATTTGCTGCCAGGCTGCTCGTTAAGTACTGGCAGAGACAGCATTGCCAGCCAAGGAATGTGAGGGCATTCCCGCAGTATAACCTGTGTCAAAGCGTGCCAACAGACCTCACCCTCTCTGCCACTGACAAGCACTGCACAGTGAACACAACAAGGATACCCATGAGCTCAGCCAGAGACACACGGTGCCCACCACACACCACCCAGGTATCCCCAATCCCCATCCAGCCCTCCGATCCTCGCCACCCCGCCCTCCAGGCACCATGCAGAAACAAACGCCAAGACAGTGCCCACTGAAAACACCGGCAGGCATGTCTCCCAACACCGAGGCAGTGCCAGGAAACGCTGTCAAGGCACCTCAACCAAGCCCATGCTGAAACATACTGGCAGTGCCCAGCAGGCACCTTCATCATACCACCTCACCTACTCCAGTCCGGCCAGGGGCAGGCAGTACCTACAAGACCTTACAAGGCTCTCCCAAACAGCGAACACCCATTACAACGATGAACAACCATTGTTCAAGAGGACAATTACATCACCTTACATAGTAAACATCAATATTAGGGTGTGGAAATTAATGTTCTGTACATAAAATGCGTCGTGACCATAATTAGTAAAGATGAATATTAGGGTGTGGAAAACCGCGATGTAACAGACTATGGAGCTGACGATGGGAAAGAGGACAATGACGTCATATCAATGTGACAGCAATGCCATGGCCATCGATATTAGTGTTCTATGTTGTCAATATAAATGCCGACGATCGGAAGAGGACAATGACGTCACCCTAATGTCCTAGAGGACAATGACGTCAATAAAGGTCAATATTAGGGTGTGTAAAGTAATAAGAGGACAATGAAGTCACCATACGCATGGAGATCAATATTAGGTAAATAAATGTACGATCGGAAAGAGGACAATGGCATCACCTTAATGTTCACTGTCCCATAGCACGCTGTGTTGTGAATATTACCGTCACCTTAATGTTCACTGTCCCATAGCAAGCGTGAATATTACCATCACCTTAATGTTCACTATCCCATAGCATGCTGTGCTGTGAAAGAGGACAATGATGTCACCTTAATGTTCACTGTCCCATAGCACCCTGTGCTGTGAAAGAGGACAATGATGTCACCTTAATGTTCACTGTTAAATAGCACGCTGTGCTGTGAAAGAGGACAATGACGTCACCTTAATGTTCACTGTCCCATAGCACGCTGTGCTGTGAAAGAGGACAATGACGTCACCTCAATGTTCACTGTCCCATAGCACGCTGTGCTGTGAAAGAGGACAATGACGTCACCTTAATGTTCACTGTCCCATAGCACGCTGTGCTGTGAAAGAGGACAATGACGTCACCTTAATGTTCACTATCCCATAGCACGCTGTGTTGTGAAAGAGGACAATGAAGTCACCTTAATGTTCACTGTCCCATAGCACGCTGTGCTGTGAAAGAAGACAATGACGTCACCTTAATGTTCACTGTCCCATGGCACGCTGTGCTGTGAAAGAGGACAATGACGTCACCTTAATGTTCACTGTCCCATGGCACGCTGTGCTGTGAAAGAGGACAATGACGTCACCTTAATGTTCACTGTCCCGTGGCACGCTGTGCTGTGAAAGAGGACAATGACGTCACCTTAATGTTCACTGTCCCGTGGCACGCTGTGCTGTGAAAGAGGACAATGACGTCACCTTAATGTTCACTGTCCCATGGCATGCTGTGCTGTGAAAGAGGACAATGACGTCACCTTAATGTTCACTGTCCCGTGGCACGCTGTGCTGTGAACGAGGACAATGACGTCACCTTAATGTTCACTGTACCATGGCACGCTGTGCTGTGAAAGAGGACAATGACGTCACCTTAATGTTCACTGTCCCATAGCACGCTGTGCTGTGAATATTACCGTCACCTTAATGTTCACTGTCCCATAGCACGCTGTGCTGTGAAAGAGGACAATGACGTCACCTTAATGTTCACTGTCCCATAGCACGCTGTGCTGTGAAAGAGGACAATGACGTCACCTTAATGTTCACTGTCCCCTAGCACGCTGTGCTGTGAAAGAGGACAATGACGTCACCTTAATGTTCACTGTCCCATGGCACGCTGTGCTGTGAAAGAGGACAATGACCTCACCTTAATGTTCACTGTCCCATGGCACGCTGTGTTGTGAAAGAGGAAAATGACGTCACCTTAATGTTCAATGTCCCATAGCACGCTGTGTTGTGAATATTACCGTTGTAATAGCATGCGGTGTAGAAAACCACGATGTAACAGCATGCGTGATGTAACAGCATGCAATGTTAATGTTGCCGCGATGTAAAATGTGTGTTGTTATGCACCCGCGATGTGCGCTCATCGTTGTAATGGGTGTTCGCCATTTCAAAACTTCTCTGTACCTCGCAAATAAGCTCATACTGTTGGGTGGTGCCAGTTCCTCAAGGAGCACCTTGCTGCTCAAGCCAAAGAAATATAAAAAAATGAAAACCTACAATCTTACATTCTCAGGTATTGATCCCATAATCTGGAACTCCCTTCCTATGGAAACTGGATTAATTCCTTCAACACTTTCCTTCAAAAGGGAAGTGAAAGCTTTACTGATGAGCACTGTGCTAAGCTAGAAGCTTTTGTCTTTTTGTCTCGTATCATGTACCGCTGATTAATCTGCTACCTGGCAATTGTACAGCCCCAATACCTGCCTCTATTATGTCATTTTGTACTTGCTGTTATTTCTATATATCATTACTTTCCCCCCACAATTATCTACCAATGTGTTCTGCAACTCATATGTAAAGCGCTCTGATACCCACTAGGGTCAAGTACGCGCTATATAAAACTTTTAAAATAAATAAATAAATCTGGTGAGAGAATTCATTTTGAGAGTACCAAAAAGAACTAGTGGCTTAAGAAATCCGACCAGTTCCTAAACACAAGATGAAGGTTATTGTTAAAGCTCCATGTTGGGTTGAGCTTGGATCAAGTTTGTCAAACCGTGACACAGAAAAAACAGGATTTAAGATTAGATCAATAATAACAAAGTTAATTTAAGAGTAGTAATAGGGATCGAGAGAGGGGCATACTATGGTTCTTTCTTGGAACCAGTAAATCAATGTGTGTGTTCGCCTGAGGAAAATGGAGATTTGCTGAATATTCCAAGGTCAAGTGGATTAGGACATAACCCTTACCGCTGCATGTCTTTCTATCCTACAATGTACAAGGCTTCAATAAAGTACAAAAATCAGTAATTAATTAAGGAATGGTGCAACAAAAATCATATAATTAGCTTTCAGGAGATGTGGCTTTATGAAGTTGATTTTGTTTTAAAAGGCTTCATCCAATTTAAATCCTGTGCAAAACCGAATAATTTAGGGATGGCATCAGATGAGTTGTGAAATCCGATTTCGTCAATGCAAAAAATGCTACACAAATCCCAACCAAATGTAACTGGCTACTAGCTCAAAATATGTAATTATAGCCTAATGCAGGAAATATAAAAGTACTTCTTTTGATAAATGTTTATATCAGTATCCAAGATCAAACCTATATTGAAACCCAATTGCAGAAATTCGAACAGGATCTTGATAATATAGCGAATTTGTATACCCAAGTACAAAGATTGCTATGTTAGGATATTTTCACCTCTTCATCAACCCAAGAAATTATTCCAAAGGAGCTACCGTACATTTTGTCATCATTTGGTAAAGCTTATCCAAGTGGGCAGTTCTCTGTTGATATCCAGCAGTTCTAACTATTTGTCATTGAGGACAGAGATGCCAAATCGACTACAAAATGGTACAAATTTGTTTTTTCAATTTGAGCTCTACATTTCATTTTTTACTTATGGATGTTACTAATCATGGACTGTTAGGTGTTATGTTGCAATTCGAAGAGTTTGGTGGCTGTTAAGGACTTTTGCTTTCTAAAATGCAGTTCCCTCTGCATCTTACAATCTGTTTGGAAAACTACACACCACAACTTGTGCAATTCCAATGTTTTCAAAAGTATTAACCTACAAGAACTGGATGGCAATCTGGCTAATTGGTAAGCGAAAATCATTGTGGAGGTGGTAAATTGCCTGAAAGTGGCCCGGGGGAAAAGAAGTAAAGAGGCAGAACCAATTAAGAAGAGTGCATGCAATTAATATGCTTGGTCTGAGACTGTTTGCTAGAGTACTTAAAGGTACTAAGAACGTTAAGCAAAAGAGTTTTAAGAACATCAGCAGATGCTCAATTATTTAATTACTATAAATTTCTGTACTAATTAAGAAACACATTGAGTAGCAGAATAAGTATTGAGATCGAATGTTATAATAATTTCTTCAAACTATATCAGAGATTTTTGGCAGGTTGTTTGTAATGGAATTGGTAAGACTTTTCAAACTGTGATGACTGTTGTAACAGAGAAGACTAAGTCAGACTATTCAGGAGAGATTTATGGAAAGGTGCAATCCAATGGTTTTGAACTAGAATATACTTGTGACATAAAAATTGTTTAATTTCTATATAGTTGATAAAAAATAACTGCTTCACTCAATTTATCTAAGGCTGCAGGCACCAATAATGTATCCACAATTGTTATAGAAGTGAATATTGATTGATGGACAATTCTTTTAACCAGGTATTTTGTTCTATTACTACAAATAGCCATTTCACTCAAATTTGGAAAAAGCAGCAATTAAGTCCACACATAAAAAAGATGATCCTACTGCTCCCAAATACTATATATTATTATGTTTGTAGGAAAATGCCTTTTTTTGCATGATCACACTGATTTTATTGGGCTAATGCTGCTGTTTTTTAAAAAAAATCTTATGCATTGAGATTGTGCTAACCAGGCCCCAGTGCATGTGCTGCGACCCCTAAAACATGTCAAAATTGGATATACTCCTAATTGGGATATTTAAGTTACCTGTAAGTCTCTAGCATATGGTTCAACGTGTACTTTGGGCCTGTAAGTTAAATGTGACTAGTGGACTCCAGCACCCATTGTGCCACACGCTACAGTGAGAGAGCAAATATTACTGTAGCCTGTCTGAGCAGTTTTAAATCTGTAAATTAAGCCTGTCAAAATATCCCCTTTTGACAGGCCTAAACTCTCCTTGTATATATTAATAAGTCACCTCCAAAGAAACCTTATTACCCTAAGTCAGGATGCATGGTATTTGAAAGTAGAATATTTGAGTTTAGTTAACATTAGACATGTTTTACAGTAAAAAGGCCTCAAACCCTATTTTCACAGTAGCAGCATGGTGGTTCCATAGAAAAGCTTTGAGATATACTATTAAATCCAACAATGTTATCTCTGCAGAGGAAACAGCTATACAGTTAAATCTTGGATTTTCATTTTTTTTTATTGCAAGTCTAATTCACTGGTAAATTTGGATTTGTAATAAATACTTTGGAAAGGATGCTTTTAGAACGAAAACTTTTTGCTGCCTAAAACCTCTACAAGCCCATTTGCATGGGTTTTTAACAGTTGCTTAGGAACTGAATAGCCCCCTTGAGGAGGTGTGAACATACTTCCAGAGCTGAGACAAAGGCCTTGTGTGTGGGCAGGTGTTCTGTTCCTTTGGCAGGATGACTATCTGGGCTATGCCCAGGGTTAGAAATGGGGGTCTCTAGTTGGCAGAGTTAGGGACCTTTGTCCAAATAGGGACCCTTGCTTTTAGTCAGGATGAGGTGTCAGTGTCGAGGCCGTCTCCCTGGCTGCTACGGGGGAGGGGAGGCTTCGTGTCCACAAGGAGGTAATGTGTCATGTCCAGGACAGAGAAAGACGGTTGTGCCGGCGTTGAGGTGTCGTTTCCGTGACGATGCAAAGTCGGCAAATTTGTGAAGTCACCCTCTGTGGTTATCGCCGCCGCGATAACAGGATGCAGGCACTGATGATGACGGAGTTGGTGCTAGTGTTGGTTTCAGGAGATGCCAATAACTGCAGGCATCGGTAGGCTTCAAAGGATTTCGGAGCCGCGGTGCAAGTAGGCTGGTGCGTCGTTCATTTCAGGAGCGGTGCTCCGGGCCTCAGTGCAGGTCGCAGTGTTACAGAGGCATCGCTGATGGCATCAAAGAAAGGTTTTTTCCAGCTCCCAACAGCAGTAATACCCTCCAGAGGATCAAAACTGGAATAGGTGTATCCTGGTAGGACAGAACTCTGAGCAATAGAGTTCAGGGGAGCTCGGGTGAAGTATTTGTGTCCCTGAGACTTCAGACCATGAGGTCAGCACACTCAGGCCCTTGGAGATTCCTCTTCAAGCAGGTTCACAGCAAAGTTCCAGTCTTTGTCCTCTCCTTGGCAGAAACATCAACTGCAGGCCAACCCCACACAGCACACAGCAAAGAGGCAGTACTCCAGCTTTTCTCTTTGGAAAAGGTTCCTCTTGAGCCCACTGGTGATATAAAGTTCTGGGGTTTAAGGTATACTACTTACCATTTTGTTTATGTTCTCTTTGCGCAAGGGTCTCTGAGCCAAGTCCAAACCAGTTCTATCCTCACTGGTGTGGTATGACCACAGGGGGTAGAGTCAGCATTGTGCAAGGGAGACAGGCCCTATTCAGGTGCAAGGAAATCTCCTCTCACTACTTTAAATGCAGCCAAGCCCCATTCAGCTCAGCTCTTAGTCATCCAGGAAGGGCCAGGCATACTTCAACCCCCACCAGTGGCAGTCTACAGTGAATGCACATTCCCAGCCCCTGCCACTCCAAAAGCAAACAGTCAATCCAAAAACAGGCAGTGGCACACAGAATGGTTAAACAAGAAAATGCCTACTTTCTAAAAGTGGCATTTTCAAATGCACAATTTAAAAACCATCTTTGCTAAAAGATGTGTTATTAAATTCTGAGTTTAGAGAGCATAATCTTTATTTCTCTATCTTGTCCCAATGGGATGTTATACTTGTAAGATGTAACAAAGTATCTCCCATTCTATCATATGTGGCAGATAGCTGATCGATAGTGAAAAACGAAATTGACAGTATTTCACTATCAGGACATGTCACACACACCAGTACATGTCCTACCTTTCACATACACAGTACCCTGCCCAAGGGGGTACTTTGGCATTCCATAGGGGTGCCTTACATGTAAGAAAAGGGAAGGTTAGAGCCATGGCGACCCGGCAAGTGACCCACTTGCCAGGTCGACATGTCAGTTTAAAATTGCGCACAGACAATACGGTGGCAGGTCTGAGATACCTTTTCAGAGCTACTCATGCTGGTGATGCAATCAGTGCTGCAGACCCACTAGTAGCATTTGATTTACAGGCCCTGGCACACTCAGTACACTTTACTTTGGGTTTACCAGTAAACCATATATGCCAATCATGGATAAAAAATCCTGTTCACAATTTACACAGAGATCATATGCACTTTAGCAATGATTCGCAGTAGTTAAGAGCCCAGAGTTCTATAGCCAACAACAACTGGCAAGGAAAAAATAGCAGAAAGAAGCAAAACCTTTGAGGATAACCCTGCATAAAGGGCCTATTCCAACACCCAGGAACTAAATTGACTTCAAAGAGGCATATTCTATCACATTCAGATGTAGCTAACAACTGGGTATGTCCCCTCCTTTCATCCTCTTGTCAGCCACATATCTATCCCAGTTTAGGAGGAGCGCCCCAAGAATCGATTTTAAATGACAAGAGAGAAGGGGTTGATCATCAACCTGACCACACCTCTGGGGTAGGCACACAGGTTATGAAGGGGGGGGGGAAGGTTCTGCCATCTTGATTGTAGATAGAGAGGCATTGGGGAGTTTTTGTTCCAGGGAAAACAAGATCTGCTGAGAACTTGGGTAGGGATACCACTGCCCACAGGCTAGTAAATGTGGCACCTTTGGGTTCCCTCTTCAGAACACTACTGGACCTGTGGAAGACAGAAGAAGACTGCACCTGCTATTGAGAACTGTAAGGAGACCCGAAAGGCTGGACTTGCACCCAGGACAAATAAATGGAGTCCTAGGGTCAGCTGGCTGACCTGCTGTTACACTACAGGGGCACAAGTTACTAGAAGCCTAGTTTTCCTGAGAAACACGGTGAGCCAGTTACAACGTGGCCTGCCCTGGACCCTACTGGAGAGAGTCTTGACCCCCAAGTGCCGTTCCTGAGGTCCTGGGACCCTTGGCTATGTCAAAGTGTACTTTTCCTAACATCCTTAAAAAATCTGCACTTTGAAACTTTTGGGCTCCAAAGACATCTGGAGGCCCTTGTCAAACCTGCCATGCCAAACTGATGAAGGTGCATTAATGGTGGGCCAAAGATACAGATTGCTCTCACTTGGAGCTTCTCCGCAGCAGAAAAAAACATTTTAGTGGGATGTTGTGGAGTGGGTTTCTTACCTTGTGGAGCTCTGATGGCCTACAGCTTTCAGCCTTACCCTGCCGGACGAATCTGAGCTGCAAAAAAGTGAAAACATGGAAATCATTAATGGGTTTTGAACTTCTCCTATTCTGAGTTTTCCTGGCAAGAGTTAATGGATTCACCGTGACCTTATTCAATAGCTGTCTGGCCTCGTAGAGCCCTTCTCAGCCATTGTCTGCTGCCTTGCCCTTGTGAGGATATTTAATTTTCATTCCATAGACTAAGTCAGATGGTAAACTGTCCAACTGGGTGGAACCTGGCTTCTTTACCCAGCCAATGATCAAGTGTGGTCATATTTAATTCGTACCTATATACTGGTCAAGTGCAACCAGATGACTGTGGTTGGCATGTAACACTTTTTTGACGCTGTTTTCATTTAATGTGAAAAAATAATATCTCCTGTTTCTCCTATTGTGTTTTTGATGTTTTAGTGTAATTTTGTGCATTAAATTATTCTCTATGTTTATGAATTTAAGTGGAATATTTATTATGTTGTGTTCTAGACTTTTTAAATATTTTGGTACTTCTAAATGCCTTACACATTTTTACGTTAAATTACTGAAACCTTTACTGGACCTAACAAGGACAGTGACAGTATTACTTGTAGCGGCCGTCCATCCACCTCAACTAATAATCCTCTTTCTCACAATGTTGTTGCAAATGTATACACAATAACACTCTTACATGATTTAAAGCATTGGATCAAGTATCATAACCTATATCCAGTCTAACTAGGTGGTTTTAAGCAGGCTACTTTAAACTAAACCAAAGTTTTGGGGCCCGATGTAGGTAATCCCAGATTACCGATTCTTAAATACCGAATCATACCGATTCGGTATTTAAGAACTGGCAATCGGGATGTAGGTGATATTACCGAATTAAGTACCGAATCGGTATGATTTGGTAATTAATGAATCAGTATTTACCGATTCGGTAATTGCCATTGATTCCTATGGGCCTTGAGGCCCATAGGAATCAATGTCAATTACCGAATCGGTAAATACCGATTCGGTAATTGGGGGAAACATTGAAGGGTGGCAGGGTGTCACTTTGACACCCTGTTGCACCCCTCAATTGTGCATGGGTGCACATGTTGCAGACATACATGCCCTTAGGGCATGTATGTCTGCAACATGGCACTGTCTAAAAAGCAGAAAAAATGCTTTTTAAAGGGTTTTCATAATGCACCTTGTTTCATGTCTATTCAGGCTCATTATTTATTTTAAAATAACCGCAAAAGTTGAAAACAAATGTGGGACCATCACCACCCTCTTAGAGTCTACCCAGACTTGTGTGCTTACATAAAAAAGTACATAAAACGGGCTATAAAACTGGGATTGCTCTCAGCATCCAAGAGCAATCCCAGAACAGTCACAAAGATGTATAGCCCAGATGGCTATAAAAAGATAAAATGGATGTCAAGTCCAGCGTGCTTACATAGAAGAGCATTGTAGGCAAAGTTGATGTCAGGCCCAGCAAACGAAATCTGTATAGGATTGGCTGTGCGTGAATGATACTCAAAGACTATTTCTTGACTGGTCTCCTCCAGAGCATAACTGATAATTACTCCAGCAAATGCACAAAGTGTATACTTGCTTGAAAAAAGGCAGGTACATTTGACACATGGCATTGCATTGTAAGATCGGACTGCTGCACTAGCACTTTATGACTGTCCGTTGGAAAAGTGTGAATTACTAGTGTGGGTTACTGTGAGGAATAAGAAAGATATTGGTGTGTGTAACAATTGACTTGATCTTTCTTAAAGTCGCTCCACATCAATCAGATCACAGAGAAAGCATGAGTTTGGCACAAATTTGAGAAATTTGAGAAATAAAACGCTGTGTTCTGTTCTCGTGACCTTAAATGCGCGCAAGCATTGAGGGAGCGAGAATTCAAGTAGCCAAAATCCTCGTCAAACCAAGGGCTTTCTGCTGCGGTTTTCTTGAAGTTCACGTGAACCACGTGACCAAACAAGCACGCGCATCAGCCTCCCTCCCTCCTATCGGCCGTACTTTCAGTTTCCCGGCCGCTCATCTTCGCAGCACATCAAAGGGCTCCGCCCAGCGTGCACTCTGCGGCTTCTCGGCTTCTCCTCCCCTAATTATTCTTGGATGGCCGGCCGGCCGTACTTTCAGCTCCAGCACCTCCCCTCTCTCCCCGCACACAGCCTTCCTTGGATTTCTCCTCCCCCTCCCCAGCCAGCTTCCCCCAGGCCGTGTTCCCTCCCCTGCTACCCCATCCTCGCTCATCCCTCGCACCCCCTCCTCCTTCAGGCCCCCACCATTTGCTTTTGCTTGTTTTTATTTATACGTGCGTGCGTTCCCCCACCACTCGTGTTGTTCTCTCCCTTGTTATAGGTATTTTATTTTAGTGCTGATTTAACCATCTTTTTGCTTTAACTCTAAACTTTGTGCAACTCTGAATGTTCATGTGTTCATCTTGCTGCAAAATGTACATTTCAGTGAGTAATTGCGAGGAAACGAAAAAGTTTAATACTGCTCGGTCGGATCCCGCCTTTGGTATTCAGAACAGTCCTAGCATATCACCGGCATGTGAGGCAGGCTTGGCGCCAGGCGGTTAAACTGAGCATTCGATAATGAGGTGCCCTTTGCAGCCATTCTGCTGCTATCAATCATCCATCCTGCGTTTCTTTGTCGCCATTTCCGCGATGACAAAGGCCGGTGTGGGCTGTGCCTGTCCAGAACATTCTTGTGTTGCATCCCTTGCCGTTAAAGATTTAAACCGGGTTCGCATTAAAAAGCCAAATAACTCGCCTCACAACTTTTAAAGGTCAAGAATAAAAACTAGCTTTCAGCCTACCTTCAGGGCCAATGTTAACTTCAAGATAATAAGAAGGCAAATAAAACGCATATGCTAAACAAATGCATATTTTTGTCAGCCTCTCTGCATTAACAGGTACGTGTTGGTGATTTTCACTTTGTCTCCGTGCGTGCGTTCCCCCACCACTCGTGTTGTTCTCTCCCTTGTTATAGGTATTTTATTTTAGTGCTGATTTAACCATCTTTATGCTTTAACTCTAAACTTTGTGCAACTCTGAATGTTCATGTGTTCATCTTGCTGCAAAATGTACATTTCAGTGAGTAATTGCGATTGATCTTTTAAAAAAAATTACGAGGAAACGAAAAAGTTTAATACTGCTCGGTCGGATCCCGCCTTTGGTATTCAGAACAGTCCTAGCATATCACCGGCATGTGAGGCAGGCTTGGCGCCAGGCGGTTAAACTGAGCATCGGATAATGAGGTGCCCTATGCAGCCATTCTGCTGCTATCAAGCACCCATCCTGCCCTTCTTTGTCGCCATTTCCGCGATGACAAAGGCCGGTGTGGGCTGTGCCTGTCCAGAACATTCTTGTGTTGCACCCCTTGCCGTTAAAAATTTAAACCGTGTTCGCATTACAAAGCCAAAGAACTCGCCTCACAACTTTTAAAGGTCAAGAATAACAAGCACTGGCGTTGCCAATAGGTTTCGCATTTGGAAAGTTGGAGCTATTGGTTTTGTAAATGACATTTTATATTTATATAAAATGTAAATGTACAGGAATTTATATAGCGCAAATCACCAAGCGGTTTCTAAGCGCTTGCTTAGGGAACCCGTCCTGGTATTCCCCTGTGAGATAACCCCGGCAGGGTATCCGCAAAGTGAAAGCCAGGCATCCCGCCGCGAGGGGCCGTTGTGGAGATTAAGCAAGCTATTGCCCAGAGTCGCAGAGTGTGAACCCGTGAATCGAGTAGGCACCTGAGCGAGAATTGTCGAGTCCATGGACATTTTAGGACTCAAGACCCCGCCGAGCCGGGAATTGAACCCTGGTCCCGGGCTGACCTCTGCTTCCAGGTCTGCCTCCTCTAACCAGTGAGCCACATATATTGTTATTGACAATGCCAATAACGATATATAAATATAAAATGTCATTTACAAAACCAATAGCTCCAACTTTCCTACTGCGAGACATATTGGCAACGCCGGTGCTTGTATCTCTGCTTACTGAGCATGTGCAGGGCAGGGGAGGGCTATTTAAAGCCACTGGCTGCGCATTGAAATTGACTGCGGATAATTTCAATTGGAGTTTTGAACACTAACTTATTTTTTTGATAATTTCTTTCCTGGCTGACAGGTAAACTTGGCACATGGCATTGCATTGTGCAGTTGCACTGTTGCACAAGCACTTGATTACTGTTGGTCGAAGAAGCGTGAATTACTAGTGTGGACTATTGTGGAGGGCAAAAGAGTCTGATGGGTGTAAAAAGGAACACAATTCTTTCTTTGAGTTCCTCTCTACCAAACAGGTTCATGTTGGGCGCCATTTTGAGGAACCAGTGCCTGTATTCTAGTCACTCTCTGTCAGCTTACTGTGCATATCCAGGGCAGTGGAGGGCTGTTTGAAACCACTTGCTGCATGCGGGCAGGCCAGCAGTGCACCGGAAGCAAGCCTGCCAGCAATTGAAGTGAGGCTGTTGACTCAATAACAGGCAAATTTTATTTATCAGAATTGGAGATAAGGACTTATACAACAGAGAAATTGCAGGGATTGGACAAGTACATTAAAACAGCATATTGATTGTTCTAGTTTCGCCTTGAAGATAATAAGCACCATATCTAAAACAGGTTGTGCCAAATAACCTGTCCATAACACTTGGCCTGGGTTTTATTTACGCCAGAAAGTTTACCAAAGTAATTTTGGTAAATTCACATTAATCTTGTGATGTGAAATTACCAAAAAGAATGCAATTTTGCCTGCTTGCATAATTTGGAGTAATTTGGGACAAATTTGCCTAACAAATGAGCAAAGGAAAAGAGCATGAGCAGCTGCTGGCTGCCGCTGTTCTTTTGCTGTCCATGTTCTGTTGCATTTAGTGCCATTACTTACTGAAAAATGCATCTTCGGGTCCACTTTGAACACCAGGATGCATTTTGCCTTATGAAAATAGAGATAATGCAGTGTTATGCTTCTCACATAATTCCATGTAATGTTGCATAATTTTGCTGTAATTTTGCGTAATTAGTTACGCCCATCCCTATAAATATTAGTCTATCACATTTTAACTATCAGATAGGCTTATTCAATGTTAGGTTACTTACAAGACATAAAATTGAAATTAAAGAATTAATCATGGACAATAAAATAAATACACTTTTTATAACTGGAACATGATTATCAAAGGCATCTTTTCCAAAAGATTCTGGGGAGAGGACGCAGAGTCCACGAGGACCTTGGAAATGGAAGCAGAGATTCGAACTGCAACCGCAGTGTGGAGCCGAGGCCAGAAGCCGAAATGAGGTCGGACGGGGAAGAGGAAGGGCAGGAGGAGAGGAAGGGTAGCGGCACCTAGACCAAGATCAAGTTAAGGCGCTCAAGTGCAGCTTACTTACCGCTGCAGAGAGCGAGCCAGGGTCTCATGGGGAAGCAGCCCAGCTAGGCTGGACGCGGCTTGCGGCGATCTTGAGTGCTCCCGCTCAGGTCCCCCCTCCTTGGGAGGGATGAGGGGGCAAGCCACACCGACAACCATTTGTGTGTGTAAAAGGCTGCTTTATTGAAACAGGTGCACATCACAATTTCATTTAAACTGGCACTTTGCCTTACAAAACTAAAACCTCTCTAAACATAGATTTACCTGACCCCTTGACTTATCCTCCCCCCACCCCTACGAACCCCACATGATAAAAATCCCCACCCTGCAACATACAATGCATAACTTCCAATAACATGAAATATTACACAAACTTATCACATAACATTTAAAACACCTACCCTCCCATTACCTACAATCCTATCTGCCTTCCTGCAAATGTAACTAACAAACCTCTAAT
The DNA here is from genome assembly GCF_964261635.1 of Lissotriton helveticus. Taxonomy (NCBI): domain Eukaryota; kingdom Metazoa; phylum Chordata; class Amphibia; order Caudata; family Salamandridae; genus Lissotriton; species Lissotriton helveticus. Next base: position 702,835,230 of record NC_136059.1, on the reverse strand, counting down.
GTAAACTTCCAACCTGCTTAACCTTTCCCCGCTCCTGTTCACCAACTCCCCAAACTTAACGATAAACTACCAAACTCCGGCCAAACTTGGCCTACTTCAAAAACAACTCTGCCAGCACATATTCCAAGTGACAGCACCACAATAATAGAAACACCTATGCAACTGTTCCAAACGCAGCCCCTGCTGAAAACCCTACCCTAACATCCTCCCACAAAAACTCAAAGCCCAGGGAGGGAGGGCGGGGACAAAAAACCTGACCTACAGCGCTCCCAGCTACCAGGTCACCAGAACCTAAAATGGCTGGGCAGGCGCTAAACTCCCTTAAATAGCCATGGGCTACTTTTGAAATTGGGCTGCCTTTGGGCTACTCCCAAGGCAGCCCCAAAGCCACAAAATGGCTGCTCCCGTCTAGCTCCCATCCCCTACCAATCTGCCGGGAGGCAGACCTCACGGTGCTCGGCTGCCCCCAAAACCCCCCTGGGAGGGATGAGGGGCAAGCCACACCGACAACCATTTGTGTGTGTAAAAGGCCGCTTTATTGAAACAGGTGCACCACAATTTTATTTAAACTGGCACTTTGCCTTACAAAACTAAAACCTCTCTAAACATAGATTTACCTGACCCCTTGACTCTCCCCACTCCTACGATCCCCACATGATAAAAACCGCACCCTGCAACATACAATACATAACTTCCAATAACATGAAATATTACACAATCTTATCACATAACATTTAAAACTCCTACCCTCCCATGACCTACAATCCTATCTGCCTTCCTGCAACTGTAACTAACGAACCTCTAATGTAAACTTCCAACCTGCTTAACTTTTCCCCGCTCCTGTTCACCAACTCCCAAACTTAACGATAAACTACCAAACTCCGGCCAAACTTGGCCAACTTCAAAAACAACTCCGCCACCCAGGAAAAGGTGGGAGGGTAGGCAACTACGTCGCCTCCCCCTTTTCCTGCCCCCCTCTGCCCCCCAGCCCTAACTCACAACCCTGTCAAACCTCGCTTACTACCCTCCCACTCCCTGCGCACTTCCAGCAGCCTGGCCAGCACTTCTCGAAATTCTAACAAATAAATGTCCATACCAAGGCGTTAAAGGTGCACACCGTCGCCCCTAAACAACTCCAACGCATCATACCGAATGTCCCTGTGTCAATTCTAGAAAACCTAAATGCCGACAAAACCAAACCATGTCCACATTCACCTTCCTCCTGGCCTTATCCCCTGCTCTAGAGTGCATGGCACCCCTCCACACCCGACGGGGAACAAACTCCGTCCAGACCACTGTGCACCCTGACCACCTTTTAATCTCCTCTAAATCCCTCCTCATGGCCCTACTCAACACCAGTCCCATCTCTCTGACCATTTCGTTCTCCCCTAAATGGAGGACCAAGAAACCAGGACACCTATCCGCCACCAACATCCCATTAAGCGTCGCCAACAGTTCCCTCCAAAGCATTCCCCCTTTTCCCTTCCAACACACATTAAAAATCATTCGGATTAAACGCAAGGTTCTCTCCAAAATAACTGGCACAGGCCTGCACCTGGGCCCGTCTTACAAATGAATGGCCCACGATCCACACTGACATAGCCCTGGTGAGGGGACCCGCCAACGAACCTGAAACGAAAAACATGAGTAGGTACATGAGCACATACTCAACCACGCTATCGTTGGCTAGAAGCGCAGCGCACGTAGCGCCTGTAGCAGATGGACGACCACCTGCCCAAGCGCATGATGGCCCCTCGCCCCCACCCTAGTCTGTGCGCCTCCGACGCAACGCCGACCCAAAAGGAAAGCGTGCCATAGCTCCTCCCGTCCAAAACCCAGCAGGGCTAAAACCTTCCGCAATATAGTCAGCAGCAGCAAGCCTGTAGCCGCACGCGTGTCCTCATGCCTGAAACTAACCCACGAATCTCCCCCGCTGCGAACGAGACAAAGCATCGCCTATATCATCATCAACCCTGGGCACGTGCACCACGCAAAAGCAATATCCTGCCGCAAGCAGCCTAGCACAAACACCGGCAGCAACTTCAGCACCTGCGCCTCCCTAGCCGACTGCCGATTTACCACCTCCACCACAGCCATGTTATCCACATGGAATGTCACTCATCTGTGGGCTAACAAGTCCCCCCGAAGAGAGATTGCCACCACCAAAGGGAAGAGCTCCAGAAAAGCCATGCTCCTATCAGCCCAGCCCACTCAGGGGGCCACATCTCTGCACACCATCTCCCCTATCAGTACAGCCCAAAGCCGTCGCTCCCTGCCGCTTCCAAAAAGATTTGGACATCCCAGACAAGGTCATCCCCCCTCTGCATAGGGATCCTATTAAAGTTCTGCAAAAAAAAATGTCACATCCTCCGGTCCTCGTGAAAACCCGCGGACAGACGCAAGTGATAATGCGGTGGCCTCCGCCTGGCCAAAGCCCTGCCCAATCTCCTACAGAAAGGCTGCCCCACTCGCACCACTCTGCAAGCGAAATTGAGGTGACCCGACAGCACCTGTATTTCCAAGACCGTGACTTTGTGTCGTGCCAACATAACCTCTAGCAGCCTCAACCTTTGCTGCTTCAGGCCGCCCCACTCGCACCACTCTGCAAGCGAAATTGAGGTGACCCGACAGCACCTGTATTTCCAAGACCATGACTTTGTGTTGTGCCAACATAACCTCCAGAAGCCCCACGCTTTGCTGCTTCTTCCCCGCTGGTAAACAGGCCTCCATTGCCCCCGAGTCCATCTCAATAAGCAAGAAAAGACAGTGCAGTGCCCGGCCCCACTGTCTTCTCCGGAGCCAAGGGCAATCCCAACTCCCCCATGATCTCCTGAAACCTGTCCAGCGCACCCTGGCAGTCTGCGGAGCCTGGGGTGCCGACCCAAAAAAAAATCTTCCAGGTAGTGCGTTACTCCTTGGTGACCTGTCCGTTCCATGAACAACCATTGTAGGAATGTACTGAGGCATTCGACCCGTGCGCAAGACACCAAGCAGCCCATTGACAATGCTATGTCCCGTACCAGCGGCCGTTAAACTGGATCCCCAGTAAGCCCCGATCGTCTGGGGAGACAGGAAGCTGCTGAAAAGCTGACTTGATGTCGCACTTTGCCACCAAGGACATGGATGCGTCAACAGAGGAATACGACACCGTGGTCTCCCGCTCATCAATGTAATCATCGACAGAGCCACCTACGGGACACGACAAATGTTGAATGAGGCGAAACTGCCCCTTTTCCTTCTTTGGCACTACCCCAATGGGGGACACAACCACATCCACCAACGCCCATTCTTCAAAGGGTCCTGACCATGCGGCCCTCACCCACTTCCTTATCCAGCTTGCCACAGACCACCTCAGGGTGTTCCTTGGCATTCCTCACATTGTCAGTCTTCAAAGGGGCCCGACCATGCGGCCCTCACCCATTTCATTATCCAGCTTGCCACGCACCACCTCAGGGCGCTCCTTGGCATAACTCAAATTGTCAGTCTTCAAAGGGGCCCGACCATGCGGCCCTCACCCACTTCCTTATCCAGCTTGCCCCACACCACCTACGGGTGCTCCTGGGCATACCTCAAATTGTCAGCCCGCCTCTGAACCCATGGCCCCTCATAGCCCAGCCGAAACCCCTCCAGAAACCCCATCCGCAAACGATCAGCAGTCCCTTTATCCAGATAGTCCAGTAGAGCTACTACCCAATGGTCTACTCTAACTGGAGTACGATCCCTTTGGCCCAGGCCCCTTGGCTCCTCCACCACCCCCAGATTGCTGTTGGGTCCCTGACCGAAAACTCCCTGCCTGCCCCTGCTGTCCCCCCTGCTGCTGCCCCTTAGCTCCCCAGCACCTGACCAGGGGATGCCCAGACTTCCCAAAGCCCGGGCATTCATGTCTAAACCGGCAATGTTCCCTAGCGCATGGCCCTTTATTTTAATCCCAACATGTTCCTTGTGACCCCAACTGGCCCTTGGCCCCTGCCCCGGTACGGCGGCCCTGAAAGGTCTGCTGGATAATAGGCAGCCCGCTCGCAGTAAATATGGTCTTACCAGATCCAGCCAGTCCCATTGTGTGCTGCCACAAAACGGTGTCCAGCTCACCCCATTTTGCCTCGGGGTCCCATGCCATGCGGGCCCTGAACTCCTCATTGGACTGGGCCCACGCATAACCTCCCCCCGTAATCTGGGCCTTCCTGATGACGTCCATATATTTAAACCTGGACACCGACCGCTCGGAAAACTTTCACAATACACGCTGGCAAAAATTAAGAAAGCCGCCGTCCAATTTTCAATCATGAGAGGCACCTTCGGCCTCTTCTGGAGTTCATACTCCTCCTCCTTAGAACCCTCTTTCGCCATCACTTCCCGGTGCAGGAGTTTTAATATCTCCACATACTCCCCCTTCCAGATGCGCTCCTTAGTAGACAACATCAAATGAGCTCCTAATGGCTTTGTGACCCCCATATACGGCAGCCGCTTGATCTTCAATTCCTTACTCTCCGGTTTCACCACATCCTCCCTGGTCGTGCCAGCATCCGCTGCGCCAGTCCCGCTCGTGGCCCCGTCTGCGCCGCTTCCTTTAGTCCCTTCAACTCCCGACCCTGAAGTCCCCACACCCACGTCTTTGTTGTCCCCCGTCGCCTTCCCTGCTGACCCCGCCATCTCCTCTTCCGGGCCCACCCCTTCTGTAACCAGTCCCCCCTACCCCTTCCTCCCCCCACCCCCACCGAGACCATGTGCGCCACTGCCTTCACTGCTCGTTTACCTTTAGCCAAGGAGGCCGCACGCCGCTCTCCACTTCTCTGATCCGGAGACGCCGTTCTCGCCTCCCAGTGCGCTGCCCTGGCCACACTCTCCAGCTGGCCCCGTGACACCTGTAACACACTATCAACATGATTACTCGGACCCCCTCCACCCTTACCATCTCTCAGCTCTCCTTCCACCATACCATCGTCATCTTCAATTAACTGCAAATGTCTAGCAACACAAGCCCTTCCGGCCGGCTGTGCCGACTGCACCTTTCTAGAAACATTAATAACAACATGTGCGTCGCTCCTCCTCCAGTGTTGCTTCCCAAGCCGTAATGGCCCTGTGGGTGAAGGGGTCGGTGAGCCCACCACAGGCCTTCTTCTGCCAGCCGTGACGGGATCCCCTGCCGGTACCGGGCACGCCGCGGGAGGCTCAGCCCTCCCTTCAACTTGGCGCCGTTGGGCTGTTCCCAGTCCTGCCAAGTCTGGAACCCCGCGACACGCCTCCTCCTGTAAAACAAAGGGCAGGACTGGTGTGCTGGGTCCCTCTCTCTGCACCCCGCCTACACCCTCATACCGCACCTCTGTCCCACGTGCCCCGGCCAAGCATGCCCTACCGCCCGCTCTAAGATCTTCCCCCCTTCTCCCATCCTCCTCGTCCGCGCTCCATGCCAAGCCTCCGACCCCCGCCCCCTCCTCACCTGAGTAGTCCCCCATCACCCCAGCCCCCTGTACCTAGCACCTACCCCCTCGCATCCCCCAACCCTCCCCACCCCTGGGGACCCCAAAACCCCAATCTAGCTGTGTGCCCCGCCCCTGTCCATCCCTCGGGCCTCCCGTCAAAAACGTAGAGGCCCTCCCATTCCTTTACGCTGCCTTCTGACAAGAGCAATGGGGACAAATCCCCCACGTCCGCCTGCCACCCCCCCTTCGCACCAGACCCCACCATTGCCTCTGTTATCCTTCCATCCCCTTGTGTCAAGGGAATGGAAGGGGACCTAAACCAATACCAATACCTCTTTGGCACATCAGGTGGCGAGGAGGTCTGTATCCAATCCACAATTTTCAACATTTTGATTCAATGTGCACTAATACATAGAAGCAAGAGCCGCAAGAAAAGCCGTCTTCTGGAAGACTTAGAACTCATAAACCTCAGATCTCTCAGGGGCATATTCCCCAAAGACTCAGGGGAGAGCAATCACCGTCACCGTCCACAAGAAACTCTGTTACTAGCCACCTCAAATCTAAGGAGGATCAAATGTGCAGCATCCAACACAGAGTCCCTGTCAGGAGCAGCAATTGAGCTCTTTAAGTCACAAGCAACAGGCTCAAATGACCAAATAACCTAATGGGAACATTTTACTGCCACATTACTAAACCATTGGGCTGCACCATCAACAAGAAAAGAATACTCCTAGGCTCCAAGCTGGAGAAATAGGATCCCGAAAACACAAAGAGACCATCAAAGCTCCTAAAAAAAATCAATAAACAGCACCTTAAGTGCTTTGAGAAGACAGCCAGGGGCATTAGGCGCCCAATCACTCTTGAGGAAACAAAGGAACTCACTCAAAAAATTGAAATAGGAAATTAATAAAGAGCAAAAAAATGCGACTTGGGCAAAGCTTCTCCATGACATAAGTCAAAATGATAACGCCCACTTTTGGAAAACAGTGAACGCTATAATCCACCCTCACCACGAGGACATTTCGGCACACATCTGAGTTGAACTTTTTATTGAGCATTTTAACTATCAAAATGGAGGTGTCCGCATATTGGACTCTAACAGACGGTCAACAAGAGAACACTCAGCTCCAATGAGACGCCAGTGCCGAACATGCCTGATATAGACGACATACCGGCATGCGAGGCCAGCGACCCTATGCCACTTTTATTAAAATAGCAGATTACAAAAGGGATAAAAGAAGGGGCTCTAGGGCCTGAACGGCATCCCATCGGCACTTCAAAGCTAAGGCGGCTGACTGGGCAGACATCCTGCTACCTCTTTTCTCGGAAGTCAGGTTATAAAGCAGATTACCAGAATCGTGGAAAGGCTTGACAATTGTTCTGATCTACAAGAATGGTGACAAGGTCCTGCCGAACAACTATTGCTTGGTAGCACTGACTGACAATCAAGCAAGATACTTTGCAGGCACTGTCCTAGAGGATATATGGCAGCTGTATGTGCACAGCCAGTTTATTTAGTAAAGCTGTATTTATTTGTACCATGCCTCCTGAGTGTCACTCACTGAACCCGAGTGATAAGAATAGATATTGGCTGCATCCCCATATCCATTGGGGTATGTCCCCAAGGCACTGGTGTTGAATCCTCAAATGAGGTTGATCAAAGTGAAGGTAATTTCAATGAATTCAATGTTAAAAAACATAAATTGCTGGTATTCTTATATTGTTGCTTCACAGCATGATTTACAAATTACTTCAATAATCAACAAATACTTCTTTCAACACACGAGATGATTCGCACTTCCATAATCCCAAAGCATTTCAGCCGAGGTGGGCCTTTGTCAAGGGAATATCTGGAACACGAGATTACCCTATGGCTTTATAGTTTTATATTCGACATAGTTCTAGAAGCATTTCAAAATAAACTAATTAAACCACACAGATAACCTAGTTTTATATCATTTTCATTATTTTCTTTATTTTTTTTATAAACATTTTCTTTTTCATATTTTTTGGATTAAGTACTTTCTCTATGTCAAAGATTATTTCACAATTTATATAGACATTAAAAAATGCAATACATTATACAAATATTTAAGAACAAATAAATCAATTAAGTGAACCCTGATAACCACACATCTACCAACAATCACTCTCTATTCATACATCCCACAAAACATACTACATTCAACAACTAATTTCTGCGATAGAGGTAGTCCAGATGATGCCTGTGACTAGAACACCAGGTCTACGCGTTTCGGTGGGTTAGTACCACCTTCCTCAGGACCAACAGAATGTATCTTCCTGCATTTGTGGTTACAGGGTATCTTCTATGTCAGACCATGCATAAAATGCAGACGTAGTTTCAAGACATTTGGATCAGTAGGCGCAGTTAATTGAATATCCGGTACTGAATGACATGACTATTTGTCGCAATTTCTTCAACTTTCTACAGGCAATATGGCTTCCTCAGATGAAATCTTTAGTTTTAGCTTTAAAATAAAATGGAGTTCGCTTTCCGTCAGATTTTCTTTTTTCATGTATTATTCCTATGGTAGTTTTATGTCCATTCGCCTGATGTTAGTTTACTTGAGTCGCCATGCTCCGCGTTATTCAATCACACCGAATATCTGTAAATTATCATAACGTGTTTCACTCAGTATACTGGAACAAGACCATAGAAATCGTTGTTGCGTAATAACATCACATTAAAACAACCTAAAACTTATGAAGAAGTGATGTCCTTAAACCGACGTTTAAACAATGAAAAGACTGTGTGTTAAACCAAGGGGTGGCATGTTTTGCATGTCAGGTCAAGAAGATGAAATAATAAAATGAAAAGAGAACCGGATATCTGAACCAACGTGTAAACTTAATATAATTGTTGAAGGTGCCGAGAACCGCGAGCATGTTTATTAATCCTTGGTCGCATCGGTGGTTAAACAAGATGATAGCATGCGCTTACACAGTCAAGACTATATCGCGAGTGTGGTTGTGCAGCTTTAACGACATCAAGGTTAAAAAAGTGACTTTAGCATGCGCCTTTGACAAATTATAATTAACAGCTATTGAATAAACCAAACATATACTTACTGGTGTGAAAGATAATCTCTCGCTAGGTGAATGTGATTCGGGCTAGTGCTTCCGCAATGTAACGCGGACGTGGTTTTGTTTTTTAAAAACGACGTGACGTGCAGTCAATGTTAGACTTAGAGCAACAATAAACATAAACAAAAGACTTCCGCTCAGTTGTAAACAACAATCCACTTCATAAATGAATATCATCTATTAACAAACACGATTTTTAAACGAGGTGTACAACCCAGTGTTATGATAAAATGTAGGGGTGAATAGAGGATAAATTAAAACAACTTAGGAAAAAGGAATAGACATAAAGGAGAGAGATAAAAAAAAAGTGGGATAAATGAGGGGGAGGTAGAAAAGAGACTCAGATGAGTACAAACATGTAAATAAAATAAATAAAACGATGTAAATAAACATTTTAATTTGCAGAATATTCAGGGAACAGCTAAGTGAGCTATTGTAATACAACTCTAAGGAGATATGTGGTCAATGTCATAGATAACACTGGAATTCCATCCGCTAATTCATCCTATTAGGCTTTAAAGAGGTCAGCAAGAGTATCCAGTAGTTTTCTCTTTGTCGAATATAATTGTGGTTGATTCACATCTTCACATCTTTCACTGATTTCAAGTACGCAAAATTTCAACTGGCTGATGTTATGTCCAGCTTTGATGAAATGAGTTGCCACAGTGGATTTTGATTGTCTGGTTCTAATGTCGCTTTTATGTTCATTTAATCTCACCTTGACTTTTCTTTCTGTTTGATGAACGTATACCTTGTCACACGGGCACTTCAATAGATATACCACATTAGCGGTATCGCATGTAGCAGTCACTTTTAGTTTGATATTGTACCCTTTCATTGGATGTGAGATGCTTGATCCAGTCACTACATTATTACAATTATTGCAATTCCAAAAAGGGATAGTGCCTTTGTGAACCATGATGTTATCTCGATTCGTAGGTTGCTTGATAATTTCCCCCAATTTTCTTCCACGGGTGTATGCGAAAATAGGTTCATGGTCAAATATATTGTTGAAATCCTGTTCCTGCTTAAGTATTGGCCAGTGACGTCTGATGATTTTTTTGTAGATTCCACTCATCGTGGGAAATTTAGAAACCACAGTTATACGATTTTGTGTTGGTTTTTCATGTGGTATTAATAATTCTTGTCTGGTGATTGATTGGCAAAGCTGTTGAGCTTGTGTAAGTACTTCATCTGAATAGTTGCCAGCCTTAATTTGCTGTATCATGTGTTCCATCTGTTCTTCTCTGTTACTAGGGTCAGACACAATCCTCTTTACTCTCCATAATCAAGTGTAAGGTAAGTGGCGTTTCAATGAAAGTTCATGGAAGCTACTGAAGTGCAGGGTATTCTTTCTATTGGTTGCTTTTGTGAACAAGTCTGTCTTGAAACCTGACAAACCTTTGGTGATCCGCACATCTAGAAATGTTATAGTTTGTTCTTGGATCCCATGGGTAAATTGTATTCTACCATCTACCTGTTTTAATTTAAACAGTTCATCATAAAGTACTGTATCTGTCCCGTCCCATAGTAGGAAAATGTCATCCATGAATCTTAAGAAGAGTCTGGTATGTTCTTTCCAAGAAGGTTGTGATAATATGTGCTTTTCTTCAAAATGACTCATAAAAATATTAGCGCAAGATGGGGCGACACAGTTGCCCATAGATGTTCCAGTCTCCTGGAGGAACCATTCATCATTCCATTTAAAATAGCTATGCATCAAAGTGTATTGCAATAATTCCATCAGAAAAATGTTCATTGCTTCATCATAATCAGTGTGTAACAACGCCTGTTCAATTGCATCAATGCTCAGTTGGTGTGGGATGGACGTGTATAAAGACAGCACTTCAACGGTACATAACAGTATGTTCTCATTGTCAGTGAAAATTATCTGGCTTATTTCATTTAGAAAATCAGAGGTATCTTTAATGAACGTACTCATTTTCATCACTGTTGGTTGCAAGTAACGGTCCAGAAGTTTTCCAATCCTCTCATGGATACTGCCTCTAGTAGGAAATATTGGGCGAAATGGTGTTTTGATCGTGTGTCATGTATAAGGTGGGGCTTTTTGGATTGATAGGAATCAAACACTTTTTTGCTTTTTTGTTTATTATTCCATGATCAAACGCCTTCTGAACAATGTTTTTAGGTATGCCTACAAACGGATCTGTAGGGTTAGTATCTAGTTTCATGTATGTGAGTTGATCAGATACATGAATCTCCACTTGTTCATTGTAATAACTAGTATTGAGTGCCACTAAGGCTCCGCCTTTATCAGCTTTTTGACACACTGTCGAAGGGTTTTGAGCTATGGATTTCCAAGATCCCATATTCTTTTTCAGTAAGGTTGCCTTTTTTGTGTGTTCTTTTAAAGTTCAACATGGCTAAATCCTGTTTGACAAGAGATTCAAACATGTCAAGGCTCTTGTGACTGGTAGGCGCCATAAACGTACTTCTGAACTTTAACCCCATCAGTAGGTCTGTTTTGGGTTCCTGTTGGTCCATGACAATGTTCTCAAAGAAATGTCAGATCCTCAACTTTCTCACAAGTTTAAAAAAACTGATTTCTAATTCCAAAAGGTTGGTGTGGGTTGTTGGCACAAACAACATGCCTTTTTGTAATGTTTTTACTCCCAGTGCTGAGAATCGGTAATCTGAGATGTTAATCACCAGGTTGTCTATTGTCTTTCCTTCTTGGTTTTGTCCTTCTTGGCTGTCACTGTTCAGGTTTGAGGAAGTTATTTCTCCTTTTCTTTTTCTTTTGCTCCTCCTGAGTCATCTCTGTCGGCTATGCCTACCTCTAAAAAAGGGGTGCCTACAGTTGTGGATGGTACCATAGATGATGTTGATGCCACTTGCTTAGGGGGTAGTCTGGAGTAACTGGACGTGTCACTGCCTGAAGAAGATGTGTCTGTATTCTGTGATTGTGGTTTATTTTGTCTCCGCCTGGCGTATATATCTGCCCACGTGTAAACTTCCCCCAGTTTATAATCGATAGTGTCGCGACGGAACTTCCAAATTTTTCTTTCATTTATTTCCTGGGTATGTTTAGACAGTTGATCATTAATATCTACCAACACTTTGGTCCAATCTTCAGCAGACATCAAACTACTCAGTTCTGTTTTTAGAGCGGATATTTCTTTTGACATTTCTTCAAGGATGTCAGATAATTCTTCAATAAATAATAAGATTAACTCCAAGGAACATTTGTTCAAAATGGCAAACCAACGGTCTTTGAAACTTTGCACATTTTTACATAATGACGGTTTCAAGGGAATTCTTAGACCTCGGGGTATTCTTTGTACCCTATGATATTTAAGCATGGTGCTTGCGTGCAATCTCTGGTTAATCTCTTTTCTGGATAGGTATAGTAACTGTAATTTGAGGACATACCCCAACTGTCCTAGAGGATCTTACAGCCATGGCAGAGGACAATGAGATAATACCGCTAAGTCAGAAAGGCTTCTGCAAAATGGCAGGCACATCAACAAATATCATTGCAATCTCCCTACTCATCAGTGCTGCCAGGAATGCCAACCTCCCACTAATTCTATGCTTCATCGACTTCAGTGCTGCATTTGATAACGTTGAGAGGGGCAGACTGTTAGGGAAGCTGGCGCTCTGGGGAATCCCACAGGCCATCCTATACACCTTGTCACTTCTCCACACAGACACCTGGGTTCTAGTGAAATTGGGCAGCGGGACTCACCTCTCTTCAAGAGTCCCTTCAACCAAAGGCTTGAAGCAGGGTTGCGTGCTTACACTCACGTTGTTCAATCTACTCATGGCCGACCTTCCGCAAGTTCTTAACACCTACAACTCACGTGCATCCAGGCTAAGAGGAGAAATACTGACCAAACTCATGTATGCCGATGATATAGTGCTGCTCTGTCATACTTATGTTGGTCTCCAGCATCTACTCACAGAAATGCAGAAATATGCCAATTTGAAAACCTTAAAATCAACTTTAAGTAGACACAGACATTGACTGTAAACAACAAAAGGAAACAGCAGAGGAGATGGCACTTGGGAGGCATACAACTTGAACCAGCAACTGAATACAAGTACCTAGGCGTCATCATTTACATAGAAGGGTTCTTGGCTCACCAGAAAGAAATCAGAAGGAGAGGGATGATCATAGCAATATTCATGAAATCTTGCATCTAAACTGACGGGGCCTACACTGAGCCCTCTTCTGAAGGTAGCACAAGCCAAACTAATCCCTACACTAGCCTATGACAGCGAAGCAATGCAGGGGAGAGACACCAACTCACTAGATAGCACTCTAGTCAAAGCATACAGAACCATGTTTAGCCTCCCGGCCTACACCTCACCAGCTCAAATAAGGCTGGAGTTCAGCTTATTAAAACAATCCTTGGCCAGGTATGACACTTACATTTTTTGCTCGGGTAAGATTAGATCCTCCACTTCAAACACCTTAAACCAACTGCTATGGCAAGAACTCCAACACTTGGGAACATCCCCAGCAAGAAGTTACTTATAGGAATCTCTGGAAACTGCCAGGCTCACGATCTCTGGAACACACAGCTTCATCATCTAACCTTCAAAAAATTGGTCTGGAAGTACGTAAAACAACTTTCACTGGTGAAGGACAAGGATTTGGAATTGGAAATGGAAGCGGATTTGTAAAGCGCGTGGCTACCAAGGGGCGTCCCGGCGCTGAGCTCGTGGAATTAGCTAGGGAACGGATGTGACCTAGGGGAAAAGCCAAGTATTCAAGAGCTTACGGAATTTTAATAGGTTGGTTTCCCTGTGAATATTGAGGGGGAGGGAGTTTCAGAACTTGGAGGCATTGTAAGAAAAGAGCCGTCCTCCTGACCGCGCCTTCTTGATTCTGGGGATGTTTGCCAGGAAGAGGTGGTCGGATCGTAGCTTTCTGTAGGCTTTGTATGGTTTTATCAGGGATTTTAGGATTGGAGGGCCCTTATCCTGGAGAATTGTATGTGTTATGCAGAGGGATTTGAAATTAATTCTCCCTTGGATTGGGAGCCAATGTAGGGAGCTTAGGGCAGGTTTGGCAGAGCATCGATTTTTTGTGCCTGTTAGCAGTCTAGCTGCCGAGTTCTGGACGAGTTGGACTTTGTTTATGACTGTTTTCGGGGCGCCAAGATAGAGGGCGATCCCGTAATCCAGTCTGGAGAGGATGAGACCCTGAATGAGGAGTTTTCTGGAACAAGGCAACCTTCTCAGCCAGATCCCGTGCCTGGATGACCCTAAATTCCTATAAAATACTTGCACCTAAAACATACTTCAATCAGGGTTATCCCAAACCAATAAAAATAAAATTCTTAAGGCATAGACTGGGCATTCTTCCATGCACTCAGCACCTCACACCCAGGCTGAGGGTATCAACCCAAAGCACCTGCAGGCTGTGCGACACGGAACAAGTAGACATTCTGCACTTAATCTGCACATTGCAAGGAGCTGCAGCAAGACACAGCTGCTAACGGCCCCCTTCAAGCAGAAATAAATTTGCACTAGGAGGTAGGCGGTGCTGACATGCCTTGACCCAGGGGCCACGCAACTGAACTGCAGAACGGTAAAAAGGCCTAAAACAGCAATTCAACATCAGAAATGTTAGTAATAAGTTGCCTGTATAGACATTGGCTCACGAGCTGGATGCTGCATTTCTTTGTTGCAATAAGAAAAGAGCATCTTTTTTATGTATAAAATATTAGCTGGTACCATATTCATTTGCTTCCATCACCAAACATGTATGCACTTTACGGCATCTTATCACATGGATTCCTGGTTCCTACCGATGTATTTTAATGACTGCACTGCACTTTATTACATGTGTTATTGATGCACTCTAACAGCTTCAATGGCTATTTTAACCACAGTTATGTAGTACTGTACAGCATTTTACTATGTGTAGTATTGGTTTTACCGGCGCATAACAACAGTTTTATTGGCTATTTTAAAAGGTTACAATGGTTTTTTGTATCTATGCAAATAAAATAAAATCTTGAACTCATTTCCAAAGTTAGCAGACCCAATTTCGGAACGATGCACGGTTCACTTTCTGGACAGAAATTTGAAACATGGTGGTGGTGCTACAATCGCCTGTGATTAATGGATCAAAGTGGCCACCAGAAATGTGGCGTTGTTAAATCAACTGACTTGCTAGTAGTAAAAATGTCTTTGGCACTAGGAACATCAACTATTTGCTTGATTGTGTGCCGACCATCAGATTTTGCAAAATAATTTATTTTAGAGTTTAGTGAAGTAATTGCTTCATTAGCTCCTACTAAATAAAATGTATTGGTGTTGGATAATTTCAATATTCATGTTGACTCAACAAAGCTAAGAGACTCATTAGCATCCTTTGAATTTAAACAATGCCTAATTATATCTCTTCCTTTATTAAAAAATAATTCCACAAACTTGGCCAGATCATCTTTCGATTTCAGCTAATTTAGGCGGCTCTGCATAAGATATTAGCGTAGAAAATCAGTCTAAAATTATTATCACATACTGCGCACTGTCGAGGATAATGGATGAAAATATGAATTGCAGATAACACGACCTGACAAGATGACAGATGTTAACTCCTAGGTAAAAAATATTTAATAACTGGAGGGAAACACCTATACATGTTTCCCCTTTAAAAACAAGCAGAAAGCATTGGTAAACTCCCTTAGACTGAATAATAATTCACTGACATAATACTTGTCATTGCCAAGGCAAATGTAGATATGCAAAAACCTTACAAAAATATAAAAAGAAAATCACAGTGTCTCAAATGGATGTTCTAGCTAACTGGATATAATCAGCCAATAATAACTCGGGAGATGTGTTTAAAATCATAAATGAGATAGGAATCTGTCCTTCATGTGTCAACAAAATTGATCTCACAGCAGAGTTTAGTGACACCTTAGTCACTTATTTTTCAGAAAAGGTCAATCTAAATTAAAAAAAAATCAACGTTGATTCCCATGGGTATAGGAGAGGATACTGCTAAATGTATTTATAGAACACAAAACACCAAAAGTATGCTAGAATTTGCCTCGATTTTGGTAGATGAAGTGCACCACATTGTTATGAAGATGACATAAGAGTCGCCTTTAGGTCTGTGTCCTGCAAAAATCTTTCATATATCCATGGAAACAATAGCTTCATGTATGAGTGACAGTATTATCACTATTTTTAGACTGGAACCGATCCCTTTGACTGGATAAAAACCATGTTAGTCCAATACTGTTGATCCTACAGTGCATAGTAACTTTCACCCAATTGTCAGCCCCTAATTATCAGGGTTTATCTTGGATAATAACAGGCTAGATGAATTTCAGGTAGGCTTTAGAACTTATCATGGAACAGAGGTCCGTCTATGGCAGTGTGAATAAGGTGTGTAGATGATTAAGGATAGAGGAGAAATAACAGCTCTCACATTAGTGGATCTATCCAATGGCTGGAGTCTTTCCGGTCTAACTGCTGTGGTCTCCCTTCCTCCTTTTATGTCTAGGAAGGATCCAGTGAAATATGGGGGTTGAACAGGGGTCATCTGTGAGCTCCACACTGTTCAATGTATTTGTTGCTCCCTTAGTTTGACTAGGGAGATCATTTCATCTAGAGGTAATGACATATGTGGAGGATACCCAAATTATCATTCGAATGAAGGGAGAATGGCAGCAACTACAAGCTAGCTGCATGATTGAGGGTGAACTGTTTAAAATTAAATTCTGATAGGACAGAGGTACTGATGATAGTACATCAGTTTGGATGAAGCAGCTTTGGCCAAGTTCCTTGGAAATCTGTCCAACCGGTGTAAATGTTACTCACAATCTTGGGTTCATATTTGATGATGAAATGAACTGCTCCAGGCAAATTGCCAAAGCTGTTTCTACCTGCTTTATTTTATTGTTAAAGGAAATGAGGTAAGCAATTGCTCTACTTCCTTCTGGGCATAGAATCACTGCCATACAGGGCAGAGTGGAAACTTGGTTTGATTACTGTATCTCCTTGCATCTAGCTTTTTCTAAGAAAGTGATTCATAAAATGCAGATCAGTCAAAACATGGCAGCCAGAACTGCTTTGATCCCCATTTGTGAATATTTAGATCAATTACGTTAGCTGTAAGATGTAAAAAAAATATAGAAAACCCTTACCATCTGCCATTAACCCAGCTACGACCCTTGTTTTAAAAGTATCAAGGACAAGACTCAAGACTAACTTTTCTTTTAAAACAGTCAAAGTGCCGGAAGCCTGGAAACTTGTTTATTTTTCGCAGATTCTCAAAAAAGTATCGACAGATCCGGCTGGTTTCTCCAACTATCCGCCTGTCTCTCTTTTGCCATTTCCCATTCAAGTTTTAGGGAAGGCGATTAATAGATATCTCTGCATTTTTTTAGTACATTTATGTTCCGGTATCCTCTCAGTTCAGGCTTCAGGGACGCACATTGTACAGAAACATCTGTTTTAGCTTTGGTTCTAACAAGTTTTGATCTTTTTGCTGCGTTTGACATGTTTTGCATGCAGTACATATTGACCTAGTTTATACTACTGGGGTGAATGGCTCGGGTTTTGGCTGGCTGAGAGACATCAGTTAGTCTTCATTCCCCTTACAATTCCAGGGCAGCTGATAACATCTGCTGGGTATCTCATGGATCTTCCCTGAGTACTACGCTCTTTAACATGTATGTGGCCCCTTTGACGTGGGTAGTGAGGTCCTTTGGAATTGAGATTCTATCATATTCTGATGACACTCAGTTGGTGCAGTATTTTGGTCAGGAGACAGACCTCACTAAAATCAGACCTGGGGACTGTTTGTTTGCAACAGCTATGTGTTGAAACAATTTTCTCCAACTGAATGTGGTGAAAACTGAAATTTTTCTCTTTGGAAAAGCTTCTCAGGATTGGTAAGAGGATTGGTGGCCCCAACGACTTGGCACACCACATTGCCCTAAAAAGTTTGTTAAAAATCTCGACTATATAAATGGATGACAAGTTTTAAATGAACAGTCATGTCAAGGCCATGTGTGGTACCTGCTTTGGCATATTATGCCTTCTCAGGAAGAATTTGGCAACCTTTGGACTGACTCAGGTGCTTATAACCAGGTACCTGTGGTATGGAAATGTCTTAATAGTGGATAAGCCTTCATCGCTGATGACTCATCATTGACTGGTTCAAAGATTCAGCAGCCTGGTTGCTGTGCCACCCACCAGTAGGCACTATAATACTCCTGGTGCTGAGTTCTTTCCATTGGCTCCCAGTAAGGAAAAGGTGCATTTTTAAGCTTCTTTGCCTTGCTCACAAGGCCCTGTGCAGGATTGGTCCATTGTTTCCCTGCTCACCTATCAGTGTTTATCATATAGCCAAGAACACTCTCACTGCCCCCCACCCTCGCAGTATCTGCACTACTTGAAAAGGTGGACAATCCTTGCCATGTCTTGCCTCTCACTACTGGAACCAACAACCTGTTCACATCCGTCCCTGTAACACCTTTTTGCTATTTAAAAAGCTAATCACATCCTTTCGAGTGTCCGGTTAAGTTTCTCTCCATTCATAAGTCTTTAGCACCGACTTTCCCAATATGGGGCGATCTGTTTTTGCGCTATATCAAATACTTGTAACATAACATAACAGACTTATGTTTCGTCGTATATATTGTGCTGCTCATCTACTTGTCTCCTATCAAGGGAATTATATGAAGTGGTCGTTCCTTTTCATATGCAGCATCAAAGATTTGGAATGTCTTACCAGTACATGTATGTGGAACGAATAATAGTCTGGCCTCAGAAACCGATTAAAAACGAAATCTTGTTGTAAGCATTCAACAGAACCAGCCAACGTTATTGATAATCGCATGCAAAAAAATGGTTAACATAACATACCTTGCAGATAGACATATAGGTTTCTTGGTCTATGAAATGCATGCTGCCAAGTTCTCCTCCCGATCTGTTCCTCCCAGGGCACTGAGAGCAAAATGGCTCAAAATTGAGTATGAATCACAGGAACATCACCTTCCTGCTCACAGTCTAAACAGACTCATTGTTCTCCCAATAAGAAGTAATTTACAAAAATTGCAACTGCATTAAGAGATATCATCCATCCTAAAATAGGGAAACAAATCAACAGACTCAAAGCAAAAACATCTCAAAAATCAAACTTATTCTAGTGGTTTGTACCTCCATCCAAAACCCTCCCTCACACTCATAGCAGGTAAAACAATTATATATCACATGGTGTATCTCAGCCTACCAGAGCGCCCCCAAATTTAAGGCACTCACAGCATAACATTCACAAAAATAATGTATACTTCTGGGGACATTCTCAGTAGCATGCACTCACAGCAAAAGTAATATCAACCCTAGAAATACAGAAAAAGGCCCTGTGCATCTCTAAACCACTGCGGCAAAAATTCTTCCAGTAGAAAACAGTGTGATTTGAAGAGCAGGTCAACGGCTCTCTCAGTACAGCCCTTTACAGTCCGTCTCATGAAATCTTTCCTTTATAAAAACACAATATAAATTTCATATTTTAGAGCGCATATTCAGCGCCAGTACGATTCCAGGCAGACTATTAACAAATGGTTATCATTACTCATAATCGTGAAGAAGGGATTTTTTTCTGACATTTGCACCAATTCGATGCTATCACCCACTTTTCATACTCCTTTTACCGTCCTTAGGCATGATGAAAGGCTGAGCCAGTCTTGCCAGAATTAAAACCCATGATTTGCTGATCACAACTTTGTTCCAGCAGCAAAAGGTCATATCATAGAATTGGACAGAGCCATCCGTCCAGTCCGGCTTGCAAAGGTAAACCAAGAAGTTCCATCGGGGGGATGTCATGTTTCATCGAGGCCCTGAGAGATTTTCTGCAGCATTTGGGGTGGATCAAAGGGGCTAATGTGGAGTCTGGAACGGTTGCACTTTCTTAAGAGAAGACAACGGACACCATGCCGGCTTGGCAATGTGTTCCCAGAGGGTGAGGATGGTTTCCAGTGTGAATTAAAATGACTTTGCCCTGGGTGAAAGTGGAGGGTAGAAATCAACATCGTGTACCCGTTTGAACAGTTTTAGATTAGCTGTTTCTTGTTTTGTTAAAATGGTTTTGATTTTCAGCCACCCCTGTGTTTTTTAGCCACCAGCGTAAAGAATGTTTGGAATTATCGTTTTATAATTACCATTCTAGTTTTGGGACTACAAGTACCATCATGCTTGGTGCTGTGAGGGCGAAAACAGAACTGGTGTAAAAATCACCCACAGGACCTGGGTCTAGTTGGCAACGATAGATTTAGAGAGTTGGTAACCTTTGTTTGCAAGAAACTGAATGCAGTTGTCAGAGCAGTTGATTCAGGATCCAGATTATTCCTTTCGCTGAAATACAATATTCCATGCTGTGAAGAAATACGACAAAGAAACTGTATTCTTCTTCCTCGCAATCTGCACATTTCCTTTGTCAATATGCTAAATTATCTCTCGTCATTAAAATGAATTCTGCGCGCCGGCTCAGCCGCTGGAATTAAACATTCTGATTAAAGTCAGATAGATGCCTAAGGCAATTTCCTCTGACCTGAATTTGCGAACTGAAATTTGCATTTCTTAAACAAGAGACAGAATGCATCTTGGTGAGTTATTATACAGAGGTCAGAGCCTTTTCCTCCATTCATTCTGGCAAAAGATGTCACTATGCCTCAACTAAAATAGCAGAATGTCACAGAATGTCAGCATAGTCATTGCTCAGGTTTTCTCCCCCACCGCCCCCACAAGTGATGCAGCTCGTATCCATGGCAACGCTTCGCCAGTCTCAAGAATCCCCAGTTAGATCTGTCCACTGCTTGCTTTCTATCTGCTATATTAAATTCAATGACACCCTATTGGCTTCTGAAGTGATATATATACCTACAGGGGGTCATAATGGGTCAATGCATCGAACAATAGAACGATTTCAGTGTAATCTCTGTTTTCTCAAATGTAATGAAAGATGTGCTTTTAGAGATAACAATTCAATGCTAGTAACTGCTGCAATGATGAAAACTTAATGTTATAAGTCATACTTAAAGGTTTCCTATAAACCCAGTGACTGGACAGTGTTGGTGTGATGCCTTTTGCTGGTTCCCTTAACGCATTACTGAATAATATTGAAAAAGGAGCTGGAGACTGTAGCAGTCACCAAGGAAATATGTCGTTTCTTGGAGCTGCCAACAGCATTAAAACTAATTTCCTATCTCACAGTGGAAAATGTTATGGCGTGCAAAACTTCTATGTTTTAGCATTCTTCTAGCTTCCTCTTTTATCACATTTTAGCATAGCAGAAGCATAAGACTTGCACAGTGCTTAGTTTGCAAAGGAAAACATTCTGGGTCCCAAAACTTTGCTCAGAGACCTGTAGCCGGTGCTATTTATTGCATGTCAGCATGCTGAATACCAAGGCTGCGTAATCTTGATTCCACCTCATGGTTCTTAAATTCACAAAAAACCTAAAAGTTGATGGGAGAATACTTGCAATACTTTCACTGGCAATCGCTCTGGGTAGCATTCCGACCCATTGTTCTTCTGCCACCTCAGGTTACACCCAGCCATATGCAAATCATTTTGACCCTGCTCCAATAGGAACAGTCCAGACCGAATTGCGATTCCAGGTCTTCCCTGTACTGATGGAGCAAGGTTTCGCATATAAAGAGACTTGCTCGAATTCAATCCTCTCAAAATAACTTATAATGTATTAATCAACATGTTTATTTTTACTAATAATACACCACACAACATTTCTAGTATCTAGGGGAAGCTTGACAATGTGCTTTTACTAACAGTAACTCAAATGCATTAAAATGGCCGCCGCAACGTGGGAATGTCACTGCGCATGCGTCTGCCACACTCATGTGGTGTGACATCTTTTCTGCTTGGTGGGAAATCTTTGTTTCTGCGCACTAGTGCCAAAAATGGCCGCTTCAAACCTAACATGCTAATGCTTATGCTGCTGCTTGTACTAAACATTGTTCGTTCTGCTTAACTATTAATGCTATGGTTAAAGTGAAATAATGGGAATACAGTAGAGATAAGTGTATACAGTGCATTCATTTATTCTAAGTTTTTTTTCTTTGACTTTGCTACTAGCTCGTGTTTGGGCCTGGGAAGTACATTGTAACGTCATTTTGGGTCCCGAGACTGCGCATGAACCAAAATTCCAAGAGTCCACAAGCAATGGCATTGAACTTGTGCCAGTGACAGTCTTGACTGCAATGCGCCTGGGAACTCAACCCTGTGAACTTCCAAGAGGAAGACAACTTGCAAATTTGTTTTAACATTGTATACATTGAAACTAATATTGCTGGGTGGAATAAAATTCATGGGAAAATAAAGTTATGGGCGGGAACATTAATCTGAATATTGAAGAAGATGATCTCATAACTGGTATGGTGTGATGACCTCTCCTCGCCTTTTTACCGATCAAATTGAGGGAACACACAAATTTGCAACACTGGGGGGTGGTACATTGCCCTGGAAAATGGCGTAACTAAGGTAGGCTTAGCTAGTTACATTGTCAGACTTGTCCAAATAGCTGACCTGTCACTGACCCAACGCAGTCAATAGGAGATTGAGAGCAGAGGTACTGGCGGAGCATTCTGTCAGAAGAATCGATAACCTAATCGGGGTTCCGAGGGAGATGAATCGATAACCCAATCGGGGTCCGACTACTAGCCACAGAGAGGGGTGTGACGCTGGCGTTGCACTTTAGCTGAGGGTACCTGTCCTGACCTGCATCTGTCCTGTCCTGATCCATATTGGTCCGCACCTATCTTGGTTCTGGTCTGCACCTGTTTATCCTGTTGGCACCTGATCTATCGGGAGTCCTGTCCTTCATCCCAGCCCGTGGCCAGGGTTGGTCTTCACACCATTCTAGATAAATATATATCTGTGTGGGTATTTCATTGTATTTGTTTCCCTCTTTCACCCTCCCTACGTTTCAATGCCTAAAAGAAGTCTTGATTCGGTATGGACTGTGACACTTAAGACTTTGCATAGATAAAGTGTTTAAACTTTTCCTGAGTCTGTGGTTATTTTATGAAGGTAAATGAAATGTTGTTTTTCTACCTATTATTCTAACACCTTTGATCCCTTAGGACTTAAATACAGGTGGCCAGGTTTGGTAAGTCAAAGCGTATAGGTATAAGTCCTAAAGTAAATCAAATCTGTTTGGCAAATTTGTGCCGAGACGGAATTACCTGTTCAAAGTGTGCATGTCTATTGGCCCAGGTGAGTATGGTAATTGAGCAGGTAACTCCGCGCGCCATCCGTACCGGAACACAAGAAACCCAAGACCGGATTTGCCCATATTGGTGCTCCACAGTCATATGTAGCTTGGTTCCAGTGAAACAGTAAGCTACAGACCTACGTTTGGGCATACCATTGGCCCTTAGAATGTTACAGCAATCACACAAAAAGTGATGGGAGGATGCATGCAGTAAGTCTAAACCCTGACAATCGCTTGGGGTAGCATAACAATCCATCTTTCTTTTGTCCATGATGCTATCTCAGATTAGATCCAGCCATATCCAAATCAGTTTTGACCCTGATCCAATAGGAACAGTTCAGCTTGAATGATCAAAACAGGTCTTCTCTGAACAAAAACCATTTGAAAGGGGTAGCATTCCAACCCATTGATCTTTTGACCACCATATCACCTGCTTTTTCCACCTCCAGACACTCTGCCCCTTTCTCACAATGTTGCAGATTCCTGCTCTCACCCTGTGTTGAGGTTTTCTCATCTTCCTTTAGCTCATTCTTTTCTCCCTGAGTGTTTCTCAATCTCTTGCTCGCTCCTTGATGAGGGAAAATACGTGCTAGTTCGAAGAAGTGAGTGCTGGGGTGCACACCTGCAGGTATTGGATAAAATTAGGCACTGGTATTGCATGATGAAGAGAAGTTCCTTGTTTTTAACTGCTCCTCAAAGTGAAGAGACCCAACACCCTTCCTGATACTTATGTCAGGAGTTCCAGTATTACTCATGTTCCATATCTGGCTAGTTCACTCATCATTTGAACTCCACTATTTCCCTCAAGAAATTACTCACTATCAGAAATTGAGTTGTTAATTTGGGGGGAGATTGACTCCGACCAAATTAATAAACACTATCTGATTAAACCAAAGTACAGGCCTGTGAGAATCTCTCTTCGGCCCTTAGTAGTAATGGCACAAATAGCAGGCAATCCTAAGAGAAGTGTATGTTAAGTTCAAGTAGTTAAAATAGTTTTAAAGTAAAGAACAAAAACAATAACATTCCCAAACAAATTTAAATTAGTAAAGAGGATTTGCGCTCTGCGTTTTTTAAAACAGTTTATAGACAAAATTGCCCAGAAAAAGCAAAAATGAATTGAAAAGTCATATGAACCAAGTTTGTTGCCCCTATCAAAGTTTCTACATTCGGACTTACTGCTTGATTTAGAGTTTGGCAGATGGGCTACTCTGTCACAAATATGATGGATGTCCTGTCCACTTTATTACAAATGACATAGGATATAATGCACTTGTAATAAGGCAGATGGGATATCAATTTAATTTGTGACTGAGTAACCCATCTCCCAAACTCTAAATTAGGACCTCTATCTCTGAGATGAAAGTAAAATCATCCAGTGGGGTGGGGATTAAGGCTTTGGCCATCAAGGGCCCATCGATGTCAGATACATCTTCATCGAGTTCATGGTAAAACTGTTGGTGTTGATGTCAAAAGTTTTGAAAGGGAAAGAAGCAGATTTCATTGCTGCTGTTGGTCAGAAATGCTGCCTCACCCAGGTCCATGGTCTTACATAGAGACTGAGGCACTTATTCGGAAGTCAAAATCATCCAGTGGGCAAAGCCTGGGGCGATGCCTTCCTTAGGACGTAGGTGCGTTGACCCACTGCTCTGTGAGCCCCCACAAAAACTTTAACTTAAAAATTAAAGTGTGTGTTTGCTGCGTCTCTCAATTGTGTTACTGGATGTGTAACTTACTGCTTGAGGGTGGAGTGAGGGTTGATTGACAGCAGGGAGATCTATGAGGAATAGAAGTGAAGTGCGCATGTCAGGCTGGACTGGTCTTTTACTACGGCCAGCCTGACATGCGCATTGACGGTTTCTCTAACTTGTTTAATGTTAGGAAGCTGATGTATTACACCCACAGGCCCAGGGTCTCCTTTGGAGCATTTGCTCTGCCTGTTCCTACCAATTCTGGTGCTGCGTTTATGTTGTTTACTAACATAAACAACATGAGAGCAGCGTCTGGATTGGGTTTGGGTGCCTCCAATCTTTAACAGCGTGGGGGCGGTACTTTCATATATGGGCAATCTTTGGGTGGCTGTATTTTGAAGTCATACCATCATTGGTCAGGTTCATCCTCTGTGTCATGTCTGTAGGTTGACGTTCTCGTTTTCCATTCAATTTACACGCTACAGCGGCTTCTACCATTCCCGTCGGCTGCCCGATCGGACAGAGCCCCGTATGTAAAAGGCTCGCCTACGGTCTAAAAATGCTGTCTGCTTTGCTGCTGTGGATTTGCAAAATACAGCGTGGAGTGGAAGATGCAATATACAACAGGCCGGTAGGCCATTGATTGTAACACACTGTTTGCTACCTCTCACAGTTTTGTTGGCTTTTTGATACTTGTACAAGTGCCACCGTTGCCTACGTAATGTTTGTTCTTGTGCTTGAGTGTCTACAATATATTGTAGTACTATACCTCTAATTGTAC
This sequence comes from Lissotriton helveticus, assembly GCF_964261635.1. Lineage (NCBI taxonomy): Eukaryota > Metazoa > Chordata > Amphibia > Caudata > Salamandridae > Lissotriton > Lissotriton helveticus. The sequence continues at coordinate 702,810,009 of NC_136059.1, read as the reverse complement.
TTTGTTATCTCTTGTAACCTGCACACATGTCACTTTTTCCTCCTGCAATGCACCGTTTGCTACCTCATGTATTTTGTTTGCTCACAATTGTCACTTTTGCTTCATGTAACTTAATGTTTGCTTTTGTAATTTGTTCACTTGTAATTTTCTCCTCATGTATCATTACTGGTCCTATTGTGAAGCGCTCTGACGCCTTCGGGTAAAGTCCGCGTTATATAAAAACGCATACATGAAAAATAAAAATTAAAATTATTTCATGCCCCCGTGAGTTCAAAAGTGGCCCCTTGATCAGTGAATTCGTGTCAGTTTCAGCAATATGTTCAGGTCTTGGAACTGGGCAAACTTGTCCCAGCAGCACCCTAACAAAATTTCCCAAACATATGAAAAGCTTTTCCTCAAAGGCTTTTGGGGAGATATAAACACTTAATCCATCTTGCTATGTTACTCTAGAGTAAATCTGCATAAATGCATGCTAATTAATCAAAGGCATTACTTTTTCACATGTAGTGATACATTAAAAGGATGGATTCTACAAAGGACTATAGTTAGGTTGAAGAACGGTGTCGCAACCATTGCGGCCGGGTGCTAGAAAGTACTAGAAACGTTGGGAAACAGTGAATGTAAGGTTGAGTGCATGAGTCTGCACTTTGTGTGTCTTTTCATAAATTTAATCATAGTCTATGTCAGTACCCATCGGTTTTATAAATGTATGAATAGATTTTAAAGCAGGAACACGGGGCCTCTCTGACCCTCGCCTGTGATGGCCCATAACGTGCTGTCTTGTAAGGGGACCTAGGGGGCACATGCATCAAGGTAAATTGCATTCGCAAACGGTGCGAATCGCAAAATTCGACCGTTGGCGAATGCAATTTCCTTTTTTGAGATGCATCATGTTTTTTATTTTTTCGCAATTTAAGGAATCGCAATTATGTTGCGATTTCTTAAATTGCGATTGCATTTAAGAAATCACAATTTGCGATTTCTTAAATGCAATGCATCACACTTTAGAAATTGCGAATTCGGAAATAGGGATAGGTAAATTACCATGAAGTTCACCTTCATGGTAATTTGCGAAAACTTTGAAAAATGCACAAAAGTGCATTTTTCAAAGTTTCATTTTACACACATGTGGGTGAAAAATGTTCTTAAAGGTCCTTTGGACCCCCCCTGCACCCTTGAAATAGCATTCTCATTTTGCGATTCCTTAATTGCGAATCGCAAAATGAGAATGGGTTCCCATTCATTCCTATGGGCCTCTAAGCCCATAGGAATCAATGGGAAGGGATTCCTTAATTGCGATTTGCAAATTGTGAATCGCAATTAAGGAAATTTAAGAAATCGCAAAAAATTTGCGATTTTTTTATGCATAGCCGTTTGCGATTTCTTAATTGCGATTCCTTAATTTTCGCAATTAAGAAATCGCAAACGGGAACAATGATGCTTGTGGCCGTAAGCCCACTAAACAACATGTGGCGCTGTTAGAGATGTGGTGCCTCTGCAGCTACACATGCGCACATGTGTGTGCCTGCCAACAGCTGTGCCAGTCGGACCCCCACCGTGCTGCAGCCTCCTCTACCGTATATTTGTATGCATAAAGGCAGCCCCGAAGAGAACAAGTGGTTTGGTGGGAGGCCGAGTGGCCTCGGAGCAGCAGCTGAGCATTATAGGGCAAGGCATGGGTGTGACCATAGCCAGGGCTTCAGGGCGCTATACGACGCCATGCCAAGGGACGAGGTAAAAACAAACACATTGAAGGCCAATAACTGAGCTGTGTACGCGAAGAACTGTGTGTCTTTCTCAGCCCCCGTAACAACGCATGCTTGTTGGGAAGACAGAAGAAATAGACGTCCTTTGTTGCTTTTAAACACGTGCGTGGTGACACTGCTGCTGGATGCATTCAAAGAACCGTCGTAATTATTGGGTATGATGATAATGGCTGCGGTAATTTAGAGAAAATGGTACCGAGAACAAGGTAATGGTAAGGCAGCACAGAGACTAACTCCTTGCCATGGCCCGGCACACCTGCTCTGCGCTAAAAAGATAACAGCTGCCAGAGCCAGTGTAGTTTTAAATCGACCAACAATATAAAGTCAACACTTGTGCAAGTCGGAGACAGAACATTTCTGGTAGAAAATAATAACAGATGTATTTTTAGTCTGACTCAACAGCAAGTTTACACTTATGCAGATTATCTATTATATAGTTATAATGCAAAATGACTGACATACTCTTAGAAACCTTAACAGCATTAGAATTTTTAGCTGTCAGCCTTTGTTTCTGTGTTCTTATTATACAATGTGTCCATCTAGTGATAATGCAATCATCTTGTTAGGAATTCTCTATGTTGTAGGGGAGCTGACCCTATCCCAAACCACATTACAGAGCAACAATGGTATGCCCACTTTCTTAACCTGTACTGTGGCGAAGGAATCTCTCAGTTCCCACAAAGTGCTCCCTTAGCATCTGGATCTGAGAACTCAGTACCAGCGGAACCGTTTGTGATTAATGAGGTATATTTGGCCATCAAGTGTATAGCCCCGGGAAAGGCAGGGGGCCCCGATGGACTTCCTGGAGATTTACTCTTACATGATGCAATGCCTTGGGCCAATTTTATCTGTCTCCTAATGAATCTCATTGCGAGGGGTCATGCTATTCCCGACGCATGGAACGGAGCTGAGGTGGTAACAATATATAAAAAAGGTGCTAGAGAGGACCCTGCCAACTACAGGCCGATCAGCCTAATCGACATAATACAGAAGGTAGTCGGCAGGGTCATCGTCACGAGGATAGGGTCTTGGATGGAAGATGGGAATATTCTCTTACACTTTCAGGCAGGCTTCAGACAGAAGGTGGGCACGATGGACCAGGTGTTTAGATTCTTTATGGTACACTGGAAAATCGTAACCATCGGGAAAGGTAGTTTATATCTGGCCTTTATAGACTTAAAGACTGCTTTCGACTTGGTTCCCCGTGACAAACTCTGGCGGGTGCTGCATGACCTGGGTCTTCCCACTTCACTTCTCGATTTTATTAAGCACCTCCATGAGGGGAATTATGCTAGAGTCAGATGGGGGAACCAGGGCCAGTTGACCGAGAGGGTGGCGGTGAATAGGGGGTACGCCAGGGCTGTGTGCTGGCCCCGACTTTGTTCTCTCTCTTTGTCAATGGGGTGGCATTTGAGAGAGGACCCAGCCGATGCCCCAGTCCTGGCGGGAGAGAAAACACCTACCCTGCTCTTTGCCGACGACACCCTGTTGATGTCCAAAAGCCCAGCAGGTTTGCAAAACTGCTGGATAGGTTTAGCCTGTTTTGCGATGCAAGGGGGCTAACTATCAATACCACCAAGACCAAGCTAATGACCCTGTCGCCATCAAATAGATTTAGGAATAGCATCACCCTCAATGGTATTCCATTAGATGTGGTTGAGTCGTTTGACTACTTGGGAGTTCGGGTTAATAAGCTGATGAATTGGAACTCCCATATGGCCAAAATGCTTCTTAACCACAAGCGAGTGTCAGGAGCAATTTTAAGAGATCAACAATCCTCTGTTAGTTAACCAATAGCCCCGGCCCTCATGGTGTATGAAGGGAAAGCATTACCCTCGGCAGTATATGGGTCCGAACTATGGGGGTTCGAGAATACCACTGACCTGGTTAGATCTGAGAATAAGTTCTTTAGAGGTCTGGTTTCTCTTCCATCTTCCACCCCATTAAAGCCCCTCTGCCAGGATTTGGGAAAACGCTTGATTAAAGATATAGTACGGCTTCACCCTTTATTATTTTGGGTACGTTTAAGGAGGACGCCTGAACTGGCTAATTATGCAGTTGTCCTAGACAAACTCATTAAATTGAACACCTGTAATAAGATTAAGTGGATAAGCAAGCTTAGACAGCTTGTTCCAAACATAGGGCTGGGGGAAACATGGGCTAGCCAGTGTCCGCCACCCAAACAAATAATTAAGAAAGCATATTGGGAATGGGTGCAGGCGGAGGTGCAGCATAGCGCCAAATGGGGACCCTCACCGAGCAGTTTCTGGAGCACAAACCTGTCAGGAAGTTCAAACCTTTCCTCGACTTCATCCATAATCCTAGAGACAAGACACTCTATTTAAAGCTGAGGTTTGGAACCCTCCCGCTCAATGAAATTACAGCTGGCTGGAAACAGTGCAATTCTGTATCTGTTTCCTGCCCAGGTTGCACAGCCCCTATTGAGTCACTAGCGTACTTTCTTTTTTGCATGTACGGCGTATGGGACTGCAAGAAGAACATGGCTTAAACCCATCTGCAAAGAGCTGGGCTTTAGGAACCACAGGATGGCACAACATATCTTAACATCTGATACTACGTCCCTTGTCATTGTTTGTGGGGTAGCAAAGTATTTGGGCAGGGCTTGGCTGACCCGTACAAAGTTGTTAAAGAAAGCTAAGAGTTAGACGTTAGTGGGCCCATCTTGAATATTGTTTTTTTTTAGGCTGTAACATAGTAGCATTCTATGTTTTTATTGTATATATCTTTTTTATTGCAATTTTAATGTTTTGTATTATGGTTGTATGTGTAAACGGATTGCTTTTTAAGACTTGAGGATGTACATACTTTTATGATAAAAAGTTTATCGAATAAAGTACATACAACAACAACTATGTTGTATCATACAGTACACAATGTACTTTTCCATAAAATACACACCTTTATGTCCTAGGACCCCATGCCAGTTAGGTTAACCAGTTTTACTAATACCATTTTAGGGCGATAGCACATGCACTGTTTCGTGAATTGCAACGTTGTGGTGCACAGAGATACCTGCCAGAAAAAGCCCAGAGAAGGGTAACAAATCTTGGGTGTCCATGCAGAAAAGGCGAATTTACTACATGTGTTTGTGTTTCTCATGCAGAATAGCCGCCAGCTGATTAAACTCTTCAAAGTGGTGCATCTCTCAAAGACTGGTTGAATAACAAGATGTTTTATTCAACACATCGTGTGACCTCGTTAAACCACCGCATTCACAGCCCAAGCAATACTGGACAGTGTTTACAAATCAAACACGCTATATTGCTACATACAACATTCTAAAAGAACTAAACCGTCATCGATACTGCACCGATCCCGTCCTATAGCATAACAAAGCGGTCACATAAAAGATTACACTATACAACAATTATTTACTCACATAATATCATATGTTAGTGAAGTATCTACTACTTCTAGTGGCACGCTTTTCACCAATCACTGACTATAATTTCGATGCTATGTATTAACATACTTCCTACCAACTGCTTCTAACCCATCAAATACAAATCCTCACTTATTCCAACATACACGTTTGCACGTCCAAAGTGTTCTATGCAACCTTTCTGATCTCCTTCATCCATATTTATTTTCAATTGTCTAGCCTTTTCTTCGCCACTCTGGAACAGCGAAATAGCAATCAATGTGGCACCTTCAGCAGACATGAACAGTTGCTATGCCAGCTTGAATTAGTTTAAACTAACTTACACCAGCTTACACTAAATCATAGTTAATTGCTATATGCATTCTGGGCCAGGTAAATTGGTAACCCTTTTCACTGTTCCAGAAATGCAAACTCAACCACCCTTTTTCTTTTAAGAATAATTGTTCTCCTTGACTGGACACTCCTTGGGTTCTTGTCTCACAGGTTCAACTGATTTAATATGCCTTTACTGAGGTGGCGTATTTGTTCTCAGCTCAACAAACATTGTGACCAAAGAATATCTTGTCAGTGAACTGCTTCCCTTCTCACACTCTGCCTGGTAGCTGCTTCTCCTGACCTTTGCAGGTTCTGTGAGTGCGAGGGAGCATCACTGCTGCTCTGCCCTCTGTCTCTCTGCTTTCTTCCTTTCCTCCTCTGATCTCTTTTTCACATTACTTTGATCTTTTCTGCTTTTTTTGTCACTTCCTTATTCTCTTTCTGCACATTTTCACTTTCTGCTCCTTTTCTCTCTCCATGTCCCCGCTGCTGCTCATCCCCCGTGGCCCGTCCCTCTCCAGTTCCACTCTCTCCGTGTCCCTGCCACTGCTTGTCACCTGTGACACCGGCCCCATCTAGCACCACTTTCCTGCCTCCCAGCTGTCCAGCCCCCTCCCTCACACTACTTAATGGTAGCCGCTGTGCAGGCACGCCGCTGGAGCACCAAAGGCAAGCCTGTCTGCACCCGTTTGCACCATGGACCCTGGTCCTCAGACTATCCACCGCTACGATGCCAGTACCCGCCTCGATGCCCTCAAAACCATACACCGTTTCGTCTGCCACCTCATTTATTTTATTTATTTATTTATAAAGTTGTATATAGCGGGAACATGATCCAGAGGGATATCAGAGCACTTTACAATTGGAGGTAGAGGAGAGGTAACAGTTGCAGTAGAGGTGTCAAATAGGAATACCAGAAAGAACACATATCAAATAGGACTCACCGAACAAGATCGGTTACAATATAAGGGGTCAACAGAGAGGAAGATAATCACTGGTACATAGCAAAATAAGAGGGGAGCAAATGATTCGGAGAGAAAGGAAAAAAATAAACAAGAATAGTATCCAGCGCAGGGCTAAAAGGTGTAAGTCCAGTGCATTAGAGCAGATGATCCAACAACCTATTAAGGTAAGAACTTGTTCATAAGGAATCTTTATACTTCCAATTTGAAAGCAACCTTGGAGGAGATTCTACATATTTTCGGTGGAGGAGAGTTCCAGATCTTCGGTGCAGAGCTGGCGAAAGCTCGGTGACACGTTCTCTTTTTGTGGAAAATCTGAGGTTTTAGGACGAGAGAGTTAGCATCCCTAGAAGGTCTACCCCCTCCGGATAGTTCCAGGTTTTGCGCTAGATAACTGGGGGTTTTGAAATGGAGGGCTTTGTGAGATAGGCAGGCAATCTTTAGTTGTATTCTTGCTTCGTAGGGCAACCAATTTTAAGACAAGGGAGATGTGTGCATTTCTTTTGGTACCCGTAACCAATGTGGCCGCTGCATTCAATGAGGCTCATAGTGGAGCCATGGTATATTAGGGGAGACTATAGAGCGTGGCACTGTCATAGTCTAGCCTCGGCAAAACAAGCACTTGGACCACTTGCTTGAAGTCAGCTTGTGGGAGGAAAGGTTTGAGATTCCTGAGTATCCTCATCAGGTGGTTACCTCCCTTGCACACGTTGCTAATATGAGTCTTCATGTTCAAGTGCTTGTCCAGTGCAATTCTGAGAAATTTAGATGAGTCAATAATGAGGGGGGAGCAGTTGAAGGCAGTGATGTGGTTTATCCGGAGGTCTAACTTAGGGGTGTGATTCAGATGAGAAATAAGAAGGAATTCAGTTTTGGAGGTGTGGAGTAGGAGGTGGTTCTCAGTGAACCAGTTTTGAGTAGTCAATAGGGTAGAGTTGAGTGAAATTATGTTATCCGGGAAGAAGACTTTCAGATAAAGTTGGGTGGTATCTGCATACATATGGAAGAGAATGTCCATGGAATTTAGTACATTGGCTAATGGTTCCAAGAACAAGTTGAAGAAAATGGGAGATAGGGCGGACCCTTGGGGGACCCCCATGGATACTGGTGATGGCTGGGAGAGAGAGTGGTTCACCTTCACTCTTTGGGATCTGTGATGGAGGAAGGATGAGAACTATTGCAACACCGGACCAGACAGGCCCATCCTGTGCTCCAGAATGAATAGGAGGTTGTTTTGATTAACAGTGCCAAATGCAGAGAAAAGGTCAAGGAGGATAAGGCACGATTCATTTTGGTCAATCATTTTTAAAATGTCATCCATAACTTGAGTGAGAGCCGATTCAGTACTGTGCACACTGCAAAAGCCAGTTTGATGTTGGTCCAGGAGATGGAAACAGAGTTGCGATTGGATGCATTTTATTCGGAGTTTGGCTAGTGTGAGGATGTTGGAGATAGGGCAGAAGTTGTTGAGGTCAGCTCTGTCTGCGGTAGTTTTTTTTAATATAGGTGTTAGGTGTTACCTGAGCTGCTTTTAGGCACTCAGGATCGTGCCTTGTGACAGACACGTTGACAATCTTTGTCCAGATGGGAGAGACAACATCCTTGATTTCTTTGAAGATGGAAGGTGGCAAAGGTCACTGAAGTGATTAGATGGGTTGATACTCTGAAGAACTTTTTAATGTCTCTTTCACCGAGGGGTGTAAAGGTGTCCCAGGAGGCATTGTTCTAGATGCCCATGCTCATCGGTTCGATCGTGTCTAATAAGGCCGGGGGGTGCAGACCCATTGATAGCAGTAGAGCCCGCCTGGTATCCAGATCAATATTGATGAGTCTTGATTTATCAGTAAAGAAAGCAGCCAGATCATCACATGAGGGAGGGCTGACTTCTGAGTCAAAGCGGTTTGGTGCTTCAACCGATTGTTGCTTAACCAGTTCAAAAGGTTTCTTGGGGCAGTTTGCAGCTTGATTAAGTTGGGATCTGATATAGTCTGCCTCAGCTCTCTTGATTTGTTTGTTATAGGAGCTCCTGACCGATCTAAGGATTTTTAGCTGGTCCGAGGATGGTTTGGATCTCCAGTATTGTTCGATTGCCCTGAGGTTGCGACGTCCTGAGTTTAAGTTGACATTGAACCATGGCTTAGATATTTTTGTTGATGCATTTTTTTGTTGGAGTGGAGCAATGGAATCCACTTTCCTGCCTCCTAGCTGTCCAGTCCTTCCCCTCACACTACTTAATGGTAGCTGCTGTGCGGGCACGCCGCTGGAGCACCAAAGGCAAGCCCTTCTGTGCCTGTCTGCACCATAGACCCTGGTCCTCAGCCCATCCACCGCTACAATGCCAGTACCCTCCATGCCCTCAACACCATACACCATTCCGCCTGCCACCTCATGTCGACAAAGAACACCCAAGGCCTGTTCACCTGTCGCACCTCCAACTGTACCTTCGCCGGCCTCAGCACAACAGACCCACCATCTGCACTATCCTCAAGAACCAGACCCAACCACCTCAGATGTATCCTACTCAACACCCACTCCCTCAAAAGACACCACATGGAAATCTGGGACCTGCTCCACTCCATGTCCTCGACGTCACCTTCTTCACAGAAACCTGGATAAACTGCAGATTAGCCCCGGACATCGCAACCACCATCCATGATGGATACAACATTTTCCAAAAGGACTGTGTCAACCAACTCGGGGGAGGCATAGCCATCGTACGCAGAGACACTCTCCGCCTCACGACCAGCTTCAATGATCACTCACCTGACTTGGAGCCCCTCCACTTCCAGATCCAGACCAACCTGAATGACAACCTCATCTACAGACCTCCCAGACCCCGCCCCCTCATTGAGCAAAGCAATACCGACTTCATCACTCACTGCACTCTCTCCTTAATGGGCCACATCCTCCTTGCTGACCTCAATTTCCACCTGGATAACCTTGAAGACTACAACACCTCATCCCTACTGAAGAACTTCACCACCATCGGACTCAAACAACTGGTTACTTCTCCAAACCACTCAGCGGGACACATGCTCAACACCATCTTCTCTGCAAGCAACATCTTTGCCAGCCACACCTCCGAGCAACACTGGACCGACCACCACTGCGTCCACTTCACCTTTAGCAAAACCCACTTATGCCACCATGCCCACCGCAATCCTCACAGAAGTCAGAGCAAGATCACCGAAGACTAGCTCACCACCTCCCTCATCAAGACCCCACCATAGAAAACAATGGATGCAAACCCCTCAGCATGCAACCTTCACCGCTGGACACCCAACTGCGTCAACACACTGGCCCCTCTTAAGAATCCCTCAGGCATGCAGCCCTCCAAAAAATCCAGCTGGTTCTCCTCCACCCTCCACCCTCCAACAGTCCAGCCGCACATGCAGATGGCTCGAGAAAAGATGGAGTAGCAGCATGATCATGGCACACCACCACCTCATCAGAACAATGAAGAAAGCAGCCATCATTGATCACATCAACGTCAATGCACACAATAGCAAAGAACTCTTCACCAAGGTAAAAACAATTGCCAAACCCAGCACAGAGACAGGAGGCAACCCCTATCCCAAGCCCTCTGCGGACACCTCTGCAACTTCTTTGACCACACGATCAAGGAGATCTACAACAGCTTCACAACTCAAGACTCATCCACCCCACCCATAACCACTGCACCCAATGGTTCCACCCCACAGCAGACCTTGACCAACTGGACTACCCTCACCTCTGAGGATACCTTAAGGATCATGAAGAGAATCAACTCCAGAGCCGCCTTGGACCCCTACCCTCACCACATCTTCAACAGAGCCAGCACCCTCATCGCACCCGAACCCTGCCACACCATCAACTGCTCTATTGAGTCCGCAACCTTAAAGCACGCAGAGATCTACCCCTGCTGAAGAAACCTTCTGCTTCCCCGAAGGAAATCAAGAACTAGAGACCCATCCCTCTGCTCCCCTTCCCAGCCAAAGCCATTGAAAGAGCCATCACCGTCCAACTCTCAGAGTTCATCGAAATGAACAACATACTGGACTTCTCCCAATCAGGCTACAGAAGCAACCACAGCATTGAGATTGCTCTCCTTGCCACCAAAGATGACATCCAGAACCGAGGTGAAACTGCAGCCGTCATCCACCTGGACCTCTCAGCCACCATCAACACCGTTACCCACTGCAGCCTCTGTGCAAGAATCCACGATGCCAGCATCCTCTGGCTGAACACAGAGAGTCAGAGTCCCACCGTTCAACTCAGAACCCATAGAGATCTGCTGCGGAGTGCTTCAGAGTTCCTCTCTGACCCCCGACCTTTTCAACATCTACATGGCCCCACCTGCAGCCATTGTCAGAAGCCACGGACTCAACATTGTCTCCTATGCCAATGACACCCGGCTGATTCTCGCCCTCATAGACAAACCCACATTGACAAAGAGCAGCATCCATTACCGGATAAAGGCATTTGTCATCTGGATGAAGGACAGTTGCCTTAAGCTTAACTCAGACAAGACTGAAGTCCTCATCCTAGGCTTCTCCCGCGCCTGGTATGACTCTTGGTGGCCCGCAGCGCTCGGAATCCCCCACACCCATGGACTACGCACAAAACCTCAGCATCAACCTGGACTGCTGGCTTTCAATGAACTGCCAAATCAATGGCATTTCATCCTCCTGCTTCTACATGCTCCACCTCCTTCAGAAGACCTTCAAGTGGATCCACACTGAGTCCAAACAAACGGTCATCCATGCACTCAACAGCAGCAGACTGAACTACAACAATGAACTCTACTCCAGAACCAACCAGAAACTCCAGAAAAAACTGCAGCCCATCCGGAACGCCAGCCAGACTCATCCTGTACATCCCACACTGCAACCACATCACCGGTCACCTGAGAGACCTTTACTGGCTACCTGTCAACAAGAGAATAATTTTCAAGCTTTTCACTCACACCTACAAAGCCCTCCACAATGCTGGAGCTACATACCTCAGCCACCGCCTCACCTTCTACACTTCCACCCGACATCTCTGCTCTGCCCAACTGACCCTGGCCACCATCCCACAAACACGCAAAACCATGGATGGAGGAAGATCCTTCTCCTACTTCACTGTGAAGACCTGGACATCCCTGCCCCTGCACCCCCTGCAATCACCATTGCTGCAGCAAATCAGGCAGCACCATGAAATCTGGCTCTTCAACTGAACCTCAGACTCTTCCCCCCACCACCTAGTGCCTTGAGGCCCTCACGGGTGAGCAGTCACACTTTTTAGGAATACTGATTGATTGATATTTCTCCATATTGATAAAAGAAGAGAAACATTTTCCATGCTAGTAGGATTAGGGATGATGATAATAACTAGTTTAGACTTTGTGGTTAGGTTTCCCATTAGCTCCTTCCAGCTTACTCTGTACTTTATCTAGCACCGGTCACACAGTCTTCACACATCTTATTATGAATATTCATTGTTACATTATTTGATCACTTCTCACAAAAAAGCTTTTAAAAACATTTTTACTGGTATTTATTGTTTATAAACATATTCATAGGATGATTATTCATTCTCTTTCTAATTTGCTTACTGCTACATTACATGCATAACATCGTATAATTATTCATTTGCTATACTTCATATATATCTAATCAACCATAATAAATTAAAAACCGGTTAAGCTACGAAAATGTAGTTTAACTTTTCACAGCATCAGTGAAGGGAGAAGTCAGGACAGATATTCCACCATGGTAAAGAATAGGAAAAAGTGAAAAACAATTATTGAACTCGAAAATATAAAAAATGTGTATATTAAATATTATTTCTATTCATTTTACATATTTATTCAAGAAGTAGAGCACGCTAAAAAAATCCTACAGCCCTATTAATTTTGAAATAAATATTAATTAATGGAATACATTACATTCAATTAAAATTAGTTTTCTGAAGTTTAAAATAAAAAACAAATTACTGCTGTTAGAAATGGGATTTCTGGTTGGCTAGGGCCTACACCTAAGCCAGGCAGAAACCGCCACTCTAGTCAGGGCAAGGAAGTTACACACTGAAGATAACCCCTGCTCAGCCCCTTCGTAGCTTGGCAGCGCAGTCAGGCTTATCCCAGAAGCAATGTGTAAAGCATTTGTGCAACACACTTACACAGCAGCGGGTTATATAAAAAAATATCCTTTGTGGAATACCATCACATGTAACCACTTTGCCACCAGGCACTTGTCATGACTTCACAGGTATGATATACACCAATAGACCAATCGCGCCACTGTCATAACATCACTTACATCACAAGGTCAATCAAGCCACTGGCATGACTGTTACAGATGGGGATAACCAATAACTATTGGTAGAAACGGTACTTAGCACGAAGCATTAGGCATAAGCATCACATAAAACACAACTCACTTTGTCTCAGATGAGGCCATAGGGACATGAGTCCCCCCAGATACATTTGTGCACCCTAATAATATTCAGCACCAACATTTAGTTGTGCTCCAAAGTCCACTTGTAGCAGTGCACCCACTACTACATGAACAATCCCAATAATGCAACACCTGTGCTCTCCTTTGGGGTACCTGGTGTCCTTTGTACAGGCTTCTGGGCCGTAAGCCCGCCTTTATCATGGAATATGGCAATTCTCATCCCCGGGGGCCTCCCTCGAGGTCTCACCCCATTCCAGGCACAATGCCACAAGCAAGGGGGCGAGGGTGCAACTAAGCTGGTCTCTGAATAGAATAATTGCCCCTGATGCTGTGATGCTCTTGCCGCATTAAAAGGAAGAGCCCACTTCTCGGCTTAGTTAACAACTTGAAAAGAACCCACCACGCACTTCTGGTGTGCAGGGCCCCGCACTTCAGGGGCTAAGAGAAGGCAGCGCTCCCCACTCTTTCTCGCTAGGGGCTGCACTTCACCAGCTACTTCCCCCAGAAAGTGTTTTTGAGGTGCAAGACACAGCTCTCAAGGCTGTAGCAAAAATGAAGCACTCCCAACTCTGGATAACAGGACAATGAGAAGAATATGAAGTGCTCAGCCTGTCTTCCCAGCATATGGCATAACCAGAGAGCAGGTGGCGCTCTTCTCCAGGAATCCATCAGGGCAGAGTTGGGTACAGGTAGGCCAGCACGCAGGGCCTCCGAGCACATTGTAGTTGAGTCCCAGCACTCCCCATTTTAAGTGTAGGCCCTGGCACCAGACACCAGACACCACAGGTGGTCGGAGCCATTATTGTGGAAGGCAGGTGCTACTCCTCCCACCACTCCAAGTGTAGACAAGGCCTATTCAGTCTAGCGCTGACTCATCCACACTCTCTGGAGCCACTGCATCTCCCCAGCCTCTGTCACTCCAAGGCCTGACAGTCAATACACAACAAGCGGGCACAAAGACACATAGCACACAGAAATTACTACTTCTAAAAGTGGCATTTCTAAAATTGTGATAATAAATCCGCATACACCAATACGCAGCATTTATCTCCCCTATTCCAAACATACCAAACTCGATCATGCTACCCCTCTCATGTCAGGAATTACCACTGAAGCACATCTGGGGGAATCCCCAATGCATCCCTATGAGAGGGCAGCCTCACAGCAGTGAGAAACCAAATAGGCTGCTACCAAAACATGCCACACAGTTAAGGCACATATCCTACCTTTTACCTAAATCGCACCCTGCCCATGGGCTAGCTAGGGCCTACCTTCAGGGTGACTGATATGTGGCAACCACTGTATGAGCCACGTCACAGCGGCAGTCTACTGCACGTGAAGCCCTGCAGTGGCTGAGGCCTCAGACAGGTTTGAAAGGCTACTTTGATGGGTGGCGCAAGCAGCGCTGCAAGCCCACCAGTAGCATTTAATTTTCTGGCCCTGGGCATATGAGATACCACTGTACAAGGGACTAACAGGTGAATTAAATGTGCCAAACAGGTGTAGACCAATCTTACCAAGTTTACAATAGAGAGCACATATACTTTAGCACTGATCAGCAGTGATAAAGTGCCCCGAGTCCTAAAACCACCATCACCAGGTCAGAAAAAATACAGGAGGAAGGCAAAAAGTTCTGGGCGCCAAGTCCAACAACTACCTAAAGAAAAACACATTTATTTTTTCATTATGCATTAACAATTATTAAAAGTAATGAAAATAATTAATTACAATTAATTTACTTTTATTTAATGAAGATTATTTGTTACATAAGCATTTTGATCCAAAATCAATTATTAAAATATGTCATAGTGAAATAATGAATTGGTATTGTTTGAAAATACTTTTTAAATCTTAAATTATATTTGTCATATTTTTAACAAATTTAAATAATGTAATTTAATTTCACTTTATTTATCATGGGGTTTCATTTGAATTCCCTCCCGCCATCATTTTCTATGGGAGGGTGTTGCAATCCCAGGGGTTGGTCATGTGTGGTGCTGGACATACTGCACTCGGATTTTGTGAATACCTAAATGTAAGACACTTACTCAAAAGTGTAAATTACTCAAAAGTGTAAGATGCCTTTGTGAGTTAGGCCAACGTTATGATTTTACTTTCATTGACTGCATTAACTTTCTTATAGCAATGGACTACAGCAGTGTTTGCCAAACTGTGGCTCGCGAGCTGATTTTTGATGGGGTGCGAAGGTACATACAAAAAGACAAAGGATAGATATAAAGCTATGTCTTCTGAAAAATTGCTTCTTATTTTTTAACATGGAGATTGGTGTTTACTAATGACTAATTCTTCTCACTTTGCAGTCAAAGAAAGAAAAGTAAAGCGAATTATGTGACAATCTTGCTGGAGTACAGAGTTTGAAAGAAAAGACTGTAGGATGTAATTATTTTGTAACACATAACAAAATGTAAATACCTCTAAATTACCGGTACTCAATCAACAGTTAAAAATTCAAATCGAAGCACATTTATTTTGTGATTCTATTAGGATCCAAACAAGTCAAGACACTTTACTTAGTGATACACAAATGATAAAAATTCACTACAACCCTATTACAACACATCATATAATTTGTGTGCAATATAGTTTGATCAATAAAACAGTATGCCTCTGCAAATTTAGTGGCCATTTCAATGGAAAATTCACTGTCCGTAAATGATAGTGCCCAACCACATGATGTTCTAAACTTGTACCACCCTTCCCCACAATACCACCCTGAGAAGCCTGTGACACTAGTAGCTCTCCCTCGTTACCCTGAGAGTCAAGTGCAGAAATGGTTGTAACTGTCCCTTTGTGCAGAGCCAAAGTGGACAGATCCCAGGACACAGTAGCAAATGATCTTAACCACCACAATTTGGTTCCCAATAACCCCAGACTGCCTGTTGACCCTTCTGCACGTGGTCTTACAGGAGGTTTTACCTCTTCTGCAAAAGTCACACCTGGGCTTAGCAGGTGAGCACATGCATGTGCATTCCAAACCCTCCTTCTCAAATACTCACTATGGCTTACATGGTTTTGGAGTTAAGCAGATGGTATACAGCCACTCCCCCCAACCTGCCGTTAGCTCTACAAATCCCACTGAGGACCTTAGGAAGGGGGCTCTCTCTGAACAGAAAGTTCATTGTTCCGTTGGACAGTCCTAGGTGCAATGACACTCCGGATAGCAGGAATTGATGTAAAGTTGTCTGAGGTCAGGCTGAGCGGTACATCCAATTCTTTTTTTATTATTCATGGAAGAGAAGTTCTATTCTGTAAACCTATAAACAAAATCACAAGTCCCAGAATGCAGAAAAAACCCAGGAGTGGATGACCAACTCACACCCAGCTATAGGCAACTGTGGAAATGTGTTTCTACCCCCTTATTATACATGGTCACAGAACCGCTTGACATCATGCAAAACCCTTATGATGTACAGTAAGAGGTACATTATTGCATATATTACAGTTTTGAGGTAACATAACTACTAACCAGTAATAAGAAAGTGTCATTACTATTCTATGATAATAAGGTTTTTCAGTTGACTTGTGATGTCAGTGCCTTTAGCTACATGCAGCAGAAGGCACACGAGGAAGGTCACTGAACATCATCACAGCAGCTGAATAAACAGTAATAAGGATAGCTAACTTTAAAGTCAGTTGCAGCTGCCAGGTACCGAGGATGGAGGGGTAGGATGCAAAAAAAAACATTTACCTTGAGGAGCAACAGGACTTCCTCCTCCATTGGTCATCTCCCTTCCAGGCAGGCTCCAACGTGGGACCAGGAAACTGCATTAGCCAATCCTGGTACTGCTCTCATAGCATGAGAGGAGAGCAAGGATTGGATGGAGCAGGCTCTTTAAGTGCTCTTATGAGCACTGGAGGATTGTGCTTCATCTTATTCAGGTATCCTTGGATTAGAGAACTTTAAAATGAGCATGTCTGGCTGGCCGTCCCAAGACAGACGGTCAAAGAGGCAAGAGTATTTTAAAGTGCACAGCTCCCTGCTGCAGCACAGCAGCACTGGCCCGCCTCATTCTAAAATCCAGTTCAGGACGAGTTCGTTGCTGAAAAAAAATAAATAAAAGCTTATTTCTGAGGTATATTTCCCTCAAAATCTGAAGCCACCAGCTAATAAGGATGGTATGTTTTTTACTCTAACATGCACGTTAACATGGATTTGGTATTAAAGGCACGTTTGTATGTGACTTACATCAAACTGCTTAAAATACATTTTTGCACAGTTGCATATTTAGTTTCACAATACAGATTTGACTTTTATTCTAGTTTCAGAAATCACTGTACCAAGTCTTTACATAGGGTTTACAAACCAATCATTTACCAAAACAGCCAACAAGCCTTTTGTCTTTAAGCACAGATTCCGTGCTGTTATGCAAAATGAGGACACCTTATACAGAACAAATCTGCTGTGCCTGAGGACATGTTTATGTATGTCAGATACAGAGATTAAGATAGGGTACTGAGAGCCTGGTGTCGAAGAGACAGAAGTAAGCTACGAGGTAAAAGGCCAGATGTGTAGAAACGTTCTGTCATGTGTATTGGACAAAATGTATGTAATTGATATGTACATGATGGGACTATCATAAAGAGTAATAAGGTGAATAAGCGTATAATAAATATTTTTACCATGATATATGCTGCAACAATCTCAAAAGTGTTCCACCACGACACGCTGCTGAGCATCTCTGAGTATAGACGCATGTGTTGAGCTTCTTTAAAAACGTATTCCAGAAGTCATGTCTTTACAGTTTCCACTTGTCTCAGTCAAACCCACATCTTTATTTTGACAGATTAATTTATGCCTAAATTACATAACACTGCCTCTAACGAATCACTTGTATTGTAAAGATGAAGTAAAACATAAGCAGGTTTGGAAGGAATTTGCGTGTTGTTCTAAGAAAAATTTCATGATTTCAAATCTGTCCTGCAATCAACAAATGATAATTGCAAGGGAACTGATCTCCCACTAACTGTATTCATTGGTGAAGAAATATCTATTATTTGGTAATATTTCAGATATATGTCTTTCTGAACAAGATCATGTCTAATGTAATACTGAGAAGTGATAGGAATGTTAATGCTTCATGCACATTCTCACCCACAACCTCAGTACAACCAATATGTGATAGTGTTTTATTAGATTAAGGAGGAAAAACACAACATAAACACATAGAAAAGTGAAGTCAGTCAATCAATAATCGTTATTGTATGATTTACCCCTTGTGAAAGGATAATAATATCAGCAGTATTGAAGTAAGGTAAAAGACTTAGAGGTAGCAATCAATATTAAAGTGCTTTATGGTATAGGAAATAACTGCAATGTGCAAAAGTTCTTGACAGAGGTCCATTGCAGCGAGATTGAGTATGACACCAATAATGAGCTGCATAGTGGTTGTTAAAAGGCAAGAGAAAAATGGTTTTGACAATGTTCAAATGCTGTGCGTTATATTGCAAAGTGATAAACAGAGTTTAATAAACTGCTTAGTCTTACACATGGTAAACACCAAAAATTGCATGCCACTCCAAGCTTTCAGGGATAAGTTTTCGTTTTTCCTGATTTAAGTTTGGGCAGTCTTGTCAAGGTCTTTAAGGAGGTCATGTACCACTCAAATGATTTTACCAAACGTAGCCAATTCAGTTGGCACCATCGTAGTGAAAAAAAATCCTAGCCTTATTGCAGGGTATTATGCTGTGTCTTAGGAAGAGTGGTTTTAACAGAATACGCCTGACATGGAGCCGCTTCGTGCAGCAGTATAATATGTGGTTAAAAGATTCAGTTTTATAGCCACATAGCCTGCACTTCACAATCTTGGAAAGGGAGAGCCAGTTTGGGTTGATTTCTTTAATAGGAAAGCCCATCAACCTTGCAGCCTATATTTGTTTACGACAGGCTTTCCCAATAGAGTACTGAAGGAATAGTTGCCGCTTCATACATGGTGTGTAATTATTAGCGTACGAAGTTGCCATCAATGTGTTCTTTAGTTTATCCATGTTGCTTGATTTCGACAGTGCTTTTGTCTGCTTTTTCAGAATAGTTTTAAATTCTGTGTATGAGTGCAATAATTTGTTCAATATGGACAGGTCTATTTGGAGGGTATCAGCTGACTCATTTAGATGTGTACACTAAGGGCTTCTCTTAATTTTAAATATGTTCATGAGAATGGATTTCAAGGTGTTAGGCATGGCCATAATACATCTATAATAGTATTTTAAAAAGGCACCGATGTTGGCCCATGCTTGGCCCTCCAAACCAAATTCAAATCTAATCAGACAACCTCTTATATATTGGGGCAGCTTAAAGACTCTCTTGTTCGCTTTTAGAAGGATCTTGTCTGTTGTTTTAATAAGTCGCACCGGGAAAGCTTCATGGCCATAGGTGATCGCAGGTAGTAGGGTGGCCCTGAGTTCCCTTTGTATTCAGACAGAAGAGGGACTTTTTAATACAGTGTAAAGCCGGCAAATTCTAGTAGTGATTAGTGCGTTCTTTTCTTTGAGTGGGCACAAGAGGGTTTTAGTACCGCCACATGCTCAGATAATTAAGCAATTTTGTCCCAGTGATTTTTAGAAGGCCCATTGTCCAGCAATAGTTTGATTTCTAGGTCGTCTTCCCGACGGTTATTACTTTTGTTTTTGACTCATTTGACGTAATTTTATTTGCCTCGTTGTACTTATGGAGGGCATTTAGGTCTTTCTGAATCCCAATTTTGGAATGATCCAGCAGGACAATGTTGACATTTTTCAGGATAGTCATGTTAAGATTTCCAAGGTTGAAGAGTTCGACCTGGCATCTGTTTGACAAAATGGAACAATGCAATTAGCTGCTACCCAGCACTACAGTTCTTTTAAGAGGGCAGAAGCATATGCCTTGGTCTATCAGGTGGTAGTTGGCTGGATTCTGCCTAGCTGCCTTTTTTAATGTTGGATGAAAAATGGAGCCCCTTCAGCTGTCTGGTACTTGACTGGTCACTGATGATGACACACAAAGTTTATTTAGACCGTAGTCTATAAACCATACATAGAACAATGGATCGCATATCGTGATAAGACATTTTAAAACCACAATTCATTTTACACATTTATAACACTTATAAAACCATAAGCATAAAATATTTAAAGCCACAATTCATTTTATACAATTACAACACTTATAAGAACCATACACATAAAATTGGGATACTCTATAATTTTCAAACTCTCCCCTTCTCCTTTGTTGCCTCCGTTACATATTCTCGTGTTGCTTTCAGAAATTTCCCCAATGCAATTCTAGTATCCAAAGATGACATTTCTGTGAGGAGGTCAATAGCATCAGCCCATGAGGACACCTCATATTTTAAAAAAATTTGACGTAATTTTTTTTCCCGAATTGCTAAAATACAAGTACAATCACACAATATATGTAAAATATCATTTCTTACTCCTAGACCACATTTGCAAATTCCATCCGGATGGATCAGGGCCACTCTTATCTTTCTTTCAATCTTCCATGGATTTAGTCCCACCCGAACCTTCAAAATTTCATGTCTTAGCCATCTACTAGGCAGTAAATCCAGGTATGGGAACCGGACCTCCTTTTCCCGATCATTTTTTACCCAATTCACTGATTTTTTTTAGCCTCAGATAGTCCATATCTTTTGATCTAGAGTATTCAAGCCCTTGGTCTCTAAGCATCTTTTTAGTGCACACTATATTCAAAAGTGGAGGGGAAAGGCTCAGTTTCAAGTTCGTAGCTACCGTCTGGAGGGTTTTCTTCGCATCTCGCGCCCAGCGTAAGCTGCTTACTCGAATTTCCTCTCTACACCAAATTGAAACCTTCTCATCACCACCAGGCTCCAGTCGGTTCCAAAATCTTATTAGAGACAATTGTGACTTTACTTCCCCACCTCCATTCTAATTGCTTGTATCATGGAGCTATTTGGTATGGACAACAACATTTTCACAATTTTTCCTTCTTCCCGGTCCCACCCTCTTTTACCGCTCAGAAAAAGCACCTCTGCTCCATAAAGCACTTGTGGGGGGATCATAGCTTCAAAAGCCTTCAAAAGCGGTCTGTGTGACATATCGCCATAATCTTTATTACATTTTTTCAGCCCACAGACCGACGAGTAGGCCTTTGCCTTCTGTGCCTCCAAGTGGGTATTCTACTTTAATGCGCCATTAAACCAGAGGCCTAAATATTTATATTCATATACTATGTCTAATTTATCCTGTCCTAAAAACCAATTAAAATTGTTTACCCTCTTTCCAAAACATAGGATCTTTGTTTTTTCCATATTCACTGTTAAGAGCTTTTTTTCACAGTACTTATTGAACACATTTAGTTTCCTTTGTAGGCCCATTTCTGTTTGATCCAAGATCACAGGATCATCGGCGTATAAGAGACATGACACTTTATTATTATTCATACGAGGACTCACACATTTTTCAACTTCCAGAGTCGCTGGGAGGTCTGCCAAGAAGATTGAGAAAAGCAAGGGTGCCAAAACGCACCCTTGTCTCAAGCCATTCTTTACTGGACTTTTTTGGGCTAGAGAGCCCTTTATATCTCTAATAACCTGGGCCCAATTACCACTATGTAATTCTTTCAAGATGGTCAATATACCCTGTGGCATTCCATAGTTTTCCAGTACCTCCCATAGGCTATTTCGTTCTACTGTGTCAAACGCCACTCGGAAATCGACGAAACAGCAAAATAATTTGCCATTTTGTTCCATCGATTTCCTAGCCAGGGCCCACAATGCAAAACAATGATCTATCGTAGAGTGCCCTTCTTTGAAGCCCCCTTGTTCAACCAGGATGATAGATCTATGTTCCGCCCAAACTTTTAGCTTACTAAGGATTATTTTAGAGAATTCTTTTTCTCCTATATCCAATAGGTTGATTAGCCTATAATTCTTCGGGGCATATACATCCCCTTTCTTGTGTAGCGGTCTTATTATGGCTCCCTTCCAGTTTGGGGGCATAATCCCTTGGTCTAAAATTAAGGTAAACATTTTCGCGTAGAATTCCGCACACCAAGTCTGATTTGAATTTAATATCAGGGCTGGTAGATTATCTGGGCCTGCTGCCCTAGTTAGGTTCAGTGTCTTTATTGTTCTAAGAACATTTGTTGTTAAACATTCTTGTTTTAGATCCTCTACTTGGCCATGCCAGTCCCCAGCTACCTCATTTCCAGTCCCTCTCCTTGGGGCATATAATTGCTGTATATACTGTGTCCACGCCCCCTCTTCCACTACGCAAATCATTGGGGCAACCGAAGGTACCGTTGCTGTCTGGATTAGCTTCCAGAAATGCCGTATATTTTTGGCTTCTATTGCTTCTAATAATTTGCCCCAACACATTTCTTTATAGGTCCTTTTAGCATTACGGATTAGGGTAATATATTCCTTCTTTATTTTTATTAGGTTTTCTGCCCTGGTTTGCACAAATTTTTTCCGTTGGCTAGGTTCTTCTTGCCTAACTTCTCATTTCTTTAGTAAACATTCCTGATTAAACCAAGTTTCTCGCTTTGCTTCTGACCTTCCGTTGTTCTTATTGGCGCTTACATCATACCTTAATTCTACGCTTATGCTTTCCACTACTTGAGTTATTTTCTCAACATACCAAGGTAAATTTTGGCCACACAAGTGACCTAATTGCACCTTTTGTTGCAGCTTAGTCAACCTCGCGATATATTTTTCAGTTAAACGAGTGGTTATCCGCTTTGGATAATCCATCTCTTGGGGGATAACTATATCACATGCTAATTGTTGGGCGATTACAAGCTCTAGTTTTAACATTTTATGATCACTACATTCCGCAGAGACAATCCTAAAATCTTTTATCAACTCAAAATTCCAAGCCAACATAAAAATATAATCTATCGGGCATATTTGCGTCCCATAACTAAAAGTTTTCTTTGCGGGACAATCCTGCGTTATCCTCCCATTTAGACAAAATAAACTTTTTGTCGCCAAGAAGTTGCCCAAGTTGGCCGCATCAGTTGTTATTTTAGTTTCCAGGAATTCTGCTTTTTTCACATCACAAGCATCTAGAATTTCAATGTACAACTGATCAGTCAGTTTTGGGTTTAATTTGTGATTAAAATCTTCCAGTAACAACATTAAATCATTTCCATACTTATCACACAGCATATCCATATCATTGTTAAAATGTAACAGTTCATCCCCATATTCCTTCCTTGAGCTCCACTGCATATACACATTTAGAATCAACATGCTTTCATATTTTTTATCAGCAAATGATGTTTGTATTCTGCAAGCCAAAAGCCACTTAGATGTCACAGGTATCTGAAAAGCCGTTATTAATAAGCATGTTGAAATCAAGGTCAACAAGACCCCGGCAGGGCGGCCAGAGGTAGATTTTTCTGCTGTGCGGTAAATTTGTTTAAACCCTTCCACTACTGGGGGTTCCCCACAGAGCCAGGTCTCTTGAATACAAATGATTTCACACTTTTTTGCGAGTTCCTTCAGAGTTTCCTGTTTTACTTGGGTACCCATCCCATTTATATTCACTGAGCTGAGCATGTGTAATACAGGGGAAAGAGTATTGTAGACAACAAGTCGATGTCACCTTTAAAAATGTGGGCTTAAATCCCATTTGGTACAGGAGCCCCTGTTGCTCTAGTTTTACACAGAATTCTTTGAATATTGTTATTCCTGAACTTTGATTCCTTGCCTGAGGAGTCATCGGAGATAAATAATGTGTTTGGTAGGGAGACACATGATGTTTCTGCTACATACAGCTTTTTTGTATGACAACTCACCCTTGAGGCGGATAGCCGGGGGTTCTTTGCGCTCCCTTGCGCGCTGAGCATTTATTGGTTGTGATTGGGTGTTATTTGAATGAAAAAGACACTCGTTTTTTAAACATTGTAAATATTTTAATCAGGAGCTTTTTTAGCAGCCCCCACCTAGAGCGAGACTCACATCGCTCCAGGGCCCCCCCTCGTGTCCGGCAGCGCCACTGTTGCTAGGCGCCAGGCACCACTAGACAATCTTTAGGCGCCATCTTGGCCTGGGGAAGGATCGCGGGACTGATCTCCGCCCCTCCGCCCTCCGAGGAGATTTAAGGGCTGATATCACCGATCTACGTGGTATTTGTATGACAACTCACCCTTGAGGCGGATAGCCGGGGGTTCTTTGCGCTCCCTTGCGCGCTGAGCATTTATTGGTTGTGATTGGGTGTTATTTGAATGAAAAAGACACTCGTTTTTTAAACATTGTAAATATTTTAATCAGGAGCTTTTTTAGCAGCCCCCACCTAGAGCGAGACTCACATCGCTCCAGGGCCCCCCCTCGTGTCCGGCAGCGCCACTGTTGCTAGGCGCCAGGCACCACTAGACAATCTTTAGGCGCCATCTTGGCCTGGGGAAGGATCGCGGGACTGATCTCCGCCCCTCCGCCCTCCGAGGAGATTTAAGGGCTGATATCACCGATCTACGTGGTATTTGTATGACAACTCACCCTTGAGGCGGATAGCCGGGGGTTCTTTGCGCTCCCTTGCGCGCTGAGCATTTATTGGTTGTGATTGGGTGTTATTTGAATGAAAAAGACACTCGTTTTTTAAACATTGTAAATATTTTAATCAGGAGCTTTTTTAGCAGCCCCCACCTAGAGCGAGACTCACATCGCTCCAGGGCCCCCCCTCGTGTCCGGCAGCGCCACTGTTGCTAGGCGCCAGGCACCACTAGACAATCTTTAGGCGCCATCTTGGCCTGGGGAAGGATCGCGGGATTGATCTCCGCCCCTCCACCCTCCTCCCTCCTTTTTGGATGGATATAAACAGACTACCTTCCCGTCCGCGCAGCGGGCGGGCGCAGCGGGCGCGCCGGCGGCGCGCCGAAGGCGCGCCAAAGGCAAGCCCGTCTGCGCCCGTCCGCGCCGGACACGGGCCTAGGGCCACCCCCCCTGGCCATAGTGTTTGTGTAAACACAGTATCCTACCCACGCTCTGCGTTGATTGACCTTCGCCCACAAGCCACTGAAAAATGCATAAGGCACAGCCCAGACTTTATATCATCTAAAGCTGTATTGGATTGTAGTCACTGCCAAATGTCCATTCCCCTATTGAATAAAAGAGCCAGTAGCGAAAACTCCATCCAGGTAAATCAAGTGTTTACGATAGCCCTCATTAATGTACGCTCATTAGCCAAACATAGGCAAGAAGTAGCCGATGTACTTATTGATAGGAACATAGATGTAATGTTCCTGACAGAAACTTGGCTGGACAAAGCCTCTGACCCGGACCTTGTCATAGCCGTTCCACAAGGTTTTAAGTCCTATAGATTAGATAGAATTGGTAAGAGAGGCGGTGGGGTTGCTATAATCGCCCGTGACTCTTTTAGAATTCGTACTACTGTCATTCCTTCAACGACATGTGAGGCGCTTCAATTCGATATTTATTTGTCCCCTTCACATAATTTTAAAGGTGTACTACTATACAGAAGACCAGAATCACGGTCGGAATTTCTCACAGAAATACTCACTATCCTAGAAACTACAGCTATGGATAAATCTGTGACTCTGTTAGGTGATTTTAATTTCCATTTGGAATGCAGCGAAGATAAGGAGACTACCTCACTGCTATCTGAAATGGAGATCTTTGGCCTAGTTCAGCTGGTGAAAGGACCTACTCATAACGCAGGTCATACCTTAGATGGTATTTTCACCAACTTGGAGAATATACTAGTGACTGATGTCCTACCAATGACGTGGACTGATCATCACTTGGTACTGGCCACAATATTAATGAATAAAAAACCCATAGCCACTTTGCTCCCCCCCAAACATGAAATGTTTAAAGTCTGGAAAGACGTTAATATTCCCAATCTTCAGGAGGCGTTACAGAACTCTATACCCACATGGGCTACTGATCCAGAAACTGCTACTAATCAATATCATACATGGGTCGGCCAGGCGGCCAACAAACTGGTACCTGAAAAAAGGATGTCCAGGAACAGAAGATCCCCCTCAGCACCATGGTACACGGATGAACTAAAAAAACTAAAACAGCAATGCAGAAACAAAGAAAGAATTTGGAGGAAAAAGTATGAGAACGAGGACAAGACAGTGTACAAGGGCCTGCTAACCCAATATAAACTACTGATCACAGAGACAAAAAAGAAATTCTACACTGAGCAAATTGAAAGCGCAAAAAACTCAAATAAAAAGTTGTTTGAAATAACTAAACAACTTGCGGGAAGTGTCCCAGACCTTAACCCCCCGTGCTCACAAGATTTCTGTGATTCATTGGCTTCATTCTTTTTTAGCAAAGTGAATGACATATTTTCAGCCTTCAATCTAGCCGATAACCAATGCCTTGAAAAAATAAATACCCCATCCCCAAGTATAAATTTTTCCTGTTTTGCAGAGGTTACGGAAGTTTATATTCAGGACACTATTAAAACAATTAAATCTGGATCAGCCCTGGATCCATGTCCCTCAAACACCCTTCGTTCAATACTGGATACGGTTATCCCAGCCATTACCCAAATAATTAACCTCATGTTCCGCACAGGCATCTTTCCAAGCCAGTTAAAAAAAACATTACTCAAACCCCTTTTGAAAAAACCTGGCCTGGACAAAGCAGAACTTAAAAATTATCGGCCTATAGCGAATCTACCTTTCCTTGCTAAAATAGTGGAAAAAACCATGAATACTCAACTTACGGAATTCATCGAGCAATACCACCTGCTCGATGAAACACAATTTGGATTCCGTAAATATCATGGAACGGAAACAGCACTCATCAAAGCTGCAGATGACATTCGACTCATCAGAGACCAAGGTGGCACTGCACTGTTGGTACTCTTAGATTTATCTGCTGCTTTCGACACGGTTGACCATAAAATCCTGGTCAACCGTGTCGAAAAGATGGGTGTACAAGGCCTAGCAAAAGATCTGCTAGCGTCTTTTCTAGCAGAGAGATCCCAGGCAGTTATACTGGGCCGGTTTGAATCTGCTGAGTTATCGCTGCCATGTGGGGTGCCTCAAGGTTCATCCCTTAGTCCGACACTATTCAATATATATGTGTCGGACCTCGCTAATACCATCAAAGCGCACGGGATGAACCTTACCTCATATGCGGATGATACACAGCTGATACTGGCTGTTAGGAATAATGGGGAAACAGTGGCGGAAAATTTCAAGACAGGTATGCTGGCCATTGGAAAATGGATGTCAGCAAACTGTCTGAAATTAAATTCTGATAAAACTGAGGTGGTCACCTTTGGCCACCTCAGTCCTAGCTGGTCCCCAACCTGGTGGCCATCATCTTTTGGAGCCGTACCCATACCGGTTACGAAAGTAAGAAATTTGGGTGTCATCTTTGATGACAAGCTAAATTTTCTGGCGCATGCTAATCAGACGGCCTCTACGGCGTTTTACAAACTACGTCTGGTTAGGAAGATTCTTCCTTTTCTTCCTACTAATGTGGGAAAGACACTGGTCAGCGCTCTGGTATTGTCAGCACTGGACTATTGCAATGGCTTGTTCGCAAATGCACAAGTCAGGATAATAAAGAAATTGCAAACAATCCAGAATGCGGCAGCCAGACTTCTCCTGAACATTCCCAAATTTAAGCCAATACAAGAATCCCTGAGGAGTCTTCATTGGCTCCCGGTCAGGAACCGAATTAAATTTAAAACACTTTGTATCGTCTACAAGGCTTTACATCAACAAGCACCTCAATTCCTGTGCGACCATCTTGTCCCATACATTCCCACTCGAATGCTACGATCAGCAGGACAGAATGACCTGGCAGTGCCTCGGACTAGGCTGGTCAACTGGGGAGACAGACGTTTCCTAGTTGCCGCCCCAAGATTGTGGAATTCTCTCCCACAAATCATAAGAACTTGTCCGAACCTAATGTCCTTCAGGAAGAAATTGAAAACCTGGCTGTTTAACCTCTGAAAAACATCCTCAGTATCAAACAAGTGAGTAATACAATACAGCGCCGAGACGCCTGCGGGCAATTGTTCGCGCTTAATAAATTCTAAAAATAAATAAATAAATAAATTTTTTACATTCTGTGTCCACGAGGTTTTTTCAATTGCGTTATTTCTAGTAGTTTTCTTGCACATTTTGTTTTTCATTATCTCCATAGATCAGCCTGACTTTATTTGCCCATATGTGAGTCATATGTAACCACTTTTTGTCCCTCTGTTGACTTTTTTTATAGACCAAATAAGTTGCTTATGTTGTTTTGTTACGTCCTACAGTCTTGACTGCTGAGCAGTCTTCGTTTGCAGGGTGTGTGTTTTTTGCTTTAATTTCCTCAGCTACAGATGTTCCGCTTGCTTTCCATTGTGGAGCAGGTCTTTTGAGAAGTTTTTGTAGGGAACCTCTGGGGAGCTAGTGCAGAGTTTAGAGTTAAATGGATGTCCTTAATAATGAACTCCCAGTCGGCCAGCAGATATTTGCCACTATGGGTTGTAAAGGACAGACCATTGGCAGATTTCCAGACTTTAAATTTGTGTGAGGAGACAAGACCCCATTTTATTCTACGGATTAAGTGTAGAGTTGTGTCGCCTTGTGAGGTGCCCAAAGTTGTCTGGAATTCACACTTGGATTAGCTGAGGTTTAATTCTGAGCAAAGTGGCACATGGTCGATCTCTTGAAATGAGAGGAATTTAAAGCTCTCCAAACATCCAACAATTTTGGCTGAGGCAAACACCTAATCAATTCTGCTTGTTCCCTTGAATGCTTCTGGAAGCTTTGGTGGTGCTGGTGAATTTTCAACTATGTGCTGAATGGACTTGAGCCCATGTTTATTTTTGAAACGTTGGGACATGTCAGCAGGAGAGTTTGTTGGCAGGCAACCAACCGAGATTGCTCCCAATTGATGCAGGTGGAAGTCCCCACAGATTTTTATGTCATAGATAACATGGTCACATAACACTATGTCCAATTTGTCACACAGCTCACTCAGAGCCAAAACAATTAAAAGGATTGTTAATTAGCAAGATCCTTCTTTGGGAGTCATTTGCTTTAAGGCCATCCAGCATCATCAGTTGTAGCATTTTTTTCGTGGCTGATTCTTCTTTGATATATATATTAGAAAGTCCTCCAGATGGCCTCCCAAAATATTGCATAGTTTATGAACCTGTTGCTCATGTTTATTGGAAGCAAAATAAATCAGTGTTCTTTATGAGTGAGTTTGCAGATGAAGATTTTAATAGTCTTGACAGCCCGACAACATTCTATGACAGTATCTTTAGACTTTGATGTCTTTTTGGGGCATAGTTACTGATGCTAGGAGCAGTTCTGGGTATTACTGGACAGAGCAGACGGTATCCAGCTCCAATCTCTTACATGCTTTCCCTCAGTTGGCTCCAGGGCAACTCTCCGAGTTGGGCCTTTATGGTTGAGAAAGACTGGGCTATACGCATGTTACCTTGATGTACGTTATGTTGCAAGTGCCCAATGACCTTAAAACAATGTCTGGATTAGTTTTAAAGTTTAACAGTTGATTTTGGTGTTTCAGTGGGGTTGGCTGCTCCGGAGCTGAAATTTCTGATATCCTGATACCCCCCTCTAAGGTCGACTTACACAACAGTACTACTTCTGCCAATAGAGATGATTTTAATGCTAATAGTGTTGATTTGCTGCCTTTGTTGCACTCTGGCATAACTTTAAACTCAACATGCAAGATGTCTCCAGAGGTGATGTTGAACGGATTTGGAATGGCCAAAACAATCGTACTACGTTTGAATAAGTCAGAATTTTATGGGACCCCTCTGTTGGATATTGTGATGTAAACAACATCTTTGTTGGCCTGGAGTCTCCTGGGAATTTTCTGGAGGGGCAGTTGTTGCAAATTTGGGCTGCTTTATTTTGCTCAGAAGAAATTCCGCTGTCTATCAAACATGTTCAACTTTACTTATGGCACTACCTTTTATGTATAGCTGTGCTGGAGGCCAAAAGCACCCCCAGCTGGTCACAAGTTTCAGAGAGTAATGGCTGTACAATCTCTAGATGAGGGACAGGCCCAGAAAATGTTGCTGCAGCACTTTGTGCAATAATGGGACTTGTGCCATGTTCAAGTGAAAAGTGTGATAATGATGGAGATCCCAGGGGTTGAGTTACTGTTAGAAATGAGATTTCTGGTTGGCTAAGGCTTGCGTCAAAGCCAAGCAGAAACCATCACTCTAGTCAGGGCAAGGGAGTTACACACTGATGATAACCCCTGCTCACTCCCTTGGTAGCTTGGCCTGAGCAGGCAGGCTCATCTCAGAGGCAATGTGTAGAGCGTTTGCGCAACACACTCACACAGCAGCAACACACTGTTGTAAACGTATCTAGGACCCTATTTAAATATTCCCGATGTATGCCCTTATGTGGTTATATCAAATCATATCCTTATAAAGGCTTAAGAATCATACCCATATTAAGTCATAGCCAATGCAGTCCAAATACGGCAAGGCTACTCCCATAGATTCCTAGAAAGCACAACGCGTTCTTAAACAAACCAAGCCTCCAGCAGCCC
This sequence comes from Lissotriton helveticus, assembly GCF_964261635.1. Classification (NCBI taxonomy): domain Eukaryota; kingdom Metazoa; phylum Chordata; class Amphibia; order Caudata; family Salamandridae; genus Lissotriton; species Lissotriton helveticus. The sequence goes on along the minus strand of NC_136059.1, from coordinate 702,779,646 downwards.
GGGAATTCCCCCTGCTTCTGTATTGATTTGTCCTAGAACTCCTGGAGTCCTGAAAGAACTGCGAGTACTTAGTGACGTCTTATGTCCAACCTTACGTCAAACTCTGCACCTTCCAGGTATAAATATACCAGAATCTGCCCTAGCAAAAGACACGGTGGTTTGGAGCAGATCGGCTATGTACTTGCCCGACGCCCTGCTGTAGCGAGTGCCGAAGGAAGCCGACCCTCCCATTGACGCACTGAGAGAGACGCAGTCTTTTCTCCTGCCGAGAAATCCATCTCCAGTGTTTCCCTGTCACCCTTGCGGGTTGCTGGAAGATGGAGTCCTGAGAGAGAGATACAAGACCTCCTTCATTCTATAACCAAGGTACGTAGCTGATTACACCCTTAGAGAATTCTTGATTCAGATTCTTGGCAGAAACTATCTTAACTCAAACTACAGCTCACTTACTCTTCCCACGTACTAGGCTTAGGTTAGGTACACCGGGGTAGGCATATCTTAGAAGCACCAGTTGAGTAAGTTTAGTCATGATTTTATCTATGTATATATTTTATCTATTTTAAACACCGTATGGCTTAGAAACCATACCATGCTTTTACAGTATTATTTCATAATACTCCTTTTACTGCACGCACTTTACTTTATGACAGGTATTGCAATTGTGGCAAACTCACTTCTCTTGCATGAGAAAGAAGACTGTTCAATAAATAACCTCTTTTATTGAAAACGCCCGTCTCTCTATTTCTCTGCGCTTCTGGTGAAACTAAGCATGCACGATTGACTGAGTAAAATAGTTATCTATTGTTTCCGCGACTCTGGAGGTATACTCCTTATTCTGGAGGGAGCAAAGTTGTCATGTGTATGCGGTTGTCAGAAACTAATCCCTTCTTGTGTACTCGAGAAAGTTTCTAGTGACCTCTGAGCTAGCTGGCATTCATAATTATGTCTAACATATTCAATAGAGACCTAGTCGACCTAAGTCCTACATCTAAACTATCGTTTATGTTATTCCAATGCGCAGAGCCTATTGGAATATAGGAACTACACTACAACACTAGGCACACCACAAAAGGAACTCCACACAACGTTATATAAAAAATAGCCTTTGTATTGTCATAGATATATTAGAAACATAATCAAACATTTACACTGTGCCCACTGGCAATAAGCAATATTTACAGGGGAGTATGTACAGGCAAGTAAATATAAAACACAACCAGTAATTACTGGTACAATAACGGACTAAGTATTATCATATTAGCATAAGACACGGTCCTAAAATATCATAGCATGACGTTAGGCATAACCACAATAGCATTAGACACCCTCCTAAGCATAAACACATTACGCATTAAGCCTCACCAGCATAAACACATTATGTGATAACCTCATGAGCATAAACATCATTAGAGGCATAAATCAGGGTGCCTAAATTACATGCCACATCATACATAAATCACAATAGGGCCCTGCTCCCTACCAACCTACAACTGACCCCCAGGACAACTGGCCTTCTCAAAGGGGCACAAATGCCCTTACATCCCAGAATGTCAGGGCGCTAAGCTGCCACTTGCAGCTAAAGCAAAAAGTGTGCAATGCGCGGGCACCAATGTGCCTCGTGGGTCCCATCCTGGGACTCCTCAATGTGCCCTGGCCTAAACGTAGCAGCTGCCCACTAATTGCTGGGCAGCCATGAAGGAAAAAGTGTGGGCACTGGCACATATTGTACCCTCTAGACCAAATAGGTCAATTGCTTCTGGCACCATTGTGCCTTTTGGGCCCCCACTAGGGCCTGTAGAACCAAATTCCCATAACGTTGCAGCTGCCCTCTAGCAAGCGGGCAGCTGTAGAAAAGGACCAACAATAGGAAAAGGCCCGGGCCCCACTGGCCGTCAGGGCCCCCACTGGGGCCCTGCAACTACTGTGCTCCTTGTTGGAGTGGCCCGCTCTCCTGTGGGACCACTCAGGCACCAACAATATGCCTCGACATGTAGGGGGACAAGGGCCCCTCTGGGCCCTAAACAACCAAGTGCCCACTCGTTGGAGCGGCCCGCTGCTAGAAGGGGCAGCTCAAGAAATAGGCCTTGCAACCAAAGTTTTCCCTGCAAACGAGTCCGCACTCCCAACACAGGTAAGTTGAACATCAAATATTTATTTTGATGAAGCAAGCATTTTAGTCCGGGTATTTTCCTTGTTTGCTGCCTGACACGTTTTAAAGATGCTTATATTCTTTTTCAAAGGCGCATGACCTCACATTGTTTCTCTCGCCACAGTGCCACTTTGTTCTCTGATGATTAATTACACCTGCTGGTGAGCTCTTGCAAGGCTTCCTGCTTTATTTGCATGATTGTGACTCCGATATGCTCTTGCAATGCATTGTGGTACTTGTGATTTTTAACTCTTTGCCCTCGAATGGGTTTCTGTGATTGTCATAATTTGTCACGGAAATAGCCCCCCAGTGGGCTGGAAGACTGAAAGTCCTGTTTCCATCACTTTAGATACCCACTTGGCCTTTAACATTTGGCATAATTCTAACGTTTAGGTACCATCTTTTCCGGGCGGTGCGTCGACTCTACGGCTGGACCTGCCATGAAAACATCAACCAAAGTTTGCAAAGAGTTAGAAATACAAGTACCACAATGTATTGCAATCATGCAAATAGTTGGTGTTCAACTTACCTGCATTGGGAGTGCAGGGCAAACTTTGGTTGAAAATTTACAGATATCAAAATTTGGGAATTCTGCCATCTGATTGGCTGAGGCGTTACGAGCACGAGCATGCTGCCTATTGGCTGCAGGTGCTGCGAGCGGTTGCAACTAGGAAGTGTTGGCCGCCATTTTCTGATTCTGTTGAAGCGTGTAATGGGAAAAAGGGCAAAAAAAGTAGGAAAGAGGAGGGTAGGAGCACTGTAACCTCTGTGGGGTGTATAGGGTGTACTATAGAGGGGGTGTGAATCGAACTACTCATACCTACCGGTCTGAAAGTGCTGCTGGGCTATTAAGTGAGGTATTGCCCAGAGACTGATGCTGCTAAGGTGAGCTGCTGTGGGACTCGGTGATTAAAGCGTTAGCTCAAACTGTGCGTCTTATGGTGTGAAGTCATGTGCCCTGGCCCCTGCAGCACACCTGTGGAAGTAGTGTCAGCGTGTGTTTATACCTACTAGGATGAACTACTGACCCCTACGTGTCTGAAAGTCCTGGGGTACGGAAAATATGTGAGCTATTATCTAGAGTCTCATGGTGCTAAGCTCAGCTGCTGCCGGACTCAGGGATAAAAGCGTGATTCCAAACTGTGTGTCATGTGCTGTGAAGTCATGTGCTCTGGCCCCTGTGCCACATCTGTCCAAGTAGTGTCAGCTTGTAGTTATACTTACTCAGAGGAACTTTTGTTTCGAACATTGTAACTTGAGTATGGTGCTTAGGGGGTGTTATACAGGGAGAGCGAAGGTAAATTTGCGTGTATCACATACATTCGGTATTTGTAAAGTGCAAACTACTCACTCCTACGGGTCTGATGGCGTTGCGGGCGTAAGGTGAGCTGCTGCCGGACTCGGGGATAAAGCCACTGAACTACTGACCCCTACCGGTCTGAAAGTGCAGGGTACGGAAATTAAGTGAGATATTGCCTAGAGTGTCATGCTGCTAAATTGAGCTGCTGATGGACTCGGAGATGAAACCGTGTGCCCAAACTGTGTGTCCTATTCTGTGAAGTCATGTGCTCTGGGCATTGTGCCACATCTGTACAAGTAGTGTCAGTAATATTTTATACGTAGTAGGAGTAAGTTTTGTTTGGAACACAGTAACTTGTAAATGGTGCTTAGGTGGTGTTATATAGGGAGTGCGAAGGTAAATCAATATGGTATTTGTAAAGCGCAAACTACTCACTCCTATGGGTCTGAAGGCCCTGGAGGCTGGCGTGGAAATTATATGAGCTATTAAGTGAGATATTGCCCAGAGTCACATGGTGCTGAGCTGAGCTGCTGATGGAGCAGGGGATTAAACCGTGAGCTCTGTGCTCTGAACTCATGTTTTCTGGCCGCTGCGGCACACCTGTGCAAGTAGTGTCAGTCAGTATGTGTGCATACGTACTAGGAGGAACATTTGTTTTAAACAGTGTGACGTCTGTAGGGTGATTGGGGGGTGCTACAGAGGGAGTGTGAAGTTCAATTCTGCCGTTTCAAATCAATCCGGTATATTTAAAGTGCGAACTACTCACTCGTATGGGTCCTCAGGCGGTGGAGGCCAGCGTGGAAATTAAGTGAGCTATTGTCCAGAGTCACATGGTGCTATCCTGAGCTGTCGCTAGAGCCGGTGATCAAAGCGAGAGCTCTGTGCTGCAAAGTCAGTTGTTCTGGACGCTGCACCACAGCTGTGTGGAGAATACATTTTGGCGAGGATCCGGGAGTTGTCGTTATCTGGCCCTAAAATAACGGGACTAGGTTGTCAGTTATAGGGTGGCTCTAAAAAGAGCCCTTGTGTTCATTAGTTGGAGTTACATGTAGGTGCGGATGCACAACTTCAGGTTATTCAGAAAAACTCTGTTTCCTTGATCCGTGAAGTGTACTCCATCACTTCTGTAGATATGAGGCATATCAAAACGTATGGTGTTGTTGTAGATCAACCCCATTCTATGGTCTATGAGGTATGCAGACACAGCTTTTTTGACATTCTTCCCAGATTTTTCAATCTGAGGACAACATGGTTTTGACCTTTTCCACTTCTGTCTTTGGCATACATTGGAATATACAAAGACAGTTTGAGGGAAAAGTAACATCAATTGTCCAAAGGTGTCCTTCATAAGCATTTCCAAAACTACCCCAGTCAATGTGCCTAGGTCATTTCCACCACAATGCACTATCATGAGGTCAGGGTGTGGAAGATGCAAAGAGGTGCCACTTCAATCCTCTCAGTGCAAACCAATTAAAGTCCACATTTTGTAAACCTAGGTCTAAGTCAATACGTCTTTGTTCTGCATACCTCTTGCACCAGAAAACATAGCTATGTCCTAAGATCCACACTGGCATTTTGAAGGTATGGGTGGAAGGTATGGAAAGATGTGTGTAGCTCATGCAGTTCCTTCGTAGAATAAGAGATATGTTTAGAGATGTGTAACTACTTTTTTTTACCATACAAAATTATACCTGATTGGGAGATGAAAAGCATTGTTTTTTAAAAGCAGGGTGCACAATCGTTTTGTGGAAAAGCATCTTTGTGATTGGTTAAGAAAAATCAGTTTTAACGTGGAGTACATATCACAGGATAAAATTTGCTCAACTCAACCACACCTGCTACTTGCATTTGGAAGGCACTGTTCGAACTTAAAACAATCGTGAACTTTTAACCTGCATGAGCCGTTAAATGTTAAAAAAAATGTTGCAAAATAATATTGTTAGGTTTAAAAAAATTGATGAACTTTTAGCCTGCAGGTGTCGCAGAATGTTCCAGAAATTGTGGTGATAAAATAGGTTGAACTTCTGACCTGTATGTGGCGTGGAATATGAAGAAGCTTTTCATATGGAAAATTCAAAAATAACCAATGGAGATACGTTTTGGAATGTCGATGTCGATGAAGGAATGAAGTATTCTGATTTGTTCTTTACATATATTTATGTGTGGAGCGACAGAGAAATTGTGCCATTACTGGTTCCATTCTTGATGAAAGCGGTGCATTACATGTACTATGTGACAAAGAAAGAATTACATGCATGTGTGACATTTGAAATCTGCATACTACAAATGTGAGATAGAAATGAACAAGGTGTGTTATGTGTTCTGTAGTAGTGATTAAGTATTTGAGGTGATATTTTTAACTTTGAAAGTATTTTTTATTTCAAAATAATATACTGTTAGTAAAGTGTGGTGTTTTATATTGGTTATAAAATATCCAAGTTTGACCGGTTGTTAAATAAGTACTTTACATATGTTTAGGAATTTTTCACAAAGAAGAAGTGTAGTTTGTCATCTTTAAAGGACTGTATGGTTTTAACAATGAGGTACAGCGTTAATTTGGGTTTGCTAATGTATTCAGGCGAGATAATAATAATAATAATATCCACATTTGTAAAGCGCACAATCACCCGTTATGGTCTCTAGGCGCTGGGGGCCGTCGGGAAGATTAAGCAAGCTATTGCCCAGAGTCACATGGTGCTGGGCTAATCTGCCGCCGGTGCTGGGGATCGAACCGTGATCCCCAGATTCCGGAGTCAGTCGCCCTGGCCGCGGCGCCACACCTCTTCCACTAAATGTCACACATTTGCAAATTATACTTTTTGTGGAAATAGTGGGGTGGGGAGGGTAGGAGATGTATGTGTTATTAAGTTAAAAGCGATAAAACCAAACCCAGAAATGTTATGTGGAAAGGTTGTGGTCTCATTTTTGACACTGAGAGGTAGATTAGAATATAAGTCAAGGTAGGTTGTTGCACTTTGAGGCCGTCTACAGTGTTTGGTGATTACATGGAGAGAAGATGGAGATAGTAAAAGAGATACATTTCTTTTATATAGTTTGAATCATTTGATCATAGGAGATATAATATGAACATGGTTTCTGGTTTGCATTTGGGTGAAGTTGATAGTTTAGGTAGTTTCTGCCTAGTAAATAATAAAAAGGTAGATATATTGAAATATATGGTAGTAAACATATTAATGATTGTCTGTTCTTATGAAATAGAAGTGGTTGGGGAGTGTTTCTTTAGAAGAGGCCTAAGATGCAAGTATCTTAGGATGCCACAGAGATGTTTTATAAATGTGTGAGAGTTAAAAAAGAAATGAAAATGTTCGGTATATTTCCTGTAGGACTTTCTTGACATTAGTAAACTACATGTGATTCTAAGTGATACTAATTGTCAGGCTGTATCCCTGTGCTAAATATACGTAGGCGTTTAAGTGGTCAGGGTTTACCAGTGCTCAGCTTTACTATCCTTTTTGAGACACTCGTCAATTTTTTCATTCCATTTAATGTCCTTAATATACATACAGTATATCAAAAGTTTGGGAATTACAACTTTGTTTACTCTCTTCATCCCCTGCTATACACTTTACAGAGTGTTTAAACGACTTTAGTAACAAACAGATGTCTAGCTAGTAAAGGTGGTGTAGTAGCACTGGGCCCATTTATAAAACCGTGCTATGGGATGGTTTATGTTTTACCCGCCATTTTGCATGTTTGAATACTTTTTGATGATAAGCGTTGCGGCAGACACCTGTTAAAATTAACCCCGTGTGTGGGTATAGTGGTGCTACTAGGAATGGTGGGGGTTTCTGTTTGATTTTGTACGGTTAAGCAAGGGCGAGGGTGTGGGTGGGGATGGTGGGTGTGCTGGTGATTAAAACACAAACTTTAGTAACGTGCAGATGTCTAGCTACTAATGGTTATGTAGTACCATTGGGACCATTTAAAAAGTGCCCTATGGCATGGTATATGTTTTACCCGCAAATTTGCATGTTTTAATACGTTTTGCTGATGAGCGTTTCGGGAGACATCTGTTGAAATTAAGCCTCTGTATGGCTATAGTGGCGATTCCAGGTTTGCTGGGGCTTTTTGTTTTATTGCGTAAAGTTAAGCAAGGGCGTGTGTGGAGTTGGTGTAGTGGTACTGCGACTATTTATAAACCGCCTTTTGGTATAATGTATGTTTTAGTTGCAAAATTGCAGGTTTTTAATACCTTTTGCTGATGAGCGTTCCGGCAGACACCTGTTGAAATTTAGTTTATGTATGGCTATAGTGACGCTAATCTGAGTGCTAGGGCTCATTGTTTGATTTCGTAAGGTTAAGCAGGGTGGGGGTGGGGGAGGTGGGTATGTTGCTGATTATAACACGGACATTTGTAACGTGCACATGTGTAGCTAGTAAAGGTGATGTAGTGCCACTGGGTCCACTTATACGCTCTATGGCATGGTATATGTTTTATCCGGAAATTTGCATGTTTTAATAACTTTTGTTGCTAAGCCTTCCGGCAGACACTTGTTGAAATTAGGTACCTGTATTGTTATAGTGGCTCTACCAGGTTTTCTGGGGCTCTTTCTTTGATTTTGTAAGGTTAAGCAAGGAAGGGGAAAAGGATGGTGTAGTAGCAGTGGGCCCATTTATGAACTGCTTTATTGTATGGTATATGTTTTACTTGCAAATATGCATATTTAATACCTTTTGGTGATGAGTGTTTAAGTAGACAGCTACGCAAATCACACAAAATTTCTGTGGATAACAAATCTTCGTGCTGATAGACACTCTTGCACTGTGGTAGATGGCAGCCAGCGTTGATGGCAAATTATGAAACTTGTAGATTTAAATTGAATCTTGGACCATTTTTTTGTTGCTATGATGCAGTCATGGTTTAAGTGGGAAAAAAACTTGGGGTGCTCTAAAAGGGGCGAGGCAAACCTCTTCAAGGGGTGTGAGCAATCCAAGTAGGGGCGTGGTCTAAATCAAGATAAGTAGCATTGTGTGCATAGGATTTTCCTTCCTCCTACAACGTGGCTCACCTAGCATGATGTCTCCACTTCTCAGTAGTGAGCAAAATGAGCATGCCTACATCGATGTGCGTGCTCTCACTGCAGTCCAATAAAACAAAGAAAAGAAAACTGACTACCTTTGAGAGGGCCGAAAATAGAGCCCGATAGAGACCCGTTTCGAGGCTCCCTGAAAATAACTGCCGGTGCTCAGACCCGGCCCACTTAAAGCCCTGCAGCCATCCATCCATCCTAAGCACTGCGCCATCCAACCATCTTTCGATTCATCCATACATTCCTACCTACAAACATACATCCATCTGTCCCTGCAGTTATCCTAGGCATCTATCAGCCCACTCGCCTATGGTAAGCACTGTGCCATCCATTCAGGCATACGCCCATATATCCATACATACATCTGTGCCAGAACCAATCCTAAGCATTTTTCAATCCACCCGTCGATCCTAAGTACTGGTCCATGCATCCATTCATCCATTCATCCATCCATCCATCCATAAATCCAGGGCACAAGTCCTAAAAAAAGAAGTGGGGGACACTAACTTCACAACAGGAAGTGACATCACGAAAGGTGGCTTGCACAATCAGACTTATTGCCTCCCCTCGCTCACCCCTTAGATGCGATTGCATCAGAGAAGCCAGCGCATGACCAGCGTTCTGAATGGGCTCCGATCTCGCCCCAGAGAGGCCAAAGAGCGAATGTGTGGCTCCATTTGCTCTAGTTAGGGAGCTCCCGGTAAAATAAGTAGGGGGACGCCGCCCACCCACGTGGTACCCCGACTCGAGCCCTGCATATATCCATACATCCATCCATCTAGCTATCTGTTCAACTATCTGGCCATCCATCCACCTGCCCTTAATCCCACTATCCGTCCTTATGTCCGTGCACCCTCTGCCCCGATCCTAAATACAGCGTATTATACTCATCCACCCAGGCTCTTAAGGGGCCGACAAGGCTGGCGATAAGCATTGACAGGCAGATGTTTCTGCTAAAGAACAAGAAAGCTTTGAGTTGCTCTTTGTGGAGCATAGTTCACCACCCTTCTCTGGTGGTGTTTTAGACAAAAGTTGATCCAGCGAAAGAAATGTAAAGCAGCTTTTCAGTGTAAGACGTTCATTTAGAAACAGACAGACTGACAGATACTGAATACCTGTAGTTCTTACATTTGAGAGAATATACCACACAGCTAATTTGGGGTAGTGAGAACCTGCACATCTATATTTCCATGTGAAGCACAGTATAGGTATATAAAGGTAATTCCAAAGCTACTACCTTCATATTAATGAGGGGGTGTGGGAACTAAGTGAGTCAGGCAAAGTGTGTGTTTTCGTAGCACTAAACAAGACACGGAGAAAGGTCAGAGCAGGGATGTGCTGGAGTTGGCTGCCTGTGGTCGTCTCTAGAGGCACAACTAGAGTGAAATTTTGGGGGAGTCTAATTGTTTCAGCAGTAGGCAGAGTGGGGATTTAGGGGCTCTAAAAAGGGGTGAAAAAGAACAGAGCCTCATTTACAAACAAATGGTCTTTTGAAGACCTGTGAAGTACTCGGGTGTGGCTCTGTGTGTGCGCTCGGGAAGCTGTCTCAGGGAGTTTGGGCAATGGGCGCTGTGCGCCTGGTGTTCTCTCTGCTAATCACCCCACGATGATGTTGCTCCAGCGCTGTAAAAAGAGAAGGGAAATTCTGAGAGAAAATGTCTCTCTTTAAAGGATTTTCCTTCTCCTACAATGCGACTCACCTGGCATGATGTTTGCACTTCTCAGTAGTGAGCAATGTGCATGCTCTCACAGTCTCACTGCAGCGCATAAAAAAAACCAACGGACTACCTTTTCCGAGGCCCGAAAATAGAGACCCGTTTTAAGGGCCCCCAAAAATAAACTGCCGGTGCTCAGACCCCCACAGACCTCCCCCCACTTAAAGCTTTGGGTGCAATGTTATGTTTGCGAAGTTGTAGATAAAATTGTTAGGCTAATAATGGTAATTTTTGTGTGTGCCGTTTGTAGATTATAATTTTTAAGAAATACTATCTATAAAGTTGTCTGGGGTGGGTTGCAGAGGGAGTGTTGTGGGGTCGTGGGGTGCACCGGAGAGGTGAAAAGTACGAGGTAGTGTAGTTACATATAAATTGTAAAGGTGTGTGTAAATAATTAAATAAATACTTGCTGTATGTTCTGTAGCACTACCAGTCATCCTACTGCTCCTCTGCCATGCTCCATCATGTTGCAGCAGTGCATCCGGAAGCCGTCAGTAGAATTTATGTAATTGTATGTAATTATGTTAACATATTGAACAGATGTAAAAAATAATTGAATCTATTTTTGGTTTTTCAGAAAATTATTTCGTTTGGATTAAAATTTGAAAATGCCTAGGAGAACTGAAAAGAAAAATATATATTTGAACAAAAGGAAAGATTTTCAATTAGAAAAAATGAGAGTACTACACAAACAGTTTCTTCTGCTAAAAACACTAGACAATTTCTGAAAAAAATAGTACGAACATTTAATGAAAAAAACATCACACAAAGCAAAAAGCAGAATTTTTTCAGTAAGGAGAAACATACTTCAATTTCAAATACCAGGAAAAGAAAACATGATAAGATCTGTTACTCGGAGACAAAAGCAATTTCGAGAAATTCTTCAGAGACCTTTTCGATCTAGAGAGATTCAGAATTTAATGAAAACATGCTGCAAATATAAAAGGAAACTGCTGCAATTCAACAGAAGCAGCATATTGAAAGTATAGTGGATACTGCTTTCAATTTAAAACAGAAGTTATTCATTCTGATTTTGAAGAGAATCAAAGTGTTGGATAAAATAGTCAAAGTGTTGAAAGACATAAGTAGAAGAAAAAGACTTGTGAACAGAATCAACTTTTGCAAAATCTTTAGTGGACATTGGAAACATACTTCTACCAGTGAGCCTTTTTTAATGAGGAAAGTTACTTCCAGGAAAATTGTTTATCATTTACAGTTGATATTGGAGGTCGTTGCTACAAAGTTCAGGATGGTTGTCCTCTTCCAAAAGAGGAAATGGCTGGTAAAAGTGCAAAAGAGTTAATAGCTGAAGAAGTGCAAGGGGAATGTACCCAAGCTCCTGTGTATAAGTGAGGTTGTAGCAGTATTTGTAATATTCAACAGGAATCTATTGATATAATGCAAAATTTGCTACGAGAATATACACAGAAAGTATTAAATCCAAGATTAAGTTGTTAAAAGGACTAGATTCATGTAATGTAAGAAAATATACTGAGAAGTATGGGCATTCTCTGGCTTGTCTTTCAAGAAAAGTGTGTAAAAGTGTTTTTCATCACTTGAGGATGTTAGCAGTACAGCATTCAGAAATACGGAGGTATGTAAGGAAACTGTACTATGTAAAGAGTCCTGTATTATGTTTAAGTGAACTGAATACAGGTCTTTTACATGGTTCTTTATCAGATGTTCAAAAAAAGTGTGATGATATTGAAATGCGATATTTTGGTTCAGAAGAGCAGTCCATAGAAAGGGAAAGTTTGCCAATTACAGATGTTGAAGGAGATGGGAAAGAGATTAGCACTGATCAGTTTGAAGAAAGAATTGGAAAGTTTAATGTCGTGTGCTCTGAAATACCAAACTATGGGGCCGATTAGGATGGGGGACGGATTGCCCCCCCCCCGGCCTGGCGGTAGCCACCGCCGGCCCGGAGAGGGCAATCCGCCCACCATCCTCACTGAAATGACCCCCCACCACATTAGGATGGCGGGGTGGTCCGCGGCAGACGGGAAGACCGTCCACCGCTTTTCCACCGGTCACCTTTGCGACCGGTGGAAAAAGTGCGTACATATGGTGGCCGTGTTTGAGAGACACTGCCAACCATAGTACGATGCCTGCGGTCCTATACCTTTCCACGGCGGCATTGCCACCATGGAAAGGCATACAGTCTTTGCTTTGGGGGCCCGTTGCGGGCCCCCAGGGTGAAGAGGGGTTGGGGGCTGCACATGGGAGGTACTTATGGTACCCCCCTGCGTTTCAAAGTACAACATGGCAGGCACAGCGCGGTGTCTGTCATGTTGTGCTTTGAAACGCACAACATGCATTTTTAGCATTGCGGCGGGCGGTGCTTTCAGCATCGCCTGCCGCTATGTTAAAAATGCAGGTACACCCGCCACTGTGGCAGGTGCATCCTAATTCGATGCACGGGACCTCCGCCCTTATAGCGGACGGTCCCTTCCCACAACAGGATGGCGGACGGACAAAGTCCGTCCGCCATCCTAATCGGCCCCTTTGTTTGTGTTTGTTGTCGACGTACTCATTATAAAAGTCATCCTAAGGTATTTGAAAAGTGAAAAGGAGAACAATCGTAAGTGGGAAGAATTTGCAACTTACTTGTTGGTGGAAGGTCGATTTGACTTAGGTAGTGATCAACGTATATGTAAATATTGTTACAACAAATTAGAAGAGAACAAAATGCCTGCTAGAGCAGTACATGATATCTCAGAATTAATAGCCATTCCGGAGGAACTGGCATAATTCAATACGTATGAGTCTGTTCTAATTCAATCTGTTCATCCTTTTCAAACTATAATTAGGACGGAGCCTAAAACAGGTAAACTGCCACCAACAGATTTGCAAGCAGGGCTGAAAGGAAGAGTGGTGTACTTACCTTTGGATTTTAAAAAAAATATTGAAACTATTGCTGGAGAGAAAGAGGAAAATGGGGAAGTAGTCATTTTAGTAAATACCAACAAATAGTCAGAAAACATGACAAGAATTTGTGGATGTTAATAAAGTTGAAAAGGCTACCTTATATCTTATAGAGAACAATATTTATTACAAAACGGTAAATGTGGATGAACAGGTAATAAGTTTATAAGATGAATCTGAAATTTCAAGTGGTCAAATAGAGAACGTGGACAAGTCAAGGACAGAAGAGATTTATGAACATTAGACAATATGTCCTAAGTAATAGGAAGCAGCATTGAGTTATTTCAAATGGAAAAAGCACAGGGAACTCCAATGAGTGTATGGGAGAAAAGCTTGGAAGCTCGTTGTTTTCCACAGCTGTTTCCTACTGGAGAAGGTGTATAATATGATAACCGACCTATACGGATTTCAGCTTTAGAATATCGGTCAACAAAATTATATTCTGAAGATCCTAGATTTCAACAGTGCATTCCATACATATTTCACCTTTTGTTTGAAAGTGATCTGTCTTCTCTGTCGTATGCAGTGAACCACATAATTAAAACTGGAGTTCATCAATCACTTCTTTCCGCGTAAGAATTTGTGGAGAAAGTTCAAGAAACAGATGAAAATTTAAGAGCACAGTTCATCAATTTGATGGCATGTCAACGTGGAACAAATGAGTATTGGTATCGTTGTCATGGAGAACTTGAGTGTATGTTACGGAACTTAGGTACACCAACATGGTTTGTCGCACTTAGCTGTGCAGAATATGCATGGGAAGATTTGCTTGAGTTTCTAAGAGAAGCAAATTCCAATATAAAAAATGTTTAAATAAAGACTCCTGGTGAGCTGTGTTCCTTGGATCCTGTAAATGTGTGCAGATATTTTAATCATAGGTTTCAAGCTATGATGTCTTTTATCTGCAATAAAAAGAATCCACCTCTTGGAGAAGTTACCATTTTCTTTTGGTGAAAGGAGTACCTAGCAAGAGGTGCACCTCATATACATATGCTACTATGGATCAAGGATGCACCTAAGTTTGGAACTGATTCTGATGAAACTGTATTGTCTTTCATCAATCAGTAAGTGACATGGAGATTCCAAGAGAAGGAGATAGAAGTTTGAGACAGCAAGTTTTACATTTCCAAACTCACCGTTGTGGAAAGTACTGCAGTAGAAAATACAAGTCTAAAGAAAATTTTACACCAAATGTCGGTTTGGTTTTCCACGTCCAGTCATTTGTAAAGGAAGAGTACATTCTTTTTTTTCTTCTGTAAGGCACACAATAACTCGGAAATCTCCAAAGAATACCTACAACTTTCTTTCAAAATCTTTATTTCAGTTAAAAACAAACCATAAAAGATACACAAGCACATATATTGTTTAAAACCAGGGATGCAAATAGTTTCCAAATGTTCAAATCCATTTTTTACAATCAGTTGATCTTAATTCGTTCTACACAAGGTAGTTGCAGTATTAAAAAGAATAAATAAATCAATTCCTGGAGTATTATTATTGGTTAGTACTACCAGTCTAAATTCCTACAACTTAAAAAGAACAGAAGTGTCAAAGTACATCAATGACTACAATCCAGTCATTTAAAAAATGTGGAATGCGAACATGTACATCCAGTATGTTGCAGATAACTCAATTGCTGTTGCACGTTATGTTACATAACAAAATCAGAAAAAACAGAGATGGAACAAATGTGGGAAGAAATTGCACAAGAGAAAAGCCTTAGCAAACAATTGTACAGCTTTACTTTGAAAATGCTTTCCCGCCGATAAATTAGATCCTATGAATGTTCAGACCGCTTGTGCTCTTCAAGTTTATATTCAAAGTCACGAGGAATCATTTGGGTAAGTTTACGACTTGCCTGCAAAAGAAATAGAGTGTTGAAATCATTTGAAGAAATTGAAGAATTAGCTGCAAATGAACCAGACAGTACAAACATTCTTTAAACTAATATGTTGGATACATACTATCCTAAAAGGAGTCGACATCTGGAACAGCTCTGTATGAAGTATTTCAACATTACAGCTGCAAAAGAAATGTTAAACAGAATTTAAAAGAAGGAAAATATGCAGTAGTTGGATGTCATGGTTGTTTAGTAAAACATGCACAGGGTAATCTTATAAACCACAAGAAACTCAGTTGTGAAACTCCAGATAAGCGAGAAATTTACTTTTTAGCATTTCTCCAACTCTTTAAACCATGGCCTAGCGAAAGTGAATTACTTTGAGACTTTGACTGCTACAAAGATTCTTTTAAGGCATGTAAAGATAGCATTGCAAGTACAATTTTCCCTACATATTTAAAAATGTTGAATGATGAAGTTGAACAGGAAAAGACTATTACAGCTGAAATAGCTAATGAAAGTTCTCAAGGTAGTCAAAGATCCTCTTGGACAACCAATACTGGAAAATGAAGCAGCGATTGCTGTGCATGAAGTTGAAATTGCAATGCAACAAGCACAAGAGGAGAATATTACATTGGAAAACTTAGAAGAACAACTAAATGTTGAACAGAAAAAAATATATGTACAAGTGAGAGAACAGATAGAACATGGTTTGTAGCATGAAAAAAAAGAATGTGTGTTCATCTTTTAAACCTCTTCTGATGTACATCAGTGGTCAAGCTGGGACAGGTAAAAAATGTTATTTAAAGTTTTGACCAGTCATCTTCAAAAAACTACTGATTCATATATATTTTGTGTGGTAACAGCTCCAACTGCATTAGACTGCACACAATGCTAAAGGAGTTACTTTGCATAGATTACTGATGTTGCCAGTTGAGCATGATAATACATTAGAATATCAAAAGTTGTCTGGAGAAGCTTCTTATGAAGTGTCAAGAGTGCTGAAGAAAATGAAACTTTTAATTATTGATGAGGTGAGCATGGTCTCAAACTTAATACTTGCTTTTGTACACTTAAGAATGCAACAGGTATTAAAAACAGATTACGACGTTCTCTTTGGGGTAAAACATTTAATTGTATTTGGAGATCTGCTACAACTAACCCCTGTAAAATGAGAACCAGTGTTTAACACTCTTTACATGCAGACACTAAGAATCTTTGGAAAGTATTGGAAATGTGAATCTGTGGTTACATTTTGAATATAAAGAACTCACTCAGAATATGCAACAAGCAAGAGATGAAGATTATGCAAATATTCTAAAAGATGTAAGAATTGGTGTTCTGAGCAAACATGGTAAACAAGCTTTTCAAAGTCGTTTGCTAAAGAACTTGTTTACAAATGAAAACACACCAGCAGAAGTAATGTACAAGAAAATGAAAGAACAAAAGTCTATAGTTTGCTTAATGCCTACAGTGGAAGAGTGTTATACATTTATTAGAGAGCTTATGAAATTGGAAAATTAAGAAACAGTTCACATTGAAGCTATTGATAAAATCAAAAATCAAAGAATAATAATTCTGCTTTCAAAAAAACTACAGACTAAACTGGATTATTTGGAAAAGTCTGTATCAAAAACTGCTGGCTTAGAAAAAAATGTAGATGTATGTTTAAACTACCGGCAATTTTGAAGCGTAATCTGAATGTAGAAGAAGGTTTAGTGAATGGAGCAATGGGGAAAGTTGTTGATTTTGTGAAATATCAAAATAGAAATGGAATTGAATTCTTGAAAGTTAAATTTGATCAGATTACAGAGGTAAAACAGATTGCGCGTTCTGCTGCACGTTTTTTGCTTGTAAGAGACTTGTATGTTCGTAGAAAACAGTTTCTCTTCTGTTTAGCATATGCAATAACTATTCATAAATCTCCAGGTTTAAGTGTAGATAATACTTTGATAAATGTAGGAAGAACTTTGTTTAAAGAGGGAATGGTATATGTTGCAATATCTTGAGTTAGGATGTTGTCTGGTTTGCATTTAATTGATTTTGATGAGAACAAGGTTAGTGCTGATGTTAATTGAGTAAGAGAATGTAATCGTTTGAGAAGGTTTTATGCTTTAAGTTTAGGTGAATATCCTATTTATGAGAAACGTGTTGTGTGTTCAAAACGCAATCATGTTGAAGAATCAACAATGGTTGAAAAGCAGAAACAAAATCAAGAGAAAAAAAAGAAGTAAAGAAGCAGAAAATACAAACAAGTGATGTTGTCGGATACCAATAAGAAAATGCTTCTGGTGTCAACTGCTATGGTAATGTTATTCTAAACATTATATTTTATCTTGAAGATGTTTATGGTGAAATTACGGAAAGAAAAGAAAAAAGATTATGTCCGGCACTTTATTTCAATTATTGAGAACTGATAGAAGTGAGATCTATTCTGCTTCCGGTATTCGCCAACTGTTGGATACATGTACTGGATCTTTAATGTTCAGTGCTAACATACAAGAAGATGCACTAGAATTTCTGATGATTATGCTTGGAGTACAAGAAGATGAAGGAATTCAGATTGAGAGTTTATTTGGATTCAGTTACAAATGGGAACATAAATGTGAAGTGTTCATTAACTTCAAGCACTATAGTTGACAGAGAACGATTTCTATATTTAACAATACCTGACTGCAAATCTGTACCATTTTCCAAATTAATAAAAGAAGCTGATCACGAGATGATCTGTTCTAGTTGTAAATCAAGAATGCTACCTCCATTATGCCTACAAAGATATGGAAAATATTTGATTATAATTCTGCAACGCTGTAGACCAAATGGAAGAAAAGTGGAAACCAAAATTAAAAATGTTGTTGCTAGTCAAGTATTTATTTGGGGAAGAACTTTTGCAACAGTTGCTATTGTTTTCCATGCTGGAAGTACTACCACAAGTGGCATTATACAGTTTATTTAGAGTGTAATAATGGTTGGAGTCACTGCAACGATACACACTTGGAAATGAAACCGAGATTGCCTTATGAATTACCCAACTCATACTTGATATTTCTGAAACAAAGATTTTAGATACATTATTCGGCCTAGAGGGAAAATGTGTAGATGCTTTAATGAATTCATACTGGATGATTTAAAAATAAAATGTCGACACTTTATTTGGCCTTGAGGAAAAATTTGAACAGAAGCTACAGAGTAAAGGTAAGATTTAAAAATTGGAAATAGTATTGTATATGTTATTTCTGTTAATTTTGTATTGTGCTTGCAAGAATTAGTTATTTGTTTTCTTTTAACAATCTAGTTGATTGTTTTTTTCCTAGCTGTTTATGATGATGCTACACTAACATCACTGTGAATAGTGAAGTTAAGTAGAATCTGATAACAGCAAAAAAGGGAGAAAAATATGTTTTCAAAATGTTAAATTATGTTGTATTATTTGATAAGTAACGCTGTAATTGGTGAAATATATTACATTACACAACAGTTTTACAGTTTATTTTTGGAAAAGTTAGAAAAAACAGTACTAATGACAAACAACACAATAGTAGTTCGATATTTAAAAAACCTTTGAAATGCACTGAAAAAACTATAGGGTTTACAGACGTTAAAGTTAAGAATTAGCATTTAAAAAACCTTGGGAAATTCACTGAAAAAACCATAGGTTTCAGAGACGTTATAGTTAGTTGTACATTTGACTCATATAAAACCGGAGAAATGTGCCCGTTATAGTTAGTTGAGCTAACTATAACTAGCGTGCCCGCAATGCACTGGTGATGGCGTCACATATTACATCATTAATGACATGGTCAGTGACATCACTCATGACATCACTGATGACATCTCAAATGACATCACCGATGACATCATCCAGTGAATGTGTGTTTCTGTAAAGTTTAAATATTTTTCATATATATCTATGCCAAGGTCTATTGAAGAATGAGTGGATGTAGAAGTGCCTGAATGGATTATTTAGTATATGCATGACTGACTGTATGAGTAATTGATTGAACGTATGTTACTGAATGCATGGGTTGGTGACTAAACTGTCTATGTTTTTTTCAGTGAATTTCTAAGGTTTTTTTTAAATGCTAATTTCTAACTATAACGTACCTGAAAGCTATGGTTTTTTCAGTGAATTTAAATGTTTTTTTAAAAGCTAATTTGTAACTACAACGTCCCTGAATATCTATGTTCTTTTCAGTGAATTTATATATATATATATATATATATATATATATATTATAGGTATATATAGTTAGGATTTTTTCTCTATGGGATTTTTGAAAATTCTATGTCTAATAACTTTGGCGTTTGTGGACGGAATTAGCTGCAATTTTCAGGAAAATGGAACATTTTGTTTCTGAGCAGCCCCTGAAAATTTGGGGGGGGTTTGTCAAGGGGGGGCTGAGAAAAAAGGGGGGTCCCAAAACGCGTTTTTCCCATGTTAATTTCCATAGGGCGGTTGGACTCACTTTTAGCTCGAACGGCTGAATGGATTTGCACGAAACTTGGCAAAATTGTAGGGACTGGTAGCCCGATGTGCCTTTGCTAGGTCTCAATATATGTGCTCCAGTGGATTTTGAGAAATTAACGTTCAAAAAAAGATATATATCTGTGACAGCGCTCCGGGCAGCGCTCCGCTTCGCGTACTTTTCGCGTTACGGAGCTTTGCGAAGCGAAGCTGATTGGTTCTCCGGCATCTGTAAACATTCCAAACAGTCCGTAGCGGCCGCCATCTTGTCTCTCGGTAGGATCGAGAGACAAGAGGAGGCCAAAGTGAAGGGGCAAATGACCATAAGGGGGCATAGTAGATCCTCCCTGACCCCCTAGGTTTGATGTGGAGGTTTTAAAAGGGCCCCGCGGGGCAAAAAAATAAATAAATAAATAAATAGAACGGGTGAATGGATTTGCATTACACTTGGCAAAATTGTAGGGACCGGTAGCCCGATGTGCCTTTGCTGGGTCTCAATATATGTGCTGCAGTGGATTTTGAGAAATTAACGTTCAAAAAAAGATATATATCTGTTACAGCGTCCCGGGTAGCGCTCCGTTTCGCGTACTTTTCGCATTACGGAGCTTTGCGAAGCGAAGCTGATTGGCTCTCCGGTGTCTGTAAACATTCCAAACAGTACGGAGCGGCCGCCATCTTGTCTCTCGGTAGGATCGAGAGACAAGAGGAGGCCAAAGCGAAGGGGCAAATGACCATAAGGGGGCATAGTAGATCCTCCCTGACCCCATAGGTTTGATGTGGAGGCTTTAAAAGGGCTCCGCGGGGCAAAAAAATAAATAAAAAAAAAATCGTTTTTTTTGGTGGGGTGCGCCCGGTTAGCGTAACGGGAAGCGGACTGGGGAGCGTACTACAAGGAAACAAGAATGATTGACTTTTAACTTATTGTATGTTTATAGACTTTTTTTAACTTTTTTTTCTGCTGAGTGACGTCTCGGCCTATCTCCACGGGATGCAGTCCCTACCATCTCGGCGTTTAAGCCCAGGGGGACCGGTGGTGTGGGAGAGATAACGTCTGTTAACGTTCGATTCTAAGGAAATCAGGAAGTGTTGATAAACATTGTCTGCGCCATCTTGCCTTTTTTCAAATGCCACACTTTTGTCGTGCACGGCAGCCATTTTAGATGCCTTGACCAGACCCACTCTCTGCACGCTGTCGATCCTTAGCATGGCTCCCCACCCTCGCAAGCATCTCCCCCAGGCACTGGTCACCCCCGCTCTCTGTCTTATGCATGGGCAATAAACCTCCCCCCATCTGCGCTGCTCTTCCCTGAGAATCACACTCTGTGCCCGCCCGACACCTCCCTTTCGCCCTATTCACTACCGCACCCTCTGACACTCCTCTTCCTCTGTGTCCGATTGTCCAGGCCGGTCCCAGGCTATCAGGTAGCCCTGCAGATGTACTTTATGGCCCCAGCTGTAAAGAATCACCCCTCTTCAAAGGAGTTACAGTAGATCAAGGCGGCGTGAACGGGCCTCCCCAGGTGGAGGCTCGTCTGCTGTAGTGGGGCGCCCCTTTACCGTTTCAGTTGCCATTCCGCCCGCTTTTGGTACACTGTGTCAAAATCCGCCATTCAGCTGAGTTGCGCCCACTCTTGCGGTGCAGCGATAGGCGGCTGCCACAGGACTCTCAAAATGGCGGCAGGCTCTTTCCTTTTTGGGCCTGGTCCACTGAAATGGCCCTGGGACACCTTGGAAATCGGACGCTTGTCTGCTAGGTCTTGGACCCCTTTCTCGAAAGCGTCCCCTCAGCCTTGAGGATTCTACAAAAGTCTTGGGGGCCCCCGACTCCTGCAGGCTTCCAGTGGGGAGCGGCTGCCATGATTGCTCGCGGAATGACCACGACGGAGCCACGAGATGGTAGTGCTCTCATGCTGACGCCAGCTTCAGTCTGAAACATCCAGAAACAAGGTGGGGCTTTCATCGTTTGGGAAAAAAAAAAAGTTTTCATCCAATGAAAAGTGTTATTTTTAGGTCATATGATCAGGCCTTCCATCATTAGGAAACCAAAAGTAAAATGAACCAATGAAAAGTTTTATAAACAAGTCACATGACCTGTTATGCGGCATAGGGTATAAAAAGCGTAGAAAATCCGTTGGCACGTGAGGCGGCGTCAGTAGCGGACCGATGTGCGAATAGGCCGAAGGCAGCACAACGCGCCAAGATCCGGATGGCACCGAGGTGGTGTCTAGCAAGTTGCCGCACTGGTGTGGCCATCCTACAATGCTGAAAGTCGGCGTGGGGCGCCCCGTTGGCCTGTGAGTTCGCGTCAGTAGCGGACCGATGTGCGAATAGGCCGAAGGCAGCACAACGCGCCAAGATCCGGATGGCACCGAGGTGGTGTCTAGCAAGTTGCCGCACTGGTGTGGCCATCCTACAATGCTGAAAGTCGGTGTGGGGTGCCCCGTTGGCCTGTGAGATGGCCTCAGTAGCGGACCGATGTGCGAATAGGCCGAAGGCAGCACAACGCGCCAAGATCCGGATGGCACCGAGGTGGTGTCTAGCAAGTTGCCGCACTGGTGTGGCCATCCTACAATGCTGAAAGTCGGCGTGGGGCGCCCCGTTGGCCTGTGAGATGGCGTCAGTAGCGGACCGATGTGCGAATAGGGCCAAAGGCAGCGCAACGCGCCAAGATCCGGATGGCAACGAGGTGGTGTCTAGCAAGTTGCCGCACTGGTGTGGCCATCCTACAATGCTGAAAGTCGGCGTGGGGCGCCCCGTTGGCCTGTGAGATGGCGTCAGTAGCGGACCGATGTGCGAATAGGGCCAAAGGCAGCGCAACGCGCCAAGATCCGGATGGCAACGAGGTGGTGTCTAGCAAGTTGCCGCACTGGTGTGGCCATCCTACAATGCTGCGCCGAAAGTCGGCGTGGGGCGCTCCGTTGGCCTGTGAGTTTGCGTCAGTCAGTGGGGGTTGTTTGAGGATCTGACTGCACTGGAAAGCAATGTGATGCTGTGCGTCGCCCCCAAGATGAAGGTTCCTCGGCTGCAGTGGGGCGCCCCTTGGTGTTTTACTCGCTATGCAGCTGAGTTGCGTGCGCACTTGCGGCGAATAGGCCGAAGGCAGCACAACAATATTTTCTGAATAGAAGACACCACAAGGCGCTGAGATTCGGTTGGCACCGAGGTGGTGTCTAGCAAGTTGCCGCACTGGTGTGGCCATCCTACAATCCTGCTCCGAATAACGGCGTGGGGTGCCCGAAGGGGGGGGGGAGGCGGCGTGAACGGGCCTTCCCAGGTGGAGGCTCGTCTGCTGCAGTGGGGCGCCCCTTTACCGTTTCAGTTGCCATTCAGCTGAGTTTCGGCCGCTCTTGATGCTACAGCGACAGGCGGCTGCAACAGGACTCTCAAAATGGCGGCCTGTTCTTTGGATTTGGGCCTGGTCCACTAAAATGGCCCTGGGACACCTTAGAACTCGGACGCTTGAATTTTTTTTCCTTTCCTCTACATGCAAAAAAGGTAAATGCCCGGTACGTTACCTGCCTCATCTGCCACGATGTACTCTCCAGAGGAACCGAAAAAAAATATAGTTATGGTAACTATACCATGCATTGTCATATGGAGAGGTGGCACCGATTAATTATAGTGCTGCACAAAAGAGAGATTTGGAGGAGAACCCCCAACCTGCCAGTACATTCACCAAAGAAGTGGCACTGACAGCATCAGAGGCAAGGGAAACGGTCCCAAATATTTAGAAGAACTTTGGAAAGATTAAAATGACATGTTTAGATTGTGGCAAATTAATTTCATGTGGACAGATGAGTGTTACTCTAATAAATACAGCATATGAACATCATCATAGTCGATGGTTGGTAGAGACATTTTGACTATATCCTGGACCTGCCCGTCCTCGCCCAAAATGGCGCCGGAATAAATGGGACTCGTAACTCCTTGTTGTGTACTGGTTGCTGAACCTTGAAATCACGAGATACGTATGCAGTTTTGAAGCACATGGCGGGCGGGGACGAGAATTGATTGAATATTTCGACATCCCTATTGATATTAAGTTCTGATGTGTTATTGATTACTGTACTATTGAAAGTTCGAATTAACGTCACCCATGGTACTTGCCCGCAAATGTATATCTAGATCATTTTATTGTAACTGGCTCTGTCGTATTTTAATTATAAAATGTACGTCCACCGATTCCGCAACTGTTAGACACCTTAGTTCTTGCAACCTAATGGCCCGCCCGTTACGTTCCTCTACAGTGTAAATGTCTACTCATCATATATGATTACAGTTTGCTCCGTGGCCGGCCCACGTGGTTATAGGCCCATATTTGTATACTGACATTTTCACAATAAAGGTTTTTAAAAGAAAACATGGTAGTAGTATTTACATTGGTAAAGTTTTTAATAATAGTCACTGTTTTAGAATCAGTAAAAGGCAAGTGAAATAAAGCAGTCCAATTACATGAAGGGTAAAAGGTATAATACGCAGGAACGCAGTAAAGATAAATGGTCAAGGGCTGTTGTGTTTCTACTTCTGCAACATAAAGTGATCGATAAGAATCTGATATTCAGGCGTATCGGCGACTAAGACAGCAGGCCGAGCCTCTTTTGCTCAACGGCTCCGTCATGGGACGAAGAAACGCCCTTTTTCTCGAAAAAGGAATATATTTTACTTGCAGGACAGTTGTAAATTTTCCGGGAAAGTACATTAGCCTGGAACATTATAACATATGTTTAAGAAAAAATAATGTTCGAAAGTAATAAAAAGCGTAATTTTTAGGTCATATGACCAAGCCTTTCATCATTAGAATAAGAAAAGTAAAATGAACCAATGAAAGGTTTTATTAACAAGTCACATGACCTGTTATGCTTACGTTACGTGCTGCGCGCCGCGCCCCAGATCGCTTCCGGGAAGCTGCGCTTCGCGCACCGGAGCACTTCCGGATGCGCTAACGCGGCGCGTCATATGACGCATTACGCGACAACGCAGGTCCAGAATATAGTCAAAATGTCTCCACCAACCAGCGGTCGGAACACAACCCCTTTCAGCAGGCTAAATAGTTCTGTTAAATGACAACAGAAGGGACGGGCAACAAGAACCATCAGTCAAAGAGGGGAGGGCAAGTTCTTCTCTACCGGGTCACGTTGGGGCGCTACCGGAACTGATCGAATTGGTAGTCTACAGTGTTTCTGGATGTTTCAGACTGAAGCTGGCGTTAGCATGAGAGCACCACCATTTCGTAGCTCCGTCGTGGCCATTCCACAAGCAATCATGCTAGCCGCTCCCCACCAGAAGCCTGCGGGAGTCGGGGCCCCCAAGACTTTTGTAGAATCTTCAAGGCTGAGGGGACGCTTTCGAGAATGGAGCCCAAGCTCTAGCAGACAAGCGTCCGAGTTCCAAGGTGTTGCAGGCCCATTTTAGTGGACCACGCCCAAATCTGAAGAGCCGGCCGCCATTTTGAGAGTCCTGTCGCAGCCGCCTATCGCTGCACCGCAAGAGCGGGAGCAACTCAAGTACATGGTGAGCGAGACGCTGTAGTCAAAAGAGCAGGCGGTAAACAGCTGAATAGCGGAAGAGGCACAGTGTAGCAAAAGCGGGCGGAATGGCAACTGAAACGGTAAAGGGGCGCCCCACTACAGCGTGTCTTTAGGTGAAACGGATTGTGGGACAAGGTCAAGAATGGAGGAGTCACCAAAAGGCAAAAAGTTCCGCTTGACCCCGGGAGCCGGCCACCTATGTCGGGGGCGATCTTAGGCCACACCAGGGCAACACGACTTGCGGAGGGGGCCGGAGCCAAGCGCCCCCTCCGAGTCCGCGCCATGACACTGTCCCTCGGGGGCCTCCGTCAAGCGGTTCAGGGTGGCACCGCATCACATTGTTTTCAAATGCAGTCACGTCCTCAAACAGCCCCCACTTACATTGAGAATAGTGAAGCTGTAGCAAGTGCAAATAGGCTTCAGACAGTGTTACAAGCACTCCTCAAAACTTTGAATTATCAGAGTGCATGAGTTTCATGCTCGATCGATTGAGCTAGCCGGATCGGGCAACAAAAAGTATAAAATAGTTATGTAAATAGTTATTTAATAAAATGTTTTACCCTGTTACTTTGCTGGTGTGTTGTATATATTTGTAATATTTGCATAGAGTTTATCGTTATTTTGGGCGGGGTGGGTGGCGGAGCCGAGCTGTCTTGCAGCCATCATGGTGTGGAGCTCAGTTCATCTCACTAGTTTCGTATTTCTCATGAGGGGTTGTTCCTAATGTTTCTATTTTAGCGAGGTCAAAAAGAGATCCCATTAGTGGCCTACTGATTTTGCTCGATTCCTTTTGTTTTTTAACACGATTTTTCACTATCTGCAAAGACTAAACAGAGTATTGCGACTCTGTGCTTGTTTGTAAATAGAGAATGAACCAAAGAGAAACAATTCTAAAACAGTAAATGCTTGGATAACAATCAATCAAATGGAGAGAGAAGCAGGCACGACGGATTACAACGGGGGCAAAGGCCTGCGTTAACTACCCTTCACTATCTGCAAAGAGAGAGTACTCCTAATAGAAATGAGGGGGAGGGGGGGCAGCATTCAAAGCAGATCAGTGTGCATAAACACGAAAATGTTTTTACTTACCACGTACTTGACATTCGACAGCTTATGATATTTGCTATTAAAAAACCATTGAAATTCACTGAAAAAACCATAGGTTATAGACCATATATAGTTAGGAATTAGCATTTACAAAACCTTGAAAATTCACTGAAAAAACCATAGGTTATAGACCATATATAGTTAGGGATTAGCATTTAAAAAACCTTATTTTACTCACACAAAACCATTGAAATTCCATATATAGTTAGTTGCACTAACTATATATCGCGCACCCGCAATCCACTGCTGATGATGTCACATATTACATCATTCATGACATGGTCAGTGACATCACTGATGACATCACTGATGACATCTCAAATGACATCACTGATGACATCATCCAGTGACTGTGTGTTTCTGTAAAGTTTAAATATGTTTTACATATTGAAGAATGAGTAGATGTAGAAGTGTCTGGATGAAGGATTTAGTAGGTGCGTGACTGACTGTATGAGTGAGTGATTAAATGTGTCTCACTGAGTGCATGGGTTAGTGACTAAACTGTCTTAATTTGTGCATCATTATGTCTGTTGTTCTGTAAACTGCTGCATGTGTTGATCAGTAGCTATATGAGTAACTATATGGGTTATTGATTGATTGCCCAAGTATTTGTATGGGAGACTGAGTGTGTGTGTGGCTGGCTGGGAGGTGTGTGACTCTGTGCAGATCAATGTGTACTCGTATCAATGATTGTATAAGAGAGTAAGTATGTGTTAGTATATGTTTCAAAATGTAAGGTGCTCTATGTTTAACTGTATAGATTAGAAAATGGAAGTGTGATTGATTCTTTACAGGACTGACTAGGTGTGTGAGTAACTCCATGGATGAGTGACAGAGTGTGAGAGTCTGTATAGGTGTATGAGTGCATATGATAGTGTTGTAAAGATGAGTGATTGTATGTATGAATGATTGTATGGGTAAATGAGTGAATGTGTGTGTAAACATAGGAATCACTGAGTGCGTATGTAGTAAATAGTATTGGTGTGTCAATGGTTTCAAAATTTATACTCTGTATTTAACACTGGGTGTAACAGAGGTTATATTAAAGTGTGAGGAGATGCATTGTATTGTCACATGAATGATATCATCAGTGATGTGGTCATTGATGTCAAATGAGATGTCATCAGTGATGTCATCAGTGATGTCATTTGAGATGTCATCAGTGATGTCATTTGAGATGTTATCAGTGATGTCATTTGAGATGTCATCAGTGATGTCATCAGTGATGTCATTTGAGATGTCATCAGTGATGTCATCAGTGATGTCACTGACCATGTCATGAATGATGTAATATGTGACATCATCAGCAGTGGATTGCGGGTGCGCGATATATAGTTAGTGCAACTAACTATATATGGAATTTCAATGGTTTTGTGTGAGTAAAATAAGGTTTTTTAAATGCTAATCCCTAACTATATATGGTCTATAACCTATGGTTTTTTCAGTGAATATATATATATATATACACACACATATATATATATATATATATATATATATATATATATATATATATATATATATATATATATATATATATATATATATATATATATATATATATATATATTCACTGAAAAAAACATAGGTTATAGACCATATATAGTTAGGAATTAGCATTTACAAAACCTTGAAAATTCACTGAAAAAACCATAGGTTATAGACCATATATAGTTAGGAATTAGCATTTTTAAAACCTTATTTTACTCACACAAAACCATTGAAATCTGCATATATAGTTAGTTGTACTAACTATATATTTCGCGCACCCGCAATCCACTGCTGATGATGTCACATATTACATCATTCATGACATGGTCAGTGACATCACTGATGACATCACAGATGACATCACTGATATCAACATCCAGTGTCTGTATGTTTCTGTAAAGTTTAAATATGTCTTACATATTGAAGAATGAGTGGATGTATAAGTGTCTGGATGAAGGATTTAGTAGGTGCATGACTGACTGTATGAGTGAGTGATTAAATGTGTCTCACTGAGTGCATGGGTTAGTGACTAAACTGTCTTAATTTGTGCATCATTATGTCTGTTGTTTTGTAAACTGCTGCATGTGTTGATCAGTAGCTATATGAGTAACTATATGGGTTATTGATTGGTTGCCCAAGTATTTGTATGGGAGACTGAGTGTGTGTGTGGGTGGTTGGGAGGTGTATGACTCTGTGCATAGATGTGTGAGCGGTTGATTCACTAGATGTATGGGTTCAAAAGTGCATGTGGAAACAGCTGTATGGGCGGTTGACTGTGTGCATGAGTGTATTGGTGAGTGAATGGATATCTCAGTGCTACATGTCAAAGTAAAGAACATATGTAAAACACAGTATATGTGAGAGTTGACATATATAAATAACTGTGCATAAGAGCCAGTGAATGTGTGAGTGGCTGTATGGATCATTCTGAAATTGTATCAGGGATTGTATAAGAGAGTAAATATGTGTTAGTATCTGTTTGAATAAGTAAGGTGTGTATAACTGTATAGTTGAGGAAATGGAGGTGTGATTGATTCTTTGCATGACTGACTAGGTGTGTGAGTAACTCCATGGATGAGTGACACTCTGTGAGTGTCTGTTTACACTGAGTGTATATAAGGTTATATTAGAGTCTGAAGAAGTTCATCGTATTATCACATGAATGATGTCATCAGTGATGTGATCAGTCATGTCAAATGAGATGTCATCAGTGATGTCACTGACCATGTCATGAATGATGTAATATGTGACATCATCAGCAGTGGATTGCGTGTGCGCGAAATATATAGTTAGTACAACTAACTATATATGCGAATTTCAATGGTTTTGTGTGAGTAAAATAAGGTTTTAAAAATGCTAATTCCTAACTGTATATGGTCTATAACCTATGGTTTTTTCAGTGAATTTTCAAGGTTTTGTAAATGCTAATTCCTAACTATATATGGTCTATAACCTATGGTGTTTTCAGTGAATTTCAATGGTTTTTTAATAGCAAATATCAAAAGCTGTAAAATGTATTCTTCTTTTAATCGAAAAATATATTTTATATGTTTTTAATATAATTTTTTTATGTATATATATTTAAAACATTTTTTTTTTGTTTCGCTACCGGTCCGCGCTCCGGGTAGTTTCCCGTTAGCTCAATTTGGTGCCGCGACCCCGTCCGCGAACCGGTAAACGTTCCGTTAGCGCAACTGCCGCGTTAGAAAACAACATCGTGACGTGTCACGTAAGTGCGACGTATCGCGTTGCCGCGTAATGCGTCTTATGACGCGCCGCGTTAGCGCACCCGGAAGTGCTCTGGAGCGCGAACCAAGGCGCGAAGCGCAGCACCCCGGAAGCGATCCGGGGCGCGGAGCGCGTAACGTAAGCGTAACAGGTCATGTGACTTGTTAATAAAACGTTTTATTGGTTCATTTCACTTTTGGTTTCCTAATGATGTAAGGCTAGGTCATGTGACCTAAAAATAACACTTTTCATTGGTTTAGAACATTTTTTTTTCCCAAATGATGAAAGCCCCCACCTTTTTTCTCACTCTGACTTTCAACTTTGTGAGAGGAAGACCTATTTTTATTACTAAGAGATGGCTTCAATAGTAGCTGCAGCTGGTGCTCCCCCAACACCACCACCACCTCCTAGGAAGGAAGGACCACCTACCCAGTTCCTTCCCAACCCTGAGGAAGAGGAGGAAGAAGAGGAAGAGGAGGTACATGAGAGAGTATTCTTGCCTGAACAGCCCCGGAAATCCAACCACAAGGACAGTTTCATTTGGCAATTTTTTACATTACCAGAATGCCAAAAAAAAGTAAATGCCCGTCATGTCACATGCCTGATCTGCAAAGAAGTTCTGTCCCGAGGCACAGATAAAAAATATAGCTATGGGAACTATACTATGCATCGCCACATGCAAAGGTGGCATCCAATAAATTACAGCATGGCTGAGGTGCGTGACCTCCGTGAAAACCCACGAACTCCTGTGGCCACCACCTCAACACAGGAAAGTTTTTCGGGACCAGAGGCGAGGGAGACGGTCCCCAATATCCAGAGCAATTTTCAACACATCAAGCTAGTGTGTATTTATTGTGGGGGACTACTTTGCCACGGGGAGATGAGTGTGATTTTAATGAACAGAGCATTTGAAAATCAGAAGTGCTCAAAACGCCCCAAAAAGTGATTTTTTTGTTTGCTCCTGTTGAGCACTTTCTAATGCCTGTTTTTCGTTGTTCCCCCCAAAAAACCAAAAAAAACATAAAATTGTTCAAAAAATAAAAAAAAAAATGTTCAGAAAAATAAAAAAAATATAAAACAACAAAAACATTAAAAAAAAGTTCTTTTCAGAACTACCTCCCATTTTCTTCACTTCATTTTTCTCATGGGTGCGCTTCCCGGTACGCGCACCGGTGAGCGCCCCGTTAGCGCAACACAAAAAAAACGAAAAAAAAACCAAGAGAAGGAGAGCATAAGAAAAAGAGAAAGAGAGAGTAATGTTAAGAGACAGACAGCAAGAGAGAGCAACACAGATGTACTGTGTAATACATAGTAAAACAGTGTAAAAGATATAACAAAGTGTAAGAGAGAAAATGTAAAAAATATAAGGCTGTGAAACAAAGAAAGAGAGAAGAAGAATACTAAAGCGGAGGCACATGAAGAATGTGAGTGTCTGTAAAGACTAAAAGGAAAGAGAAAAAATTATGTACAAATAAAAGGTAATAACGGAACCAGATTTAAATAACACTGGTAAAGGAGAGAGAGAAAAAAGCAGTGTGCATAAATAAAGAGGGATGAAATAAGATGGATAACATCGAATAAAGTTAAAACATGTGGATTGACAGAGAAAAAAACTAAAAGAAGAAAAGAAGAAGTAACAGAAAGGGAATAATTGAAGCAGCAAAGAAATGTAAATAACGTAATGTGCTTGAACTTCAGGGAGAAAGCATAATGAACAAGTAGTGAAAGAGTGAAGAGACAGAGACAATTACAGTAAGATAGACGGACTGAGTGAACGGGAATGAAGAACTGTGAGAACAGAGGTACTGAGAAAAGGAGTGGAAGGAGTGCAGTAAGTAAATCACCCACACAACACAACAGCTACCCTACCTCAAAGCACTCTAAAATATTATTTTACTGTTTCTCTTTGTTTTCCCCTTGTTACGCTCCCCGGTGCGCTACCCATAGTAAAATTATTAAGAGGGGTGATAGAGGGAGAAATATTGAATTAGGATAACACATGGTGAGTGACAAAGAGAGAGGACAAAGAGAGTAAAAGGAACAGTACCTGAATGGGCTTGAGTACAACAGCAAAAAAAGATAAGTAATGCAGTGTGTGTGACTTACAGGGAGTTAGTGGGTGTAGGTCGGAGTGTGGGTGTGTAAGGTGTGTCTGTGGGTGTGGTTGTGTGGAGTGTTTTGGTGTGGGTAGAGATGAGGGTGTGTGAAATATGTGTGAGATGTGTATGAGTGTGAGGTGTATATGTGTTCAATGTATGTGTGTGTATGGAATGTGTGTGTGTTTTTGAGGAGTGTGTGTGTGGGGTGTATGTTACAGGTGTGTGTATGTGTTGGGAGAGGGATGAGGTATATATGTAGGAGTAAGGTAAATAATTAAGAAAAAGAGAATGAGTAAATAAGCAAAGGAAGGGAACAGAGGGTAAGTGAAGTAAAGAATAGGGATCAAAAGAAGTTGAATATGAGAGGGTAAATAATGGAAGGGGAGTAAACATGGAGAATACAAATAAGTGAGAGAAGCAGAGTAAAAACACAGGAGTGAGGTAGATTGAGAAAATGTTAGTGACCTTAAAGCAAAGGGTGATAACAAACTACATTTTTTAGTCATACTTACCATATAATAAATGTAACTTTAATTTTTTTTACTACAGTTGGTATCTGTGAAAGAGAGAAAAAAAATATAAGTTATAATTAGTAAAATATGTATTTTAAATTAAAATATACCAATGAAGAGCTAAAAACATCATAACACTCTATTTAGAAATATAGGGGCAGATTTATGATGACTGGTGCATCCCCAGGGATGCGCCAGTCATCCTGCGCCGCTGCTCCGCCACCCATGGTGCGCCGCATTTACAATGCGGCGCACCATGGGGCAAAAACGGCACAGATGCGTGACGCATCTGTGCCGAAAAGGTGGCGCATTGCTGGAGCTGCGTCGCAAGCGCGACGCAGCTCCAGCAAGGCTTATGGGTGCCCCATCTCCACAATGCTGCGTCAAGACCTTCGCCTGCTTCAAGCAGGCGCAGGCTTTTGACGCAGCATTGTCCTGAAAGTGACTGAGTGAAATCTTATAGATTTCACTCAGCCACTTTTGCGAGGGGCACCTGTCCCGGAACGTCCACCCTGCGCCGGAACGCCTCCTGATGGTGCAGGGCTTTACAACGTGACGCATCTCCTAGATGCGTCATGTTGTGAATAGGGCGCATTGTTTGCGCCGCCGTTGCGTCAAATAAAGTGACGCACCGGCGGCGCAAGGCCTTCATAAATCTGCCCCAAAGTGAGTGAAGAACACAGAAAGGGAAATGAACTAAGTTAGAAGGACAAAAAAAGGGAAAAAGAAATAGAAGGAGAGCAAATTACAATGAGTAAGGCATATAGATTCACTAAGAAAAAGAGAGCGAAGTACAGAGAAATGAACTGAAAGTAAGAAAGATACTAAAACAATGTGAGTTAGCAAAACTAAATCAGGAAACACAAGTAAGTAAAAAGATAATGACTGAGACAGAAAACAGTCTAATTAATGATGCATTTAGAAGAATGAGGAATAGAAGATAACTGAGAGTAAGTGAAGAACAGTCATAGAGTGAAAGGATGAAGGGAGACAGAATAATATACAACAATTGAAGGAAATGGACTAAGGAAGTTATAAGGTAGACACACTAAGAGAAAAACAGAGTGAGGTGGAGTACAATGAGTGAGAAAAGAAAAAAAGTAAGTGAACAAAAAAAAGGAAAGAGAGGAGAACACGACTAAAACAGTGCTACTGAGAAAAAATTATTTGGTGATGAAAGTAAAGAGAAGGACAATGAAAAAAGGAAATGATGGATAGTAACGGAACCAGAGTAAAAGAAATGGGATGAAGAACGACGAGAGAGGAGCAGTGAAGTTGTTGTAAAAGAAGTGATAGAAGGTAGATAAACACAATTGAAAATAATACAAGTAGAGTGAGGCACTGAGTACAGAGAAGTAGTGAACGAAAAATAGAGAGAAGAGGTCAAAAGTAAGAAGCAAACAAAGATAAGCGAGGGAGAGTGGATGTCAGAGAATGAGAATACAATTTAATTTACACAATCCAAACTATAGAATAATTTCTACAACATGTTACATAGTTTATTTTTGCTGTTCTCAGAATATATTGAATTTCACTTAAAGCAGTGAGTTCAAATTACTCATCATATGACAGCGGGAAAAAAAAACCACAATCTAAAAGATTGTGTTTTAAAAAAACCCTTACATACTGACAAACGACAAATGTACGCTAATCTTTGATTGACTTACTTTTCCTTGAGGCCAAATAGTATATCATGGAGGTCCTTTTCTCGTTACATAGTATTTTGCTGTTCACTTAGAAATCCATTTCATCAACTTTCTACAAGAAAAGCTCCAAGATCATCTGAAATATTTTCAAAAATTTAATATACTCCTTTTTTTCAGTCATGACTCTTTACTCATTCTTGCACCTTTCAATTTGGCAAAATAGTGTCAGATGTATGAGTATATATGAGTACTCCTCCCGTCTTCATAGGCCAATTACCTTTACCTAAATTTTGGCTGTAAAAACACTAGGTATGAATTTATAAAGCCAAAAGGCAAACGTTGTTTGAAAGTCAAATTATTGTCGTTACATTGGGTCCAACCTTTAGAAGTTTTTAAATAGCATGTGTAATGCCCTGATGTTGTAGAAGGACCGTCATGAAAAATAATAGCTACAGTTGCAAAGGTTCTTCCTGATATCGATAACTGAGAAGCCACGAAATTTTTTATAGAAGTTGTCAATTTAGTTCCATCAGGTCTACATCGTTGGAACATTAAAATAACATAGTGACCATAATTTTGTAGAAATAATGTGGACAGCACTTACATTGGGTACACACCATATTGTGATCCGCTGCTTTAACTAGATTATTGAAAGACACTGATTTGCAGTCTGGTAAAGTTAAATATATAAATCTTTCAGAGTCTATTCTAGTAGTACTTGATGAAGCACAGTTATCACAGTCATGTTGCCATTGATAAGAAAGGCCAAATAGATTTTTTATATCTACTCCTTCATCTTGTAATACATCAAACATATACATTAAAAGTTCCTGACAATCCTGCTGAATATTCTGTGAAAATTGATTTTGACCTGAACATATATCTAGAAGATTTCTAATTTCTGAAACACTTTCTATTTTAGCTCTATCACTACTACATTTCTCTAACACAGAATTCAATAAACAGCACAATGTTTGTTCCCGATTTTCAACAATCTCTCTTTGTAAATTTTGAAGAAAAAAAACAACATTAACTACTACATTAGCATAGCAGTTGACACCAGAACTGTTTTCAAACTGAAATCCAACATCTTCAACAGAATCCTTTTTGTTTCTCTTTACAATTACACTTTTATCTACTTTATGCCTTTTTGCTGATACCTCACTGCAATTACTCTCATTTCTTCTTTTTCGGCCTACCACACGTTTTTCAATCAGAGGATATTGAGGCAAATGTGGAGCATACTCTCTTCTTAACCTATTGTATTCTTTTACACAATCTAAATCTGCACAAATCTTTGTTTCATCACACTCAATCAAGTACAATCCTGCTAAAGTTCTGACTAGTGATAATGCCACATATGCCATACCCTCTTTAAACACAGAACTTCCAATGTTCACCAAAGCGCTATCTACACTTAAACCTTGAGACTTATGAATTGTCACCGCATATGCCAAACAAATAAGAAACTGTTTTCGGCGAACATATAAGTCTTTCACGAGCAAAAATCTAGCTGAACAACGACAAATTTCTTCTATTTTATCAATGTCATCAAATTTAATTTTTAAAATTTCAATTCCATCTCTATTTTTGTAATTCAGAAAACCAACAACATAACCCATTGCTCCATTTACTAGACCTCTTTCAACATTTAAATTCCTTCTTAAAATGACACGACAATTCAAACACACATTCAGAGTCTTTTCAAAACCAGCAGTTTTAGATATAGTCTTCTCTAATGAATCCAATTTTGATTTCAAATTTTCAGACAAAATAATTGTTGCTCCCATATGCTCTATTTTATCAATAGCTTCCAGTTTCACTATCTCTTCATTTTCTAACTGTAACATTTTGTTGTTGAACATGGAACATTCTTACAGAGTTGGCAACAAACATATGCCAGATTTCTTCTCGTTAATTTTCTTAAATATGTTCTCTGGAAGAATGTTTTCATTTGGGTACAAATTTGAAATTAATCATGCATGTAAAGCTTCTTTCCCTTGCTGACTTACTTTTCCGATCCTTACATCTTGTAGAATATTTTTATAATCTTCATCATTTGCCTGCCGCATATTTTGAAGCAGTTCTGCATATTTAAAGTTTAACCATATATTAACGTTTCCGATGCTCCCTAAGCACTTCCTGGTATCTTCATGTGTGAGCATTTTGAACACAGGTTGTCCTTTCACTGGAGTCAACTGCAGAAGATCTCCAAAAACAATAATATGTTTTCCACCAAATAAGACATCATAGTCTGTTCTAAGAATTTCTTGCATTCTCAAATTCACAAAAGCAAGCATGATATTTGACACCATGCTTACTTCATCAATGATAAGAAGTTTCATTTTCTTCAGGACTCTCGAAACTTCGGAACACGCATCTCCTGATAGCTTGTGATACTCCAATTTGTTATCATGCTCCACTGGCAGCATCAGTAAACGATGTAAAGTGATCCCTTTAATGTTATGTGCTGCCAGCCCAGTTGGAGCAGTAACAACACAAGACAGCGGTGATTCAGTCCTTTTCTGCAGATAAGTTGCAATGGCTTTAATCAGAAAACATTTTCCAGTTCCCGCTTCTCCACTCACGTACAGTTGGACAGGCCTAAATGATGTACATGAGCATTCTTTTTTCTCATGACTGAATCCATGTTCAATCTGTTCTGTGACTTCGTCATATATCTGTTTCTGCTCAAGGTTTAGTTGTATCACCAAATCTTCTAAGTTAACTTCATCTTCTTGACCTTGTTCCATAACTCTTTCCACCTCATCCATGGCAGTAGCAGCTTCATTTTGGATAATTGGTCCTCCTGGTGGATCCTGACTCAATGAAGCAGAACTCTGACTGCCTTGAGAACTGTCTCTCGCAATCTCTGCAGCAATTGTGGCTTCTTGCTCTATTTCTTCATTCAACATTTGCAGATAATTTGGAAAAACAGGACATTCTATGGTATCCTTCGTTGCATTAAAGGAGTCTTCATGACAGAGAAAATCTCCAAGAAGTTCCTCTTCTTCACGCCATGGTTTAAACAGTTGCAAAAGAGCCAAATAATAAAATTCTCTTTTATCTGGATTATCACAACTCAATTTGCGATGATTAATCAAATGACCTTTTTTCTGTTTCACTAGACATCCTTCACATCCAATGACTCCCTATATTCCATTATTGATATCTTCTCTGATGTTCCTCTTATAAATATATCTCTGCAGAACTTCATAGAGACAAGCGTTCTCAAGGTGATGACTTCTATTTGGATAGTATGTATCCAACATGTTTGTTTTCAAAATATCTGTACTTTCTGGTTCTTTCTCCGCCAAATACTCTATCTCTTGTACAGATTTCAAAACTCGATTTCGTGTTGCAGCAAGACCTAGACTCACCCAAATGATGGTTCTAGATTTGGCATAGAGACTTGCTGACGACAATCGATCAGAACATTCATACGCTCCAATTTCTCGATGCGACAAAATCTTCAGACTGTAACTGTATAATTTCTTGCTTAGACTCTTTACATGTGAAATGTCCTCCCACATTTCCTTTAGTTCTGTCTTTTCTTTTTTTGTGATGTAAGACGTCACATATCGAGCCACAGCAATAGAGTTGTCAGCAACGAATTGAATATCCATGTTAGCATTCCACATGGACAAAATCACTGGGTTGTAGTCGTTGATGTACTTAGACTCTTCATCTCTTTTTAAATTGTATGTATTTTTTGGTGATTTCCTCGTCACAGTATGTCGCAGAGAAGACATCAAATTATTTACTCTTCCTTTAGAAATCACTGGTCGTGGAAAGCTGAAACGACATTTTGTGTAGAACTTGTCCTTGTTTCTGAATTTTCGACGACAGTACTTTCCACAACGATGGGATTGAAAGCGTAAAACTTGTTGCCTTAAACTGTTTTCTTCTGTAGTTTTCGGAACAGCACATGTTGAATACTCTTCAATGAAACTCATCACTGTGTCATCCGAATCTGTTCCAAATTTGGGTGCATCTTTAATCCACAACAACATATGTATGTGAGGAGCACCTCTCGCTTGATACTCCTTTCTCCAAAAGAAATCCAAAACCTCTCCAAGGGGAGGATGTCTTTTGTTGGTAATAAAAGACATCATAGCTTCAAATCTATGATTAAAATATCTGCATACATTCACTGGATCCAAAGAGCACAGTTCTCCAGGTGTTTTGAATTCTATATTTTGTATATTAGCATTGGCCTCTCATAGAAATTGAAGTAAGTCCTCCCATGCATACTCGGCACAGCTAAGAGTGAGGAACCATGTAGGAGTTCCTAAGTTTCTTAGCATACATTTCAATTCCCCATGGCGACGGTACCAATACTCATTTGTACCACGCTGACATGCCATGAGATTGATTAGATGAGATTCTAAAATATTATCTTGAAGATTCACTTTCTGCATAAAGTCCCTCGCCGAAACATTTTGTAGATGTGCTCCACTTTTCAGAACATGGTTTACTGCATAAGAAAGCCCAGACAAGTCACTTTCATACAGTAGATGATACAAATAGGGAATGCATTGACGAAACCTTGCATCTTCAGCATATAATCTTACAGTTAGATATTCAGATGCAGGAATTTGAAGTGGTCGATCGTCATATCGTCCACCTCGACCTGTTGGAAATAGCTGTGGAAAACAACGAGCTTCCAAACTTTCTTCCCATACACTAATGGGACTTCCTTTTGCTGTTTTCATTTGAAACAAGTCAATTGCATTCCCCATTACTTCTTTGGAATGTAAAGGATGAACAGTATAATGTTCATATATTTCTTCACTTCTAGACACATCAACTTTTTCAATTTGGCCAGCTGAACTGTCTGCATCTGCAGCTGTTTCCTCTGCTGCAACACATACATCTTTGTAGTACTCATTGTTTTTGACTAAATACAACGTTGCTTTTTTGACTTTCCTAACATCCACTAAATCTTGCCAGATTTTTTTACTCTTTGTTGGAACCCCATTAACTAGAATGACTAAAGGTTCCTCTTCTACTTTTGCTATACCAATTGTATCAATATTTTTGTTCAAATCTAGGGGCAAATAAACAACTCTTCCCTTTAATCCTCTCTGCAAATCTGTAGGAGGCAATTTCCCTATCTTAGGCTCCATGCGAACAATTGCCTGAAAAGGATGGACACATTGAATCAAAATAGACTCATATGTATTTAAATCTATCAATTCACGGGGAATGTCTATCAACTCCAGATTATTATGAACAGCTCTAGCAGGCATTCTGTTTTGATTTAATTTGTCATAACAATATTTACAAATACGCTGATCAGAACTCAAATCAAAAGAATTCTCCACCCACAAATAAGTTGCTAAATCTTTCCACTCATAATTATCCATCTTTTCACTTTTTGCATATAAATCAACTAACCTAGTCTGAATCTTATAATGAGTCCGTCGACAACACACACAAGTAAAATTCGGCCTTTCACTTGATTTCACCTTAAACCTGGTAATTTCCTTCTCAAACTTTTCTGTATTTAAAATCTGTACATTGTCTTCCACATTACCTTGAATTGCTGTCTCA
Source organism: Lissotriton helveticus (assembly GCF_964261635.1). NCBI lineage: Eukaryota > Metazoa > Chordata > Amphibia > Caudata > Salamandridae > Lissotriton > Lissotriton helveticus. The sequence goes on along the minus strand of NC_136059.1, from coordinate 702,740,534 downwards.
ATTTCTACACTGTCCTCTTGCTCACCAAAATAACAAATCTCAATTTCTTCACAAATCTTCTTCACATCTAATTCTGTTCCATGCAAAAGAGCACTGTTTAATTGTTTAAGCTTAAGTGCTGGACTTTTTGCATAATACAACATTCTCACTAATTTCCTCATTTTGGTATGATGCACTGCTAACATCCTAAAATGATGAAAAACACTCTGACAGACTTTTCTAGAAAGACAAGCCAGTGAATGGCCTTGCAAACCTGTGATTCCTCTCACTCTGCAAGGATCTAAGTCTTGCAACAACTTCATTTTCTGCTTTAGACTTTTCTTACTATATGTACGTAAGAAATTACAAAACAAATCAATTGATTCCTGTCGCACACTACAAATACTACTACACTTCCAAGTGTACACTGGACCCTTAGTACGTCTCCCTAAAACTCCATCAGATAACACCTCTTCTGGTTCTCTAGGCACAAGTTTCTCTTTTTCAATCGGACAACCGTCTTTCACTTCAGACGCTCGACCACTGGTGTCAACTGCATGCACTAAATCATTCTCCTGGAAGTAACTCTCCTCATTAAAAAATGGCTCACAACTTGAACTGTGCATCCATTCTCCAGAAAAAACTTTACAAAAATTAGTCTGATTAATTACTCTTTCCCATCTACTGTTTGATTTGAAAACATCAATTGTCTTGTTAAGTGTCCTAATTCTATTGATTATTAAAATTAATAATTTTTTCTTAACTTCAAAATCCTGATCAACAATCTTCTCTACACTTTTCTTTTTCTTATAAAAAGCAGCTCTCTGTTTACCTTTCCTAATGTTTTTTAACAAATTTAAAACCACCCTATTGCGAAACATTCGTCTACGAATGTCTCTAAACTGATTCTGCCTTCTATTCCTATACATATTATTCTCTCCTGCTCCAGTTTTAGGATTCTTTGAATTTCTCTCCTTCCTTTTCAATTTTACTCTCTCATTTTCTTTTTGTACATGGTGTCCATTATTTTTTCTGGATGTACATATGTTGCATTAAAAAGACTTAGTTGTCTTACCAGGAGCTTTGTTCCTGTTTTTTGAAGTATCTGTTGTGGAAGAATGCTGTAATTCCGTTGCTATTTTTGATTTTTCCCGATTGCGTTCTTTCTTTGTCCTTTCCTTTGTGGGCATCTTTGCTTTTTCTTCAAATAACGATTTCAATCTGTGTTAAAGAAAAACAGTACCACATTATAGACCACTATTACCAAACAACAAAGCAATGACAAAAAGCAAACGATCAATACAGGGTTTCAGATCAGGTGAGGATTCTCCAGTGGTGCACAAAAGGTGAGGAGTGTATAGAAAAATATAGTGGAAGACAGCTTTGTCCACAACTACAAAGAAGATCAGACCTATGTCTAACTCCACTGCACTCTTATACACAGGCTTCACCACCTATGCTTCCCAAGAAAATATTGAGTTATATAGTTATATAAAATTGTATTTTATAAAATTGTGAAGCTCCATGAGAAAGCGTTTGCCTCAGTCTTATTCCTGTTGTGAGGCAGGTGCAAGATTTTGCCTCAGTCTTATCCCTGCTGTGAGGCAGAGGATTGTAAATAGGATCTGTGCTGTGTTTCCTAAATGTGATGTCAAAAAGGATTTTGGAGAAAATTATTGGTTTTTACATTTTTGATTATAATGTGGCGCAGAGGTTTAAAAGTGACGCATCTACCTACATGCATCAATTTTTAAATATGCAGCAAAAATGTACTTGTTTGGGTTTTCCTGGGGAGCGTAGTTGGTGAAGCTTGTGTCTAAGAGTGCAGTGGACTAGGCTTCATGAAGCATATACCTGTCTGCATTCTTAGACGCAGGTGTCAATTTGACTCTTTACAGTGATGTTAGCTGTGTTTTAAATCAGTGTAGGAATCATATTGAGTTTGTTTGCATAGAGGAATTGTATTTTGTAAAATTGTGAAGCTCCATGTGAAAGCGTTTGCCTCAGTCTTATTCCTGTTGTGAGGCAGGTGCAAGATTTTGCCTCAGTCTTATCCCTGATGTGAGGCAGATGATTGTAAATATGATCTGTGCTGTGTTTCCTAAATGTGATATCAAAAACGATTTTGGGGAAAATACATTTTCGCATTTTTTCTTCTCCACCTCTCTCTAAAGTAAGTTGATAATTTGTAAGGGGCACTTTAAGTTAATTTGTAAAAACGTTTTCTGATAATTATTTACTGTACCTCTGCTATAGTTGTAGATAGAGATAGGCTCCTCTGTTATATTTATTGATTGACTGCTATAAATATGAATTTACTTACGCTTCTTCACAAGCACTTTTTTTTATTTCTACTTCCTGCCTGTTACCATACACTACCCAAAGTTAACTTAACTGTTAAAAAAACAGAACTACCTGTCTGAACTTAAACACAACACTGCCCTAAATCTACTGATATAGTTATTTTTTATGCAATTTACAGCAAAAAAATGGAAGGGAAGCAAGAAAATATCAATATTTCCTTCGAGATTACATCTGAGGAGATTCTAAATGAAGATTTTTTGGATGAAGATTTTATGGATCAGTCTTTGGATGAACAATTTATTGAATGTTTACAAGACATAGAAACATGCATGTTTGAGGAGATTCCAGATGATGTAATGCTGGAAGTTTTATTGAACTATGAAAATTCTGACCAATACATTTTTATTTAATAATTAAAAATTGTTTGAGACATTATTCATTTTTATATCTAATTCATGAAGTGCTACCAAAATAATTATGTTTATATTATAGTATAAAGTGAAACTTACAATATACTGTGCAATTTTAAAACATCATAAGGGAGCAGGGTAGACTACCCATGATCCCGTATGTCTTCTCAGGGAGTACTTAAAGGATCTATTTCTGCTTTCCTGACAGACTATGGAATGGATTCCATATACCAAAATAACTTCTATAACAACATGCAAATTATCTACAGAATAAACGGTGTACATTGAATTTAAGACTCTGCATTGGTACCTACATGTTGGTACTTAAATCACCCACACAACACAACAACTCTATTCAGAGATACCCTACCTCTAAGCACTTTAAATTATTATTTTAGTGTTTCACTGAGTTTTCCCCATGTGTGGGGGTGGGGGAGGTGTGTGTGGGGGATGTGAGGGGGGTGTCTGTGAGGTGTGTATGTGTGTGTCTGTGTGTCTAGGGGGGACGAGGTGTATAGGTGTGTGGGGTATATGGATGTGGGTGGGGATATTGGTATGTAAGGTGTGTGTGTGGGTGTGTGGGGTGTTTGAGTGCAGGTTGGAGTGTGGGTGTGTGAGGTGTGTGGGGGTGTGTGTGGGTGTGGGAGGTATGTGTTTAGGATGTGTATGTATGTATGAGATGTATGGATGTGTCCGTGATTTGTCTCTGTGTGTGTTGGGGGGAGATGTGTGTGTGGGATGTGTGTGGTGTGTCTGTGAGATATTTGGGTGTATGTGCATGTGTGTGTGTGTGTGGTGGAAGAGGGGTGAGGTGTGTGTTTGAGTGTGGGTGTGTGGGATGTGGGTGTAGCTGTGGATGTGTAAAGTGTCGATGTGGGGGTGTGGGGTGTTTGACTGTGGGTAGAAGTGTGCATGTGTGAAGTGTGTGTGGGGAGTGTGTGGGTGTGTGGGTGTGGGGTTGTGTGCATGTGGGTGTGTGTGGGACACACTTGTAGGTACCTAAAACAGCCACAGAACCCAAAAGCTCTTTTCAGAGCTACCCTACATGTAATCACTAAAAATGATTATTTTACACTATTATTTTCACTATTTTTCACCTAAATACGCTCCCTCGTACGCTCCCTGGTGCGCGTACCGGGCGCTCCCCCCGCGAAAATCGAAAAAAAAAAAAAATATTGTCCCACGGGACTCTTTTATGGCCCCCACATCAAACCTAGGGGGTCAGGGGGGTCTACCCTGCCCCCTTTTGCTTATTTCCCCCTTTGATTTTTGCCACCTCTTGTATCTCAATCCTACCGAGACACAAGATGGCGGCCGCTGCTGACTGTTTAGAATGTTTACAGACAACCGAGAACCAATCAGCTTGCCGTGCGCAAGTCGCGTGGCGCGCCCGGAGCGCTCCCCGGTACGCGTACCGGGGCGCGCTTACAGATATATAAATTTTTTTAAACCTAAATTACTCAAAATCCACTGGAGCACATATCTTGAGACATAGCAAAGGCACATCGGGCTACCAGTCCCTACAATTTTGCCAAGTTTGGTGAAAATCCATTCAGCCGTTCGAGCAAAAACTGCGACTGACCGCCCTATGGAAATTAACATGGGGAAAACACGTTTTGGGACCCCCCTTTTATCTCAGCCCCCGCTTGACGAATCCCCCCCAAACTTTCAGGGAAGGAGCGGAGCGCGGCGAGGCAAAGTTGCTGAATGCCTGATATGCAGTCTCCCAAGATGGCCACCAGAGACAAAAGAGCCCAAATGTAGCCCAAATATCAGCCAGATGTAGCCCAACTATAGCCCAATGACAGAATGTCCCAGAGTGTTCTAAAGAACAACTAGAACGCTAACAGTCTTACTTATGACAAAAGTATGGCACACCTGAAGGCATCTTGATTGGAATAAAGTGGTAACACTTAATACATTTAATTTGAAAAGGAACAAAATGAGGGGTTTCATTTTGCCATATATATATATATTCACTGAAAAAACCATAGTTATAGACCATATATAGTTAGGAATTAGCATTTATAAAACCTTATTTTACTTACACAAAACCATTGAAATTCGCATATATAGTTAGTTGCACTAACTATATATTTCGCGCACCCGCAATCCACTGCTGATGACGTCACATATTACATCATTCATGACATGGTCAGTGACATCACTGATGACATCACTGATGACATCTCAAATGACATCACTGATGACATCACTGATGACATCTCATTTGAAATGACTGATCACATCACTGATGACATCATTCATGTGATAATGTAAATGTAAATGTATGAAACTTATATAGCGCAGGACTTACCCTGGGGCATCTCCGCGCTTGCTTAGGGAACCCGTCCTGGTATTCCCCTGTGAGAAACCCCGGCAGGGTATCCACAAGGTGAAAGCCAGGCATCCCGCCGCGAGGGGCCGATGTGGAGATTAAGCAAGCTATTGCCCAGAGTCGCAGAGTGTGACCCCGTGAGTCGAGTAGGCACCGGAGCGAGAATTGTCGAGACCGTGGAATTTATGAGCCCGAGACCCGCCGAGGCAGGGAATCGAACCCTGGTCCACGGTCGATCTCAGATTCCGGGTCTGCCGCCTCTAACCACTGAGCCACACTTCTCCACTAATACGATGAACTTCTTCAGACTCTAATATAACCTTATATACACTCAGTGTAAACGGACACTCACAGACTGTCACTCATCCATGGAGTTACTCACACACCTAGTCAGTCATGCAAAGAATGAATCACACCTCCATTTCCTCAACTATACAGTTATACACACCTTACTTATTCAAACAGATACTAAGACATATTTACACTCATACAATCCCTGATACAATTTCATAATGATCCATACAGCCACTCACATATTCACTGGCTCTTATGCACAGTTATTTATATATGTCAACTCTCACATATACTCTGTTTTACATATGTCTTTACTTTGACATGTAGCACTGAGATATCCATTCACTCACCAATACACTCATGCACACAGTCAACCGCCCATACAGCTGTTTCCACATGCACTTTTGAACCCATACATCTAGTGAATCAACTGCTCACACATCTGTGCACAGAGTCATACACCTCTCAACCACCCACACACACACTCAGTCTCCCATACAAATACTTGGGCAACTAATCAATAACCCATATAGTTACTCATATAGCTACTGATCAACACATACAGCAGTTTACAGAACAACAGACATAATGATGCACAAATTAAGACAGTTTAGTCAGTAACCCATGCACTCAGTGAGACATATTTAATCACTCACTCATACAGTCAGTCATGCACCTACTAAATCCTTTACCCAGACACTTCTACATCCACTCATTCTTCAATATGTAAGACATATTTAAACTTTACAGAAACATAAAAACACTGGATGTTGTTTTCAGTGATGTCATCAGTGATGTCATTTGAGATGTCATCAGTGATGTCACTGACCATGTCATGAATGATGTAATATGTGACGTCATCAGCAGTGGATTGCGGGTGCGCGAAATATATAGTTAGTGCAACTAACTATATATGCGAATTTCAATGGTTTTGTGTAAGTAAAATAAGGTTTTATAAATGCTAATTCCTAACTATATATGGTCTATAACCTATGGTTTTTTCAGTGAATTTTCAAGCTTTGTAAATGCTAATTCCTAACTATATATGATCTATAACCTATGGTTTTTTCAGTGAATATATATATATATATATATATATATATGTATGTATGTATATATATATATTACCTACTGGCGGTCGCCAGTAGGTATATATAGTTAGGATTTTTTCTCTATGGGTTTTTTGAAAATTCTATGTCTAATAACTTTGGCGTTTGTGGACGGAATCGGCTGAAATTTTCAGGAAAATGGCACATTTTGTTTCTGAGCAGCCCTTGAAAATTTGGGGGGGGTTCGTCCAGTGGGGGCCGAGAAAAAAGGGGGGTCCCAAAACGTGTTTTTAACATTGAGTTTTCCATAGAGCGGTTGGCCTCACTTTTAGCCCGAACGGCTGAATGGATTTGCACGAAACTTGGCAAAATTGTAGGGACTGGTAGCCCGATGTGCCTTTTGTAGGTCTCAATATATGTGCTCCAGTGGATTTTGAGAAATTAACGTTTAAAAAAAGATATATATCTGTAACAGCGGACCGGTTAGCGCTCTGGTTCGCGGACTTTTCGCGCAACGGAGCTTTGTGAAGCGAAGCTGATTGGTTCTCCGGCGTCTGTCAACATTCCAAACAGTCCGTAGCGGCCGCCATCTTGTCTCTCGGTAGGATCGAGAGACAAGAGGAGGTCAAAACAAAGGGGGAAATAACTATAAGGGGGCATAGTAGATCCTCGCTGACCCCCTAGGTTTGATGTGGAGGTTTTAAAAGGGCCCCGCGGGGCAAAAAAAAAACAAAATAATAATAATCGAACGGCTGAATGGATTTGCACGAAACTTGGCAAAATATTAGGGACTGGTAGCCCGATGTGCCTTTGCTAGGTCTCAATATATGTGCTCCAGTGGATTTTGAGAAATTAACGTTGAAAAAAAGATATATATCTGTAACAGCGCTCCGCTTCGCGTACTTTTCGCGTTACGGAGCTTTGCGAAGCTGATTGGTTCTCCGGCGTCTGTCAACATTCCAAACAGTCCGTAGCGGCCGCCATCTTGTCCCTCGGTAGGATTGAGAGACAAGAGGAGGCCAAAGCGAAGGGGGAAATGACCATAAGGGGGCATAGTAGATCCTTCCTGACCTCTTAGGTTTGATGTACCATTTTGCCAAGTTTGGTGTAATTCCGTTCAGCCATTCAGGCTGTAGACGTATGTAAATGTCCTATGGAAAATTGCATGGGGAAAACACATTTGAAAGTGTTGAAATTTAGAACCAATTAAAATGTTACTTTGGTTTTGTATTTGTGTGTGATGAAAGTTAATTGGTTATGTATATATGTCAAATGAGAGGAAACCACAGCCATTTTGTGATACTACTGTCTGAGGTACATTTGTGAGGAATTTTTGGTGGTGAATTTCTGGTGTTTGATTTACACAGTACTAACACTTCTGCTACTTTTAAAAAGGTGAGTTGTTAATTTGTAAGGGGAACTATGTTGTACACTTGAAGATAATTTGAAAAATGTTTTCTGTTATTTATTTGCAGTCCTTCTGTTATACTAAATACTTGATGAAGTTAGTTTTATATTATGTATTACTAAAAACGATAAATGAAAGTGATTATTTTTTTCTGCAATTTACAGCAAGCAATTTCAAAATAAAATGGCTCACAATGAAGAGACCGTGGCAATTTCTTTTGAATTGTCCACTACATTGATTGAAATTGAGAGCACCAATAATGAAATATTGTCACAAGGAGGACATGACTTGTATGATTCCATTAGATTGATTGAAATGGACAGCACCAAGAATGAAATATTGTCACAAGGAGATGACTTGAATGATTCCACTACATTGATTGAAATTGAGAGCACCAATAATGAAATATTGTCACAAGGAGGAGATGGCTTGTATGATTCCATTAGATTGATTGAAATGGACAGCACCAATAATGAAATATTGTCACAAGGAGGAGATGACTTGAATGATTCCACTACATTGATTGAAATTGAGAGCACCAATAATGAAATATTGTCACGAGGAGATGACTTGAATGATTCCACTACATTGATTGAAATGGACAGCACCAATAATGAAATATTGTCAGAAGGAGGAGATGACTTGAATGATTTTTTTGATCAATCTCTTGATGGCGAATTTATCGAGTGTTTGGAGACCATAGAGTTACAAGAATCATCATTGCAGACTTTTAATGAGGAGATTCCAGATGAGATGATTGAAGAGGAAATTACTGATGAGGACATGTTACTAGTTGTTTCAAATTTAGAAAATTCTGAAGAATAAATTTATATTTAGAAATCAAAAATTGTTTGAGACATTATTTATTTTTATTTTTAATTTATGAGGTTGTAGCGAAGTGATTGTAGTATAAAATGAGACTTATAGTATAGAGTGCAACATTTTTATGTTACATGGTAAGTTTACTCATATTTACTTCCCTTCTGCCACTATATTATCTCCAATGTGTATTTGACATGTCTTCTTCATCTCCGGCCTCCTTTCTCTCACTGTGTGTCTCCGATGCATCTTATCGCTGGTATTTTGTGTAATTACAGAAGAGAGTAAAATAAAATAGTTCGGAACGTGAAAAGGGGGCAAAGTAGAGTACTCCTCACCCCCTAGGCCTTTTTAGGCGGTCCCAAAAGGATCAGTTTCTGCTTTCCTGAGAGATTATGGTATGAGTTCCATATACCACAATAACTTGCATTACAACATGCAAGATATCTATCTCCTATTACCAACTTTTGGAGATATTCGCGCTAAGCGCGAATATCTCCAAAAAGTAACACCTGCCCTGAGCAGTTCTTAGCCATGTTATCCAATGGGAGGTGGATAACATGGCTAAGAGTATTAGCTCGGTAATGCATGAATATCGCTGAGTTTTTAGCGATATTCATGCATTGCGGCCGTTTATTATCGCATTTGCGATAAACCTTGATAATAGTAAGGTTTATCTTCGATAATTTCTGACGATGCTTAGTGGTAAAAAATTGGTTGGTAAGCATCGTTAGCGATAAATATCGCTTAACTTTGGTAATATGCCCCAACGTCTGTTAACGTTCGATTCGAAGGAAATGAGGAAGTGTTGAAAAACATTGTCTGCGCCATCTTGCCTTTTTTGAAATGCCACACTTTTGTCGTGCACGGCAGCCATTTTAGATGTCTTGACCAGACCCACTCTCTGCACGCTGTCGATTCGTAGCATGGCTCCTCACCCTCGTAAGCATCTCCCCCAGGCACTGGTCACCACCGCTCTCTGTCTTATGCATGGGCAATAAACCTTCCCCCATCTGCGCTGCTCTTCCCTGAGAATCACACTCTGTGCCCGCCCGACACCTCCCTTTCGCCCTATTCACTACCGCACCCTCTGACACTCCTCTTCCTCTGTGTCCGAATGTCCAGGCCGGTCCTAGGCTATCAGCTAGCCCTGCAGATGTAGTTTATGGCCCCAGCTGTAAAGAATCACCCCTCTTCAAAGGAGTTATAGTAGATCAAGGCCCACACCCGATGTGATCCGTCACAGCACACGCGTTCCTACTATCTGAAAACCATCCTGTATTGTGATTGGGGAGGGGACCGAGCCTGAAGCGGAAGATTCCAGGAATGACTCTTTGTACATCAAAGTTTTTACAATTATGTGTCACATTAAAAATATATAGCACTCCAACAAAGTAGTAGGAATATAAAACTTTAATAACATATAAATATATACAACAAAACAAAAACAGTAAAAACATTTAAACAACGAAGAGACCGTGGCAATTTCTTTTTAATTATCCAATAGATTTATTGAAATTGACAGCACCAATAATGAAATATTCTTGTCAGTAGCGGTCTGTTGTGCAAATAGTTCCAAGGCAGCAGAACGCGCTGAAATCTAGATGGCACGAAAGTGATGTCTAGTAAGTTGCCGCCCAGCAAAAAACGGCGTGGGGCGCCGCGGGGGTGAGTGAGTCCAGTAGGCACCACAGCTATTCTTACCGGCATTGCAGAATTACTGCTGGGGACAATGCCTGTGCTGTAGCAGGGTCACAGCAGAAACAAAAAGGATTCTGTTGAAGATGTTGTTGGTTTCAATTTGAAAACAGTTCTGGTGTCAACTGCTATGCTAATGTAGTGGTTAATGTTTTGTTTTCTCTAGAAAATGTAAAAGAGGGGGAGGCAGTCCAAAGTTCCGTTAAAAGGGCAAAGGAAAGGATCGGTGGTTTGAACTATCAGTCAAAAAGGGGAGGGGGTGCAATAATTTTTCCTACCGGGTCACACTGTGCTTTCACCGGAAGTGAGGTCTGCAGGATTGTAGTAATTCAAAGTGAGGCTGGCGCCAGCATGGGAGCGCCGACGTCCCGCGGATACAGTTTCGTCACTCCACGGGCGATCATGGCAGTCATTCCCCATCGGGGGTCGGAGACTCCCGCGGCTCCTCTAGAATCTTCAAGGTCGTGGAGGACTACGGTGGTGGAGTCAACCAGTGACCGGGCCATTTCTTTATGTTGGGCCCGCTCTTGCCAGGTCGACAGCCATTTTGAGAGTTCGGCAGCTACCGGCGATCGCGGGGTCACATGAGCGGACGGGCTCCACCCTGCCGGGCGAGACGTTGCAGCATGGCCACAGTGGAAGAACCGTTATCTAGGTCGTTCCGAAACTGTGCAGCACTGTAGTTGTTAGGATGCCACCGCCTGGAGCGCTGAGGGTGCAGCTGGGAAGCCTCCACCTGGGGAGGCGGGAGAGGCCTGTTCGCACCGTCTCTCCCTCCCAGTGCACCCCACGGCGTCTCGCTTGAGATTTGTTATGGCCGGACCAGGCGATGAGGACGAGGGGGGGGTCGGAGGCATGTGCAAGACATCCCCCTCCAGTGTTGTCGCAGCCATTATAAAAGAAAGAAGTGTCCCGTCCGTCTTCGGGCCGGGCTTCCGGTGGATGTCGGCCGGACGCCCCTGGCTCTGGCCCCATGAACGGGTTTCTTGGTTTATCGGCTGCAGCCGGATCCCGTCGGCCTCGGCCCCCCGACCGTTGGTGGTCGGACCGGAAGAGCATGTGGCGGGACTACCTGCAACTCTCAAGGGCCACCGCGGCCGGACTGGGAGAGAGAGGGGAGGGTCGAGGAGACATTCCCCCCCCCTGCAACTGTTCAGCGTTGTAAAGGCAATCCCCTGGCCGGGTCCCGCTGGTCTCGGCCTCTCCTCCGGCTACACCCTACGTTAGGATCTCCTGGCCGAGGCGTGGCAGCAGGACCTGCCTTATATGGGCTGCTCCCGGCTGGGCGTAGCCGGAACCCTGCCCCACCTTGGAAGTTTCCAGAGTGGGGGTGGATGTTCTACTGACTTGCATTTTCCCTAGTCTATCGATTTTTTTGGCGTGGCAGGCGGTGGGACAGCGAGGGGTGATTTGGTTTCTCTTACTGTTTTTCTGGTCTCTCACCACTGGCATATTTTAACGTTTTCTTGTTTCTAGGACATTAATAGGTTTTATCATTACGTTATGTTATCGTTTCTTTGTTCGTTGTTTAATAAAAGTTCATGTTCATCAGTGGCCTACTGATTTTCGTTTTCCTATTTTTTTCTTTCCAGGTTGTTTCATGGTAAAGTTTCTGTTAACAGGATACAGTGATCACTTCGTTATTATTGCATATGTCCTTTTCACTAGGGGTGCTCTCTGGTCGGGCCAGATGACGTATCTCTAGTAAATGGTCCGGGTGAAAAAGGTGCATCAATCAGTGGGCAGTAGATAGGCATGACAGATTACAACGGGGGAGAACGGTCCGCATTACGTACCCTTTCACTACTTGCAAAGATTTTCCTACGTTTATTTGCAAACAGGGAATACCTCCAAAAAGAACTAATTCCCAAACAGTCAATGTTCGGACAATCAATCAATCAATGAGGAATGAAATAGGTACGACGTGTTAAAGGCTTGCGTTACCTACCCTTCACTATCTGCAAAGGGAGATAGAATATTCCTATTCTTCCTCGTTTGCAGGTAGAGAAGATCGTTAAGAGAATTAACTTCGAACAATTCAATGCTCGATTGAAACAATCAACAAGGGGTACTGTGAACACAAATGAACGCCGCTTATATACATACGCATTGCTATTTTCAACAGGTTGTTCCTAATGTTTCTATTTTAGCGAGGTCAAAAGAGATCCCATTAGTGGCCTACTGATTTTGCTCGATTCCTTTTGTTTTTTTACACGATTTTTCGCTATCTGCAAAGACTAAACAGAGTATTGCGACTCTGTGCTTGTTTGTAAATAGAGAATGAACCAAAGAGAACAATCAATCAAATGGAGAGAGAAGCAGGCACGACGGATTACAAAGGGGGAAAGGGCTGCGTTAACTACCCTTCACTATCTGCAAAGAGAGAGTACTCCTAATAGAAATGAGGGGTGGGGGGCAGCAATCAAAGCAGATCAGTGTGCATAGACATCTCAAATGACATCACTGATGACATCTCATTTGACATCAATGACCACATCACTGATGATATCATTCATGTGACAATACAATGCATCTCCTCACATTTTAATATAACCTCTGTTTCACCCAGTGTTAAAAACAGAGTATAATTTTTGAAACCATTGACACACCAATACTAGTTACTACATACGTACTCACTGATTCCTACGTCTACACACACATTCACTCATTCACCCATACAATCATTCATACATACAATCACTCATGTTTACAACACAATCATATGCACTCATACACCTATACAGACACTCACACTCTGCCACTCATCCATGGAGTTACTCACACACCTAGTCAGTCCTGTAAAGAATCAATCACACTTCCATTTTCTACTCTATACAGTTAAACATAGAGCACCTTACGTTTTCAACCATATACTAACACATACTTACTCTCTTATACAATCATTGATACAAGTACACATTGATCTGTACAGAGTCACACACCTCCCATCCAGCCACACACACACTCAGTCTCCCATGCAAATACTTGGGCAATCAATCAATAACCCATATAGTTACTCATATAGCTACTGATCAACACATGCAGCAGTTTACAGAACAACAGACATAATGATGCACAAATTAAGACAGTTTAGTCACTAACCCATGCACTCAGTGAGACACATTTAATCACTCACTCATACATTCAGTCATGCACCTACTAAATCCTTCGTCCAGACACTTATACATCCACTCATTCTTCAATATGTAAGACATATTTTAACTTTACAGAAACATAGTCACTGGATGTTGTCATCAGTGATGTCACTGACCATGTCATGAATGATGTAATATGTGACATCATCAGCAGTGGATTGCGGGTGCGCAATATATAGTTAGTGCAACTAACTATATATGGAATTTCAATGGTTTTGTGTGAGTAAAATAAGGTTTTTTAAATGCTAATTCCTAACTATATATGGTCTATAACCTATGGTTTTTTCAGTGAATTTTCAAGGTTTTGTAAATGCTAATTCCTAACTATATATGGTCTATAACCTATGGTTTTTTCAGTGAATATATATATATATATATATATTCACTGAAAAAAACCATAGGTTATAGACCATATATAGTTAGGAATTAGCATTTAAAAAACCTTATTTTACTCACACAAAACCATTGAAATTCCATATATAGTTAGTTGCACTAACTATATATCGCGCACCCGCAATCCACTGCTGATCATGTCACATATTATATCATTCATGACATGGTCAGTGACATTACTGATGACATCACTGATGACATCTCAAATGACATCACTGATGACAACATCCAGTGACTGTATGTTTCTGTAAAGTTAAAATATGTCTTACATATTGAAGAATGAGTGGATGTATAAGTGTCTGGATGAAGGATTTAGTAGGTGCGTGACTGACTGTATGAGTGAGTGATTAAATGTGTCTCACTGAATGCATGGGTTAGTGACTAAACTGTCTTAATTTGTGCATCATTATGTCTGTTGTTCTGTAAACTGCTGCATGTGTTGATCATTAGCTATACGAGAGGCTATATGTGTTATTAATTGGTTGCCCAAGTATTTCTATGGGAGATTGAGTTTGTGTGGGGGTGGCTGGAAGGTGTGTGACTCTATGCATAGATGTGTGAGCAGTTTATTCACTAGGTGTATGAGTTCAAGAGTGCATGTGGAAACAGCTACATGGGCAGTTGACTGTGTGCATGAGTGTATTGATGAGTGAATGGATATCTCAATGCTACATGTCATAGTAAGTACATATGTAAAACACAGTACATGTGAGAGTTGGCATATATAAATAACTGTGCATGAGAGCCACTGAATGAGTGAGTGGTTGTATCGATCATTGTGAACTTGTATCAGGGATTGTATAAGAGAGTAAATATGTGTTAGTATATGTTTCAATAAGTAAGGTGTGTTTAACTGTATAGTTGAAGAAATGGAGGTGAGATTGTTTCTTTGCATGACTGACTGGGTGTGTGAGTAACTCCATGGATGAGTGGCAGTGTGTGACTGTCTGTATACACTGAGTGTATCTAAGGTTATATTAGAGTCTGAAGAGGTTTATCGTATTAGCACAAGAATGATGTCAAATGAGATGTCATCAGTGATGTCATCAGTGATGTCATTTGAGATGTCATCAGTGATGTCATCAGTGATGTCACTGACCATGTCATGAATGATGTAATATGTGACATGATCAGCAGTGGATTGCGGGTGCGCGATATATAGTTAGTGCAACTAACTATATATGGAATTTCAATGGTTTTGTGTGAGTAAAATAAGGTTTTTTAAATGCTAATTCCTAACTATATATGGTCTATAACCTATGGTTTTTTCAGTGAATTTTCAAGGTTTTGTAAATGCTAATTCCTAACTATATATGGTCTATAACCTATGGTTTTTTCAGTGAATTTCAATGGTTTTTTAATAGCAAATATCATAAGCTGTCGAATGTCAAGTACGTGGTAAGTGAAAACATTTTCGTGTTTATGCACACTGATCTGCTTTGAATGGTGCCCCCCCCCTCATTTCTATTAGGAGTACTCTCTCTTTGCAGATAGTGAAAGGTAGTTAACGCAGGCGTTTGCCCCCGTTGTAATCCGTCGTGCCTGCTTCTCTCTCCATTTGATTGATTGTTATCCAAGTATTTACTGTTTTAGAATTAGTTCTCTTTGGTTCATTCTCTATTTACAAACAAACACAGAGTCGCAATACTCTGTTTAGTCTTTGCAGATAACGAAAAATCGTGTAAAAAAAAAGAAAAGGAATCGAGCAAAATCAGTAGGCCACTAATGGGATCTCTTTTTGACCTCGCTAAAATAGAAACATTAGGAACAACCCCTCATGACAAATACAAAACTAGTGAGATGAACTGAACTCCACACAATGATGGCTGCAAAACAGCTCGGCTCCGCCACCCACCCCGCCCAAAATAACGATAAAGAACGGCTGCCATGATTGGTTGCGGAATGACCACGACGGAGCTACGAAATGGTGCTGCTCTCATGCTAACCCCAGCTTCAATCTGAAACATCCAGAAACACTGTAGACTACCAATTCGATCAGTTGCGGTAGCGCCCCAATGTAACCCGGTAGAGAAGAACTAGCCCTCCCCTCTTTGACTGATGGTTCTTGTTGCCTGTCCCTTCTGTTGCCATTTAACAGAACTATTTAGCCTGCTGAAAGGGGTTGTGTTCCGACCGCTGGTTGGTGGAGACATTTTGACTATATTCTGTACCTGCATTGTCGCGTAATGCGTCATATGACGCGCCGCGTTAGCGCATCCGGAAGTCATCCGGGGCGCGCAGCGCGTAACGTAAGCATAACAAGTCATGTGACTTGTTAATAAAACTTTTCATTGGTTCATTTTACTTTTCTTATTGTAGTGATAAAGGCTTGGTCATATGACCTAAAAATTACGCTTTTCATTACTTCCGAACATTATTTTTTCTTAAATATATGTTATAATGTTCCAGGCTAATGTACTTTCCCGGAAATTTTACAACTGTCCTGCAAGTAAAATATATTCTTTTTTCGAGAAAAAGAGCGTTTCTTCGTCCCATGACGGAGCCGTTGAGCAAAAGAGGGTCGACCTGCTGTCTTAGTCGCCGATACGCCTGAATATGAGATTCTTATCGATCACTTTATGTTGCAGGAATAGAAAACACAACAGCCCTTGACCATTTATCTTTACTGCGTTCCTTCGTATTATACCTTTTACCCTTCATGTAATTGGTCTGCTTTATTTCACTTGCCTTTTAATGATTCTAAAACAGTCACTATTATTAAAAACTTTACCAATGTATATACTACTACCATGTTTTCTTTTAAAAACCTTTATTGTGAAAATGTCATTATACAAATACGAGCCTATAACGACGTGGGTCTGCCACAGAGCAAACTGTAATCGTATATGATGAATAGACATTTACACTGTAGAGGAACGTAACGGGCGGGCCATTAGGTTGCAAGAACTAAGGTGTCTAACAGTTACGGAATCGGTGGACGTACATTTTATAATTAAAATACGACAGGGCCAGTTACAATAAAATTATCTAGATATACATTTGCGGGCAAGTACCATGGGTGACGTTAATTCGAACTTTCAACAGTACAGTAATCAATAACACATCAGAACTTAATATCAATAGGGATGTCGAAATAGTCAATCAATTCTCGTCCCCGCCCGCCATGTGCTTCAAAACTGCATACGTATCTCGTGATTTCAAGGTTCTGCAACCAGTACACAACAAGGAGTTACGAGTCCCATTTATTCCGGCGCCATTTTGGGCGAGGACGGGCAGGTCCAGGATATAGTCAAAATGTCTCTACCAACCATCGACTATGATGATGTTCATATGCTGTATTTATTAGAGTAACACTCATCTGTCCACATGAAATTAATTTGCCACAATCTAAACATGTCATTTTAATCTTTCCAAAGTTCTTCTAAATATTTGGGACCGTTTCCCTTGCCTCTGAAGCTCTCAGTGCCACTTCTTTGATGAATGTACTAGCAGGTCAGGGGTTCTCCTCCAAATCTCTCTTTTATGCAGCACTATAATTAATTGGTGCCACCTCTCCATATGACGATGCATGGTATAGTTACCACAACTATATTTTTTTTCGGTTCCTCTGGAGAGTTCATCGTGGCAGATGAAGCGTGTAACGTACCGGGCATTTACCTTTTTTTGCATGTACAGGAAAATGAAAAAAAAATCGAGCGTCCGAGTTCTAAGGTGTCCCAGGGCCATTTTAGTGGACCAGGCCCAAATCCAAAGAACAGGCCGCCATTTTGAGAGTCCTCTTGCAGCCACCTGTCGCTGTAGCATCAAGAGCAGCCGAAACTCAGCTGAATGGCAACTGAAACGGTAAAGGGGCGCCCCACTACAGCAGACGAGCCTCCACCTAGGAAGGCCCATTCACGCCGGCTCCCCCCCCCTTCGGGCACCCCACGCCGTTATTCGGAGCAGTATTGTAGGATGGCCACACCAGTGCGGCAACTTGCTAGACATCACCTCGGTGGTAACCGAATCTCAACGCCTTGTGGTGTCTTCTATTCAAAAAACATTGTTATGCTGCCTTCGACCTATTCGCCGCAAGTGCGCACACAACTCAACTGCATAGCTTGCTAGACACCACCTCGGTGCCATCCGGATCTTGGAATGTCAGCACCTTTTGGTGTCTTCTCTTCAGAAAATATTGTTGCGCTGCCTTTGGCCCCATTCGCACATCAGTCCGCTACTGACGCCATCTCACAGGCTAATGGGGCGCCCCACGCCGACTTTCAGCATTGTAGAATGACCACACCAGTACAGCAACTTGCTAGACATCACCTCGGTGCCATCCGGATCTCGGCGCCCCACTGCAGATGAAGTGCCTCTCAACTATGAAACCACCACGGTGACATCCGGATCTTGGCGCGTTGTGCTGCCTTCGGCCTATTCGCACATCGGTCCGCTACTGACGCCATCTCACAGGCTAATGGGGCGACCCACGCTGAGTTTCAGCATTGTAGGATGACCACACCAGTACAGCAACTTGCTAGCCATCACCTCGGTGCCATCCGAATCTTGGCATCTCAACGCCTAGTGGTATCTTCCATACAAAAAATATTGTTACGCTGCCTTTGGCCCCATTCGCACATCAGTCCGCAACTTAGACATCACCTCGGTGCCATCCGGATCTTGGCATCTCAGCGCCTTGTGGTGTCAGTCAGAAAATATTGTTGCGCTGCCTTTGGCCCCATTCGCACATCGGTCCGCTACTGACGCCATCTCACAGGCCAACGGGGCGCCCCACGCCGACTTTCAACATTGTAGGATGGCCACAGAAGTGCGACAACTTACTAGACACCACCTCGGTGCCATACGGATCTTGGCGCGTTGTGCTGCCTTCGGCCTATTCGCACATCGGTCCGCTACTGACGCCATCTCACAGGCCAACGGGGCGCCCCACGCCGACTTTCAGCATTGTTGGATGGCCACACCAGTGCGGCAACTTACTAGACACCACCTCGGTGCCATCCGGATCTTGGCGCGTTGTGCTGCCTTCGGCCTATTCGCACATCGGTCCGCTACTGACGCAAACTCACAGGCCAACGGGGCGCCCCACGCCGACTTTCAGCATTGTAGGATGGAAACACCAGTGCTGCAACTTGCTGGACACCACCTCGGTGCCATCCGGATCTTGGCGCGTTGTATTGCCTTCGGCCTATTCGCACATCGGTCCGCTACTGACGCCGCCTCACGTGCCAACATATTTTCTACGCATTTTATACCCTATGCCGCATAACAGGTCATGTGACTTGTTTATAAAACTTTTCATTGGTTCATTTTACTTTTGGTTTCCTAATGATGGAAGGCTTGATCATATGACCTAAAAACAACACTTTTCATTGGATGAAAACTTTTTTTTTTTCCCAAACGATGAAAGCCCCACCTTGTTTCTGGATGTTTCAGACTAAACTGGCGTCAGCATGAGAGCACCACCATCTCGTAGCTCCGTCGTGGTCATTCCGCGAGCAATCATGGCAGCCGCTCCCCACCAGAAGCCTGCAGGAGTCGGGGCCCCCAAAACTTTTGATGAATTCTCAAGGCGGAGGGGACGCTTTCGAGAATGGGGTCCAAGACCTAGCAGACAAGCGTCCGATTTCCAAGGTGTCCCAGGGCCATTTCAGTGGACCAGGCCCAAAAAGGAAAGAGCCTGCCGCCATTTTGAGAGTCCTGTGACAGCCGCCTATCGCTGCACCGCAAGAGTGGGCGCAACTCAGCTGAATTGCGGCTTTTGACACAGTGGACCAAAAACGGACGGAATGGCAACTGAAACGGTAACGGGGCGCCCCACTACAACAGATGACAGTACACCTGGAGAGGCCCGTTCACGCCGCCTCCCCCGGGGCGCCCCACGCCGTTATTCGGAGCAGCATTGTAGGATACCAAAACCAGTGCGGCAACTTACTGGACATCACCTTGGTGCCATCGTTCTGCTGCCTTGGAACTATTCGCACAACAGTTTGCTACTGATGACCCACCCCCCGCGACGCCCCACGCCGTTATTTGCTGGGTGGCAACTTACTAGACATCACTTTCGTGTCATCTAGATTTCGGCGCGTTCTGCTGCCTTGGAACTATTCGCACAACAGTTTGCTACTGATGACCCACCCCCCGCGACGCCCCACGCCGGAAATCTGGACGTTGTGCTGCGTTGGGACTATTCGCACAGCCGACCGCTACTTCGTTGTTTTTCCCTAAAAATGTTTATATGTTATTACTATTTTTGTTTTCTTGTATATATTTATAAATTATTAAAGTTTTATAATCTTACTACTTTGTCGGAGTGCTATATATTTTTAATGTGACACATAATTGTAAAAACTTTCATGTACAAAGAGTCATCCCTGGAATCTTCCGCTTCACGCTCGGTCCCCTCCCCAATCACAATACAGGATGGTTTTCAGATAATAGCAACGCTTCTGCTGTGACGGATCTCATCGAGTGTGGGCCTTGATCTATTATAACTCCTTTGAAGAGGGGTGATTCTTTACAGCTGTGGCCATAAACTACATCTGCAGGGCTAGCTGATAGCCTAGGACCGGCCTGGACAATCGGACACAGAGGAAAAGAAGTGTCAGAGGGTGCGGTAGTGAATAGGGCGAAAGGGAGGTGTCGGGCGGGCACAGGGTGTGATTCTCAGGGAAGAGCAGCGCAGATGGGGGGAGGTTTATTACCCATGCATAAGACAGAGAGCGGGGGTGACCACTGCCTGGGTGAGATGCTTGCGAGGGTGGGGAGCCATGCTAAGGATCGACAGCGTGCACAGAGTGGGTCTGGTCAAGGCATCTAAAATGGCTGCCGTGCACGACAAAAGTGTGGCATTTGAAAAAAGACAAGATGGCGCAGACAATGTTTTTCAACACTTCCTGATTTCCTTCGAATCGAACGTTAACAGACGTTGGGGCATATTACCAAAGTTAAGCGATATTTATCCCTAACGATGCATTGCAAAGATTTTTTTACCGTCAGAAATTATCGCAGATAAACCTTGCTATTATCAAGGTTTATCGCAAATACGATAAAAAACGACCGCAATGCATTAATATCGCTGAAAACTCAGCGATATTCATGCATTACCGAGCTAATGCTCTTAGCCATGTTATCCACCTCCCATTGGATAACATGGCTAAGAACTGCTCAGGGCAGCTGTTACTTTTTGGAGATATTCGCGCTTATCTCGAATATTTCCAAAAGTTGATAATAGGAGATAGCGATGTTAGCGACTGTTTCCAGTCGCTAACATCTTGGCATGCCCACTTTGCATGTCATTAGTGATAAATATCACTCACATGCAAAGTGGGGCCCAAGATGGTCGCTATCTCCTACTAGCCATCGCTAACTGGTGTTAGCAACAGCTAGGTAATACAGATATAATTTTATCTCCGCGAAGCGGAGCGCTGTTACAGATATATATCTTCATTTTGAACGTTAATTTCTCAAAATGCACTGAAGCACATATATTGAGACCTAGCAAAGGCACATCGGGCTACCAGTCCCTAATATTTTACCAAGTTTCGTGCAAATCCATTCAGCCGTTCGATTATTATTATTATTTTTTTTTTTTTGCCCCGCGGGGCCCTTTTAAAACCTCCACATCAAACCTAGGGGGTCAGCGAGGATCTACTATGCCCCCTTATGGTCATTTGCCCCTTCGCTTTGGCCTCCTCTTGTCTCTCGATCCTACCGAGAGACAAGATGGCGGCCGCTACGTACTGTTTGGAATGTTTACAGACACCGGAGAGCCAATCAGCTTCGCTTCGCAAAGCTCCGTAACGCGAAAAGTACGCGAAGCGGTGCGCTGTTACAGATATATATCTTTTTTTGAACGTTAATTTCTCAAAATCCACTGAAGCACATATATTGAGACCTAGCAAAGGCACATCGGGCTACCAGTCCCTACAATTTTGCCAAGTTTCGTGCAAATCCATTCAGCCGTTCGATTATTATTATTATTTTTTTTTTTGCCCCGCGGGGCCCTTTTAAAACCTCCACATCAAACCTAGGGGGTCAGCGAGGATCTACTATTCCCCCTTATGGTCATTTGCCCCTTCGCTTTGGCCTTCTCTTGTCTCTCGATCCTACCGAGAGACAAGATGGCGGCCGCTACGGACTGTTTGGAATGTTGACAGACGCCGGAGAACCAATCAGCTTCGCTTCACAAAGCTCCGTTGCGCGAAAAGTACGCGTCCTGGAGCGCTGCCCGGTCCGCTGTTACAGATATATATCTTTTTTTAAACGTTAATTTCTCAAAATCCACTGTAGCACATATATTGAGACCTACAAAAGGCACATCGGGCTACCAGTCCCTACAATTTTGCCAAGTTTCGTGCAAATCCATTCAGCCGTTCGGGCTAAAAGTGAGGCCAACCGCCCTATGGAAAACTCAATGTTACAAACACGTTTTGGGACCCCCCTTTTTTCTCGACCCCCCCTGGACGAACCCCCCCCCAATTTTCGGGGGCTGCTCAGAAACAAAATGTGCCATTTTCCTGAAAATTTCAGCCAATTCCGTCCACAAACGCCAAAGTTATTAGACATAGAATTTTCAAAAAACCCATAGAGAAAAAATCCTAACTATATATACCTACTGGCGACCGCCAGTAGGTAATATATACATATATATATATATATATATATATATATATATATATAAAACCACAAGTTGCCTCCAAATGATGAGTTCACATCACAGCGTGTTGAATCCATTTTATTCCAAGGATTGTCTGAGCCAAGTTACAGCGCACAATTGTTGCCAAACGCGTTTCGGGCGTATGGACGCCCTTGATCACTGGCTTAAGAACCCCAAAGCAGAGCACATCACCTGAGCACCATAAATGTTCCGCCCATGTGGGCGTGTGCCGCAAAGAGTTCTGGTTACTGTAGGCCGCTTGTTATTAAACCCCAGTGGGCGCCAAGGGGTCCCCAAATTCAAAGTCTCACCCATGTGGGTATGCGTTGCAGCGAGGCCCAGGTACGATTCCATCCTCCTCGGAATGGACACGCTGTTCCAGGAGTGCTTCTTTGCGTATTTGTCAGGACCTCCGTGCAGTGTATCAAGAGGCCCGAGGGGGACAGCATGCCCATTTCAAGGATGACGTCATGGTGTGCAAGCTGGGCTGCAGTGCACATACCCACTGGGGTAAGATAAACATTTTGGGGATTGACGGCGCCCATTCATGGTTTTACTAAGAGCGGACTGCAAGAACCATAATCCCATTGAGCACACGCCCACATGGGCGGGATATTTAATTGTGCCTACGGTCTGCTCTGCTGTTACTCCCTTGCCAGTGATCAAGGGCGGTCCACGCCCGAAACGCGTTTGGCTGATATTTGTGTGCACTTGCCTACCTTGCAAATCCTTGAAATAAAATGGACTTTACATGCTGGGATGTGGCTTCATCTTTGGAGGCAACTCGTTGGTATGATGTATAGCGGCAGGCTCAGCCGCGATGAAGCCCCACTGCGTATTTGTCAGGACCTCCGTGCAGTGTATCAAGAGGCACGAGAGGGACAGCATGCCCATTTCAAGGACGACGTCATGGTGTGCAAGCTGGGCTGCAGTGCACATACCCACTGGGGTAAGATAAACATTTTGGGGATTGACGGCGCCCATTCATGGTTTTACTAAGAGCGGACTGCAAGAACCATAATCCCATAGAGCACACGCCCACATGGGCGGGATATTTAATTGTGCCTACGGTCTGCTCTGCTGTTACTCCCTTGCCAGTGATCAAGGGCGGTCCACGCCCGAAACGCGTTTGGCTGATATTTGTGTGCACTTGCCTACCTTGCAAATCCTTGAAATAAAATGGACTTTACATGCTGGGATGTGGCTTCATCTTTGGAGGCAACTCGTTGGTATGATGTATAGCGGCAGGCTCAGCCGCGATGAAGCCCCACTGCGTATTTGTCAGGACCTCCGTGCAGTGTATCAAGAGGCACGAGAGGGACAGCATGCCCATTTCAAGGACGACGTCATGGTGTGCAACCTGGGCTGCAGTGCACATACCCACTGGGGTAAGATAAACATTTTGGGGATTGACGGCGCCCATTCATGGTTTTACTAAGAGCGGACTGCAAGAACCATAATCCCATTGAGCACACGCCCACATGGGCGGGATATTTAATTGTGCCTACGGTCTGCTCTGCTGTTACTCCCTTGCCGGTGATCAAGGGCGGTCCACGCCCGAAACGCGTTTGGCTGATATTTGTGTGCACTTGCCTACCTTGCAAATCCTTGAAATAAAATGGACTTTACATGCTGGGATGTGGCTTCATCTTTGGAGGCAACTCGTTGGTATGATGTATAGCGGCAGGCTCAGCCGCGATGAAGCCCCACTGCGTATTTGTCAGGACCTCCGTGCAGTGTATCAAGAGGCACGAGAGGGACAGCATGCCCATTTCAAGGACGACGTCATGGTGTGCAAGCTGGGCTGCAGTGCACATACCCACTGGGGTAAGATAAACATTTTGGGGATTGACGGCGCCCATTCATGGTTTTACTAAGAGCGGACTGCAAGAACCATAATCCCATTGAGCACACGCCCACATGGGCGGGATATTTAATTGTGCCTACGGTCTGCTCTGCTGTTACTCCCTTGCCAGTGATCAAGGGCGGTCCACACCCGAAACGCGTTTGGCTGATATTTGTGTGCACTTGCCTACCTTGCAAATCCTTGAAATAAAATGGACTTTACATGCTGGGATGTGGCTTCATCTTTGGAGGCAACTCGTTGGTATGATGTATAGCGGCAGGCTCAGCCGCGATGAAGCCCCACTGCGTATTTGTCAGGACCTCCGTGCAGTGTATCAAGAGGCACGAGAGGGACAGCATGCCCATTTCAAGGACGACGTCATGGTGTGCAAGCTGGGCTGCAGTGCACATACCCACTTGGGTAAGATAAACATTTTGGGGATTGACGGCGCCCATTCATGGTTTTACTAAGAGCGGACTGCAAGAACCATAATCCCATTGAGCACACGCCCACATGGGCGGGATATTTAATTGTGCCTACGGTCTGCTCTGCTGTTACACCCTTGCCAGTGATCAAGGGCGGTCCACGCCCGAAACGCGTTTGGCTGATATTTGTGTGCACTTGCCTACCTTGCAAATCCTTGAAATAAAATGGACTTTACATGCTGGGATGTGGCTTCATCTTTGGAGGCAACTCGTTGGTATGATGTATAGCGGCAGGCTCAGCCGCGATGAAGCCCCACTGCGTATTTGTCAGGACCTCCGTGCAGTGTATCAAGAGGCACGAGAGGGACAGCATGCCCATTTCAAGGACGACGTCATGGTGTGCAAGCTGGGCTGCAGTGCACATACCCACTGGGGTAAGATAAACATTTTGGGGATTGACGGCGCCCATTCATGGTTTTACTAAGAGCGGACTGCAAGAACCATAATCCCATTGAGCACACGCCCACATGGGCGGGATATTTAATTGTGCCTACGGTCTGCTCTGCTGTTACTCCCTTGCCAGTGATCAAGGGCGGTCCACGCCCGAAACGCGTTTGGCTGATATTTGTGTGCACTTGCCTACCTTGCAAATCCTTGAAATAAAATGGACTTTACATGCTGGGATGTGGCTTTATCTTTGGAGGCAACTCGTTGGTATGATGTATAGCGGCAGGCTCAGCCGCGATGAAGCCCCACTGCGTATTTGTCAGGACCTCCGTGCAGTGTATCAAGAGGCACGAGAGGGACAGCATGCCCATTTCAAGGACAACGTCATGGTGTGCAAGCTGGGCTGCAGTGCACATACCCACTGGGGTAAGATAAACATTTTGGGGATTGACGGCGCCCATTCATGGTTTTACTAAGAGCGGACTGCAAGAACCATAATCCCATTGAGCACACGCCCACATGGGCGGGATATTTAATTGTGCCTACGGTCTGCTCTGCTGTTACTCCCTTGCCAGTGATCAAGGGCGGTCCACGCCCGAAACGCGTTTGGCTGATATTTGTGTGCACTTGCCTACCTTGCAAATCCTTGAAATAAAATGGACTTTACATGCTGGGATGTGGCTTCATCTTTGGAGGCAACTCGTTGTAATGATGTATAGCGGCAGGCTCAGCCGCGATGAAGCCCCACTGCGTATTTGTCAGGACCTCCGTGCAGTGTATCAAGAGGCACGAGAGGGACAGCATGCCCATTTCAAGGACGACGTCATGGTGTGCAAGCTGGGCTGCAGTGCACATACCCACTGGGGTAAGATAAACATTTTGGGGATTGACGGCGCCCATTCATGGTTTTACTAAGAGCGGACTGCAAGAACCATAATCCCATTGAGCACACGCCCACATGGGCGGGATATTTAATTGTGCCTACGGTCTGCTCTGCTGTTACTCCCTTGCCAGTGATCAAGGGCGGTCCACGCCCGAAACGCGTTTGGCTGATATTTGTGTGCACTTGCCTACCTTGCAAATCCTTGAAATAAAATGGACTTTACATGCTGGGATGTGGCTTCATCTTTGGAGGCAACTCGTTGGTATGATATATATATATATATATATATATATGGACAAAAGATTCTTCTCGAAGATAAGAAAGAAGGACCCAGCAGGGGAACAGTCGGAAGCCACTTTATTGCAGGAAACACACCTTGGGCGAATGCATTTCGGCTTCTCTTTAAGCCTTCGTCAGCGCCAGGAAACTGTGAGAACAGGTACGCAAGTTCATGGTTCACTGTGGGTGTTTTTCAAGTGTCCTGTCTGCGCCGCATTGGTTACTGCCAGACCCGTCCCTTGGCTGATGCTTGGATCCACCTGCTGTGCCTAATCGCAGTGCAAGCGGACTACAATACCCAGAATACTGTATCGATTCCAGGTAGGTCCAATGCGGTAGTAATGTCATTTCTGCAAACAGGGCCCCACGAAGATGTCCAATGCCGTTCTCTACCTGCAAAAGGTGCCCCCTCAGGCCCCCAGACCGCAACAACCACCACCGTTACATCAGAGTCAGATTAGCGGGGGCGAATGTGAGAATCACCTTGCCCAATGAGGAGCCGGATGGCGCCTTCACCGCTCGCTTCTTCCTTTGCTGGGGGATGGTGGGATTTCAGCCTATCCAGACACCTGAATAGCAAAAGTTTCACCGAAGCAAAAAACACCAGTAGGGCTGAATCCTCTTTAGCGTTGCGGGGGTTCCTTGAACGCGCATAACTGGCATCCGCGCTATGGATATGGACAAAACATTCTTCTCCGAAGATAAGAAAGAAGGACCCAGCAGGGGAACAGTCGGAAGCCACTTTATTGCAGGAAACACAGCTTGGGCGAATGCATTTCGGCTTCTCTTTAAGCCTTCGTCAGCGCCAGGAAACTGTGAGAACAGGTACGCAAGTTCATGGTTCACTGTAGGTGTTTTTCAAGTGTCCTGTCTGCGCCGCATTGGTTACTGCCAGACCTGCCCCTTGGCTGATGCTTGCATCCACCTGCTGTGCCTAATCGCAGTGCAAGCGGACTACAATACCCAGAATACTGTATCGATTCCAGGTAGGTCCAATGCGGTAGTAATGTCATTTCTGCAAACAGGGCCCCACGAAGATGTTCAATGCCGTTCTCTGCCTGCAAAAGGTGCCCCCTCAGGCCCCCAGACCGCAACAACCACCACCGTTACATCAGAGTCAGATTAGCGGGGGCGAATGTGAGAATCACCTTGCCCAATGAGGAGCCGGATGGCGCCTTCACCGCTCGCTTCTTCCTTTGCTGGGGGGTGGTGGGATTTCAGCCAATCCAGACACCTGAATAGCAAAAGTTTCACCGAAGCAAAAAACACCAGTAGGGCTGAATCCTCTTTAGCGTTGCGGGGGTTCCTTGAACGCGCATAACTGGCATCCGCGCTATGGATATGGACAAAACATTCTTCTCCGAAGATAAGAAAGATGACAATGCATTGTAATAGCATATGCGTTGTGATAACCACATTGTAAGGCCATGTATTGTAACGTGATACATTCTCCAGCACTCCCATCTTTGCCTTGATGGCTTTAATTCTCAGCCCATCACCAGAACTAAACAACATCAGTACAAAAGACACCCTTGCTAAGCCAAGACCCAACTCCTAATAATCACCTCGCAGACTGGTATAGCAAAGATGAGTGATGAGGCAGGTATTTTGAGAAACAAATATATGTAGTTGTATCATAGCAGTTCAATCAATCAATGAAATCGGCTTTATTCGATTTATATTAATCAAAAAAGTGCAGAATAAATATTCACATCATAAAACATCTAAGAAAACATTATATTCTGAAAAAAAATACTCCTATAAATAAACATTACAGCAACCCCCCTCATTAATTTGATTCCATAAGAATATTTAATTTCATTTATATGTCAGTCCCCCTCACCCATATCTCTTTCTGATTACAATTGATCCTTTTATGGAGTTAAAAACTGCACAGCAGGTACCCATTGAATCCAAAGACAGTAAACACCCAGAAACTTCTAAATAAGAACAAGGACATAAAGGTTTTAAAATTGGGAGCAAGTATCTAGCTCTGGGCGACTTTTACAGCGAGCAAAACGGGATAACGCGCAAGGTGCTCTGTAATGTAAAAATATCACAAGGACAGGGGCATGATGTATTGGACCAAGTACATTGCTGGAGGTAAGCTGTTAAAAAAATAATCAAAGAAAGGAAAAATCTACCCAAAACCTATGTTGAGAATTCTTCAAATAGATCAAGTAGGAGCAAGGAAGATTAAACGAAATAGTTAAATCTTAACTACTCACAGATTTTAACTGCTCCACTGCACGTCCATTAATGGAATTCATTTGACTTGTGTAAGCATTTTCTATTATAGTTTTAGCTTTACTGTATATTTATTCCTTGCAACTAGACTCATGCAATATTCTACTCACTCCTCCATACTCATCTTTACACCCACAGTAATCTGCCAATTCACCTCTTTACTCATACATATCCTGCCATACACTCAACTATTTTTCCTTTCAGTCACACACATCACCCACACCTATGCATCCATCCCGTGGTTTAACTAAACTTGTGGGGGCCCACCTGCAGAGTTCACGGAGGGGGCCCACTATGCTCGGAACCCAGTCAGGAGCTCTCACACAGGGGCCCGTCAACCCTGTGCTCAATGCCAGAAGTGGCCCCCTGCAGCTCAGGCCCCCTTGCCCCAGGAGGGGCTGTGGGGGCTATTGTTACGCCCCTGCATCCATCCACCCAACCCCATGCGTTCCCATCCACCCACACTCATGCAATCATCCCTCAAATCACTACCAACCATTTATCCACTCAGCTTTGCCACAATGCTCACCCATCCTTTCACTTGCCTACCATTGTTTTCACTCTCAGTGACTCAATCATCTATTCAACTTTATATATTACCACTCACCCATCAACCCATCCAGGCATTTTACCAACATCCAGAAGGAGGGTGGGATCACACTCCTTCACATCCCAGCACTCAATTTGCTCCAGTGCTTCAATGTAAATGAAGTGCATGATAACACTTACTTCAGTAGTAGTCCTTAATTTTTTACCCTTGTTGCAGTGAGTGGTACGGAGACCTGAGAAGACTTTGAGCAGCATTTTCAGCACCCCCAAAATGACATGTTGCTCTCTTCTCTCTAGGGAATGTGGACACCTACAGTTAAACAACCCTCAATCTGTGCATGAAAACCAAGCTGGTAGGGGGTGCTACTAAGTGCTTATTTTTTCTGTGAAGCCTCTGTCAAAGTGCACACATTTTGAAAGATCAGGGGACAGAAGTCCAGTGCTTACTTTGTAAAATGAGTGCCAGTGCCCACAGCACTGCTCAGAAGCCCACAACAGGCACAAGTAAATGTCAGTGCCCAAGGCTGTGTGGTCCTGAAAACATCTCAAGCATCTATAATCCACTGTCAGACGCTGCCTGCCCCTTTATTAATCTCTGTGCAGGTTTTCCCTTGGTAATGTTTTTCCGTCTTTCTCTTCTTCCTGTACTCTCTTGCTCTCCGGAAATGCCTGACAAGGAAAAATAAGTGCTAGTCCCCAAAAATGAGTGCCTGTGATTCCCACCGGTTCAAAATACGCACTGACAAGCACAGGGAAAGTATAATTTGTCTAAGATCAAAATGTTTTGTAAAGTTGGAGAGCTGATATTGAAAAGGAGTACTGCTTGATCCAAAGGCTTGTTCTTTACTGTTATTGTACAATTTGTGAATAAACCATGAGAATAGACACTGTCTACCCACCCTCCCACTCAGGAATAATCTTTTCAGATTTTTTTTAATTCACACACTACAAACACCTTTTAGATTTAGTCAGCATTCTCCCAATCTTGGATAAAAAAATATAAGAAGAGGAATGAGTTCCAAGGGTCATTATATTACCCTCCGTCTTCCACTAACACAATGAATGCTTGCATTCTGCCCCCTCAGACACAAATGCAAGCATTTCTGTCTACTTCTTTTCGGTTCCTCTTTCACACTCTTTTCTTTTCACAACTCACCCCTCTTCTCTTCTGTTTCTACTACACTTTTTCCTTATTCAAAATTATGTTATGTTTTCCTTTTAACATTTTCCTCTCTACTATGACTCTAGTCTTGCAGTCTCTCTATGAACATTTTACACCAATACTTTTTCCTCACTCATCTCTTCATCTCCTTTACCCTTCCCTGTGAAATGTATCTCCTTAACCTATGCCTCTCCTCTTTCTTCCTCTGTTCCAGTATTTCAGTGCCCATTTATCCCATCTCTACACCTATTCCCCTCCTGTTCCAATCATCTACCTCTTCCAGTTCTCATTTGAGATATTCTCTCCTCTCTCTCTCTTTTCTTTTCACTTTTGCTTTTCCCTTCCTCTCTCCTACTTCTTTTTCCGTGATTCTCCTCTCTCTACTCTTTTCTGTCTCTTCTCTCCTACACTTTGCTTTTCGTTTCTCGTCGCCCTGCCTTCTCTGGCTCTCTCCTCGTCTTCTACGTATCACTTTCTTTCTTGTTTTTCTACCTCTGACCCCCTTTATTTTTCTGTCCATGTAGCGGGCACCGAGAGGCCCCCCCGTGCCTAGGGGAGAGGGGCCTTTAGTGGAATTACGGGCAAGAGGCGGCAAGAAAGAGGCTGGTCCATTAGGCATGTGGACATGGGTAGTGGGAGGGGTTAAAAGGAAAAACGAGAAGGTAGGGCGAGCCATCAGTGCGTCACCTAGGGGGTGCCTATAAGCAGCAGGGGGCAGTTTTGGGAGCGGGTGCCTCCATCAAGGGATATTAAACATGCATTGCGTTGCAGCATAAATTAACCAACAATAACAGACTGAGGCGAGTACAAAAATAGTTTTTGCAGTAGTCTCCGGTGATAAGGAATGCTGGGTGGGTATAATCCAACCACACTAAATTGGGGGCTGTAGAGCCGGAAATGGAAAGGGAGCAGCTACTGGGGGGAGGGTGAGAGCACCAGTTGGCTCCTCGCCCTGTGGCGGGGTCCCGGCCAAGAAAAATGTCATGGACTCCTTTTTGGCGGGCACTGCCTCATCCTGGAACAAGGAGGGCAGTCAATGGGGCTCCGGGCTGGCAGGAGAGGGGGACGTCCTGCTGGTGGTCCTGGACTCTCCGTCCCTACCCGAGATGCCAGTGCCTGGGGAAAGCTGGGGCGCAAGGAAAGGCGCAAAGCAGTACCAGGTGGCCGCGTCTAGGGGGTAGACGACTGGTGGTCACCTGGAATGGAATGGAAGCAATGGCGATGGGCTGTGGCCTGCTGGTACAACCCACATCCAAGGTGGATCTGGAGATACTGAATTGTAAATACAATTGTAAACGGTGGTGCAAACGAATACTGCATGAACCTATGTTTATCAATGTGTGTTGGATTGTTTAATAAAGTTGGTCTTATGTTGACAATGCATCAACAAATAATAAAGGCTATGCAGTGAAGACCAGGCACTTTGTATGGTGCCTTTTGTGGGGGCAAAGTATGGTGGGACGAATTGCACGTTATATGCCTACTATACCCATTCCCCAACTCTTCTCTCGTTGCCCATACTGGTGAGGGGAAGGCTCCGGCTGGCGAAATGAGCACTGTGCTCCCGTTCACTGTGGAAGAAAACACAGGCCGCAGGTGCACGAGGGCGAGAACCTGCTCTTTGTAGACCGACAAGGGGGAAAGAAAAACAACAAAACACCCAAATCAACAATGGCAGTTCTGAGTGAGGCTTGGGCTAAGGAAGGGATGGGGAGTGACCATGACAAGAGGCAGATGAATGTGCTGTGAACGCTACTTAAAGGTGGGGTGTCATTTGATTAGCATCTTTAAGCATGAGATTAAAGATTTGAACAAGAGGATAATCCGTGTGTAGCTGTCGGTATCCGAGGCTAAGAAAGGATCAGACACTGGCTGAGATAATATCCGCACAGAGCCCAGCCGTGAATGAGGGGGCGGGAGGAGCCATAGCACTACCCCTCTCAGCAGAAAACAATCCATTGCAGATACAGCCTGCAGGGCAGCCAACCCTCTGCCATGAGCGGGAGTGGCAGCCCTCCTACCCCCTCTGGGCAGAAGCCGAGCAGTTGCATGGGGCGATGGGGGCTGCCGTCTCTGTGTAAGAAACAACCGTTGCACGGCAGAGGTCAGTCAGGCCATTTGGGCTGGAAACCAGTGCATGGAGCAAAACAGGCGCATCGCTTCTGCAATTCCCCATCGGTCACTACTCTTACGTCCTCGGTGCATGCATATACGGGGGCATGTAGCTCAAGCACAATCTGTAATCCCTGTGTTCAGGGCAGCTGGACCCTTAATTCACTATGCAAGAATATAGCCCTAACATGATGGGGCAGTCAGACCTCTCGACTCTTGTGGGGCAGGATAAACTACACCCTACATCTCAGGTTACTTACAACTTAGTCTCCGCTGTAATGAAAGCAGGTGCCAGACAGGTGACCCCTGTTACAGGGGGCTCCATCCTCTGCCATGTAGTGAAATGCTATGCTTCTCTGGCCTCTGGTTGGAAATAGGACTCTGCAGATGAGGGCTCATAATGCCTTAGCGACATGAAAGATGCGGTAAGTAAGCACTTCAATGTGACCCCACGGTGGCATACCACATCCTAGAAATCGCCAAAACAAACAACATAACTACGTCCTCCACACATAGGTTTGGGATCTGCGGTTGACTGGCAACATATTTATATACATGTAAATATTTCCTAATTTCCAGAGCGTACAGTGCAAGAAATTCTCTTGTTTCCCCGACTCTTCAGCTGACTTGATGTAGGAGGATGACGGTGAGTGCCACTGACAACCTCGCCTTAACCTTCCTAGTCTGTCTTCTGACCATCAGAGAGGAGCTGGGAGCACGGCCCCGCCTCGACTGCTCATGAATATTTATCGCTGCAAAGTCAGTGCTCACAGAAGGGAGGTGCGCCTGCAGGGCTGGCAGAGTCAGGCAGCAATGAGTAGATGCATTTTTATACAGCGCGTTCCTGCCTTTGGTATGGTCCCTGAACACTTAGGAAATCTGGGTGCCCTTGACGGTTCTGGGAGTCTCATTTACCTGACTCAAAGTGTACACTCAGAGCCATTAATACACCCCAAGCAAACAAGCGGAGATAAGGAAGACCACAGTACCTCCTGTTAAAGATAAAGACCTGGAATTGACCATATATAGAGTTTTTGCCATGTCTAGCAACGTTTTAAAGGAACCCATGAACTGTGACATCCATATTTGACAAGGCCCCCGGGACCTGGCCCACCCAGGGGGCCTCATTAAAATGAAGCGTGGCAGCCTGCGCTTTGTTTTTTTTAAATTTTCTCTGCTGGATTTGTGCACCCAGCGCAAACAAAAAGCTTTTTGGGGCCCTGGGCGTCCATGTGGGACCCCCTGAGTAGGCCTGGGGGGTCAGGGTGTTTCTACCCTGCCCCCTTTTTTTTGTTTTTCACGTTTGTTTTGCTGTTTTCTTGCGACTCGATTCTTCCAAGTTACAAGATGGCTGGCAACACTTCCTGGTTTGGAGTGTTGACAGCTAATTAGAATAAAGCTTGTGGTCGGAAGGTCCGCGGATCCACTGCGCCTCTAGATATCAAAACTTACACACCATTTAAAAAAGGATGCTTTCTGAACCAAGCACTACCTTTTTGCCAAGTTTGGTGTAATTCCGTTCAGCAGTTCGAGCTGTAGCCGTGTCTAAAGTTTCCTGTGGGGAAATTGATTTTCTGACCTCTTTTTTTTATTTCTCAGGAACTACTGAACGGATTTACACCATTCAACAAAAAGGTCTCTTTCTGAACCAAGTGCTACATTTTTGGCAAATTTGATGTAATTCCGTTCAGCAGTTCGGGCTGAGGCCGTGTCTAAAGTTTCCTATAGAAAATAACATGGAGAAAAAATGTTTTTAAGAGCCCCCTTTTTTCTCAACCCCCGCTTGGTGAATCACCCCAAAACTTTCAAGACAGGAGCTGAGCGGAGCGCCCCACTAGTTTTGAAAATTTCGCGAAGATTTGTCTACCGGCACCAAAGTTATTAGGAGAAAAAAAAAAGGCTATTCCTATGGAAACTAGGTCCTAACTATAACTATCTCCTGGCGACCGCCAATAGATTATATATATAGAGAGAGAGGGGGATTTACTACTAAAAATTAAGTTTAGTTGACATTTAAAGTTAGATGAAAAAAGGCAATACTATAGGTTGTATTAATAAACAATTTAACAGCTTTAACTTATTTTTTAAAAACATATGAAATATTTCAGCTAATTAAGGCCATACCTTTTAACCGAGTTTAATTCAAATTAGATAAAAAGAAAATTGTTAGTGAGGCTGCATATTGTTTAGAAATGTATCTTCATATATTAAAATATTATATGTAAATTGTTTTAATATTAGAGATAGAGTTTAAGGAGTTATAGTGGTTTAACTTTAATTTACTAGTTACTGGAAAGTTTTAATTATTCCAAATAATTTTTCTTTTATATTTTAGAATAAAGCATATTAAAAAATATATTTATTATACTAAAGTTTACTCAATTTCCCTTTTCTTCATGATGGGGAGATCTCCACCCAAGTGGAGCATTGTTACTTGTAGTCATTTTACACATGTAAATTAATCCATAGGCATCCACCTCATCATTAGAGCGGGTAGAGACATACAAATCTACACCTAGTTGTAAATATCCACTCAGAAGTGCTGGATAGAAAATAAGTGGCGAGTTACTCCTAGGTGTAGGGGTTAATCTACACATGAGAAACTCTCCTCTTGTAAATGTAACTTTGCTAATTATGTCCTATGTTTTTAAGCAACGTCGCTAAGTTACATTGAATACATTACATAAAAGAAAGAAATACTGCAATTTAAAGTACATAGGTGCAAGATTATTGACCTGGCATGCAGCAATCCACAATGCCAGTTGATAGTAACAGATTCTTTAAAGTCTTCTCAGACACCAACTGCTCCCTCCCAATACCATTGCAGTGTGGGGTGCCACAGGGTTCTTCCCTCAGCCCCACACTGTTTAATGTGTACATGGCACCCTTGGCAGAGGTAGTAGCCCCTTTCCGAATCCAATTGGTGAGCTACGCTGACGATACCCAGCTGGTAGTCTCACTCACCCAGGCAGACCCCCCTCAAAACAATCTCTGTAGCTGCCTGGTTGAAGTCGCAGGATGGATGGATGCCTCCCAATTAAAACTGAATGGAGGAAAGACCGAGCTGATGTTGCTCGGAAGAAAGGCCTCCTTTGACACCCCCTCCATGTGGCCTCCCTGTATGGGACCCGGACCCACCCCCAAAGCGGAGATAAAAAGCCTAGGGATCTGGCTTGACACAGAGCTCTCCTTTAAAACTCAGGCGAAAAAGACAGTGGCTACGTGCTTCGGTCTAATAAAAACAATCCGGAAAATTCTCCCCCAGTTGCCGGAAACTGCGAAGAAAACCATAGTCCAGTCCCTCATTCTTTCTAGGCTGGACTATGGGAATGCTCTCTACCTAGGAGCCCCCGCCTCAGTGATCCGCCAACTGCAGATAGCTCAAAACTCTGCAGCAAGGCTACTCACCTTAACCAGCCGTCGTATCACCGCAGCCCCTGCATTAAGGGCCTTACATTGGCTCCCCATAAAGGAGCGAATCCATTTCAAGACCCTCTGTCTGGTCCACAAAACACTTCAGGGGAACGGCCCCCCCATTTTGAAGGATATGATCAAACCATACATTCCAACCAGGCACCTTCGGTCCAACCATCAAAACCTCCTCATAACGCCCAGGACCAATAAAGCCCGGTCTGGGGACCGCCTTTTCTCCCGAAATGCAGCAAAACTATGGAACGCCCTACCATTATCACTCCGTCTAGAACCCAGCCTTCTGATGTTCCGAAAACAACTAAAAACGTCATTGTTTCCCAGGCCATAAACCATCCTTCTCTTTTTTCTAGTCTCTGCATCAACTTCCATCTTTTTTTAAGCGCTGGGATGCTCCCGAGTAGCCATGCGCTATATAAGAACCTTCCAATTCCAATTCCAATATACCAGTCAGTAAGTCAAACTCACTTTATTTGAATATTCAAAATCATAAAAGCATGTTAAAATACCCAACATGTAAAAAACATATAACACTCAAAATCCATCATTAATAAAATACAACTCTAAATATCCAGCAGTGAAATATAATATACATAACATAAAGGGGGAATCCATTATACAGAGAAATGAGTAATTACAATTTAATTTCTTTTTCTCCTTGCTCTAACTGCTGCAACTATAAAACTAGCGATATTAAAAAATCTCCCACGGGCTATTCAACATCTGTAGATATGTTAAGGCTGGTCTAACCTGCACAAAGCCTTTATCTTTTAAAATGGGAAAAATAAAACACTTCCGAATCTGCAAGTAGTGGTCACAAAACATTACGAAATGCAGAGTTTCTTGCCTCGAAAAACTATCACAAGAACAGGGTCCCAGATCCTCTGACTTGTTCCAGCCCAAGGGATCGGCCAATAAAAAGTGTAAAAAGTTAAACCTAAACCTCATCAGGAGAAAGCGATGTGGAGGCTTAGTGACTATATCCAAATAAGGCTCCATCATTAAAGAAGTTTTTAAGATCTGATGGGCACGGACTGTTGGTTTGGATAGCTCTATTGCCTCTCTTTCTGCGGTTGCCAGAAGCAAAAACGAAGTCTTTGCCAGATCTTTTTTACATATTATTTCAGGGTTGTCAAAGACCTCTGATGAAAAACAGTTATTGATTTAGTCAGTGGTTTCCTGGTAACAGAGGAAAAAGGCTGTAACTCACACAAAGTCTGTGCTTCAAAATGAGTTTTGATTCTTTAGGTGGAGAAAGTGAACAGTACTACCGTAATGCTAGCACGACAGCTGCTGGCCCTTCACAGAGGTATTTTTATCACTGTCTGAAGGAAAGCCTAAGAAAAGGTTAAATTCGATCACTACCATCAACAATGTGAAACCCACGCAGATAACACAGTATTTGGGCAGGTGATTCATTAGCTACGTTGGCACGCATTTATCAGGGCTCCAATAAACTCAATGACGTGAGTAAGAGAGCCTTGAAATGCAGCAGCAGAGGCATTTTAATATTATTTATCAGGTGAGTCAGAAGATTGAGTACGGCCTGGCCTTGATGCATTTTGATGCTGGCAGGGAAACAACAAAGGACAACAAACTGCCTAGTGATAGAAGCAATTGGGCTCATGGTTTCCATCATGCATCAGCTTCTCAATACAAGGTAAAATAGTTCTCTCAACCCAAATTAAATTGCTACTATTGTTTGCTTCAGAGAACAGGAACAATGCACTTTGCCATGATTTGAGGATGTTACATGGATGTCAGAGATTCCGGTGTAAGAGCTTTGCCTTAGACAACTATGGACATATTTAAAAAAGGCTGGCACCACCTCTGTGTCACCAAATTTGATGCGATGGCGATGCAGGTGGTACTGTATATTTACAATCTGATGCATGTGGCCAAATTACGTCAGTTTTTAAATGTTTGCCTTGAAAATTGCTGCGCCAAAACTAGCTGTGTCACGCACAAATTAAAATATGCACGGTAGGCATTGCGCTGAAAGTTTAACGTAAAACTAACACATCGATAATTATGGTTTTGTTAATGTGTGATGCTTCATCGGCAAGCGGCACACAAAGCCTGTATTGTGTAAAACTTTCTGTGCATCGGCAGCCCAAGTGTAGGAAATGACGCAGTGGCTGTGGCACATAAACCCAAGCCACACTAAACAATTTGACAAGTATAACTATGCCATGCAGGTCGTCATTCTGCAACTGATAGCTGCGAGGGGACCCCCACCACATAGGATGAACTGGAGAAGGGAGCATGTATTTTGCCAGCGGATTTGACAGCATACTTGCATGTTGTCTAAAGTCTCAGGAGCAACAGAGGAAGAAGTTTTTAGAAAGGCAATGTGGGGTATGCAATGTCATTGTAGGCCCCAAACATGTGTAAATGTCAATACTAGACAACATTGTGACACCAACAGTACAAAACACATATATGTCTCAGGCATACTGACATTTAAGGTAGAAACATACACATAGGTTTCAAGCCACATTGACATATGTAATTAATGTGATAGATCACCAGTTTTGTGGTGTAAGTTTCCCAACTTAAAAGCACATATTTCCAGCAATTATTAAAATCGTCAAGTCTAACACAATGCAGTCAACCATGTCATACATCAATCATGAACATAGAGTAAAATGCAACCTGGCCAAGGCAGCAAAGGCAGCGTGGTGTACTCAGGATACTAATCTCTTTTTTTTCTTTCTTTTTTTTCTTAAGCAGTTCCAGAATATACAAATGTTAGAAAGTATAGAACAATGATAAAATCAGCAAATTAATACATTAGAGATTAATGATAAAATGCAATTGTGCTATATAAAGAAGAAGAAAAAAAGCCGAAAGGAATCTCTTAGAAAAGATACAGTACTTTGAAATTTTAAAGGTCAGAAGAAGAAGCAATTAGATTCAAAAGAATTGTTGGTAAGCCAGAAATGGACAGTGAGATTTAGAATATTTACAAACAGGTCAATTCATTAAAGGTTGCCCCCGATGATGCTAATCAGTATTCTTATTGATACCCTCTTATGGCCCCCTTACATTTCTGGTCCAAGCAGCAATAAGTGACCAGACCTTATGGCCACGAGTTCCCGCCTGTCTACCCCTGGGGGAAAAAATTGCTTTTTCTTGATTATAAACTCCCAGAAACCTGGCGAGCGACATCTGAAAGGTTGGAAGTTTCATATCTTTCCATCTTGCTGCCAGTAGTATCCTATATACCGCGGTCCCCAGAAAGAGACATGATTCCGTTTCTAAACTTAGCCCCAATGTACTATCGTAGCCAAGGATCAGCAGCGTGGATGATTGAGCTACTCTATACCCAAATCCTTCCACCCAAAACCTTGACAACTCCTTTTTTAGCAAGGTTAGTTTATCACATTCATAAAACATATGAACAAAGGTAGCTGGCCCTAGCCCACATCTGGGACAGTAATCATCTATCCTTTTCCCCCATGAGAACAATTTGGCTGGGGTAAAATATAAGTTAAAAATAGTCTTATATAATTCGGCTTTTAAGCTTGAGGATAGAAGTATTTTAGATGTTAGGGAAAGGCTCATATAAATGTCAACATTGGGATCAGCAAGCTTCAATGCCCAAGATGACTCCGTTTGTTCCAAATCACCGGTGGTCTTATCCAGAACCAAGCTGTATACATTTCCAATTCTAGTAGATTTCCTAGCTATGGTATCTAAAAGTGGTATCCTTTCAAGTATGATCCTAGGGGTCATTAGGATATTTTTAATCTGAACACATTTTAAATAATGACTGTTAGGGATTTCAAAAGCACTCTGTAGCACTGAAAACTGAAAATCTGATTCTCCCCAGAAAAATCCCCAATTGTTCTTAGACTCATACTTTCCCATTTTTTAGCAATATCATCATTAACCTGTAAAGGCAATAGTGATGAATGCCAAAGGGGAGTGTACCTATTAAACTTCGGGATTACCATGAATTTAGAGACCTTCTTCCAAACTTTCCATACACTAGTAATTACTATAAACTAAACCTTTTTATAGTAGCTTGGCTCTACCTGTTTCAATAAAAGCCCTTGGGCTTTCTTTCCAATTGAAAGTTCATATATGGTGGGTATTTCTAGATCTGGCCTGTTTCCACTAGCATTCCCTGTAATAAACAGAGGGGTCATTTGATAGAGAAGGGCAGCCCAATAATACAGAGTGACGCCTCATGAGAACAGTCCAGCCAGAACTGCCAAGCCATACCTTCCCTGGACCGGAAACAAGCTTCCGAGGACCGGTTTCTGGCATTACAGCCATCTTCAGCCCGGCTTACTTGAATCCAGTGGCAAAGTGAGCAAGGGACTCAACGTCTGAGCATACCCTGCCAATTTATGGCGAACAAAGCAGGGTATGCTCAGACGTGAGTCCCTTGCTCACTTTGCCACTGGATTCAAGCAAGCCGGGCTGAAGACGGCTGTAATGCCAGAAACCGGTCATAGGAAGCTTGATTCCGGTCCAGGGAAGGTATGGCTTGGCAGTTCGGGCTGGACTGTTCCCATGAGGCACAGGGTCTGACTGATTTGCATATGGCCATGTCTGAACTGGGGTGGCAGAGTGGGCTAAAGAACGGTGATCGATATCGATTAAACCCAGATCTGTTGACTGGGTGTGAGTGTTTGATTGGTTCAGATGCTCCGTCCATCACCACCCCCTTTTGTACCGCTTTGTTCGCCATAAGTTGGCAGGGTATGCTCAGACGTTGAGTCCCTTGCTCACTTTGCCACTGGATTCAAGCAAGCCTGGCTGAAGACGGCTGGAATGCCAGAAACCGGTCCTAGTAAGCTTGATTCCGGTCCAGGGAAGGCATGGCTTGGCAGTTCGGGCTGGACTGTTCCCATGAGGCACAGGGTCAGACTGATTTGCATATAGCCATGTCTGAACTGGGGTGGCAGAGTGGGCTAAAGAACGGTGATGGATCAAACCCAGATCTTTTGACTGGGTGTGAGTGTTTGATTGGTTCAGATGCTCTGTCCATCACCACCCCCTTTTGTTCCGCTTTGGCCGCCATAAGTGTGGCATGCTATGCTCAGACGTGAGTCCCTTGCTCACTTTGCCACTGTATTCATGCAAGCCGGGCTGAATACGGCTGGAATGCCAGAAACCGGTCCTCGGAAGCTTGTGTCCGGTCCAGGGAAGGCATGGCTTGGCAGTTCGGGCTGGACTGTTCCCATGAGGCACAGGGTCAGACTGATTTGCATATTGCCATGTCTGAACTGGGGTGGCAGAGTGGGCTAAAGAACGGTGATGGATCAAACCCAGATCTTTTGACTGGGTGTGAGTGTTTGATTGGTTCAGATGCTCCGTCCATCACCACCCCCTTTTGTACCGCTTTTTTGTTCTAGTCGTAAAACTAATAGTTTCCCTCTAAGAGTAGCTTTAAAACAGTCCCAGACAACACCCCTGGCCGCACTAAAGCGGTTCATATCGAAATATTTTTGTGTCCAATTCTTATGAATTTTATGTAATCGTCATTCACAAGGAGCTTTCTATCAAACGTGCATTTAGTGCAATGTCTATTAAAATTGGTTAAATCTATTACTAAAATTAAAGGGTTGTGATCTGAAATTATTTTGGGGAGCTTCATAATTTCCACTTGTCGTAGTAAGTTTCTTGCTCTGAGGAAATAGTCAATCCTAATGTATTTGTTATGCGGATAAGAAAAATAAGTATATCCAGGGTCGGATTCGTTTTTTAAGTCCCAAATATCCTGTAAGTCATGACTATTTTTAAGATGGCTTAGGGCCCTAAATACTCTAGGCTTCAACCGGAATATCTACCCTGCATTTGTTTCCCTGGTTCAAAACCTAAGGAGATATTTAGCTCACCACAAAAAATTTGGGACTTTGGCCAAGAGGCAAGTTCTATTTCAAGGTCCTCAAATATTTGAGGGTCATCTTGGTTTTACCCGTAAACCGAACAAATAGTAGTGCCTGATATCAGTTCTACTATGACCCACCTCCCCAAAGTATCCATTGTCTTGCGCTTAGTTAACCCTAATGATGCTTTGGCTAGGATAGCTACCCCTGGAATATAGAGGTTTGAATTCTACAGGCAAGAATATTATAGCCCCCGACCTTTAGTAATTCTCTTTTCTCCCAGGGCATGCGTGTCTCCTGAGTGCAGACTATGACCATAGAATTTAACCTTATTATTTCCGTAAAGTGAGCCCTCTTAGTCCTATCGTTCAAACCCGCCCCATTCCAGGAGCAGATTGTTATCTTCCCCATTAAAGTCTACTACACAGCCCCGGAGATCCCTTTATCAGCATCTTAAAGCCCTCATGTTCCTCCAAAGTGTACCTTGCCTTCTGTCTATCATTATTCTCTCCAAACTGTTTCTTTCTTTCAATAATAAATCTGGAATTGGTTATTTTTGCTTTTTGTGCCCCCCACCCCCCAAACACCTCCCTCCCTCCCACCCAAAAGCACACCCACCACCCCTTCTTAGGCGTACAGACTCTAACTAGAGTCTGTTGATGATGAACGTGCAACACATGACCAAAGCTCTGTCGCTGAGATATTCACCTTAATATATAGTAGATGCTGAGCTCCAACCTCACACGGGTCTTTTTTTTCTTTTTTTCATCTTTCTTCCCTCTTTCCCCCTTTATTTTCACCCCACCTTAACCGTGAATTAGTTTCATTGACAAAAGAGAGAAAGAAAAAAAAGGAGAGAAACTAACAACAAAACATATTTCTTTTTTTCTATTTTTGTTCATTTCTTTTCCTTCCGCTGCCCCCTACGTCCGCTTCCCCCCACTTAGGGACTTTCCAACAAGCCGAAAAACAAAAGTACCCATCGGCCCATTAAAGAGGGGGGCCTAACATGTATCAAATGCTACCTTAACTCGTTGTACCCATTATGGTAAGAAAAAAAAAGGGAGGTAACTCTAATCCTAGCCAGATAACACATCCAGATACTCTTTAGCCGTTATTTCAGAAAGAAAATTTGGTTTGCCCCCCCCAAATCTCTTTAAGCCGAGCTGGGTTATTGAGGTAGGCCTGGGCTTTCTTATCTTGGAATGGCTTGAATAATTGGCGCAACCTCCACCGCCTTTCGACGGTGGAGTGACAAAAACCTGGTCGTATAAAATTGGAGATCTCGTTTCTGGCCCTCCTTGACTCCGGTCTAGCCTTCTCAAACACCGCCTGACGCAATAGGAAATTACCAAAATAGACCAGGATAGGACGGGCAAAAGCCCAAGCTTTTGCTGGATGTTTTAAAGTAAAGGGAACACGATGAGCGTGTTGAACTTCTAAGGCCTAGTTCCACCCAGTGAGGTCTGGCATAGAGTCATGGAAGAGATCCACCATATAAGATCAAACATCCTCCCCCTCTATCTCTTCCGGGACCCCGAGCACCCGTAGGTTATTCCTCCGCTGGCGAATTTCAAATTCCTCTAGTTTCCATTTGACATACGCCAGCTGTGCCTCATGGGAGTCCACTCATTCTTGATTCAAAGCCATCTCTGATTCATTAGAGACAATCCTAGACTTTTAATCTGTAAGTCGGTCCCTAAATGCGCTACATGTCTTAGTTAAATTGCGCACAACCCCTCGCACTTTACGCATGGCGGCTTGAGCCTTGTGCCCATCTTGATGTGTCTCTTCACGGTGCATCGAGATGGCCCGAAGAATGGTATCTAGAGTTGGGGCAATCAAGTCTGAATGCTCCTAATATTCCGAATGTTCAGGGTTTGAGGTGCGAGGGGGATTGATAAGCTGATTTGTGGAGGTATAGTCCCAAGCCAGATCCTTTGCTCCTTGCTTCTTCTTTTTTTTCTTTATGATAGTTTTAATTTTAGACCCAGGATCCTCCCCCTGATTGCTGCAGCTCTCATCTGTCGTGGGTGAGATGTCTTCAGACCACTCACCCCTATCAGAAAAGGAAAAGAAGTCAATGGAGTCTTTTTCAATTTCAATGATATCATTAGTGGTTTCACTGTTTTCAATAGCTTGGTCTGCTCCATGATTAATTCCACCCTGTGGTGTCTGTTGTGTTTGAGGGGTCTGAAGGGGAGTATTGTATTGTATTGTATTGTATTGTATTTATTATTTGTAACGCGCAACTGTCACCCTACGGGTATCCTAGCGCCCAAACAGGAAGTAGTCAGATGGTACCACAATACACTAGCTGTCATGACATATAAAACAGCCGCCCGAGCTATTAGATAGAATCACGGGGATTAGACTTTGGCGAACAGCCATGTTTTCAGGCTCTTTCTGAATCCCAGTAGGGTGTCAATTTGCCTGATGTTCTGGGGAAGCTCATTCCACAGCCTGGATGCAGAAGTGCAGAAGGCTCTGCCTCCCATCCTCGATCTCCTAATCCTGGTAGGTGCTGCCAAACCCTGGCTAGAGGAGTGCAGGGACCTGGAAGGCTTATACCAGGTGAGCCTTTCCTGTAAAGGAATAGGTCCCGTGTTGTGCAGGGCTCTGTACACAATACATAGGGACTTAAAAGCGACTCTACTCCCAATTGACAACCAGTGTAGGTCTCTGAGCGCCAACGTAGTGGAGGAACTGCGAGGTCTTTTAAGTGCCATCTTGGCTGCTATAGACTGGACCCTCTGGAGCCCCTGTAAGATGTATAAGGGGGCCCCTAAATATAAGGAATTACAGTAGTCCAGTCTGGCCAGGATCACACTCCTAACCACCAGCAGTCTAGACTCATCAGACAGAA
The DNA here is from genome assembly GCF_964261635.1 of Lissotriton helveticus. Lineage (NCBI taxonomy): Eukaryota > Metazoa > Chordata > Amphibia > Caudata > Salamandridae > Lissotriton > Lissotriton helveticus. The sequence goes on along the minus strand of NC_136059.1, from coordinate 702,695,982 downwards.
GGGGCAAGATCTGTCTGAGCGCTTTCAGCAGTCCAAAGCAGACACTGATGGTTTTATTGGTCTGAGAGGTCATTTGGAGATCCGCATCAAACAGTACCCCTAGATTGCGCACGGTCTTGACTGGGATGCAAGGATCAGCTCCCGGCGCAAGCCTGATCTTTTGGGAAGGTTGTTGATTCAGTTTGGCTGACGAGCAGTAAACTACCTCTGTCTTCCCCTCATTAAATTGAAGGGAGTTTATTGTCAGCCACCTGGAGACCCTGCTCATGCAGTTCTGAAAGGTCTCCATGGTCACCGCCTGTCTTCCTTCTAAGGAGAACACCAGTTGGGTGTCGTCGGCGTAATTTCTCAAATCTATACCATAGGATTTAATCATGGGGATCAGGGGCTGCAGATAAAGATTAAAAAGAATAGGGCTGATCGAGGAGCCCTGAGGTACTCCATGACTGACCAGGGACTTGGGAGATGAAAAAGGTGCTAGGGTCACCACCTGTTGTCTACCTGTCAGGTAGGATTGTATCCACCTGAGGGCCTTGCCCTTCACGCCCAGTTTTTCCAGCCTCCTTAGCAGAACTGCATGGCTAACCGTGTCGAATGCGGCCGACATGTCCAACAGCACCAGGACTGAGGAGTTGCCATTGTCGGCACGCATTCGATGGGTGTCCAACATGGTTGCCAATGCAGTTTCTGTTCCGTGGCCTGGGCGGAAGCCAAATTGGTCCCTGTCCAATAGGCAGTTGTCTTCCAGATATCCTGACAGGGACCTACTGACCACCTTTTCCACGATTTTTATCGGGTAGGGCAGGAGGGATATGGGTCTGAAGTGCGCCGGAATAGTAGGGTCCAGCGAAGGCTTTTTAAGCAGGGGGTAACCACTGCCTGCTTCCATGCTTCCGGCACTATGCCTTCCTCAAGAAATTGGCGACAGATCTGATGCATCCAGGGGAACAGCTCTGGCCCATATTCCTTCCAGATCCTATGCGGAAGGGGGTCTAAAGGTGACCCAGATGACACATTATGGGCCAGACTAAAAAAGAGCTCCTCTGTAAGAGGGGTGAAGTTTCCCAATCATGACAATATTGGTAAAGGTTCCTCTTCTTCTATCTGTGCCACTGCATCTTTGCAGCTAGCCCTTTCTACCTTCAGCCCCCCCCACAATTTTAGCAATCTTTTCCTCAAAATAGATCGCAATCTCATCAAATAGTTCTTGAGTAGCAACCACCTTATTACTCGTACAGGTGGGGTGTGAGAGATCCCTTATGATATTAAAAAGGGTTTTAGTACTGTTAGGGGACTGAAGAATATTAGTGGCATAGAAGAGTGCCTTAGCTTTAGCAATAGCTCAATCAATCAATCAATCATGCCATTTGTATAGCGCACTACTCACCCGGGAGGGTCTCAAGGCGCTTCCTTTATATTTTGCCTGTTCCACTTTCAGCAGCTTTTTATCCGGTTCGAAATAGCATCTACGCCATTTCTTTTCTGCCTGTCGGCGTGCATTGCGTAGGGATTTCAGCTCCTCATTAAACCAGGGAGCAGATGGTTTCTTCTTATTCTTTATATTTTTCAGAGGGGCAAATCTATCCAGGGTATTTATGATGTGATTACAATACTTTTGATAGTTCAAGTCTACCGATTCCTCTGGATCATAGGAAGCGTTGCTTATAAAAATAGGCTTTGTTTTATCCTTTGGTAATTTAGACCAATTCCGTCCCTTCCTATAGGTCACCGGGCGCTCACTTCCGTTCCCCTCAGTAGGTATGGAGATCTGGAAGTGGATTAGGGAGTGGTCGGTCCAGCACTGAGGTAGGATATCAATCATCTTAGTCTCAGTCTGGTTGGCGAAGACCATATCTAGGATATGTCCCCCTGAGTGGGTTGGTTTCTCTACAAACTGATCAAGACCCCAGTTTCCACAGTTGTCCTTCAGATCCCTCAGGTGTCTCCCCAGGGACCCATTATCCCATAGATTAAAATCTTCCAGGCTCAACATTCTGGAGTGGGACAGGGCAAGGGCAGCAATGGTGTCAAACAGCACCTTGTATTGAGTATCCGCACCAGGTGGTCTATAACATATCAATCCAGTCAGGATCCTACCTTTTGGTTCTTGTAGGGAGAACCCCAGTAGCTCCACCCCCGCCACCCCATCTATCTGTAGAGGGGAAAAGTCCCACTTGTCTTTATAGATCACTCCAAGCCCCCCTCCTCTTCCCAGTGGCCTAGGTTTATGGAATAACTTGTACCCTTCCGGGCACGACAAACCCAACTCAACAGAGGTGTCCACACTAGTCCACGTCTCCGTGATGAATAGGGCATCTAGGTCCATGTCATTTAGCAACTCTGACACTTCCTGGTGATGTTTTACCAGGGATCTACTATTGATCAGCCCACAGTCCAGCAACACAGAGGACTGTGGTAGAGTATTTTGAGATGTTCTCTCTACACTCTTACCTATGGCCAATAGCTCGTCCTTGGAATACCTACAATCGGCAGCGGTCTTGGCCCTAAGCCCATCCGGGACACGGACGGGCACAGACGGGCTTTCCTCTGGCGCTCCTCCGGCGCGACGCTGCGCGCGTGCGCTGCGCGCCTGCATACTGATCTTTAAATGAGGTGTGGCAAAGGGCACTCGCAAACACTAGAGCGCTAGCCCCTAGAGCGTTTCTAAGCCCACACCCAAAATGGCGGTCGGGAGTGAGGCGGCGCTGAATTCACCCGATTGGTGAGTCCTGTAGGGTCTTTATTAATTTGTGGGCAATGCGAACATAGGGGGAGCGTGGGATACAATTATGAATTAACACAGAGTCAGTATTATTAATATTTTACCACAACACAAACAATTTAAATTTTTTTAAAAACGAGCAAGTACTCCTAAAGACATTTTTAGCAGCAGAAGTTCTAAAAGAGCAACAACAGCGTCCTATTCATAAGTAGATATAGTACTAACCCCGCTGCTCCACCCATCTTATCCAATGGCCTCCCTAAGTTGTTAATACAGGGGGGATCTCAGACTGTATATCTCCCACAGGTTTAGTCAAGCTCCCCCCCGCATCCATCGCAGTTACAAGCTTTGGTAGCCGCCGCAGGTGCCGCCACTCTCGCAGCCACTTTCGGAGCCATCCCGACAAGTTCAGAGGGGCTCCTGCCCCGTCAATCGTGGATGGCAGGTAAGATTCCCAGTGCTGGTTCTCTTCTGCCTTGAGAAACGCTCTCCCCAAGTACCTCAGGACCGCAAGCCCAATTATCGTTCCAATGAAGTATAATTGGTTCCTGATCGGCTTCCTCTCTTCGTCACAAGCCCCTGCATGCATTTCTTTATGCTACGATATCTCTTAGCTCAGCATTGTAATTGTATTTCTCAAGAGCTCTGGTCATTCCGTGTGCACAGCAGTCTCACACGACCGCTACTTGCCTCTCTGCTTGAGGATACCAATCTCAACATTCAGTTGCCACAACAAAGAATAAAGAACCATCAATGCACAGAAGTACAAAATCCCTTACCAGAGTCATACACTGACATGTGAAAAACCAAAGTATTTGTCCAGGTCTGTGGCAGACATCTATTTGTAGCAGCTATATAAAGATGGTCCACATCACAATACCCATGTGTCAATCCAAGTGCACCATGACAACTTGTCTGGTGAAAAGCAATAGCTGAAGGCTCACAAGAAATTGTACAACTATCCATGTAAAACTCCACCTGTATGCACCAAACTTGCCATGTAGGACAGCAACACATCAGTGGTTCCATAGTGCCATATGTATGTGTGAGTGACAAACATGTTGGTACTGTCACAGCCTACCTGGTATGACAAAAAGGCCAACAATCGGATCAATATTCTGTCACTTAGCATATGTAGTGAGTGTATATGACATAGAGTGGTCAAGAACCTCTCAAAATACCTATCACAGTCAGCTACTGGCCAAACATGAATGTCTGCATATAAAAGTGTCCATAGTATCAGGGCATACTCACCTTTTGCTATTACACAGAGAACTGGAAGAGAAATGTGTAAAACAATGCCCTAATGTATATGTATTTACAACAAGGGGTGGTGATGGACAGAGTCTCTGAATTAAGCAGAGTACTCTCACCCAGTCAAGAGATCAGGGCTAGATCCAACACCGTTTTTTAGCTCATTGCACCATCCCAGTTTCAGAACCTGGCTGTATGCAAATTAGTCTGTCCCTGGCCCAGTGCATCATGGGAACAAGGCAGACCAGACTACAAAAGCCAATTCTTACACTGGGAAGGAAACAAGCTTCCGGGGACCGGTTTCTGGCATTACAGCCGTCTTCGGCCCGGCTTGCTTGAATCCTGATGGTGCAATGAGCAAGGGACTCACATCTGAGTATACCCTTCCACGCTTAGGGTGGACAAAATTATTTACAACAAGGGGTGGTGATGGACAGAGTCTCTGAATTAAGCAGAGTACTCTCACCCAGTCAAGAGATCAGGGCTAGATCCAACACCGTTTTTTAGCTCATTGCACCATCCCAGTTTCAGAACCTGGCTGTATGCAAATTAGTCTGTCCCTGGCCCAGTGCATCATGGGAACAAGGCAGACCAGACTACAAAAGCCAATTCTTACACTGGGAAGGAAACAAGCTTCCGGGGACCGGTTTCTGGCATTACAGCCGTCTTCGGCCCGGCTTGCTTGAATCCTGATGGTGCAATGAGCAAGGGACTCACATCTGAGTATACCCTTCCACGCTTAGGGTGGACAAAATTATTTACAACAAGGGGTGGTGATGGACAGAGTCTCTGAATTAAGCAGAGTACTCTCACCCAGTCAAGAGATCAGGGCTAGATCCAACACCGTTTTTTAGCTCATTGCACCATCCCAGTTTCAGAACCTGGCTGTATGCAAATTAGTCTGTCCCTGGCCCAGTGCATCATGGGAACAAGGCAGACCAGACTACAAAAGCCAATTCTTACACTGGGAAGGAAACAAGCTTCCAGGGACCGGTTTCTGGCATTACAGCCGTCTTCGGCCCGGCTTGCTTGAATCCTGATGATGCAATGAGCAAGGGACTCACATCTGAGTATACCCTTCCACGCTTATGGTGGACAAAATGATTCAGAAAAGGGGGTGGTGATAAACAGAGTGCCTGAATTAAGCAGACCACTCTTACCCAGTCCAAAGATCAGGGCTTGATCCATCACCGTTTTTTAGCTCACTGCACCATCCCAGCTCAGAACTTGGCTATATGCAAATTAGTCTGTTCCTGTCCCAGTGCATGATGGGAACAGGGCAAACCAAACTACCAAGCCAATTCTTATACTGGGAAGGAAACAAGCTTCCGGGGACCGGTTTCTGCCATTTCAGGCGTCGTTGGCCCGGCTTGCTTGAATCCTGATGGTGCAATGAGCAAGGGACTCACATCTGAGTATACCCTTCCAAGCTTATGGTGGACAAAATGATTCTCTGTATCGTTTTTGGCCACTATAGGTGTGGCAGGGTATACTCAGACATGAGTCCCTTTCTCACTGCTCCATCAGGATTCAAGCAAGCCGGGCCGAAGAGGCTGAAATGCCAGAAACCGGTCCCCGGTAGCTTGTCTCCTTTCTGGTGAAGAATTGGCTTGGTAGTTTGGTCTGCCCTGTTCCCATGATGCACTGGGCCAGGGACAGACTAATTTGCATATAGCCAGGTTATGAGCTGGGATGGGGCAGTGAGATAAATAACGGTGATGGATCAAGCCCTGATCTTTGGACTGGGTAAGAGTGGTCTGCTTTATTCAGACACTCTGTTCATCACCACCCCCTTTTCTGTATCGTTTTTGGCCACTATAGGTGTGGCAGGGTATACTCAGACATGAGTCCCTTTCTCACTGCTCCATCAGGATTCAAGCAAGCCGGGCCGAAGAGGCTGAAATGCCAGAAACCGGTCCCCGGTAGCTTGTCTCCTTTCTGGTGAAGAATTGGCTTGGTAGTTTGGTCTGCCCTGTTCCCATGATGCACTGGGCCAGGGACAGACTAATTTGCATATAGCCAGGTTCTGAGCTGGGATGGGGCAGTGAGATAAATAACGGTGATGGATCAAGCTCTGATCTTTGGACTGGGTAAGAGTGGTCTGCTTTATTCAGACACTCTGTTCATCACCACCCCCTTTTCTGTATCGCTAATGTATATGTAGCATCACATCAGACCCAACATTAATTTAGCAAAGTAATAAAAGAGTAACTGGGACCACTCAATGAATGAGTTCTCAATTTAGATATTACAGACAAAATGCTAAATATATGCCATGAAGTCTTAAGTAGAGAGTACTATCAAATGCGTGGGTTCGGGAGGTGCTCTGTACAAAGAGGCTTGTGTGTTTCTGATTTAATGGCTTTATCAAGTTACAGGTCCTGTTTTTACGAGCACTAAACATACGCAGTAATCGTATCCGATAGTTTAAGCCTCATGTAACGGTTTTCCTTCCATTCAAAAAGGGAACCAGGGGCGCTTACGTCATGTCCTCGCGGTGTGAGCGAAGGTTTCACTTTAAACCCGCAAAGGACGGCCTGCTTCTCTGGTTCCGTGATAAAGCGACACTATCCCAAAACGGACATATGAAGCAAACACTCCGTGGGTCAGATCATATTTTAAATAATGGAAACCTGACAACATCCAAAAGTGGATTCTAAGGGAGACTTTATTGGCCCTTGAACTACGACAGACAATAATTATAGTCTTGACAAAGGTGGATAAACGTGTGAGAAACCACCGAAACGCGTCGACGCACTCTCCAGTATAATTCTTGTCTCGGATACCCCTGTGGATACACTGTATTGCTGTGTACATAACATTGGTGTCAGAAATAGAGCCTGGAAATACGCTTAGTATTGTACAAGTTTTTGTCTTACTGTTTTTCTGTCTTCATGTATCAATCTTGCTGGTCAACATTGAATGTCAGTTGTTTTATGGTTTTTATTGTTTAAATCGTTTTAATTGTGCTAAGTGGTCCTCTGTCCACTTTTTTAATTACTAAATGTTTAATAAATTGTGGTCATTATTTCATATGAGAATTGTGTAATTGTTTTCGCCCAAAAATAAATATTTTGCACTATAAATTGTATTTTTGCTCAAGGGAATTTCTCCTTTTAATTGGTTTGGTAACCCTACTTCCCTTGATTCTTATTAAGGGGTACCTCTCACATTTTCCTTCTAACCTGTATAAATACAGTAGGCAATCTCCTCACCAGTCTAAACACATTAGACCCTACCTCCTAAGTATAACTCACATTTAGGGGCGTAAATCACAGGGTGAAACATCATCTCACTAGCATAACCACATGAAATGCAAAATAACCTCACAATGATAAACCACAGTTTTAGAGGTATCAGATACAGGGTGCGCAAAACATACTATAAACAATAAATTTCCTAGCACCACATTTAGAACACATCAATCACATTAGGGCCTTGCGCCCTATCACCATACCAGCCCCCTGGCCCACTGGCCATCTCAAGAAGGGGCTCAAATGCCCCATGTCCAGAATGTCAGGGCGCGCTGCCATTGCAGCGCCAGTCAAGGGTGCGCCATCTGCGCAAGCCTAAACCTTGCAGCTGCCCACTACTTGCTGGGCAGCTGAGAACAACGAGCGCAGGCCTAAACGCTGCAGCTGGCACTAAGTGCTGCGCAGCTGGGGAAGGCCAAGGTAAGGGCAAAGGGAGTGCAACTCACTCCTAGGTTCACCAAGAACAGGTCCCCTGAAATAAAAGCCTAAACGGTGCAGCTGCCCAATACTTGCTGGTCAGCTGGGAAATCAAAAACTGCGACATGGGCCTTCCCTGGCCCTTGGAACATTGACTGCGCCAAACCGTTGGAGCCATCTGGCTCTGAAATCAACTGCGCACCCTGGAGCCCTCTAGGCTCTAGATCAAATGGACAGAGTGCGGGAGCCACACAGGGCTCTGAACAAAACATGCCCCGTCGTTGGAGCCCTATGGCTCTGAAATAACTACTGCCCTCACGGAGCGCTCTATCGCTTTGCCAATAATCGGGCCCCCAAATAATGAGGAACTTGCCCCCCTCGGTGGAGCACATGGGCTCCTAGAAATACTGTAGGTGATACCAGGCCCTTTAAACAATTATGGACTGAAAAGTAAAATATGCCTCAAGCCCCCCCTGGGGACTTTTAAAATAATGGTGGCCACACGGGGAGTGGCCCGCTGCAAGACGGGCCGCTCTGGGAACAACAAGAAAGACACTGGCCAGGTGTCCTGCACAGCCCTTACTCACCGGAGCTGAGGGGGGCACACCTCCAGTTGCTGGCGATCCTTTGCAGGTCTGCCTCCCCTTCGGGCAGGTGGGGGCAGGCTGAATGTCAGCGGGTGGAGCCCAGGAGGCTCGGAAGCCTCTCACTCCACTGGGGCTCTGATCGCTTCACCATGGAGCTAGCACGTCTCCCGGCAGACTCCCGGTGGCAGGGTGGGTCTTCCTCTCCCCGCTCCGCCCAACACCAGGCAGAGCTGCTGGACTTCCGGGTCACGCTAGACAGCGGCCCGGGGGAAAGTTCTCTTGAGGCTCGGGACGCGGAGGAGAGATGAGGGGTAGGCTCCCTCTTTACCAAAATAACAGAAAGCGGGGTGGGCACCCGCTATGACAATAAGGTCGGAAAGAAAATGCAATTGCGTCTCACGGGGCCGGCGGCGGTGATCAGGGCACAAGCCTCCCCAGTCTCTTCACGGCCACGAGGAGGAGAGAGCAGACAGATGGTGCCCATTAACCCTACATTTCCACCAGTGGGGGAAATTAAAAGAAAGGCAGCACAGCAATCCCACGCTGCAAAAGGAGCCAGGTGCTTTTAAAGCAAGGCAAGCCCTCCCAGGGCCAAAAGAATTAAAGTCCAAGATTTCTAGGGCCAGGAAATGGAGCATACAGCTCCCTGCAAAGTAAGTCCCCCAGGGCATCCAGGGGCTTGGCAGGGCCCTGGGAGGCAAGCCTTCCCCTGGGCCCCAGCAGCAGCACGCCCCTGTTACTTTCAAGTACAGGACAAGAACCTTTTACATGAGGTCACAGCCTCTTTTTATACACACAAATCCTTTGTTTCCAAAGGTGCATGCAAGGGGCTAACCAGACGCAACTGGTTCTTGAGCATTTTGTTTTGCTCAGCCCCTCTGCTTATTCACAGGGTGGGTCAGGGACATAAGACACACCACAGGGGGTGGAGCCAGCATTGTGGAGAGAAGGCCCAGCCCTATTCAGGTCCCAGGTGCACTCCTCCCTCCTATCAACATGCAGATCTCTCCATTCACCACCGGGGCAGACCCATCCTGTCTCCAGGAGCGAGGCACACCAGCCAGCTCCAGCAAATAACAAGCCAGACAATCAATTCACATTTACTGCACAGAGATGCCAACTTCTAGAAGTGGCACTTCCACACTAGACACAATAAACCGGTGCACATCATCGCGCAGCATTTAATCACACGAGTTTGCACATACCAAACTCGACCCTGCACTCCCCACACATCAGGAACTACCATGGTCACACATATTCCCCATGCATTCCTATGGGAGGGCAGGCCACTCACCACACATACACAGAGAGCTCACGCACTTACACTGGACCTCCGTGAAAAAGTGCGCAGAGGCCTAAAATCACCAATTGTGCTGGTTTATACTTACAAAGGTGTGATACGTTAAGCAGCAGGACCTCATCAAGTTGACAGTAGTGGCCGGTTTAGGGAGCCGGTAATTGAGTTGATGTCTGAGTCGGTCTCCTTTCTACTAGGCAGAAAATCTTTGTGAGGCAGCAGTTTAATTGGAGGACTGAAGGATTGAAGCATAACTTCACTGCCTGCCTGCAAATCCTAATGCCTTTTTGTTTGAAGGTGGGATGGAACAGGGTGCGTCTGATGTCCAGTAGACTTGGGCAGATGCAGATTATGTGCACTAGATCCTCGCTTCCCTTTCTAGAGAGACGGCAAGTATGCACTCCTGGTTTCCTTTCCCAGGGGTGTAGATGTGGGAGTAAGGGAAGGATGCCCAGGTGGTGTCTTAAGAATGTCTCCTTCTTCTTCATTTTAAATCCTGCACTTAAGTATGGTTGGGGTTTAAGGACTTTGTAATCATTGAGAACAGATCAATTGTGTGCCCTTGTTGCCAAAGTGTCTTTGTCTTTTATTATAGATATTTTTTTTTGCTTTTGTTACTGCCTTCTTGCAACTCTGGTTGGTTACAGAGATGTCCTACAGGTTTTGACGTACCATAAAAAATAGCATAAGGAGCTTTACCTACCAATAGCCCCAATACCAATTACCAAATAACCAGTCAGTTGGCAGTGAAGAAAGTTCAATCGTTTATCATGCAAAATACTCTATAGAGGAGCCTCTCCAACCCTCACCCATCAGGTGCGTGGAGAAGACTGCTGGCTTACATTCAAAACAGCACATATATACTTTCAGCACAGTACATGAAGTCACCGTTAATGGGAAAACACTACTTGGCTCTTGGGCCTCGAGGAAGGACCATATATGGAACACATGACTAGTTCAAAGCTCTCCTTAGTTATTATTGGGGAGGTCAGAAGGGGTCACTCCCTTTCGTCCCGGTGCCCGGTAGTGCAGGGACAGAGCCTTCAGGAATGTACTTATCACACCCAAAGCCAGATGCGACCTTGAGTCCCAGGACAGAGGAAGAATGGTGTGCATTCAGCTGCTCTCAGTAACTCAACTGAACTGGGGCCTGACAACTATTGGAGAGTAGGAAACAGGGAGGGAGCACAATCCTGACCTCTCAGCCCCTTTGCATTCTGGTAAATGCAGTTCACACGATTCAGGACAAAGTTCGTAAGTATTACACCAAGGTTGGTGCAAGCAGGTTGTGGTATCTCCCACATTTTATGCTCCCCCGGAGACTCCGCATAATGGAGCTGCTCGCGGTGACATCACTTAGAATGTCACCGCGACCAGCGTTCCAAGGCGAGCGCCGGGGGCTAGAGGGAAGCTGACTCCGTCGAGGGAGGCTGTGGCTTATCGTTAGGTTACACTGTACCTAATAAACGTTATATGTTAAGCTCCAAGTATCGTCCTGGTATTTGAAGCGGCTTTTACACTGGCGACGAGGGTGTTTCGAGATCTGCGACCTCAACACGCACAGAAGAACAGAAGGTACAGCTGGAAGTAATAGAGCATCTCTACGCTCTTGAGGCAGACTGAAGTAAAGAGGAAGTACGGAAATGAGGAGTGACTGCGGGTCAGACTGAAGAAAAGTACCGGTCCCGGATAAATAGAAGTAAGCTAACGCCCACCAGCTGTCCATAGGCGCGCTGCGTTCACCCACTTGTAACTATCCGACTGTGGTGGACTGCGACAGGAGAAAGGAAGCGTGTGCAGCGACAATCGTAGCGGGGGGCTGACGAACTTCACAGTGTAGAGCGAGGAAAGATTGTGAGGAGGAGCGACAGCGGGTCAGAGGGTTTAAAAGCAGCTGTCCATGTTCAAGGAAGAAGGAAGGTAACGCCTGCCAGCTGTCCTTTGGCGCACTGTGGTAAACACACGAGTATCGAACTGTCTGCGGTGAACTTGTGACAGGGGTCATGAGAGCGAGTGAAGCGGCTGCAGTAGCGAGTGTCTGACAGACATTACTGTGAAGCGCCAGCCGGATCGGTTCACTAACCAGCGTGTGACTGCCAGTTGACTCGTAGAGCCAGGCGCGCTGTGCCCTTACCCACAAGGGGTGACTGGTGTGAGTTCTTGACAGGCAGTCACAGAGGCGTGGTGGGCGTACACTTTAAACCTATGTCCAACCTATGTGCGTGTAGCGCCAACGTCAGGAAGCAGGAGATGCACAGGATGGCCTGAGAGGTCTGCAGGGAGCTTAACATTATGTGGATGTGTGGCGGTGACGACGTGATTTGTTGCCTGACTACCCTCGATTCTTCAGCAGCGTTTGTGTTGCCCTCATCAGGAAGCGGTCAGCGCGCCAGGACGAACTTCCCATGGTCATCACCTTATCCTGTATTACACGGTGAAGTGACTGGCAGCGTAAGCAGCGCTCTACCTTTGGGTGTTTTGTTCGGTTCAAAAGGAAAAACTTTTGCGCCCTCTCCGTTGTGAAATTCATTTTGGCGCAACGCTTTCGTGAATCCCAGTCGGTGTGCAACCCTGAAACTTCTCCTCACGAGCCTGTGACATCCTCCTCTGAAGGGTGCTGGCTGTGCTTGACACTTTTGACTAGACGGGGAATCATAACTGTGGGCCCTCCACTGCGGTTTGGGAGCGTACTGTGCAATATCAAGGGAAAAGTTATCCTCTTGTAAACAAATTGGTATCCACGTAAACTGGCGCACTCGCCACTGTGCCTACAAATGTGTTACATGCTTCTCAAAACAAAAAAAATGTAGAAGTTGAGTGTTAGTTGATTTTATGCACCCTGTTACATTTGTAGACTGAGAATAGTACTGTGCCCAACTTGTACACCGTAGTCTAGCTAAACTTACATTGTTTACTTGGTCTTTCACCTTGCCTTATCGCTCAGTGACACTATACCATGCAGAGTGTGACACCTCCACCCTTTTTCCTGACTAACCCCGGTGATCCCACTATTCAATGGAAAAAGTGGAAGAAAGTGTTTTTGAATTATGCTACTGTGTGTGGGCCAAACCTTGGACTAGAAAGGAAGGTAGCATTATTGGCGTATTACCTAGGAGCAGAAGGGGAAGAAGTTTTAGATCACCTCCCAGATTTAGGGATGCAGGAAGCGAGGGGTCTTAATGAGCTAGAAGTAAGTCTGAAGAAATTGGATTTACACTACCTCCCTAAGACGAGCACCATAATGGAGAGGTATCATTTTGGGAAAAGAGCACAGAAGGAGGGGGAATCTATTGAAGATTTTGTCTCTGAATTAAGGAAACTAGCTGCGACATGCAAGTTTGGTGGGGCAAGTGAGGAAAGGATCAGGGATCAATTTGTATTAGCTTGCAGAATGGAGCATGTACGGGAGGAGTTATGGCTTAAGGATGACCCACCCTTGAGGGAGGTTTTAATTATAGCTAAACAAGTTGAGCACATGTAACAGTGCGTCAAGGAAATATAGCAAGACACTGGGGAGAAAAGAGGCGAAGAAAAACCCAATGTGAGTGAAGTAGTGGCCGAGTGTGAGGCTGTTTCTGTGATCAAAGGCCAGAAAGTAGTGAGTAGGGAGCAGAAGGAGAGCAAAATGGGAGGACAATTCAAGGGCACCTGCTATAGATGTGGTAAGCAGGGGCATCTAGCCAATGACAAAGAGTGTCCCGCCCTCAGGTTCACATGCAACAAGTGCGGAAAGAAAGGACATTTCAAGCAGTATTGCAAGAGTGGACAAGGATTCAGTAGACAGAGTAGAGACAGGACGAACGTGGGGTGTGATGAAATTGTAGTGCAAGTGAACGGAAGTCAGATCCAATGCCTTAATGACTCCACGTGTGAAGAAATTGTAGTGCAGGTTGATGAGGGTCAGGTCAGCAGCCCCAGTGACACCATAAAAGTGGGGAGTCCCGAGTTAGAAGCATTATTTGATTCCTGTTCTAGGATAACTATAATTAGTGCAAAAGAATTCTCTCGAGTATCCAAGGGGAGGATAATCTTGAGGAAAATGGACCTGAGGCCCGGGGGTATGCGGGTCGTCCCATCTCAATGAAAGGTTACTTTTGGGACAAAATTGAATACAGGGACAGGACAACTGTGTCCATGGTGTATGTGTCTACAGTCAGGGATAACATTTTGGGTTGGCGGCACAGAAGGAGTTGGGGGTCTATCTCAACCCTAATAGTAATCCCAAGATCTTGATACAGGAGATACAGGAACAAAATGAAGACCTAGTGACTGAGTTCAAGGAAGTATCCAGAGAGGAACTAGGATGCTTGAAGAACTACTGTCACAAGATAAAGTTGTAAGAGAACGCAAAGCCGGTAGTGGCGAAGGTCAGGAAGCTCCCCATTGCCATCCAAGAAGAGGTGAAGGCAGAACTAGAGAAACTGTGCAAGGCAGGAATCATCGAACCAGTGGAAGCGACGGAATGGTTGGCGCCCATCGTGGCCGCAAAGAAAAAGGATGGGTCGGTTCGGCTCTGCATCGACCTGAGAGCGTTGAACAAGGAGGTCGTGGTCGATCGATTTCCACTACCGAACATCACCCAGATGATGAGCATGCTAGAGGGGGCAAAGGTGTTCTCCACACTCGACCTCACCTCAGCTTACTTTCAGATCAAACTGCACGATGAGTCGCAAGAACTCACAGCGTTTGTGACACCCATGGGGGCGTATAAGTTCAAGAGGATGCCTTTCGGGTTGGTCTCGGCGGCAGCCGTATTTCAGAGGCTCATGGGGAACATCTTGAAAGATATCCGTGGTGTCGTATGCTATCAGGACGATGTGCTTATTTTTGCAAAAAACCATGAAGAGCACGATGAGAGACTGAGACGCGTGCTGGGAAGATTTAGGTCGCAAGGACTAACAGTAAATGGAGAAAAGTGTGTTTTTGGCTGCGCAGAGCTGGATTTCTTGGGACACAAGGTAACAGCTGAAGGAATCCGTCCCAAGGCCGAGCTCCAGAACACTATTGTGAATTTGGTGCCCCCCACGAGCAAGGATGAAATCAAGTCATTCATGGGAATGCTGGAGTTCTATGGAAAATTCATACAGAACCTGGCAGGAAGGACATACGCCATCAGGTTGCTACTGAAAAAGGAGACGGCGTTCAACTGGAGTCAGGAGTGCCAGAGAGAGTTTGAAGACATGAGGAAGGCACTTGCAGAAGCCCCCAGCCTTAAGTCCTACATACCCAACCGTGCGACTGTGGTTACCACCGACGCAAGCGCAAAGGGGCTGGGAGCGGTCCTCACTCAAGTAGGCAAAGACGGAGAAGAAACAATAGCCTTCGCCTCAAGGTCACTCTAGAAGTCTGAAAACAACTACTCAGTGATCGAAAAGGAAGCTTTGGCAGTATCCTGGGCATTGGGGAAATTCAGAGACTTCTTGTGGGGCACACAGTTCACTCTTCGTACTGACCACAAGCCGTTGGTAGAAGTCTTCGGCAAGAAAGGCCTGGATGCCATCTCCAGCAGGATCAGGCGTTGGGTGGTCGGTCTACAAGAATACACCTTCGGTGTCGAGTACGTCCCGGGAACGCGTAACCTTGCGGCGGACTGCTTGTCAAGACTTGTAAATGAAAAGGAGGCAAAGGAAACACACGACAGGGGGGAAGATGAAGTGGAAGAAAATCAGATGGAAAATGTCTGCGCAATCCAGAGAGCAGTAGGAGAGGAAACATGGAAAAATGCACTGAAGGAAGATGAAGTCTTGGAGGAGGTGTGCAAAAGGGTAAAAGACAGATGGAAACACGAAGATAAACACAAGGAGGCTCTGCGGCCATACTGGATTGTCAAAGACGAGCTGTCCATAGTCGATGAATGTTTGTTCAGGGGGACGAGACTGGTACCACCCACGTCTGTGAGAGAGAACCTTGTTGAGATGGCTCACGAAGGCCACATGGGCATCACCAAGCCAAAACAAAGACTCAGAGAGAGCTGTTGGTGGCCGAGCATGGACCTGGCCATTGAAAGAAAAATAAGAGACTGTATTGCGTGCAGCAACAGCGATAAAGTCCTTAAACAAATGACACCTCCAATGGTGTGCAGGCCGCAACCCTCAGGACCCTGGGAGGAATTAGCACTGGGCATTGTGGGTCCGTTGACTGGAGAAGTGCGCACGCCGTACATTCTGGTGCTCATGGATATGTACTCTAGGTGGCCGGAGGTGAAATTAGTGAGTGAAGTCACAACTAAGGTCGTCATCAGGTACATGCAAGAGTTGTTTGTCAGGGAAGGATTACCCAGCAGCCTACTCATGGACAATGGGGTGCAATTATGTTCTAAAGAGATGGAAGACTTCCTTGAGGAGAGAGGTATCACACACAAACGTTGTGCTCTGTATCACCCCGAGACCAACGGCATGGTCGAGCGATTTAACAAGACCCTCAAGGAGAGCATCCAACTAGCCAAGGCCAGTGGCTTAAGCTGGAAGGAAGAAGTGTGGAGGCTGGTAGAGGCGTACATGTTCACCCCGTACCAAACAACGGGAGTTACCCCCTTCGAGTTGCTCCGGGCAAGGATACCAAACACCAAGCTATCCCCAGGGTGGATGGGGTGGCACAAGGGATGGTCGGATCACTCCAAAGAAGCAGAAAGTCGGGTGAAACAAGAGGGAGCTATGGTGGGGAGGAAAGAAAGATACAACAGGCTCAAATCTACACGGGAGGCCGGGTTCAAAGTAGGGGACGACATTAAGACCAGGACCCCCACTGGTAGAGCAAGTTGGTCAGGATACAGTACTCCAACCAAGATAACCAAATTGTTCAGGAATGCTGTAAAGACTCAAGAGGGGAAGATCTGGAACCTGGGAAGAGTAGTGAGATTTCACCCACCCGGGCAGGACTCCAGTAGTGAAGGGGAGGGTGAAGGCAATGTGGTGGGGAGCAAAGGCCCTAACACAAAGAAGCTGTTGCCGGTCCCCCACCCAGGTGGAAGGTCTAGTAGGTGAGTGACCAGACTCCCCAGGTATTTTGATCAATATGTTATGATGTGATTCTCTGCAATGCTTTTGTTCTTTTGTTTAATCCTCATGTTTCAGTCTGCAGGGGAGGGGGATGTGTGGTATCTCCCACCTTTATGCTCCCCCTGAGACTCCGCATGTAATGGAGCTGCTCGCGGTGACATCACTTAGAATGTCACCGCGACCAGCGTTCCAAGGCGAGCGCCAGGGGCTAGAGGGAAGCTGACTCCGTCGATGGAGGCTGTGGCTTATCGTTAGGTTTACACTGTACCTAATAAACGTTATATGTTAAGCTCAAAGTATCGTCCTGGTATTTGAAGCGGCTTTTGCACAGGTGCTTAGTAAAAGGTGTCCCTAGACACGAGACATGGCTCGTGTTTCTGGATAGTGTCCTTCATCAGTAGAGATCAGTTTGGGGTGGCTAAGAGGCTGCCAAACAATCCAGGCTTCGTTGCCTCTCAGGCGCGGAGGTGCTTCGCCTATAGCTCGTCAGCTATGGAGGCTCACGGGAGCCCTAAACAGGAAACAGGGAGGGAGCACACTCCTGACCTCTCAGCTGGGTCGCCCCTTCGCATTCTGGTAAATGCAGTTCACACGATTCAGGACAAAGTTCGTAAGTATTACACCAAGGTTGGTGCAAGCAAGTGCTTAGTAAAAGGTGTCTCTAGACACGAGACATGGCTCGTATTTCTGGATAGTGTCCTTCATCAGTAGAGATCAGTTTGGGGTGGCTAAGAGGCTGCCAAACAATCCAGGCTTCGTTGACTCTCGGGCGCGGAGGTGCTTCGCCTATAGCTCATCAGCTATGGAGGCTCACGGGAGCCCTAAACAGAAAACAGGGAGGGAGCACACTCCTGACCTCTCCGCCGGGTCGCCCCTTCGCATTCTGGTAAATGCAGTTCACACGATTCAGGACAAAGTTCATAAGTATTACACCAAGGTTGGTGCAAGCAGGTGCTTAGTAAAAGGTGTCTCTAGACACAAGACATGGCTCGTGTTTCTGGATAGTATCCTTCATCAGTAGAGATCAGTTTGGGGTGGCTAAGAGGCTGCCAAACAATCCAGGCTTCGTTGCCTCTCGGGCGCGGAGGTGCTTCGCCTATAGCTCGTCAGCTATGGAGGTTCACGGGAGCCCTAAACAGAAAACAGGGAGGGAGCACACTCCTGACCTCTCAGCCGGGTCGCCCCTTCGCATTCTGGTAAATGCAGTTCACACGATTCAGGACAAAGTTCGTAAGTATTACACCAAGGTTGGTGTAAGCAGGTGCTTAGTAAAAGGTGTCTCTAGACACGAGACATGGCTCGTGTTTCTGGATAGTATCCTTCATCAGTAGAGATCAGTTTGGGGTGGCTAAGAGGCTGCCAAACAATCCAGGCTTCGTTTCCTCTCGGGCGCGGAGGTGCTTCGCCTATAGCTCGTCAGCTATGGAGGCTCCCGGGAGCCCTAAACAGGAAACAGGGAGGGAGCACACTGCTGACCTCTCAGCCAGGTCGCTCCTTCGTATTCTGGTAAATGCAGTTCACAGGATTCAGGACAAAGTTCGTAAGTATTACACCAAGGTTGGTGCAAGCAGGTGCTTAGTAAAAGGTGTGTCTAGACACGAGACATGGCTCGTGTTTCTGGATAGTATCCTTCATAAGTAGAGATAAGTTTGGGGGGCTAGGAGGCTGCCAAACAATCCAGGCGTCGTTGCCTCTCGGGTGCGGAGGTGCTTCGCCTATAGCTCGTCAGCTATGGAGGCTCACGGGAGCCCTAAACAGGAAACAGGGAGGGAGCACACTCCTGACCTCTCAGCCGGGTCGCCCCTTCGCATTCTGGTAAATGCAGTTCACACGATTCAGGACAAAGTTTGTAAGTATTACACCAAGGTTGGTGCAAGCAGGTGCTTAGTAAAAGGTGTCTCTAGACACGAGACATGGCTCGTGTTTCTGGATAGTATCCTTCATCAGTAGAGATCAGTTTGGGGTGGCTAAGAGGCTGCCAAGCAATCCAGGCTCCGTTGCCTCTCGGGCGCGGAGGTGCTTCGCTTATAGCTCGTCAGCTATGGAGGCTCACGGGAGCACTAAACAGGAAACAGGGATGGAGCACACTCCTGACCTCTCAGCCGGGTCACCCCTTCGCATTCTATTGGAGAGTAACACGTGATCACTGCTCGGGCCTGGCACAGGCAGAGAAAAGATGGCGTCTGTATGGTTCTCGGCCTACTCGATGTAAACAGAACACACAACCAACATATACCCTTATCAACTAGCTAAAACAGATATAGGTTAGGCATTATGCATATAAAACGCTAAGAGTATATAGATACATCATGCTAACACAATATATAGATATGGCTAATACTGCTAATATAGGGGGAACTGGATTTTTATCCCTCAGTTTGTTAGACCTAGTTTTGATAGGGAGTCTAAAAGGTACTCTCTGGTGGGTGAGCTTCCCAGACATGTCAGTACAGACCAAAGGTGTGAGTTAAGTGAGCATTGCTCAGCTCCCCATATCTTGTGCCAGCTTTTTAAGAATGTCCCCTCCTGGCCACTGTCTGCTTCTGAAGGCCAAATTCTAGCCAAATTTGGACAGGATATACTTAGGTCAGGAGGTGGAAGATCGCTCTGTAGGCACAGATGATGATTTTGACCAAAGCAATTGCATCCCTCCCTCGCATTTGGTTCACTTCCATAAAATAGCATTGGTTGAAGCGTGCCCTGGATGACCTGTAGCAGTGGATCTAAAGTTAGGCCTGGTAGTGCTTTTTTAGGGGCTTCATTGCTAGTGTTGTTGTGGTGCCTTTCCGGTGCAAGGCCTCCATCTGGGGTTTATGGGAGCTTCTGGTATCTAGTAAGACTCCAAGATATTTATGGTAAGTTGCTGATACTAGGCGGTGCCAGTCCAGATACCAGCACAGCTTTTTCTTTCTGGAGCAGTTTATTGCCATAGTTTTTTTTTGCCTAAATTAGCACGTAGTGTGTTTGCTTGCAAACATTTGTTGATGGTATCCAGTAGGTGCTGTCGTCCAATTGGTGTTCTACTTATTAAGACCTGGCCGGCCGCATATAGAAGGTTGGAAAGGGACAATTTTTCTAGTTTTGGGGCGTGTGATATGCTTTTGTCCAATTCCCAAGGGAGGTCTACCATAAAGAGATTGAAGAGCGAGGGTGCTAATACACACCCTTATTTTAGCACTTTAGAGGTGTTGATTCACCTAGAAAGGTGTGTCCCAGCTCCCAGCCTAATTTTGACCCCGGTGTCCGTGTGGGTGCTCTCACCCCCAGCTCGGGAGCTGGGGGTGATAGCGCGAGTACTGCGTCAATGATATCAACTGGGTTGAGCCCTGACTAGTCATTAACAAACTGTTTCCACGTGACCCAGTGACATTGTTGGGACAGCAGGGCAGGAGCAGGTGTGAGAGTGGTGAGAGAAGAAGTAGGGCCCACTACCCCTCTCCCACCTCCCTGTTACCCTGCTTGTACATAAAGCTGTGCTACTCTGCCGGACCATTTGCCCCTTGCCCCCCCCCACGGTCGTAGGAAAAGACTCCTGGGCCACCGGCTTGTGGGAAAAGCAGGGGGGGTGTCAACGTCGATGAGAACTCAGGGGGCACGAGCACTCACGAGCCACATCAGACCCACAAGGACAGGACAGGACAGGACAACCGTCGGACTGGAGTCACCACTCAAATCACTCAAATTTGACTCAAAGCTCTGCGATACCACATCCCCCAGTGTAGTGGTATAAGCATAACAGAAGAAGGCAAAGGAACTCAGAAGCAAAGATCGATATGAGATCGGGGAAAATCAGACAAACGACGATAAGTAAAATATCTAAAAAAGTCAAACCGAAACAATCCTTTGAAGAATCCCCGTATACAAGTCATAAGGGAGTAGCCGTAAAAGCAAGTGAGAGACTGGTTTCAGTACCCACTCCTGACATCACAGTGGTGAGTCCAAGAAGGAAAACGGGATTCAAAAATTTTTTTTCTTAAAAGACCCAATGGCAGCAATCTACGCTTCTACAGCAGAGGCCACCAAACTCCCAAGCCCTATTTTCCCAGACAGACTAATCGCCCCTTCCGCACATGTCCCTGCAATCATTGACAAAGGAAACCAATCTTCATTAAAATCAATGGCGGATCAGCCAGTGAGTAACCTTGTAACAGTGACAGCACAGGTGCACCAGAGTAAATGCATTACAACTACAAGGGAATTAAACAAAAGTGAACTAAACAAGGGAACTAAAGAGGAACATATGGAGGCACAGCTAAATTTGAAAGAACAGCCCAGAAGTACGAAACCTAGAGGGAATCTAAATGAAATGGAACGCAGAGATGACCCAAGGAGGATAAATCAAAAATAAGTGAATCTCAAAGGCAGGTAGTTACAGGGGCAGACCCCTGGCTAAACTCATTCTCTATATCCAATGATCCAAATCTGTTAGAAATTATATAAACTATTACACACAAAAAAGAAACTCAAAGGAACGCCACGCTACCAGATACTCGCTCAGAAGTACAACAGAGTAGGTTGGGAATGGCGGCATCAACCCCACGAAGCCAGCCACCCAGCTCTGATCAACAATGGATCATATTAGATGATAGTACTACTCCAGCGATGAAAGCAAACCAACTGAATTTGTCAGCACCAATAACTATATCATCCGTCAGTATGACAGATCACGCATCAGGTCATACAGGGAATTGCAGCGAACAACACCCAAGCACACAGTGGAGCCAGTCCTTGCTAGGCTCTATTAGACCAAGCAATAAAGGTATTGAACTTTCAATCTGATAAAATGGACGTATAAATAGATCTTATAAACCTTATTGCTACCCACATCTCCAGCATAAACTCCAAGATGGATTTGATTACGTCCCTACTAAAACAAAGGGGAAATTTGGACCAACAAAGAAACAAAGATAAACAACTGCCTGATTGCGGCTGTGGGAATATAATTGAGAAACTGGCAAGCCTCCCCGTCATTTTAATGGACATTTTAGGGGGGGTAAAATCAACAAGTAACAAAAAACAGAATATGGAAATTTTACATAGGTCAGACATGAAGGCATCCTCAACATGTAAAAAAGTAAATACAAGGTTAAGTAGTGAAGGCAAAGAAGATCACGAGCAAGTGGAACTCGATGAGCAAGTAGATAACACAGTAATCCGAATGGAAGCAACACAAAGTTCCTCTGAGATTTCTCCTCCTGCAAAACACACAAAAAGGCAAAGAAAACGTGCAAGGAAGGCCAGGCTTAAGCATAAAAAGCAACAAAACCCAGATTCAGAAAAGATCTTTCCAATATTCGCAATCAAAACATCACGAATGAGAAAAATCAATTCGCTGAATTCATCAACGGGTGGGCCAGTCGTAATGGACATAGCTCAAGCAAAGTCCCCACAAGAAATTAAGAGAAAGGAGGAAAGCTCACGCATCGCTGTTCTTTCCATCTCCAGCTTGCAAAAAACAAGTTAAAGCAACGTCTTGTCACAGAAGCAGAAATCCTGCAAATAAAGGAAATAGATCAGAACAACGCTCCTTGTAGCAACAAACACCAAAACCCAGACAGAGGAGAAAAAGTCCCACATTGGGACGAGGAAGGCATAACTAGAACCGAACAAGGAAGTATGGACGATCCAACAACTAAGAGGTGGATACAGGAAATAAAAAACAGTTCCCACGCTAAGCACAATCTGATAAAGGTTACCACAAGAGGAAAGGAACGAAGATGTATGCTCCCCCCAAGGAACCGCAAGTCGAACAAACAGGGGCAAGGACAATAGAAAATTTGGACATGAATATGAAGAGGGCTCACGGAAATTACTTGGGTTAAGAAGCCAGTAAAGAACGTACCTCATCGACAACTAACAACTTGTCATCACCAAAAGAAGAAATCTCACAATTTCCCAATCGTTTTCAAATCCAGTTAGACGCATTTGAATTAAAACTGACATTTGTGCCGGAATATTCAACCAAGGGAAGGCAAGACATTTTGAACCGAGGGAACTTGCTAAAGTTGCTTAAAGCAGTCCCAGAATTAAACGGAATTACCTCACAAGACTTAACAGCTGTTGAATTTCAACAAAAAGGATCAAACTCTGATATTGAACAGTCAGTGACAACTTGGTCCTCAAAGGAATTAGTTGACAAGATATTCGCAGCAAAAGCAAGATTCGGAGCCTGGGGAATCACGCTGATGTTGCATAAACGTCCAAGATATCCTTATCCCCTCTTAGGCAGTCCAAAACATTTAAAACAGGAAGACTCACTCGGGAAATTCCAGAACATATGCATACGAGGAGCTCGATCGACCACACCGGTTATGACATTGACAGAAAAGGGGCCCACAACATCGGCAAGTGCACCCGACGAGGGAAGTAGAAAATTGGACAGGCTGGATTGGTCGTGGTTGCCAATGGTGCTAAGTAAAAAACATACCTAACAAAGAGTCAAGGTTAAATGTAAGAGAAGAGAAGCAGGCTGATAATACGGAGGGAATGAAGCATGACAAACTTTCGATCTGCTCCTGGGACGTCCACGGGTTTAAAGATATGGACCAGGACCATGAAACACTAGCTTTCTTTCAACAATTAGATATAATCATCATGCTTCAGGAAACTTGCAAACTTGATTCCATCCGCAATTCCTTGATTTAAAGAACATCATATTCTCGCAGAAAGATTCTCAAACTTTGGGCACACGCGAGGAGGCCTGTCAATATACGCCTCACAAAAGTATAACTGGCTAACTGAAGAGCTGGACGTGGGGGCAAATTGGGTACAAGTGATTAAAATCACCGGAACGTCCCCTTTAAATAACCTAAAGTAGCAACTCTTACTGATTAATGTTTACGTACATACTGAGAGAAAGACCCAGAAAGAAAGATACTCCATTTTAATGGCCCTGATCAAAACTTTGTAAGGATCTTACGAGCAATGCCCCATGTTCATCTCAGGAGACTTTAACAGCAATCTCATAACCAAAGTTCGAATAACAGGAAAGAGGTTAGGGAACTGGGGAGGCCGAATATTAACGAATAACCTAAAAGATCTGGGATTGACTATCTTGAATGGAAATGCAAAGGGAGACACATCAGCGACAATCACGTATTTGAGTGGTAATGTTCGCTCAATAATAGATTTTACCATCGTTAGTAACAGGTTACTCCCTTGCATCGAATCTTTTTGTATCATCCAGCGCATAGAAAGTGATAATTTCCCTCAAATTACGACAATGTCCAATCCCATCATATGGGCCGAAAAAATCAACTCCCTTATACAACCATCCGAAAGGTTTAACTTGCGGAAACTAAAATGGCGAGGGGGAAACCTGAAAGTTATACAGGAGACAGTAAGGGAGCTTGTGAGCAAACTGGGGATACAACCAGACGAAGAACGTGTAAAAAACTGGGAATATCTGGTCCAGGAAATTACCAGGAAATTTCCAGCACCACCTGGCAGCCAAAGAAGGTTTAACTCGAGGAGGGAACCCTGGTTTAGCAACAATCTAAGAGATCAAAAGAGAAGGATCTCAAGAGAGGTACGAATTCAAACCCAGGCGACAAGACTGGGCAAAAAACCAAACAAAAGTAAATTGAAAGAACTAAGAAATTACTACAAGAAGTCATTGAGGCGCGCAAAAATGGTTTATAGGGAATCAATTTGGATAAATCTATTGAGCGCAAGTATATTGCCAAATAGCAGGGACTTTTGGGGCATTATAAATAGCCTGAATAAAGGAGCAAGACTCCAACACGAACCTGGAATTGGAGCGGAAGCGTGGGTCGAACATGTGCGGGACATGTACAGCACTACGGCATTAGGGTCCATTGGAGGGTCTCAAGGGCCGTCTTTGATAGTGGAAGAAAGGAAAATAAAACCTAAGCAGGATAAATTGGTTCTGCAAAATCCACTACAAGTGATAGATGGCATTGATCAAAATACCCTGACCACCACAAAACTACTACGAGGTATAATACAAAGGCTTAAAACAGAAGGCGCGGCAGGTCTGAATAGCCTACCCAACGCATTTTTCAGGAATTACCCAGATTATTGGTCGAACAACTTAACTCCGCTCTTCAACCATATTTTTACACACAGCGATGTCCCCGATTCATGGAAAGGGACCATAATCCATCCTATATTTAAACAAGGCGATCGTCGTAATCCAGGGAATTATAGGCTCATATCTCTAATCGATGTTGAGGCCGTGCTCTACGCCTCTTGCCTCCTTGTTCAGTTGCAAGAGTGGATGGATGACAATAATATAATTCCAAATTTTCAAACAGGTTTTGGACAAGGGATGGGTACAATAACAAACTTGGCAATCCTGGCAATCCTAACTGAAAAGGCACAAAAAAGGAGAACGCGTCTGTATGCATGTTTTATTGATATAAAATCTGTCTTCGATCGAGTGAACAGAAGGAGACTCTGGAAAAAGCTAAAGGCATGGGGCCTACCGAATCAATTATTAAATGCAATAATTGCCCTACATAGTGACACCTGGGCGAGAGTAAAATTGGGCGAAGGATGCAGTACGACAGCGAGCATCGACACGCAGGAAGGATTAAAACAAGGCTGCGTGTTAGCACCAAGCCTATTTAATTTGTTCCTCTCAGATATTAGTAAATACATGGAAACAGCTGATTGCCACCCGCCGATAATGGCCAATAAGCATATCTCCATTTTACAGTATGCGGATGATATTGTATTGTTAAGCCAAACTCCTATCGGCCTACAAAGAGCGATAAATAATTTAGCAACCTATCTGGACCAGGAAAATCTGGAACTTAACAAAGGAAAAACAAAGGTTGTTCGTCTGGTGGATCCACACAAAATTAAGTTCAAATGGACACTAAAAGGGACGAAGGTTGAAGAGCAAGGGTCATATAAATACCTCGGTATTACAATAGGGCAGGGTACATTCCACAAGGAGCACAAACTTGTCACTAAAGCAAAAGCCCAATCATTAATCTTTGCTTACCGACAACTAAAATCTAAATTGGACTGCCCAAATTATAACCACCTTTTAAAAGTGATGTCAGCGCAAAGTATGCCTACTCTGTAATATGGCTTAGTCACTTGGTGTGGAAAGGAGGCGGAGTTACTCAATGATCTCCAGACAAGGATCTATAAAGCCGTTTTTAATTTGCCAAAGTCAGCCTCTCCATCCCAAGTCCGGCTTGAATTCGGCCTCCAAAATCAAAAATTTCGGAGCATGAGCGAGTTTATAAAGCTTTGCCACAAATTCCGTTCTGCAGAACCAGACTCAATGGATAGCCTATGTTGGGAAGAAATCAAGCTCCAGATGGGCTAAGAATTATCAAGCTTATGGGGAAGCTATCTGAGAACTTGTTTGGCTGACTTGGAAATACAAGCAGACTGGGAAAACAGCCTAGACAAAGCAACTTTTAGTAAAGTGATTAACGACGCAGCAAAAAAGAAATCCTTTCAGGAGGACAAAAATATAGCTTCTAAACGCAGGCACGGGTGGACGATCAACTCTTCTTATAAATTATTGAAACCGCAAGCATACCTAACATCTCACTTTAGCTGGCAGCTAAAAAAGTCGTATATAAACTACAGGCTGGGACTGCACGATTCGAAAGACCTACAGCCGTCCTGGAAACAACCCAAACAAGTACCTCAGTGTCGCCTGTGTGGCTATCAAAAGGAATCCCTAATCCATCTTTTTTGCGTTTGTCCAGCAGTTACGGCTTGGAGGAGATACTACTTAAGAGCTATTTTTAATAAACTTAAAATCCGCACGTGGAGGCAAGCCATTATACGCTGGATGGACGGTTCCTCCATAATCCTGACCTGCCGAGGCGTAAAATACCTGGCAGAAGTAAAAAAAACTATTACTCCAAGTTGATCAGGAGAAGATCAGAGAGGTCTGACCAACAGGACACTGTTTAATTGGAATAAGTTGTGCAATAAACGGACTGAAAAGTAGATTTATTTAGAATTTAATTGGTTTGTTGACATAGATGCTGGACTAAATTTTACCTGTTGTTTTTTTAGTATTTTATGCGTTGGTAGAGTCCCCACACTGTAATTAACAGGATATACTATTTAATGTAGTTTGGTTTTAACCGTGGATGCAAAGATATTTAATTGTTTTGGATATTTGTAACAATTTTAATTAATCATACAATAAACTTGAAACGGATGAGCTAATTTAGAAGGGCTGATGGGATTCCTCATTTTTCCAGTTTATGCCATAGTTTTGCATGGTCTACATGATCTAATGCTGCACTGTAATCTGTGAAACAAAGGACTAGCGGTTGCTTTGCCTCTTTGACTGTGTCAGTCAGCAGTGCCAGGTTCATGATAGTGGTGGTGGTTCCCATTTCTCCTCAGAAGCCAGTCTGGTGTACAGGGCTGATGGATTTTGATGAAGTCTAGGATTTTAATTCTTCCAGGCTTACTCCTGCATTGTATTTGGCATCAGTATCGATTAGGGCGACAAGACGATGATTTTTTGTGTTGGCCTTGTCTCCCTTCTTATAGATGGGAGAGATTGTGGTCCCTTCCAGGATTCCGGGATAGTTTCTAATTCCAGTACCTCATTGAAGATTGGCGCCAGGGCTTTACTCCAGTACTCTAGATTGTGATTATTCAAGACGGGTCTGATTTGTAGCACTGATATTCCGTGATGTTCCTCATTGCTATTCTCAAGTGCCTCTGAGCCTGCTGGTCCATCACCCATGACAGGTTTGGAGCAGTTTTCTATTGTCCCAGGCATGTATCCCCGCTCGATTTGAGTCCAGGCTCTTAACTGGACTTTTCTCCTCCGTCATCTTGTTTTCTGCTGAATTCCTCCCCAGACTGTTCAGCCTCTGGATTCCCACTGTTAAAGTGGTTGTATAGCTACTTGGCCCAGTCTTCCTCTGAGATATGAAAGTTTATACCTAGGTGGCCTGGCTACCAGTGGGAGTTGATTGTCCACCAAAACCAGGCACTATTCTTGGTTTTTTAATCGTGCTACAACCATGCCCACAGTAATTCATTTGCATGCATTTTTTTTGTCTCATTTTGTTCTTTTTAGGGCTACCTTCAATTTCCTCAGATCTCCTTGCAGGGTTGGGTTTTGAGAGGTCCTGCGTAATTGCCTTAATATTTCGTTTACAGAATTGTTCTCATCTGGAAGATGATTGCATTTGTGGATGGGTTGTTTACTGTTGCTCTTAGTTTCGCTCCTGCCCTGGAGGCAAATTTGCCCCTGAGGGCCTTCGTGAAATTCTCCCATGGGGTTAATGGATGTGTCATTGTGTCCTTTTCTTGGAGAAGGAGGGTCTTTGCAGATTTGAGTAGAGCTGCACTTTATCCTCTTGTAATTTGTGGTATATTCTGTGCCAATACTATTACTTGCCTGGATTAAGGATTTGGCTTTTGCCTTGAGTGTCACCTCTTGCGGTAAATGGTCGCTTTGCTCATTGTCTCCCAGTTGGTAAGACGCAACTTCGTGGAACAGGGGGAGTGTAACAAATGTGTAATCAAGGTGGGAGGTGGTTGTTGTGGAATGAACAGTCGGGACCTGTGGATTATCCTCAGTGAAGCGGCTGTTTAAGAGCCCTCAGATTGAGATGTTTAAACTCTCATAGTAAGTGAATTGGTGTTCTGGTTTACTTGTTTGAGTGACTTGGCCCCGGGCTTGGGATTTTCCACTCTTCTGTTAGTTCCTGAAAAAGGCCTTCGTCACCTGTGGTGCCCAGAAGCTGAAGAATAAAATCTCTGGCTATTGTGATGTTCTTTGTGTGCTCCTCTTCAGAGATTATTATTAGTTCTTTGATCAATTCCTTGCCACGTTTAATCCTGTGTCTCAAGTGTAGGTATGTGTTTATGATAATGATTGTCCATTCTACTTTGTTAAAGATGATTGTTGTGGATACTGCCTTTATGGCGCTTGGGGCAGCTATGGATACCTTAATTGAATTGATGGTTCCTATTGTAGAGATTGAGGCATAGATTGTCAGACAGCTCAACCGATGGCCGTATCTGGCTCTCTTTTTTGTGGGAAAGAGTTGTGACGTAAACCCTTCTAGTAATTTGGCTTCTTCCTCTAGGTTTCTTGGAGAAGTATGATGTCAAATGCCTTCAAATAGTTTAATACCTCCGTGTCCTTTGCCTTGCTAGCCAGGCCGTTGATGTTCCAGACGCACATGCAGAACTTTCGTAGCCTGTCCAAAGATGGACTGGTGCAGGGTGTCCCTGTTATTGAGTTTGATTGTTTGCATTAATTGGGTCCAGTTGTTATCTGCTGTATCTAGCTTTGGGTCCTTTAATTCATGGATCCCCCATATTGTACACTGGAGAACTGCTTCATGCTCCTTTTAATATTGATTGATGGTGTGTACATCTTGCAGGCACATTTTGACTGTGTTTCCTGCTAGCAAGGGGTTGGGTAACTGGGCTTTTTATCACAATATAGCCTTATACCCCATCGTTGAAATGTGTTTGCCTCTTTTATGACTATATTGGCTGTCTTGTTTGTTATCCAGTTAGTTTTGGTTGCCTCTGGGCCCTGTCTATTGTCGGCTTGTTTAAACTCATTGAGAGTAGATCTGTTGAGCTCAGATTATCCAGGTTTTTTGATTGTTTGCAACAGTCGTAATATAACTGCCCTATTTAAAATGTCCCCTCTCCCTCTCAATTTGTATTCTGGCAGAAATATAATAGTGTCTGTTGCTCTCAGATCATCTGGTGATCCGCCACTTAGTTGATTTGATACAAGTTCTGATGGCCATTGGAGCAAGGGGTTGACAGTGCAACTTCCTTGAGAGTCAATGGGTATCAGACCTTCGGTCTGATTAAATCTGATTTGGGTGGGCTCTCTTGTGTTCCTTTGGACTGAAGCTCTTAGAGCAGTCGCTGGCTCTCTATATGGTTGTGCGGATACATATTGTGTTGTCCACTGAGAAGGAAGATTGACCATACAGATTTCTTGTGGATCAATTGCTGTCTGATTAGTGAACTGGTTGTTTCCGGTTTGGCTGGCCTCCTTTGGTCCATGTTTCTGGATGCGTCCGGTGTAGTGGTGACCAGGGCAGCAGCTTGCTCCGTTGTTGTTGTCAGGGAGGTTCCCTTGTGGTGGTCTTTTTCTTCTTCCGATGTTTGGGCATTTGTGCCGTGCTCTGTTTGAGTCTGGAATGCTGATGTATGGCGTTCAGCAGTCAAAAAAGGGACCCTGTTGTGTGCATCTTGTGTTTGTTGACTTACTGCCCTTTTGGATTCGCTGTTTAGTTTTTTTGCGGCTGAAGCCTCCAAGATTGTCCTGCCTTCCTGAGCTGAATTTTTTTATTTATTATATATTACAATGCTTGACTTGTGTCGATATGCTTTAGGAGATGACACCTCTCCAGAGGCCATTAAAATATCAAGTTACTGCAACAGGACTGGGTGGGGTATGGGATCCTTAGGGTTCAGAAATCCGCTTGAGGGGAGCTCGCCCTAAGGGAGCCCGTGATAACACTGTGTTCTTGTTCCTACCTTACTTTCTTTGGTGACGGCGGGCTTGTGCGTTCGTTGGATTTATATTGCCAGCTCCTTCTTGAGCTAAAGTACATAACATGGGTTCCTCTGATGCTTGACTCAGGCTCAAGGGGAGGTTCCTTTCGTATCGGGTCCTGCCTCACCTTATATCCTGGCCTGTAGCGCTTTCCTCTTGGTCCATTCAAGCCTTGATAGTGTTGATGATGCTGTTGGGTTTGGTTTTTGTTTTTAAATATGTTAATAGGCTTCCAAGCATAGTTGGGAGGGTGGCTAGGTTCTCCAATACACATGTGCACTCAGGGTATACAATTAGGGAGCTTGGATGGCTGCTTGTCCATGCTTGATAAGGCCATTTAGGTCTGTGAGCTTCTTGTCTATCACTGAGGTGAAGTCTGCTAGAATGTGGAAGTCCAGAAGCTGCATGTCCAGCTTATCTGATTGGTATCGTAGAGCGGGAGCTGATAGGTGCATCGTATTCAATAAGGTTGCCCAGATGGTTTCTGTGGGATGGATTCTTTCCAAGCTGCTTCCGCTTGTGGGTATCACCTTGTGGGGACCAGGAGTGGGCTTTGGAGTGTATGAAGCTACCAGTTCTTCCCATTCCTGAGTTGCGAGAAATGTCATATCAATCTATTCCTTCTGTGTCTTCACTTTGTTGGAGGTCGGAATGAGCAGCATTGGAATTATTCAATTGTGTATGAAAGGCTTTCGGGGTGGTAGACTGCGTGTTCGATGGCTTTAGAGGAGAAAATTTAATTGGTTGTGTGGGGTTCAGGACATACTACCTGGGCCTGAAGCTTGAAAGAGAAAGGTCATTATATTTTCCTGTGTTTGGTTATTTTGGGTGATCCTGGGGGCTTGTATGCATTACTTCCTGTACTTGTTGAAGATCCTCTCGGTAGGGGAACCTTGGTTGTTAGAGTACCTCTTGGTGAACTTTTGTCACTCCCTGCAGATTTATTAGTGAAGCCCCCTTGATCCCCATTCGCATTTGGGCTGTTGCTCCTGTTTGGCATTGTCCTGTTTTTATCTGGTTGGTTAGTCGCCATTTGGGATCCCCCTGTGGGTTATGGAATTGGTCCCCCTCGATGGTGATCAGTTCCCCATTGGTTGTCGCGGCTTTGGAGACCCCTGATGTCCTCACTCTTCGAATAAATTCTTTGCCCGGATATTTCAGGAGCGCAAACTTGCTGTAGATTTTTGGTTGGTATGTACAAATATTTTTATCCAAAGTCGATCAGTTGATTGTTATGAATTCTTCTGTTTTGCTGCATGTTGGATCCGTCCGTTTAAAGCGGCATTTTTTGGCTGCAGTGCTACTGTCATTGCTGCTGCCGCCCAGGTGATTGCTGGTGTCTTCCATGATGGTTGAAGTTCTTGTGCTATGTTTGAAACTGCCTGTCTTTTTGGTTATTTGGGCCTTGTGAGAGGCACTCTCACTCTGCCAAATCTCATACTGATGGTGTCTTATAACGTAGTTTTGCTGCTTTGCTTCTTGTTTATGTCTGGCGCCTTCTATGTGCAGCTGGGTGCTTATATTACTGTGTCCGGTGTTCGATGTCGGCTCGGGTTGGGAGCAGAGACAGGAGCGGGAGCTGTATGGAGGGCTTTGTGAGAGAGAAGCAGAGCAGTGGGTTTTTTAAACTTGTTTTTCTTACAGGCTCCAAGTTTGGGCCCCTCCTTAGAGGTCTTGTTCTATCACTCCTGAGTCCCCTGCAGAGGGCTTGGTAGTTGTTATTTGCTAGCGATAGAGCTTGCACTCCGATGGTCCCGTCACCACCCCTTGTGTCTACTTCAGTTTTCTTGCATTTACTTAATATTGGCCCTGTTCAGGGGGGCAGGGAGAGGGGGGAGGGGGTAGAGGGTTTAGGGGGGGTTGGGCTGCTGGATCTATTGCTCTTTTTTCTCTCTTACGGTACAAAAGGGGGTGGTGATGGATGGAGCATCTGAATCAATCAAACACTCACACCCAGTCAAGAGATCTGGGTTTAATCCATCACCGTTCTTTAGCCCACTCTGCCACCCCAGTTCAGACATGGCTATATGCAAATCAGTCTGACCCTGTGCCTCATGGGAACAGTCCAGCCCGAACTGTCAAGCCATGTCTTCCCTGGACCGGAAACAAGCTTCCGAGGACCGGTTACTGGCATTCCAGCCGTCTTCAGCACGGCTTGCTTGAATCCAGTGGCAAAGTGAGCAAGGGACTAACGTCTGAGCATACCCTGCCACACTGACGGCAGCCAAAAGCGGTACAAAAGGGGGTGGTGATGGACGGAGCATCTGAATCAATCAAACACTCACACCCAGTCAAAAGATCTGGGTTTAATCCATCACCGTTCTTTAGCCCACTCTGCCACCCCAGTTCAGACATGGCTATATGCAAATCAGTCTGACCCTGTGCCTCATAGGAACAGTCCAGCCCGAACTGCCAAGCTATGTCTTCCCTGGACCGGAAACAAGCTTCCGAGGACCGGTTTCTGGCATTCCAGCTGTCTTCAGCCCGGCTTGCTTGAATCCAGTGGCAAAGTGAGCAAGGGACTCATGTCTGAGCATACCCTGCCACACTTATGGCGGCCAAAAGCGGTACAAAAGGGGGTGGTGATGGACAGAGCATCTGAATCAATCAAACACTCACACCCAGTCAAAATATCTGGGTTTAATCCATCACCGTTCTTTAGCCCACTCTGCCACCCCAGTTCAGACATGGCTATATGCAAATCAGTCTGACCCTGTGCCTCATGGGAACAGTCCAGCCCGAACTGCCAAGCCATGTCTTCCCTGGACCGGAAACAAGCTTCCGAGGATCGGTTTCTGGCATTACAGCCGTCTTCAGCCCGGCTTGCTTGAATCCAGTGGCAAAGTGAGCAAGGGACTCACGTCTGAGCATACCCTGCCACACTTATGGCGGCCAAAAGCGGTACAAAAGGGAGTGGTGATCGACGGAGCATCTGAATCAATCAAACACTCACACCCAGTCAAAAGATCTGGGTTTAATCCATCACCATTCTTTAGCCCACTCTGCCATCCCAGTTCAGACATGGCTATATGCAAATCAGTCTGACCCTGTGCCTCATGGGAACAGTCCAGCCCGAACTGCCAAGCCATGTCTTCCCTGGACCGGAAACAAGCTTCCAAGGACCGGTTTCTGGCATTCCAGCCGTCTTCAGCCTGGCTTGCTTGAATCCAGTGGCAAAGTGAGCAAGGGACTCACGTCTGAGCATACCCTGCCACACTTATGGTGGCCAAAAGCGGTACAAAATTGGGTGGTGATGGACGGAGCATCTGAATCAATCAAACACTCACACCCAGTCAAAAGATCTGTGTTTAATCCATCACCGTTCTTTAGCCCACTCTGCCACCCCAGTTCAGATATGGCTATATGCAAATCAGTCTGACCCTGTGCCTCATGGGAACAGTCCAGCCCGAACTGCCAAGCCATGTCTTCCCTGGACCAGAAACAAGCTTCCGAGGACCGGTTTCTGGCATTCCAGCCATCTTCAGCCCGGCTTGCTTGAATTCAGTGGCAAAGTGAGCAAGGGACTCACGTCTGAGCATACCCTGCCACACTTATGGTGGCCAAAAGCGGTACAAAAGGGGGTGGTGATGGACGGAGCATCTGAATCAATCAAACACTCACACCCAGTCAAAAGATCTGGGTTTAATCCATCACCGTGCTTTAGCCCACTCTGCCACCCCAGTTCAGACATGGCTATGTGCAAATCAGTCTGACCCTGTGCCTCATGGGAACAGTCCAGCCCGAACTGCCAAGCCATGTCTTCCCTGGACTGGAAACAAGCTTCCGAGGACCGGTTTCTGGCATTCCAGCCGTCTTGCACAAGTAACCCAGTCTTCTAATCAGGCTTGTCTGCAGGCCCTCCACGTGTGTAAATAGTGCGTGATGCTGCAGGTTTGGGCGAGGCTGGCTGGGGCTAAGCTTGAGTCTCCTACCTCAGCGGACTTGCGTCGTGCTGCAGCGGTGCTCCAGTCTCACTGTCTCACCCCGGGCAGCGGCCAGGTCAGCCCAGTCTGCGGTGGCAGCTTCCAAGCTCAGGTTCTGGGGCGCTCATGTACCTGCACGCCGAGCCGTGCCACCACTCAGGGGACCCAGCTCCGGCTGCTCTCTTGCTCCTCTGTTTCGCTGCTGTAAAGGCAGTACTTCGTTGCCCCGACCACTGGGATTCAGTGTTCCAGCAATCTAATTGCAACAGGAATTCCAGGACCAGCATTTGGCTCAACTCTTCCTATTGATTTATTGGCTTGCCCATCTTTGCATGCTCCACTGCAGCTCTCAAGTATGGGAACTGTCTCTTCGTCAGTGGAGAGTGGCTCGTGATGGCTTGGGAATCTGGTTGCTGCTTCCTCTGCTTTTCGTATTACTGCGTTCTTTGTTTTTGGTGTCACAAGACACAGAGAGAAACTCTAAATGTACACATCCTTTATTTAATCAAAAGCTGGCTTTTTTTTATTACTTTCAACCATGCTGCAGAAAAGCCGTGCTGCTGGACAATATGGCTAAAACTATTGCCAAGACCTATTGGTTTTGCCAATACTTACTCTCCTTTATTGTCATTTCTTAAATAAATGGAAAAGGAGGACAATTGTCCTTTTTATATGATGGCCATTGGGACAGTAAAAAAAATAAAAATAAATGATGGGTTTAGAACATCTAGAAGCTCAAAGGGTTATTATATACCTTTGCAGTTTATTTCAACTACTAAATTGAATAAAAAACATTTTTCTGAAGTTTAAATAAAAAAATATTCTCATCTTAAAACAAGTCAAGAATGTAATTAATTATATTGTAATGAAAATGTAAGCTACATTTTATAAAACATTAAGTTATATTTATTTATATTTTTAACTTTGTTAAATAATGTAATTTGATTTTAAATACATTCTTATGAGCTTTTATTTTAAGACTCTATCTCCATTCTTTTTTATGGGAAGGTGCAGACGTATCAGTTTGTTGAGCATGTGTGGTGCTGGACTGACTTCTGTTTGTTTCTGGCAGCAGTAACATACACATAATTTTGGCTCTGTCCCAAATTTGAGTGGGTGGAGACATATAAGTCCTCATTTTTTAGTTACTTTACACTGTTATTTTCTGAATATCCAAAACGTACACAAGTAAATTACTCACAAGTTTGAGTTACCTTCGTAAATTGCCCTGTGAGGCTTCAGGGGGGGTGTCATAACAAACCACAATTTTATGACCTATTTTGATAAGCAGCTCTCTAAGGACGTGCAATTGAGGGAGCATGAAATAGATATCTAACAATAAAAGCCAGTATGCCTCGTCTCTTGGACCTATTAGCTTTGAAAATACTAGTATTTCACAAATCCTGCGCAGCATCAGTAAAACGCTACATGTGTTCTGCTGAAGCTGTGCAGCATCAGAAAACAAAAATAAGACAAAATAGAGATGCTGTCATTCTACAGGTATGTCCATCTATAATAATGTATTACGGCACATGGGTCATGACATAGGTGTCATACTTAAAACATTTTATTTACTGATCCAAAATGGCAGATACCATTTGAGTCGGAAAATAAAAATATTCTTTATTTTTAGCGAGAAAAAAAGTTCTATATTGCAGACTTGCCCAGCAGCAAACGTCAGATGCTAGGCCTACCAACATTTTTTTTACAAAAAATGTGCTAGACCACAAAAAGTTTAGAGAGCAATAGAGGAGCTGGTGGATGAAGCAATGTTTGGGTGAGATTTAATAAAAATCAAGTGGTCTGGGGGAGGAGGGTTAAAGCAGCACACAATGGAGAGAGCAGTATGGAGTGCTCAGAAGAGTGGGAAAACACATGAGAGAGAGCAGCACAGTAGGAAGAGAGAACCAGGGAACTTTTGTGGGGGTGGTGGGTGTTTGTGAGAGGGAAACATTACACAAGGAAGAGAGCTAGAAAAACATGAACTATTATGGAATGTTGAAAGAAAAAGAAAAACTAGTTCTCCAAATGTGAGAAGTGAAAGAATACAAACCATCCATTCAAAAGGATGGTAAAGAGGCTATGTTGAGGAGGAAGGACAAACAGAAAAAAGGGAAGGGAAGTCATTAAGTAGGAACCAAATCAATAAAAGTGACAATAAAGCCAATGAATGGTACGCAATGGGCAGAATATAGGACCTCTCTAAGTTTGTGGTAAGCCCCCAATAGGTATTTCGCAACAAGACTGTAAGTCTTGTCTGGTAGACAAGACGTAAAACATAGCTCCCTTATGTGGACCTGTACAAGTCAACCAATCGAAAGGATGGTAAAGACCCTATTTTCCAGGGCAGGGACAAAATCAAAACGAGGATCAAAAGCCACAAAAATAGAGGGAAGCAAATTAGGTTGACAAAAAAGGCAACTGATTGTAAACAATGGACATATCTAAATCTCACTGCAAGCATCAGAATTGTCACAACAGGTGTAAGGCTAAACAACACAGATCTAAAACCTGCCTGCTAAAACTAACAATAGGTCTCTGTAGATGAATTTGTGGAAGAAAAGGAAAACGGGTTTAAAGGTGGGCACATGCCAAATCCCTGTAGAATAAAAAAAGGAGAGCGCAAAGGGAGGATTGAGAAAGGATGTAGAAAAGAAACAGAGGGCTGGAGTTTGCATCTTAAGTAAAACAAGCATTGTCAAGCCAATTATTCTGCCTTGACAAGAGTGTCATTTGAATTTTTATAAACATATTCAGTAGGCAAAAGAATTGTATAAGTAAGAAAAAATAAAAAAGTACCACAGTCTGAAGGCTGTGCATACTTTTTTTGTACAAAAGGTACCAAATGGGCAATCGCTAAATAAATCAATTCACCTATCTATCTATCTATCTATCTATCTATCTATCTATCTATCTATCTATCTATCTATCTATCTATCTATCTATCTATCTATCTATCTATCTATCTATCTATCTATCTATCTATCTATCTATCTATCTATCTATCTATCTATCTATCTATCTATCTATCTATCTATCTATCTATCTATCTATCTATCTATCTATCTATCTATCTATCTATCTATCTATCTATCTATCTATCTATCTATCTATCTATCTTTCTATCTATCCATCTATCTATCTATCTATCTATCTATCTATCTATCTATCTATCTATCTATCTATCTATCTATCTATCCATCTATCTATATATCTATCTATCTATCTATCCATCCATCCTTTTATCTATCTATATGGCAATAACCAGTAGGTAGTTATAGTTAGGACCAAAGTATCCATAGGAAAGGCATTTTTTCTTTTGCTAATAACGTTGGCTCCACTTGCCGAATCTCCATGAAAGTTTCCCAAAATACCCTTTTTTGTAATTCAGCTGCTGTGTAATCTAGGGTTACCCATCAAGCGGGGGCAAGGAATAAAAGGGGAGTCTCAAATCATGTTTACGTCTATGGGTATTTTTCACTTTTAGAATACGACTACAGAACGAACTTCTGAACGGAATTCCACCAAATTTGGCAGAAAGCTAGATGTTGGTTTAGAAAGTGTGTTGTAAATCCATTCAGTAGTTTTTGAGATATATATTTAAAAAAATATATAAATATCTTGGGAAGCGAGTCCTTGCAGTGTAATTGTGAATCCTAGTAAAATTTGATTGGCTGTCAACACTAAAACCAGGAACTTTTGCCAGCCATCTTGGGACAGGCTTGAAGCCGAGTCTCAGAAAAAAGTAAAAAAATAAATAAAAAAAAGGCAGGCTAGGAATACCCTGATTCCCCAAACATGATGGAGGCGGTAAAAAGCAGTTTTTTAATTTTGTCTCGGACTCGTGTGTGTATCCGCGAATCTATAGCAACATTTTAAAAAAGCAAGCACAGACTCTCACGCTTGCTTTGGAATAGCCCCTGGCTGGGCCAGATCCATAGGGCATTTGCCATATATAGGAGTGGGGCGCACAGGTCCCCCTCGTTTGGCTATTCAAAGCCACAGGGACCGCCATGTCCCCAGGGCATTGTTAATCATTAATGTGGGGGGCCTACAGGGCGCACCCACAGCCCCAATTACTGCAACCTCCCCGGGGCTAATTGCAATTATTTGGGGGGCCTCATGGACCTCCCCAGCCCCGGGAACCATCACCTCTCCTGGGGTAATTAAGATTATGTAGGGGGCCTCGCGGACCCCACGCAGCCCCAGGGACCACCACCTCCCCGGGGTTAAATTAAACAAAGGACCAAGGCTGTGTGGCCTCCCTCCAGGAGGCCTACATGGCCCTGGGGACTGCCACCCCCCAGAGGAGGCTCCAGCAATGTCCCGGGGTGCCCACGTTGCATTTTGCTGTGGCATGCAATTCAATAGCAAACAGTGCTCCACTTTGAGCAAGCAAGAGCATTTTGCTCTCCCTTACTCAAAGCGGAGTACATTGCTTTTACACACACGAAGGTGCATGTCAGCAGCTCCCTGTGTTAAAAGCAATGCCGGCTCCCTCAAGAAGCG
The DNA here is from genome assembly GCF_964261635.1 of Lissotriton helveticus. NCBI lineage: Eukaryota > Metazoa > Chordata > Amphibia > Caudata > Salamandridae > Lissotriton > Lissotriton helveticus. Next base: position 702,657,523 of record NC_136059.1, on the reverse strand, counting down.
GGTAGCCAGTAAGGACCATGAAGCCATCAGGCTCCCCCGCAATCCCCTATGAAGTGGCCAGACCCCGGGGGATGGTGTCTCCTCCCTTTAAAGTAAATATTTTTTTTTAAGAAAAGGCCAGGCCATGGGTTATGGGGGATGCTTGGCACCATTCCGTTTGAATCAGAAAAAAAGTAAAATAAAGGCCAGTAGATAGGGTCCCAGAGCCAAAATCGTTCAGGATGGGGGGCCGTGTGTCCCCCCTTCTCGATTTTTCATATTAGAAAAATATGTCAGGCCCTGGGGATGGGGTCTCCGGGACCTAAATGGTCCATGAGAGGGGCACCACGAGGACCCCCTTTCTAAAATATTTAAAAAGGGAGAAAAAAATGGCAACTTGCCAGAGACCCTGCCCCTTTCTCCACTACTCTACAAAAGCACCTCCTGGTTGGGGGATGAAGTCCCCTTGGCTGCTGAGTGTCCTTAGGGGCCAATTAGACCTCCTGTTACCTCCTGTAAGACCCACAGAGTGAGATTGCTGAGAGGTGGTTGGAGGTCATGCCTACTTTCTCCACCACTTTGCAACTGCGCCTCTCCGCTCAGTGCTGGTGGGCCTCAGGACTTAGGTGGACACCTTCCCCTAATGAGTAGTACATTAGGAGGTACATTGGCAGAGTGGCTGAGAAAGGAGGTGTGTCCTCTGATGACCTCTCAGCAGTCTACCTGTGTGGGTCTTACTGGAGGTAACAGGAGGGCTAGTTGCCCCCCAAGTACCCTCAAGAGCCATCAGGATTTCATTCCCCAACTAGTTGTGTGCAGGAGACGTTTTTGCAGAGTGGTGGAGAAAAGGGGTGTGGCCACCGAAAACCTCTTATCTAACGCACTGCGTGGGAATTGCTAGAGGTAAGAGGAGGGTATGTTGGCTCCCAAGGGCCTCAATTGCCAAGTGGACTTCACCCCGCTAATAGTGGTGCACCAGGAGGTGCATTTGCAGATTGGAGGAGAAAGAGGGCATGGCCTCCTATCAGGTCTCAACAATCCTGCTGTGTGGGACTTACTGAGGGGGCCAACTACCCCTCCTGCTATCTTCAATAAGTCCCACACAGTGGGAATGCTAAGAGGTCTTCAGAGGCCACACCCCCTCTCTCCACCACTCTGCAAACCCGACTCGTGGTGCACTACTGGTGCACTATTTGTGCTCTACTGGTTGGGGGATGAAGTCCACTTTACTTCTGAGGGACATTGGGGGCCAAGAAGCCCTTCTGGTACCTCCTGTAAGTCCTACGTAGCGGGATTCCTGAGAGCTGGTTGGAAGCCCAGCCTCTTTTCTTCACCACTCTGCAAACGTAACTACTACTTGAAAAAATATAGAAATTTACACACAAAAAAAAGGGACGTATTGTTAGGAATTGGGATTTAAAAAACCTTACAAATTCACTGAAAAAAACTTTATGGTTGGGAATTGTGGTGGTAGTGAGAAAGGGAAACAATGGAGGGGTGCGCTCTTTCTGACAGACTCAGTGTTTCCTTTTCAATCAAACATTTTTTTGGGAGTGGCAGCAAAGTGCACTGTGAGTTTTATTTTTACTTTTCATTTTTGCATCGTGAACACTATATGGACTGGCAATCATGCAACGTTATTTTAGCATCAATTGAAACATGAGTTTTTTCGGTGCCAATAGGCTCTATGTAGAGTATAAAGATGATTCCTTTTCAGTGCCGCGGATTTTAATGTTGACCAACATTTCTCTATTGAATCTTCCCATATGTTTACTAGGTCTTCTACAATCAAGTCTCTCCCCCAGATTTGGTCCACCATCTGAGAACTTTCATCTTCTTCCGTTATAAGGGTCCAATACCATTTTGCTACCTCCTTGTTTATGGGTAAGATTTTTATCATTTCTTTTTCTAAAGTCTTGTTTTCTTTATCATGTGTTGGTATTGTCTTTGCCCAGCTGCTTAGTTGATAAAACTTGAATTTTGATATTGTTCCATTTGAGATCTTATGCATTTCTTCCCATGAAATTAGTGTTGACCCGTTTAGAAGTTGACCCCAGTATTTAATATCGTTTTGTTTAAGGGGGTGGCCATGGCGTCTTTTAAACAGTCCGGAGTTCCGGGAGAATTCCATATTGGTGCCATTGTACTATAATAAGGGATTTTTAGGATTGTTCTAATTTGCATCCAAAGATTGACTGCTTCCTTTAGTATCTTTAGCTTGATTTTCTTGAAGTATTTTTGGTGACCGAATTTAAAAAGAAAGTGGTCCTCAGATTCTGTCATTGCTTGCAGGTGTTCCGGATAATACTGGTGTATTTTTAGAAGAGATCGTATATTTTTAAATTGAAAGGCTCTATAATATTCTGTTAGATCTGGACTAGCTATTCCTCCTTTCTCGTTTTTCCTCCTAAGTTTTTTCCACGATATTCTGGTTCCCTTGGATGCCCATTTAAAACTTGCAAGCTCTCCCTGCAGTTTTTTTAATGTGGCTTTTTTGAATTCCAATGGAATGTTGTTAAACAAAAAGGTATATTTTGGAAGTATAGTCATTTTTATGATGTTAGACCTCCCTATAAAGCTTAGGGGTAGGCTAGACCATACTTTAAGCAGCTTTCTAACCTCTCGGGCCACTCTATTTAGATTGTTTTGTGGTATTTTATCTAACTTTTGATTTACCAAGATGTCCAAATATTTTATCTCTTGTTTTATGTTGGGACTTTTAAAGTGTGTGTTCCATGTCATTATTTCTGTTTTCGTGTGATTGACTGAGTATCCTGAAACTTGGCCAAAGTTTTTAATGATTTTTTCGATAGCTGGTTCAGATTTTACATAATTATCAGTGAATAGCATCAGGTCGTCTGCATAGAGTGCTAACTTTTTTTCCCACCCTTGATATTTGAATGGAGTTATTTCCTTACAGCTCCTGAGTTTGTTTGCTAAGGGTTCTATATATAGGTTAAAAAGCAGGGGAGAGAGTGGGCACCCCTGTCTAGTGCCTCTGCCAATTTTGATGTTACTCGTAAGGCTGCCATTCACCAAGATTCTTGATCTAGGATTTTTATAGATTTCTCCTACTGCGTGTTGGAAGGAGTCTCCTAGATTGTTTATAGTCATTATGCTATTCAGGAATTCCCAGTTTACTCTATCGAATGCCTTAGCGGCATCGATAGTTAGTATTGTGAGAGGGGTATTTTTTGACTTGGCTATATCTATAGCGCTAATGAGTTCGTGTGTCAATTCATGTAATTGTCTTCCTTTTGTGAAGCCCTTTTGATCGAGATGTATGATTTGAGGAGTAAACTTTCCCAACCTTGTTGCTATTATTTTAGTAAATATTTTATAATCTGCATTAAGCAGAGAAATCGGCCGGTATGACTCACATTTTTTGGGATCTTTTCCTGGCTTTAAAACGATTGTTATTACGGCGTCATTCCATGTATCTGGCAACTTTTCCTTTTGTTTGAAGGATAAGTTTATCAGCTCTGTTATATGTGGGACCAGTGTATCCGATAGAGAAAGGTACAGCTCGTTTGGCAGTGCATATGGGCCTGCAGCTTTTCCTTTCTTCAGGGTTTTTATTGTGTTTTTAACCTCGGTTATTGAAATTTCCATATTTAGCTCGTTTTTCTCCTCTTCAGATAATTTTAGCATTGGCATGTCTCTTAAATATTCCTCTATCTGTTCCTTAGATGGGTTGACATCTTCCGTATATAGTTCCGAGAAGAAGGTTGCAAATTCATTTCTGATGTCTTCTTCCACTGTGGTCAAGCTTGCTTGATCTTGTTTTATTAGGGTCTTTACCTTGTTTCTTGCTTTGTCGGTCTTTAACTTCCACGCTAGCCATTTTCCACATCCCTCTCCATATTCATGATTTGCCAGCTTGCTGGCTTCCCACTTAGTTCTTACTCTTTCTTCAAGAATATCATTTAGGGAGTCCTTCTCTCTATGTCTGTCTTTTTGCAAGCTTTCTTTCTTATCTGAGTCTTTTTCCAGTAGTATTTGAGAGTCTAGGGTGTTTATGATTTTTTCTAAATCCGTTATTTCCTGTTTCGTTTTCTTTGATTTATGTGTTCCAAGGCTAAGTAGCTTGCCCCTTAGTACGGCCTTATACGTATCCCATACAATTTGTTTTGATGTTCCTGTTTTATTATTTTCGAAAAAGGTTTCTGTTTCTTCTTTCAGTGCTTGTACAATTTCCTGATCTAAAAAAATGGCTCTTTCCACCGTAAACCTTTTATGTATCTGGGATACCTTAATTTTGTATTGTTAACTGTACGGCGGAATGGTCTGATAGATGGGCTGGAATGTGGCTTATTATTTTACACTTTCAAATAGGCTTCTATCTATTAAGAAGAAATCGATTCTAGATTTATGTCCTAGTTTTTTATTATGTAGTGTGAAGGGTTGGCTCTTATCTCCTTTTTCTTTCCATATATCTGCAAGTTCTAAGTCTCTCTTATAATACCCAATCCACTCCCTCATTTTTGGTAGGTTGGGGAAGTTTGAATTTCTTCCTGGGGGAGACCTATCCGTTTTCGGGTCTAAGATAAGATTAAAGTCTCCTCCTAGAATTACCGGAGTATTGGCTGGTAGCAGATGCGTATACAAATTCTGTAGGGGTTCGGGGTCATCAAGGTTGGGGCCATAGTAGCCTGCTATTGTATAAGCAGTGTTCCCTGGTTTTATTCTTGCTATTGCCCACCTTCCTTTACTGTCGACTTTCAAAAATTCCATAATTGCATTTAGGGATTTTTTAAAAACAATGGCAACTCCTTTGATATTGCACCCTTGGTTTGTGCAGATATGCATATTCACCCATCCTAGGTTTTTCATCATCTGATCCCATTCCTCTTTCAATAGATGTGTCTCCTGTAAAATAATGATTTCGCTTTTCGATGCCTTAAGATATTCTAGGATTTTGTTCCTTCTACTTTTCGTTCTCATGCCATTAACATTCCAGCATAATATTTTTATGTTCCTATTGGTGTCTCCCATTATTATTGTTTATTTTATTAACTTTCTGTTTGCCGATTGGTATCTTTGATAGAGAATTTTGATGTTCCATTCTTTTCCAATTATTTTCATTATTGAGGATTATATTTTTTTGTTTTTTTCCCCATTTTGGACACCGAAAAAACTCTCAAAATTTAAAAATTCAGGAATCAAAAAATGCCCCAAATGTGGGGAAGAAAGGGCAGACGATGTCCATATGTTCTGGAGATGCCCATCCCTGAGAATATACTGGGAAGAATTTGGTAAGACTTTAAACTCGATATTCCAGAAACAACTAAAAGTAAGTACAACTCTTATTCTTTTTGGGATTGGTAATACAATAGAGGAAATTAAATTAACAGTAATGGAAGCAAAGCTACTTTTTGTATTATTGGTGATCACTAGAAGGGAGATCTGCATTAAGTGGATTGGCCCATCACCCCCATCACATGGAGAGTGGTTGAACTCAGCCATTAAGATTAATAAACTAGATAGAAGAGGGAAAACAAGTAAGAGGTTTAAATACTGGGAGATCATGGAAAAACACCTGACCTCTGAGGAAAGGGCAGAACACACAGTCCTATGATTAAAGCGAAAGCATAATCTGGTTAATGAGTATGATACTCATAGAGTAGCCAAGGTGGCTAGCTCCCCTCCCTCGAATACAGATATGTTTATATGTAAATGGCAAAAGGAACTCCTCTGACCGAACAAGAGAAGGGAAAACTCCCCGAACAAGAGAGACCATGGGGCAGTGACGGTACAAAAGCTTCAGAGGCAGAATCCAAATTTTCCATACACATAATCTTTTTTTCGCTATATGAGGATTAAAATAAAAAAAATATATATATCAATTGAAACGAGCCAAGTTATTGCTTTGAATACTGCTGCATTCTTGGTATGGTGGTCTAGAGTAAGGACCATGTGAACACTTGGACTTGAATCATGTACAGAATCAACTCACCTGTGACCAAAGCGCTACGCGACGAAAAGCGTAAGGATAAAGGGTTGTTTCACGCTGCCATGCCACACAGACCAATAAAGCGTCAGTTTGGAAGGATGCCGTAGCGATATATATATGTGTGTGAGTGTGTGTGTGTGTGTGTGTGTGTGTGTGGTTATGTATGTATATATATATATATATATATATATATATATATATATATATATATATATATATATATATATATATATATATATATATATATATATAAAAAACTGACACATTCCTTCTTGGAGTGATGAATTACTGGTGTGTGTGAATACAGTTGTACATTGCTTCACCCCATTTAAACTGACATATGATATAATTGAATGCTGGTGAGGTAATAATCAACAATATAATGTATACATTCATACATAATCTCATGGTGAAGCAGCTTAGCAGAAAAGGTACTGTTTGTGTTGTCACGTGGTGTGAGTGTATACAGGTGTGTTTAGTAGGAAATAGAATACTAAATGAAAGAATACCAAGAGCTCAACATGATTTTATGGCGTACCAGCTTTAGTAAAGAGCTTTTATCGAAAAAATATAGAATTGCATTGACAAAAAGTAGATAAATACTGGTGGGGTTCTCACAGTATAATGGTATGTATGATGTCAGTAAACACTTCGAAAAAAGACATGCTTTGAGGTCGACACAAGATAATAGTTCAAATATACATTCTGATCTAATGTTATTGAAAGTGTAATTCTATGTCCTAAACGCAGATGTCCTGTCAAAGGTACGTTGGGACATAGCTTACAGTAGTTAGTGCTGCAAACACTGTAAGTAATGTATATGCCTGCGGTCAACACTGTCACTACCGACTTGGTCCGCTGCTTCATCAGTGTGGGGATGCATTAATAAATTATAATATTGCCCAATGGCAACTCGACGATCTAAAGAGATCAAACTGGCCTGTTCCAACTGTGTGGAAAAACTGGGGAAGATGAGTGTGATGATACAGTACTGAATTGAAATCTTGCCCTATTGGGCAAGTCCTGGGTCTGAGGACATTGTAAAAACAGAGGGGCATATTAGCAACAACTTGCGATAATTATCGCAAACCGCGCTTAGCGCAATTTTTTTCATCGCCTCCTATCGCTGGATTTTATCGCGGAGATAACGCAGTATTCCAAACGTCTATCTCCACTGCGATAAAATATCCAGCGATAGCAGCGAATCCCATCTATAACGTGAGATTTCCAGTGATAAAAATCCTATCGCTAAGGAAAATCTCGCTAATAGGCAGGTGGGGACTTAGCTGTAGAACCCGCTTCCAATTGACTATTATGGCTAAGTCAAGTTTTTACCAGGTGAAAAATCCTGGCGCTAATCGCGGTTAGCTCACGTTTTTTTATCGCGTTACGGGTATTTCTAATAGGCGATACCTGTGTTAGCGACTGCTTTCAGTTGCTACCATTTTGGGTACACCCACTTTGCATGTCATTAGCGGTAAATATCGCTGACATGCAAAGTTGGCCCCAAACCATTTGCTATCGCCTGGAAGCTGTCGCTAACTCTTGTTAGCGACAGCTTGGTAATTGGCCGCTTAAAAAATCGCTGCTTTATTGTCAAAAAGTGCTGCTAAAATGGCGATACCGCCCTTGCTAATATGTCCCAGAGTTCTCCCTGTGTGGGTGGACTAAGGAAGCATATTTATTTATTTATTTATTTATAAATTTATAAAGCGCCTGGTGACCCGGAGGCATCCCCGCGCTATAAAGTTACAACATCCAAGAGGAGGAGGGGACCGGATGACTATTTAGGGAATAGGAAAGTCTTTAGTTTTTTTCGGAATAGGGCGTGGGAGGGTTCTAGACGCAGGTGGCGAGGCAGTGCGTTCCACCCTGAAGAGGCTTTGACCGAGAAGCGGCGGCCGCCGGTACGAGCCTTCTTAAATTTAGGGACGATGGCCAGATGCTCATCGTCCGAGCGCAAAGACCTTGAGGCTTTGTAAGGGGCGACAAGGTCTTTCAGGGCGGCCGGGCCGGCACCATTAATGAGTTTATGACTGGTGCACATTGCTTTAAACTCAATTCGCATAGAACAACACATGCATCCTGCTGGTTCGTAGATTGACATCAAGTCCAGTAATTAATGTATACTATCTCAGGGGCGTGACCCCATTGCACATACACATGCAGCTAGAAAAATAGAAAAAGTTAAAAAAAAGAATTGAGGTCATAGTAAAAATAAATACAAAATCGAAGGTGCATGTTCTTATCTCTTCTGAGGCATATCACCCAATCAGTGTCTTTGAAGAAAAGGGTAGGGAACTTGTGCTGTTGTCATCAACATACCACAGTGGGCCCCTACCTTTCCTCCTAGAATATAAAAAGACAAAAACAACAAGTTAAATAATTGTTATCAAAATATATAAACACAATCTTAGAGAGACATCCAACAGCAAAGGAGTGGTGAGTAGGCATGGAGAAATACAAAGAGACAAAGAGGATTGTACAGGAGACAGACCTCCTGAAAATACATGCAAAATCCGTCCTTGGGGGAGACAGTGCCTATTCTAGGTTGAAGTGTACCCCCAGTTCCTCATTGAGGTTGAACCCCTGCAGCTTTTGGTTTTGAAATCCAAAATGTTCTTAGATTCCCTCTTCTGAGTCTTTATACCATATCCCCTCCCCTATGATGAGAGGGGACCAGCTCAATGTCAAAGTACATGAGCAGGGAACTGTTGGAAAAATGGTAATCTTAAAAATGTCTGGCAACCGGGAAGTGAGGGTCTGTGTTGTTAACTGCCCTCATGTATTACAGAACTCTTTTCTTAACCATCTGTGTGAGTTTGCAGGGGCAATCATGGATGAAAATGACAAAAGATCACCAATAGAACCCCGGCCTCTCTCCTTTTTTTACCCAGTACCAACTGCACCTGACCAATGGGGTGAGGGTACCAGGGTTACGAACCACGCCCATGGCAGAAGGGAAAATAGAGGGTACAGGACAATGTTAGAATGGGGAGAGATACCGACACAAAACAGGTTTAGTAGTTTAGATCTGGTTGACTGCCTATACTCAAGTATGGAACAAAAACTAACTGAGTTAGTGAGGCAGGGAAAATTGGACCCCATGATTGTAAATGAGATAAGTGGCCATAGCGCTTTGAGGGTTATTTCACAGGAGGGAGATTGTAACTCACACAGTAGTGTGCTAGAAGTACCTATTGGCCAATTGCCTGACACTGCTACGTGCCCGGTGGCTGATTTTGCAAATGAGTTTTCGCCCCAGTTAGGGGTAGATGACGTACAAGGTTCGACAACTTAACACTCAGTATTACAAGTTACATCGGGCTGTAAATAAATTAGCCCATTAACTACTAAGATGGACAAAGCTATTATCAAGCCTACAGTAAAGGGGAACGTTCTAACCGTCCTATCATGGAATATAGCAGGCTTATCAGGCAAACTAGCAGACCCAATGTTTATGCCTTTCATAAATGATTTTTCTATTATCTGTCTTCAAGAGTGTTGGGAGAAGGAAGCCATCCATATGAATGGTTTCCGAACCTTCCACACACCTGCTAAGCACACTATGAGGGGCAGAGACTCTGGAGGTCTCTGTATCTATATATCCAATACAATAGACATTGCTGTAAAGAAGCAGAATTTGGTGTCAACTTACTACCAGACTATGACAATTAATGTGGGAGGGGCTTCAAATATCACTCTAATCAACTTTTATAATAATATCCCAAAGTCGGAACTAACAAAAGTTATTGATGGATCACAATATGCATGAAAAATGCTCCTGACAATATTTCAACGGAGCATTGTATAGTTTGGGCAGGGGATTTTAATTGTTATTTGTGCCCAAATGGTACCACAGGCGTTTGTGGACTAAGAAATCTGGAAGGTCATTTATGTAGTCACTTTTCACACACAGTCACTGGGAGACTCTTTAACACGCTATTGTTCCAACTGGACTTGGGGTTTGCCAATGAACTTTGTTCACCTTAAGTGGATTTTAAACCTACCTTTAACGGCAGGGGATGCAATACATTAATTGATTTTCTCCTGGTATCAAACAGCCATTCTTGTATTGTTTCTGAATTTGAAACAGGAGTTGTTGGACAAAGTGATCATTTTCCAATTAGTCTGTCACTACATTTTATAAACCAAAACAATAGTAAGTCAAAAGATGCCATGGATAATGTATATATCCATAGGCTAGCTTTAGCTAAATTAAATGGCTATTCCATAAAATGGAACAGAGTTGATCCTGTAGATTTTCTCCAGGGTCTAATAAAAAGCCACTATAAAGACTTTGTGCCTTGTCTTATGGAAGAAAATGACCATGCTGCAGTTATTACTGCTTTCCATGACATCTTACAAGAATTGAGCAAGACCTTAACTGGAACTTCGAAAAAACACTCCGGTAAAAAGACTAATGGTTGGTTTGACTTAAACTGTAGGAAGGCGCATAAAGGTCTGATAAATACATTAAAAAGAGAGCCGAAACATCGCCTCGAGATGAGAAAGGCTAGGAAATTGTATCACGCTGCCATAAAAGAAAGGAAAAAGGGGCTGAAACAGGAAGCCTGGCAAACTTTACAACAAGCCTGCGTATCAAAAGATACAACAGGTTTTTGGAAGGCGGTGAATGCACCTTTCTTTGCAGATAGGAACACTGACACTGTCGAGACGGCCATTGATGAGGGCGCCTGGGTAACCTATTTTACTGATTTATATAAAAAAGATGATTCAGCATGGAGCTCCCAGATACTAATCAACCCAATGTCGGACAACAACTTAGAAAGTGCATTTCCATTGGACATGAACTTCACGTTGCCTGAGGTTGTACTGGCAATTACGGAAAGCGCTGCAGGAAAGGCCCCAGGGCCAGACGGGGTCCCTGTGGACATATAAAGGACAAATGTGGACTTATGGGCTCCCCTTCTAACTAACGTTTCAAATAGTTGTAATAAAGAAGGGTTTTTAAATTCTTGGCAGGAGGCAATCGTGGTCAATATTTTCAAGAAGGGGGACCGAAATAATCCTAAATGCTACAGACCCATCTCACTGCTAGACTCCCTGATGAAAGTAGCAGGGCGGGTGATTTTAAACAGACTTCAGATATGGGCAGATGATACAGGAGTATTATTAAAGTTTCAATATGGTTTTAAAGCAGGGTGGGCACGGTAGAACAAGGGTTGAACCTGGCAGTAATGATTGGCAAATATATGATAGCAAAAAAAGGCAATCTTTTTCTAACCTTTGTCGACCTCAGTTCGGAATTTGACTGCCTAAGCCATGACATACTGTGGGACACTCTGTCAGAAATAGGTGTTGATTTTAACATCTTGGCTTTTATAAAGGAATTATACCGGGGAGCGGGTGCCAAAGTACGTTTTGGTAAAAATGGACAATGTACCTCTAAATTCCCAATAAGAAAGGGTGTTCGTCAAGGATGCATCTTGGCACCCTTTTTATTAAATCTCTATATTAATAACGTGGCTACCACCTTATGTGTGAAAAACAGGATTTTGCTCAAATAGGAGGCAGTCCGGCCCCAATTCTACTCTATGCCGATGATGCGGTGCTCACGGCAAGGACCCAGATAGGTCTACAGAAAGTGCTCAGTTCTTTCTCAGATTACATGAGCAAGAGGGGCTTAAAAATTAACATAGGGAAAACCTTCAGTATGTGTTGTACAAACAAAAGAAATACTCATTGCAACGTGTTTCTCGAGAAATCGAAGATAGAATCAACTAAATCTTTCTCCTACCTGGGGATTATCTTTGATAGAAATGGAAGCTGGACTGAGGCCGCAAATGCCAAGAAACTGGCTTTTTCTCGCACGATGGGGGCAGTACAAAAATTTGCAAATAGACTAGGAGGTAGACCAATAAATGTTTTGATGGAAATTTATAAATCTAAGTGTCTATCAACTGTTTTATATGATGCGAGAATATGGGGGCTCGCAGACACTTTAGATATACAGCGATGTGAAAATGCCTTCCTTAGATACTTACTGGCGGCCCCCAAGACAATGTCAACTTATGTGTGTCATAGGGAGTTAAGTTTAGACCATATCACAGACCTTATCAAATTGAGTCCCATACTTTTGTGGCATAAGATTTGGACATCGCTTGAGACGGAACTAAACAGAAATATTATAGAAGACTGTCTCAAGCTTCAGGGGGCCTAAACATTGATTGGTTTATATATGTAAAGGGTTTCCTTAAAGAGATTGGGCATCCTGAATTTTTTCATACTCCATCTAAGTTAGGAAATATTTTGAGAAAAATGCTTAAAGATACCTGCCTTATTTATTTACAAAATAAACGGTGGCAGCTAGAGAGTAAAAAAGTCTCAGTGATTGAAAGTGAAATTATCTCGCAGGTAAAGGGCATCCAGAAATATCTGATACATATTCAAAGTTGTTACAGCAGGATGATATTGACACGCTTCAGGGGGGGAAATCTTTTTAGGTTGATTACATTTCCCGAACTGAACACTTGGTCAAGCGACTTGATACCCTGCCCCTGTGATGACTCGTCAAAGCAGTCACTGATACATTGCACCTTGTTTTGTAAATTTGATACAATGTACAGAATTAAGTATTTAAAACCGTTACTTAAAATATGGGGTTTAAGGCAATGTAAACCGGCATTATTGAAACTAAGGATGCTGGAAGACGAAATGGCCATGTATTTGGTTGCCACGTTTTTAAAAAATGTAATTAGATGTAGGTTGTCTATGAACTGAAGAAATATAGGACTGTAAAATGAGGTTTTTTAAAACCTTTTGGGAATTCAGTTTTGAGAAATGATAATTATGTATTTTTATGCTGTGCTTTTATGATTTTCTATCATGAAATCGAATAAAGCTATTTTCTGATTCTGATTCTGACAAAAGTGGAACTGCATGTGAGGAACTGCATAATCTTTCCTGAAGTATTGTATCCTGTGGAGTATTCCTTTTTCATGAAGCTATTCCTGCAAGCTTTACAGTGACCACATGGAAAGAACCCCTCAAGGTTGTGCTCCCTCACCTTCTCAAATGAAAAAGAACAATTGATGGACAGAAGCAGAACAATGTCATACATTCACCCCAGTACAAAGATCTGGGCCTAAATCCATCGTTTTTTTGCTCACCATGCCATTCCAGTTTAGACTTAGCCATATGCAAATCAGTCTTGACCCTGCGCCCAATGGGAACAGTCCAGCCCGAACTGCCAGGCCAGGTCCTCCCTGGACTGGAAACAAGCATCAAAGGACCAGTTTCGGGCGTTAAGCCCTCATCAGCCAGGATAGCTTGACTCCAGTGGCATGGAGAGCACGGGACCCACATCTGCGCATACCCATCCCTCTCGGGGTGACAAATGCAAAAAAACAATTGATGGACAGAATGCAGACCTAGCCATATGCAAACCAGTATTGATTCTGGGCCCAATGGGAGCAGTCCAACCCAATCCTGGGTGATGCCCTGAAACCGGTCCCAGGATGGTTGTTTCCGGTCCAGGGAGGACCTGGTTTTGCAGTTCGGCTAGACTGTTTTCACAAGGAACAGGGTCAAGACTGATTTGCATATGGCCGGGTCAAAACTGGGGTGGTGTGGTGAGCAAAAGAATGATGGATTAAACCCAGATCCTTGTGACTAGGGTTGAATGTTTGCATTGTCCAGCATTCCGTCCATCAATTGTTTATTTTGTATATGTCCCCATAAGTGGGAAGGGTATGCTCAGACTTGAGTCCGTGCTCACTACACCACTGGATTCAAGCTAGCCTTGCTGATGAAGGGGGATTCCCTGAAACCGGTCCCAGGATGCTTGTTTCTGGTCCAGGGAGGACCTGGCTTGGCAGTTCGGGCTGGACTATTCCCACAAGGAACAGGGTTAAGACTGTTTGCATATGGCTGGGTCCAAACTGGGTTGGTGTGGTGAGCAAAAGAATGATGGATTAAACCCAGATCTTTGTGACTGGGGGTGAATGTTTGCCCTGTCCAGCATTCCGTCCATTAATTGTTTCTTTTGTATATGTTGCCCTAAGTGGGAAGGGTATGCCCAGACATGGGTCTCGTGCTCACTACACCACTGTTTTCAAGCTAGCCTGCCTGATGAAGGGTGATGACCTGAAACCGGTGCAAGGATGCTTGTTTCCGGTCCAGGGAGAACATGACTTGACAGTTCGGGCTGACTGATTTGCATATGGCTGGGTCCAAACTTGGGTGGTGTGGTGAGCAAAAGAATGGTGGATTAAACCCAGATCCTTGTGACTGGGGTTAAATGTTTGCATTGTCCAGCATTTCGCCCATCTATTGTTTCTTTTGTATATGTCGTCCTAAGTGGGAAGGGTAAGCTCAGATGTGGGTCCGTGCTCACTACACCACTGGATTCAAGCTAGCCTGGCTGATGAAGGGTGATGCCCTGAAACGGGTCGCAGTATGCTGGTTTCCGGCCCAGAGAGGACCTGGCTTGGCAGTTCGGGCTGGACTGTTTCCACAAGGAACAGGGTCAAGACTGATTTGCATATGGCTGGGTCCAAACTGGGGTGAGCAAAAGAATGACGGAATAAACCCAGATACTTGTGACTAGGGTTGAATGTTTGCATTGTCCAGCATTCCGTCCATCAATTGTTTCTTTTGCATATGTCGCCCTGGGTAAACAGACATAATATCGATTTCAAAATATCGACTGGACATAATATCGAGTTCAGAATATAGACTGGACAAAATATCGACTTGACAGAATATAGACATCAAAAATATCGTTTTTAAGGTAAGTAATGTAATATCGAATGTTAAAAATATAGATAGTTAGAATATCGAAGTATATAATATAGGTAATTAAAAATATCTAATTTTTAATAGTATCTAATTTTTTATAATGTTTTTTATGTTAATATATGTGTGAAAATTGTGTATTTATGTTGTAATTAATTTAAAAAAATGAAATTTGTTTTTTATTTATTGCGTAATTAAATTCTGTAGCGGGTTGTGGGTTTATAGGGGAATAGGGTGGGAAGTAATTTAATTATAATTAATTAAATATGTAAATTTAATTATTGGTATTAATTTTTAATTAATTATTAATTAATTTATATTTGGTAAATAATTACATTTTAATTGGCAATTAATTTTAATGAATTGAATATATGCTAATTATGTTAATTTTACTAATTTATTTTCCGTAGCGGGTTGTGGGTTTATAGGGGAATTGGGTGGGAAGTAATTTAAATAAAATTAATTAAATATGTTAAAAAAAGTATTGGTATTTTTTTAGAATTAATTGTTAATTAAAAATTTATGGGTAATTAATTAATTTTTAATTGGCAATTATTTTTATTTAATTGATTAATTGCTTATTATGTTAATTTTACTTATTTATTTTCAGTAGCGGGTTCTGGGTTTATAGGGGAATAGGGTGGGAAGTAATTTATTAATAATTAATTAAATAATTCAATTTATTTAATTGTATTTAATTAGAAAAAATTGATAAATACGTTTTAATTGTTAATTAAATAAATTTTAATTTGTAATTAATTTGGATTAATAGGTAAGAAATAATAATAATTAATTTTAATTTGTAATTTTAATTGATTAATTGTTATATTAAAATAAATTGGTAATTACTTTAAAATAATTTGTTATAGATATTAATTTATATATTTTTTAAATAATATATGAAGTATTTAATTTCCCTACTGTTGCACACTCTGGAGTGGGAATAGTAATTTTTACCCCTACGCTATCCAATGCTTTCCCTACTGTTGCACTCTTTGGAGTGGGAATAGTAATTTTTACCCCAACGCTATCCAATGCTTTCCCTACTGTTGCACTCTTTGGAGTGGGAATAGTAATTTTAACCCCTACGCTATCCAACGCTTTCCCTACTGTTGCACTCTTTGGAGTGGGAATAGTAATTTTTACCCCTACGCTATCCAACGCTTTCCCCACTGTTGCACCCACTGGAGTGGGAATAGTAAATTTAACTCTACGCTATCCAACGCTTTCCCTACTGTTGCACCCACTGGAGTGGGAATAGTAATTTTTACCCCTAGGCTATCCAACGCTTTCTCTACTGTTGCACCCACTGGAGTGGGAATAGTAATTTTTACCCCTACGCTATCCAACGCTTTCCCTACTGTTGCACTCACTGGAGTGGGAATAGTAATTTTTACCCCTACGCTATCCAACGCTATCCCTACTGTTGCACTCTTTGGAGTGGGTATAGTAATTTTTATCCCTATGCTATCCAACGCTTTCCCTACTGTTGCACCCACTGGAGTGGGAATAGTAATTTTACCTCTACACTATCCAACGCTTTCCCTACTGTTGCACTCACTGGAGTAGGAATAATAATTTTAACCCCTACGCTATCCAATGCTTTCCCTACTGCTGCACCCACTGGAGTGGGAATAGTAATTTTTACCTCTACGCTATCCAACGCTTTCCCTACTGTTGCACCCACTGGAGTGGGAATAGTAATTTTTACCCCTACGCTATCCAACGCTTTCCCTACTGTTGCACCCACTGGAGTGGGAATAGTAATTTTTACCGCTACGCTATCCAACCCTTTCCCTACTGTTGCACCCACTGGAGTGGGAATAGTAATTTTTACCTCTACGCTATCCAACGCTTTCCCTACTGTTGCACCCACTGGAGTGGGAATAGTAATTTTAACTCTACGCTATCCAACGCTTTCCCTACTGTTGCACCCACTGGAGTGGGAATAGTAATTTTTACCCCTACGCTATCCAACGCTTTCCCTACTGTTGCACTTACTGGAGTGGGAATAGTAATTTTTACCCCTACGCTATCCAAAGCTTTCCCTACTGTTGCACTCTTTGGAGTGGGAATATTAATATTTACCCCTACGCTATCCAACGCTTTCCCTAGTATTGCACTCACTGGAGTGGGAATAGTAATTTTTACCCCTACGCTATCCAACGCTTTACCTACTGTTGCACTCTCTGGAGTGGGAATAGTAATTTTTACACTTACGCTATCCTACGGTAATAATATTGATTATTATTTAATTATATTATGTTACTCTATATATATGTTTTAACAAATATGATTGTAATTTTTTTTATAACTTTCATTAATTATTTAAATATTATAAGGTAATTTAAGTATTTTAAGTATATTTTAGTAATTAATTTTGAAAATTAATTTAATTTAACACTGTTTTTAATAAAGTCGATATTTTAATTAACTATATTTTTGTAAACGATATTTTGTAGTCGATATTTTTGTACTTACCTGTTTGTAGATACAAACTCGATATTCTGTCTGTCGATATTTTGTCAACGATATTTTTTCAACTCGATATTATGTCCCTCGATATTTTTTCAGTGATCCGTCGCCCTGAGTGGGAAGGGTATACTCAGACTTGGGTCCGTGCTTACTACACCACTGGATTCAAGCTAGCCTTGCTGATGAAGGGTGATTTCCTGAAACCGGTCCCAGGATGTTTGTTTCCGGTCCAGGGAGGACCTGGCTTGGCAGTTCCGGCTGGACTATTCCCAAAAGGAACAGGATCAAGACTGATTTGCATATGGCTGGGTCCAAACTGGGTTGGTGTTGTGAGCAAAAGAATGATGGATTAAACCCAGATCTTTGTGACTGGGGGTGAATGTTTGCCTTGTCCAGCATTCCGTCCATTAATTGTTTATTTTGTGTATGTCACCCTAAGTGGGAAGGGTATGCTCAGACATGGGTCTCGTGCTCACTACACCACTGTTTCAAGCCAGCCTGACTGATGAAGGGTGATGACCTGAAACCGATCCCAGGATGCTTGTTTCCGGTCCAGGGAGGACATGGCTTGGCAGTTCGGGCTGACTGATTTGCGGATGGCTGGGTTCAAACTGGGGTGGTGTGGTGAGCAAAAGAATGGTGGATTAAACCCAGATCCTTGTGACTGGGGTTGAATGTTTGCATTGTCTAGCATTTCGTCCATCTATTGTTTCTTTTTTATGTGTCGCCCTAAGTTGGAAGGGTATGCTCAGATGTGGGTCCGTGTTCACTACATCACTGGATTCAAGCTAGCCTGGCTGATGAAGGGTGATGCCCTGAAACTGGTCCCAGGATGCTTTTTTCCGGTCCAGGTAGGACCTGGCTTGACAGTTCAGCCTGGACTGTTCCCACAAGGAACAGGGTCAAGACTGATTTGCATATGGCTGGGTCCAAACTGGGGTGGTGTGGTTAGCAAAAGAATGATGGATTAAACCTAGATTCTTGTGACTGGGGGTGAATGTTTGGATTGTCCAGCATTCCGTCCATCAATTATTTCTTTTGTATTAGTCGTCCTAAGTGGGAAGGTTATGCCCAGACGTGGGTCCCATGCTCACTATACCACTGGATTCAAACTAGCCTTGCTGATGAAGGATGATTCCCTGAAACCGGTCCAAGGATACTTGTTTTTGGTCCAGGGAGGACCTAGCTTGGCAGTTCGGCTGGACTATTCCCACAAGGACCAGGGTCAAGACCGATTTGCATATGGCTGGGTCCAATCTGGGTTGGTGTGGTGAGCAAAAGAATGATGGATTAAACCCAGGTCCTTGTGACTGGGGGTGAATGTTTGCATTGTCCAGCATTCCGTCCATTAATTGTTTCTTTTGTATATGTCGCCCTAAGTGGGAAAGGTATGCCCAGACATGGGTCCCGTGCTCACGACACCACTGTTTTCAAGCTAGCCTTGCTGATGAAGGGTGATGCCCTGAAACTGGTCCCAGGATGCTTGTTTCCGGTCCAGGGATAACCTGGCTTGCCAGTTCGGGCTGACGGATTTGCATATGGCTGGGTCCAAACTGGAGTGGTGTGGTGAGCAAAAGAATGATGGATTAAAGCCAGATCCTTGTGACTGGGGTTGAATGTTTGCATTGTCCAGCATTTTGTCCATCAATTGTTTCTTTTGTATATATGTCGCCCTAAGTGGGAAGGGTATGCTCAGATGTGGGTCCGGTGCTCACAACACCACTGGATTCAAGCTAGCCTGGCTGATGAAGGGTGATTCCCTGAAACCTGTCCAAGGATGTTTGTTTCCGGTCCAGGAAGGACCTGGCTTGGAAGTTCGGGCTGGACTGTTCTCACAAGGAAAAGGGTCAAGACTGATTTGCATATGACTGGGTCCAAACTGAGGTGGTGTGGTGAGCAAAAGAATGATGTATGATGTATTAAACCCAGATCCTTGTGACTGGGGGTGAATGTTTTCATTGTCCAGCATTCCATCCATCAATTGTTTCTTTTGTATATGTTGCCCTAAGTGGGAAGGGTATGCCGAGAAGTGGGTCCCGTGCTCACATCACCACTGTATTCAAGCTAGCCTGGCTGATGAAGGGTGATGCCCTAAAACGGGTCCCAGGATTCTTGTTTCCCATCGAGGGAGAACCTGGCTCGGCAGTTCGGGCTTGACTGGGGCTCGGGCTTGAGTGGAGAAGCGTGGCTCAGTGGTTAGAGGCGGCAGACCTGGAAGCTGAAATCGGCCGTGGACCAGGGTTTGATTCCCCGCCTCGGCGGGTCTCGGGCTCAAAATTCCACAGACTCGACAATTCTCGCTCTGGTGCCTACTCGACTCATGGGGTCACACTCTGCGACTCTGGGCAATAGCTTGCTTAATCTCCACTACGGCCCCTCGCGGCGGGATGCCTGGCTTTCACCTTGTGGATATCCTGCCGGGGTATCTCACAGGGGAATACCAGGACAGGTTCCCTAAGCAAGCGCCTTGATACCTTCGGGTGATACGCGCGCTATATAAGTCGCAATACATACTGTTCCAACAAGCAACAGGGTCAAGACTGATTTTCCTATGACTGGGTCCAAACTGGGGTGGTGTGGTGAGCAAAAGAATGATGGATAAAACCCAGATCCTTGTGACTGGGGTGAATGTTTGCATTGTCCAGCATTCTGTCCATCAATGGTTTCTTTTGTATATGTTGTCCTAAGTGGGAAAGGTATGCCCAGATGTGGGTCCTGTGCTCACTACACCACTGGATTCAAGCTAGCCTGGCTGATGAAGGGTGATGCCCTGAAACCAGTCTCAGAATGCTTGTTTCCGGTCCAGGGAGGATCTGGCTTGGCAGTTCGGGCTGGACTGTTCCCACAAGATACAGGGCCAAGACTGATTTGCATATGGCTGGGTCCAAACTGGGGTGGTGTGGTGAGCAATAGATGATGTATTAAACCCAGATCCTTGTGACTGGGGTTGAATGTTTGCATTGTCTAGCATTCCATCCATCAATGGTTTCTTTTGTATCTCTCACCTTCTCAGCCACTGTTCTGTTGCTATGTAAAAGTGTCCCTCAGGCTCCACCCCTTCCTATAGATGATTTTGGGTATCTCCTGGATGGTGTGCCCTATGATCGAATCGCTTCCTAGGATGTCACAGTTTTTTAGTTAGGATTTTCTGTTTGTCTTTGGAGTTGTTATATATAACTATAATCCTGGTCTCATTCTCAATTTGCTCAGAGATCTCAGGAGGGGAATCGCTCAGAGGGCTAGCCCTTGTCATCCTATTGGCTCTTTCCATCGCTTTTTTGAGTACTGAGGAGGGATAACCCCTTTCGCTAAACCTAGAGATCACAGTGGCTTGTTCAGCCAGGAAACCCTTGTCTGTGTTACAATTGCATTTTGCCCTCAGCAGCTCCCCATATGGGATGCTCCATTTGGAATTATCAGGATGGCTACTGAGGGCATGTAAAAGGCTATAGCCCGCAGCAGTTTTGTGAAAGAGTTTGGTCTGTATCCTTTAGTTTTTTATTTCAATCCTTATGTTATGTAATCTACACAATGTCTGCTCATGTTATGGGAGAGTATGAGTTCGTGGGTATTCTGGTTAAGTTTGTCAAATGCATATTTCTCAGTTCCCTTCCAGATAATGAACAAGTTGTCAATGGACCGGTGCCAAAGGATGATGTGTTCAGTCTGTGGAAAGCCTTCAATGTCCCCAAAAATGTCCTCTTCCCAAAGGCCCAGGAATAGGTTGGCAAAACCCGGGGCAAAATAGGTTCCCATCGCGGTCCCCAGGACCTGTTGCTAAAGGGACCCATCAAAAAGTAACATTTTATTCTGCAGGCAATATTTCAGCATTTCCAAAATCATGGTAGTGTGTTAAAAAAACATATGTCCGTTGCATGAAAAGTGTCGACATGTCTTGATCCCATGGTCATTCTCAATCACAGTGTACAAGCAATTTACATCTAGTGGAATCAGTAGCAAATCATTTTCCCACTGGGTACCCTCTAATTCCCCCAGCAAATATTTGGTGTCTAAAGTTTTATGGAAGATTCATGACTGGTTCCCTTAGGAAATGGTCAACATATTTAAAAACATTCTCTAAAGCACTCCCCCTCAATGATACGATTGGTCTGTCAAGGGGACTGGCGTTATTCTTGTGTACCTTGGAGAGGAGATAGAGTACAGGGAGCAATTTCAAAAAGCAGTACACTTCCCATTCCAGTATGCCCTTGTGCCTCCAGTCGATCAGATGTCCCCAAATTCCAATTACACTATTGGTATATATTTCTCTGTTTATACTAATCTAGAGTCATTCAATTGTCCTTTGGCTTCGTTGACATACATTTCTCCTGTCATGAGTGCTATATTACCGCCCTTGTCTGCTGGACCTATGATAATATAAGTGTCTTTAGATTAGGATTTTTTGGCTTGCTTTTGCGCATTAGACAGGTTGGCTTAAAAATTACTTTTTATCCAGGTTTTATCCTGGTCCCCGACTCATTGGCCCTCTTCCTTTGGTCCCCCTCCCCTACCGGTCTCCTCCGTCCGTACCCTGGGCATCAAGGTCAGTCATGACCTTACCATGCATGCCCAAGTCAGCTCCGTCGTTTCCTCTTGTTTTCTTTCCCTCCGCCTCATCCGGAAAATCTCCCGGTATTTCTCCACAGATGCCCTCAAATCCATAGTCCTGGCCCTCATCACCTCTCGTCTCGACTATGGGAATGGCCTCTACGTGGGCATACCTGCCTACGAAATCAGACGTTTACAGGCCATTCAAAATCAGGCGGCCCGCATTATTCTCCGCCTTCCCAAATTTTCCCACATCACACCCGCACTCAAGTCCCTCCACTGGCTCCCAGTGCACTTTAGATCCTTCTTTAAATTGGCTTGCCTGGCCTTCCGGGCCTTTACTCATTCAGCCCCTCTCTTTATTATTTCTTTGATCACCCCTTACACCCCGTCCCGTACTCTTCGCTCCTCTTCTCTTTCCCTTCTCCAAGTCCCCCGTTTCCGTAAATCCAGAACTGGGGGCACCCATTTCTCGGTTCTTGCTCCTCAGTTCTGGAACAGTCTCCCTCTCTCTATTCGTTCTATCCCTATCTATGCTTCTTTCCGCAAAGCCCTGAAAACGTTCCTGTTTACTCAGGCATACCCCTGCTAGTCCCTCTGGTTTCTTTGTAGAGTCCGGCTCAGCTCTCAGCGCCAGGAAGCCGCTTGGCCACAGTGCGCTTTAGCAAGTTTCTTTTTCATTTCATTTCATTTTGTGTCTGAATTTGATGAAATATTTTGTAACAGTATGATGAAATGTGTTAATGCAGGTATCGCAACGTCTTCACGAAAATAAAATATTAAAGAAACTAAAAACAACACTTATTAATCCACTGAAGTAACTACACGCTTATAAAAATACACCTTATATAGCCATTTTAAATAGAAAATACAATATACAAAACTTAAAAAGTCAATAAAAAAATCATAGCTTACATGGACATTATAGTTGGGAAGTAGAATTTAAAAAACCTTAGAAATTCACTGAAAAAAACAAAGGTTACAGGGACATTATAGTTAGGAAATAGAATTTAAAAAACCTTAAAAATTGACTGACAAAAACAAAGTTTACAGAGATGTTATAGTTAATCTGATATTTCACTCATACAAAACCAGAGAAATTCAGCAGGTATAATTAGCTGAGCTAACTATAACTCACGTCCCCACAATGCACTGATTATGACCTCACATATTAAATCCCTCATGACATGTCAGGCCTTTTTTGAATGGGGAGTGGGCCAGTCGGCCCCTCCTACCAGGCTGATATTTTTCCCGGGGACCACATCCCAGCCTCGATTTTGGGTGCCCTGGTCCCACCCAAGGCATCCACTCATGACTGCTAAGAACTGTGGGGGGAGCCTCAAGGACAACACAGTTCCTTCTGGCTCCCTGCCTCCTGCACTAGCCGGCATTGCTTTCACCGAGAGGGAGCTGCTAATCATGCAGCTCCCTCTCTGTGAAACAATTCTGCTCTGCTTTCAGCATATGTAATACACTTGCTGGAAGCGGAGCATTTGCTATGGCTTATCGGAACAGGAAAGCTCCCACCAGGCCATAGCAAACAGCTATGTCTTAGGGATGGGCACCCCAGGACAAAGCAGCAGCTAGCCCAGAGGAGTGGTGATCCACTGGGCCATCTATGGCTCCAGAAGGGGGGACCATGTAGGCCCCCTCCTTTCTTTGAATTTGCCCCAGATAGGTGGCCGTACCCGGTGCTGCAAGGGTGGTCTGCGCGCCCCCCCACATTCATTGAAATTAAATCCCTAGGGAGATGGCAGCCCTCGGGTTGTGGGGAGTCTATGTGGTCCCTACATTGTTTTCAGGAAAAGCACCGGGGATGTGGAATCCTGGGGCTGGGGTACCAAGAGGCCCCCCCCAGTTAAAAATAAATGAGCTGTGGGAGCTGGTGGTCGCCGGGGCTGGGGGCTCCAAGAGGCCCGCCCAGTTAGAAATAAATGAGCCTTGGGAGCTGGGGATCGCCGGGGCAGCAGGGGAAGCCTCCCCCGCATTTATCTATAAAGAAGCCCCAGTTAGATGGCGTTCCCTGGGGCAATAATAAACCCCCGGAAGGGGACATGCTCCACCGTCCCTTATTCTAAAAATGCCCCTGGGACCTGGCTGATCTGGGGCCCATAACTAAGGAAGCGCAGGAGGCCGTACTTTGATTTTTTTAAAATTGTAGGCGAGATCTGTAGATCCCCGTGAAAACCTTTTTAAAAATATGCTTTTTTGGCCTTAAGGGGTCCCTGTGGGACCACCCAAGATGCCTAGGATGGTCTGAGTATTTCTACTCTTCCCCCTTTTCTTTATTTAAAGTTTTTTCTGGGACTCGGCTTAAGCCAAGTCCCAAGATGGCTGCCAACACTTGATGGTTTGAAATGTTGGCAAGCAATCAGATCTCAGCACGAGGTTGGGTAATGTTTCCTTCAGTGCGCTACTCAGTTCAAATTGCAGTTTTAATGAAAATTGTCTGGTTTTAAAATTATTTTGAAGTTTGTAGGATATTATATCACATCAGCACTGCGTAAATGATTAAGACTTCAAAATAGTTTTTTAACTGGACTGGTTTAAATAAAGCTGCAATTTGAACTGGGTACTAATGCACTGAATGAAATGGATTCATCATGAGTGCAGTGTGTTGGGAGCACAATTATGTTTTATTTTCCAGTCACTGGACAGTTGGAAGTGATATGTGAATATAATCTAGTGCACTGTGATACTTGTATGCTTTGAAAGCTACAGTCACGTAACGGTCTGGTTAAGAAGCACAAAGTCACTTTGTACACATATTTCTACCTCATATCTCTCTTATATATATATATACGCAGTGTATGCCCTTAAATGCCCATGTGACAAGTTCTATATTGGGATGACGACTAAAAAAGCAAAACTGCGGGCACTTGAACATCTTCGTGCCATTAAAAATGCGAATCCACAATATCCTGTGGCCAGACATTTTGCAGCTGAACATCAACAAAACCCCAATCTGGTAAAATTCTATGTCATTGACTGTGTGACGAGGAATGAAAGGGGTGGTAACAGGCTACTAGAGTTGCGCAAACTGGAATCCAAATACATCATCCGGTATAATACCATACAGCCCTTTGGACATAATATGGGGGAAGAACTATCAGTACATTTACAATCATAAAATGTAATTTGTCTGCTTTCCTATAAATTGCATTCTGTTCGTTTTTAATATATTTTTTATACTTTGTACGTGACGTATTGATTAGATCGAGTAAATCTCTGATGCATTGTCCTTTGAATTTGAAATTGCAGGTATGCTGAAAACACACAAAATAATTGGAACAAGCGTGCCCACTGGGGCTAGACACCTTCAAGTATGAACTGTGGACTGGTGTTCCTATATTTAAGGAACAGGTTATTAATCATGTGGCCCACTAGGGCAAGATATTAGCACTCATGAACTTGTGGACACTGCTTCAACCCATTTATGAGAGGAAACATCTCTTGTAGCAAGTGGTTTTGAAAAAGCCCTTTTGAATTCAAATGGTATTTTTTTCATGAAATGTCCTGTCTTTGCAATTTTGGTTTAAATTACTAATTGTGAAAGCGGATTTATTTTCAGGTTTGTTCCAATACTGAAATGTGTTTATTATAACAGCAACCATCTATTGGTAAACGAGGGACTGTGAATACTACATAGTAACTCTTTCATGTTCTTTTGTCACGTGCACGTAAGAAAACATGTCTGTATCACTTTAAAAATGGAATGGCCACCAAAACATTTTACCCGTGAGCAAGAGGTGCAAGCCTCGAAACGCGTAGGGTTTATCCGTGTGCCAATAAATATAGCACTTTGAACCAACATTTGGGCCCCGGCTCTGGTGTGTTGCTGATTTACGAGCTCTTTACGACCAGGAGTGTGTGGATATATATATATATATATATATATATATATATATATATATATATATATATATATATTCACTGAAAAACCATAGGTTTCAGGAGTTATATAGTTAGGAATTCGTTTTTAAAAAACCTTTGAAATTCACTCAAAAAACTATAGGTTTTAGTGGTGTTATAGTTAGCTGGACATTTTACTCATACAAAACCAATGAAATTGCTCCTATATAGTTAGTTGTACTACCTATATTTCGCGCACCCGCAATCCACTGCTGATGATGTCACATATTAGATCATTCATGACATGGTCAGTGACATCACTGATGACATCTCAAATGACATCACTGATGACATTACTGATGACATCATCCACGTGACAATCACATACACAGTGAATTTCAAAGGTTTTTTAAATGCTGATTCCTAACTATATAAGGCCTGAAACCTATGGTTTTTTCAGTGAATTTCAAAGGTTTTTTAAATGCTAATTCCTAACTATATAAGGCCTGAAACCTATGGTTTTTTCAGTGAATTTCAAAGGTTTTTTTAATGCTAATTCCTAACTATATAAGGCATGAAACCTATGGTTTTTTCTGTGTTTTAAAAAAAAAAATTGATTGGTTAACTGGCTTATTAAGTGTATCTTAGTGAATACATATATTAGCGAGTAATGTTTAAATATTTAAATATATGCATGAGTGATGTAATATGTGACGTCATCAGCAGTGCATTGCAGACGTGCAAGTTATAGTGAGTCCAACTAACTATAACGTGGGAATTTCAATGGTTTTATGCGAGTAACATTTCCAGCTAACTATAACTAGTGTGAAACCTATGGTTTTTTCAGTGAATTTCAAAGGTTTTTTAAATGCTAATTCCTAACTATAACTGGTGTGTAACCTATGGTTTTTTCAGTGAATATATATATAAATAAAATTTCTATGGCAAAATAAAACCCCTCATTTTTTTCCTTTTCAAATTAAATGTATTAAGTGTTTCCACTTTATTCCAATCAAGATGACTTCAGGTGTGCCATACTTTTGTCATAAGTAAGAATGTTAGCGTTCTAGTTGTTCTTTAGAACACTCTGGGACATTCTGTCATTGGGCTATAGTTGGGCTACATCTGGCTGATATTTGGGCTACATTTGGTTTTTCTTGTCTCTGGTGGCCATCTTTGGGCTACATTGGGCTACATTGGGCTACATTGGGCTACATTTGGGCTCTAACATATATATAGCCCAATGTAGGCCAATATATATTTTTTCAAAGTTAATTTTCGTAAAAACCACTGGAGCACATATCTTGAGACATAGCAAAGTCACATCGGGCTACCAGTCCCTACAATTTTCCAAGTTTGGTGGAAAACCATTCAGCCGTTCGGGCTAAAAGTGAGTCCAACCGCCCTATGGAAATTAACATGGGGAAAACACGTTTTGGGACCCCCCTTTTATCTCGGCCCCCGCTTGACGAATCCCCCCCAAACTTTCAGGGAGGGAGCGAAGCGGCGCGAGGCAAAGTTAAGGAAAATTTCAGGAAGATTCCTCAACCGGCGCCAAAGTTATTCTCAATAGAATGTTGCAATTTCCCTATGGAAAACAATCCTAACTATATGTACCTACTGGCCAGTAGGTAATATATATATATATATGTGACCAAGCTCCGTTCGCGGAGCGAAACGCGTCAGGGAGAGCACTTGCTCTGCTATTCTGCAATAAATTCTTCTGCACTGCTACACTCCATGGTGTTTGGCGTCTCTTACTTGATTAAAAAGTGAGAGGAGTTGTTGAAGAGAAGGAGGTCCGTGCCCGGCTTTGACCGCAGTCATCGGCGGTCGGGATTTCTTTGATATATATATATAGGTGGTGGCAGCACCTGGCTCAAATATAAAGGATTTTTTAAATGCTCCACGTGTAGGGCGTGCAAATTTGGAGTTAACACCACTCACTACAGCACTCCTTTCTGTCCCATTAGGAAGGCCATTCGGGGCAATTTTAATTGTCACAGCGAGTTTGCTATATACGTCCTGACTTGCACCTGTGGTCTGCGATATATGGGCAGCACTAAGCTACAGGTGCATGTCAGGATTTTGCAACACTTGCGTGCAATAGTGAACAACGACAATACATACCCCGTGGCACGCCACTTCAAATCAACACATAATAATGATCTGTCACAGTTGACTTATTTCGTTATAGATGTAGTGGCCCCTCTCAACCGTGGAGGTGATAGAGAGGGACTTCTAAGAAGAAGGGAGACAGAGTACATAGTGGAGCTGGATAGTAAATATCCCAATGGGCTTAATACAACTGAAGATTTGCATCATCTTTTATGAATCGTGCGCAGTATGTATATAGTGACGTATATAGAAAATATGAAATAAATCCTGATGAGGATTTTTTATTTTCTTTGTTCTTCAAGGGCCGGTATGGATTCAAGATCACTATATCCAATATAAGAAAAATTAAGGCAAGAAGTTGTACATATGGGGAAGTAATGATTCAACCATATCTTTCGAGATAATGAACTGATAACAAGCTGAAAATACGGTTAAATTCTCTTCAAACGACTATGTACATATTTAAAAAAAAGTAAAAAGTCACATTTTTTGTCAATTACCAAACACAAAGATTTTTTTGTACTTTGTTGTTTTTTTAAGTGTCTCAATCACTAATATATGTATTATCACTTAGGGTTTGAGTATGGACTATAGGGGAAATGTGAAAAAAGCCAATTTATGATAAATAGTTTTTGTTCTCTTATATCCAATAGATAAAGACCAACAGTCAACAACTTTTCTATTGTACATATTTGTAGATATTGTATATGTTATGTAATTATGTATATATAGGAATCACATATATATATTTTTTTATATATATATATATATTTTTGTATTTGTACAGAGAGTTTGTTTATATTGTGGGGTTGTTGTTCTGATTGGGTCTGTAGGAGTTGATATTTTAACCCTTATATGATGGATTGGACAATGAGTGTCTTATGAGAGCATTTTGGCTTATTGCATTTATGCAGTTATATATTTCCTTTTTTCCTTTTCTCCTGTTTATCAATGGTAAGGAAGGTGGGTGTCGTGAAGTATTTTATTTATGTTCATGCACCATGTGACTCACTTTGGAGGTGGAGCACTGCAAAGAGAAAATGTATTTAAAAAAATGCTGACCAGGTGTCTGGTGTGTGATCAAGAGCACGAGTTGCTCGAAACGCGTCGCCTGAGAGGAAAATAAAATCTACCTGACTGCAGCCTGGGGTCCGTGTCTTCTGTCGCTGAATGTTTGCAGTGCTGAGGACTTGGTTTTTATATATATATACATATATATATATTATCTACTTTATACATATATATATAGATTTTTTCCCTATGGGATTTTTGAAAATTCTATGTCTAATAACTTTGGCGTTTGTGGACGGAATTGGCTGAAATTTTCAGGAAAATGGCACATTTTGTTTCTGAGCAGCCCTTGAAAATTTGGGGGGGGTTCGTCAAGGCGGGGCCGAGAAAAAAGGTGGGTCCCAAAACGTGTTTTTAACATTGAGTTTTCCATAGGGCGGTTGGCCTCACTTTTAGCCCGAACGGCTGAATGGATTTGCACGAAACTTGGCAAAATTGTAGGGACTGGTAGCCCGATGTGCCTTTTGTAGGTCTCAATATATGTGCCTCAGTGGATTTTGAGAAATTAACGTTCAAAAAAAGATATATATCTGTAACAGCGGACCGGGCAGCGCTCCGGTTCGCGGACTTTACGCGGTACGGAGCTTTGTGAAGCGAAGCTGATTGGTTCTCCGGCGTCTGTAAACATTCCAAACAGTCCGTAGCGGCCGCCATCTTGTCTCTCGGTAGGATCGAGAGACAAGCGGAGGCCAAACCGAAGGGGCAAATGACCATAAGGGGGCATAGTAGATCCTCCCTGACCCTTTAGGTTTGATGTGGAGGTTTTAAAAGGGCCCCGCGGGGCAAAAATAAATAAATAATAATAATCGAACGGCTGAATGGATTTGCACGAAACTTGGCAAAATTGTAGGGACTGGTAGCCCGATGTGCCTTTGCTAGGTCTCAATATATGTGCTCCAGTGGATTTTGAGAAATTAACGTTCAAAAAAAGATATATATCTGTAACAGCGCTCCGCTTCGCGTACTTTTCGCATTACGGAGCTTTGCGAAGCTGATTGGTTCTTCGGCGTCTGTAAACATTCCAAACAGTCCGTAGCGGCCGCCATCTTGTCTCTCGGTAGGATCGAGAGACAAGAGGAGGCCAAAGCGAAGGGGCAAATGACCATAAGGGGGCATAGTAGATCCTCCCTGACCCCCTAGGTTTGATATGGAGGCTTTAAAAGGGTCTCGCAGGGCAAAAAAAAAAATTATCGTTTTTTTTAGTTTTTTTGCGTGGAGTGCGCCCGGTTCGCGAACCGGGAAGCGTTCTGGGGAGCGTACTTTCTTGAAAATTAGTGAAAAAAGTTAGACTAAAATAATAATTGTGAGTGATCAGATGTAGGGTAGCTCTGAGAAGAGCTTTTGGGTTTATGATACATTTAGGTACTTATAAGTAGGTACCAATGCACAGTCTTAAATTCAGAGTGAAAATTCTGTTGCCCTCATCTGAGAAGTGAACTCCAACTCCTCTGTAGATATCTTGCATGTATTAACGCAAGTTATTGTTGTACAGGGAGCCCATTCCATGGTCTCTCATGTAAGCTGAAACAGATTTGTTTACATGCTTCCTCGATTTCTCAATTTGTGGACAAAATTGGTTCGACCACCTCCATTTTTGTCTTTGGCATATATTTGAATATACCAAGGCAGTCTGAGGAAAAAGTGCCATCAATTGCTCAAAGGTGTCCTTTAAAAGCATTTCCAGACCTACCCCAGTCAAAGTGCCCAAATCCTTACCTCCACAGTGCACAATTAACAGGTCAGGTTTTGGCAAATGCATAAAGGTTTTCACGAATGGTATCAATTGGTGACATTTTAATCCTCTGTGACCAAACCACTTAATTTCCACATCTTGTAAATTGAGGTTAGGTAAATTCCTGTTTTCAGCGTACCTCTGAGCCCAATAGATGTAACTATGTCCAACAATCCAGACAGAAAACATGGCGAGAGAAGGTTCTCCTGCAGTCAGATGAAGTGTGGCAATGAAATGGCAGTTGAAAAAATGAGAGTGTAAAATGAAAAAAACTGAGGAGTTTCTGTGTTAATGAAGCAGTAAGAGTGATTGGTGGATTTTGATTGCTGAAAACAGAAAGTTAGGGTGCATGGATGAGTTCGTTGAAAGATGTATTTTGAGTGGCGAAGAAAAAATCATTAAATGAAAGTATGCACTGGATATGCAGGAGCACTGAGAGTTCAGAGTTCAATTGCAACATTGTTGTGTGAACTTGGAAACACCAGAGGTCTTGCAAGAGGTGGTTGCTATGCAGAAAAAGCAGAGAGGGGGCAGAGGGGGGAAGGGTTTTGATTTGAAAAAAAGTGAGGGAAGAGTTTTGATTGGGTGACATGAGAGATATGTGTGAAGAATTACAGAATTTCTGTGCTTTTGATAGCTGCAGACTCTGGAGTGCATACCTTTTGCTCTGCTGAAGACAAATTGGTGTGTTTCTGAGACTGTTTTGAAACTCAAAGTATTTGCTAAGGTGAGAAAAGATTTCTTTAATTTAGATAGAAAATAGTGTGCTTTAAGGAGAAAATTATGAAGAAAGTTGTGTTTTTCAAATGTTGGTTTGTCTGAAGTGTTTTACAAATAGATTTTGTTTCTTTGAGAAATTGTAATTGGAGAAAATGTGAAGTATTAGTACTGACGGGGTTTTTATGTGCATAGGAGCTGTGGAGTGTTTTCAAATTATGACTTGTAAATCGTTTTTGAGGAAAAGCAATGGTTTTAATATTTATGACAAGGACATAATGGTGTATGCTTCTTTATAAGGCAATTGAGAGTCTCTGATGTTATTTTTCCCATTTCAATGTAAGAAGTTTCTCTGTGGAGCAAATTGCTTGTAAATATGCTCCCATCTGTGCATGGCAAATTTAGATTTTGAATGTTTGCGTTACATAGGCATGTTAAAGGTGACCGAAACATGCTGCAAAGGCAATCAAAAAACGCATTCATGTGTCTTAAGGACATTTTAAGTCATTTCCCCATGTGGAGTGTTTTTAAATTATGACTTGAAAATCGTTTTTGGGGAAAATGAAGGCTTTTAAAATTTATGACAAGGACATAATGGTGTATGCTTCTTTATAAGGCATTTCAGTGTCTCTGATGTTATTTTTCCAATATTAAATTAAAAGACCTTTCCCCGTGGAGCAAATTCCTTGTAAATATGCTCCCACCTGTGCATGGTAAATTTAGATTTTGACTGTTTGAGTTACATAGTCATGTTAAAAGTGACCCAAAAAAGTTGCAAAGGCTTTAAAAAAAGACTTTCATGTGTCTTGAGGACATTTTAAGTCATTTCCCCGTGGGCAGTGTTTTCAAATTATGAGTTGAAAATCGTTTTTGAGGTAAAGGAATGTTTTCAAAATGTATGTGCGCCATATGCCCCCAAATTTCTTTTTCAGGGGTGCAGCAGGGTGTTCTTGAGACACCCCTGCACCCTCGGAAAAATTAGTAATTTGCGATGAGGTAATTGCTAATCGCAAATTGCACCTTCATTCGTATGGGCCTCCTGCTCCATGGAAATGAATGGGTAATTTGTAATTAGCAAATAGCTCATCGCAAACTAGGAATGGTAAAGAATCGCTATTTATTCCTTAAAGTTCGCTATTTAGGAAATGCAAAAAACTTTGATGATACATATGGCGGTTCATCTCTAACAAGATAAGAAGCATAGGGATAGATTTATGATGACTGGCGCATCACCAGGGATGTGTTAGTCATCCTGTGCCGCTGTTCCGCCACCTATGGTATGCTGCATTTACAATGCGGCGCATCATGGGGCAAAAACAGCACAGATGCGTGACGTATCTGTGCCGTAAAGGTGGCGCATTGCTGGAGTTGTATCGCAAGTGTGATGAAGCTCCAGCAAGGCTCAGGGGTGCCCCTGTCGCAGGGTTTCTGTTCTCACACAGAACTGTGCACAGAGGATTGGAACCTCGGCGAATTAGGGTGCCCCAAAACTCACCTTAGTAATCAAAAAACGCTTAGCAAGCTAGGTACAGTGTCACATTGGATATAACAAACTCTCAATGTTTAGACAATCCAGAATATGAACTTATAGTACCTCAGGATACGTGCAACTCATGAACACTCGGTCTTTATATAGTTCTTAGAAACCAGAACATGGAGTTAAGAAGAACACATGTGTATTTGAAATGTTTATTTACTAATGCCGTCTTCTCAGGCGTAGTATCTTAGATTATACAAGTACACATATTATCAGTAGCAAAATTACCAGTATAGTTAGTAGTACATAAAAAGCGAATGGTGACAGTATGTTAACATGCTGTAAATGAATAAGAGTTAGCAACACTTATAAGCAGCCGCGGGCCGTGGAGGGAGTTACGGTGGGGCAGGGAGGCGGGGAGGGGGAGGGGCAGGGTGGAGAGGGCTCCACCCTGCCCCTCCCCCTCCCCGCCTCCCTGCCCCACCGTAACTCCCTCCACGGCCCGCGGCTGCTTATATCTCACCCTCCCTAATACACATATTATATTATTTGCTAAGAAGGTCTCTTTGTGTTGGTTTAGGGCGTGCCCATACTTTAGTGTCTTAGATTTGAAGGAATCACATCAGCATACACCAGCTCTCCCTTCATGTGAACCGCATCAAGTGTTGTGTATGTGTGTTCGGCAAAGCAATATAAAACCCGCCTCATGTCGTGGAGATCAGACCTCATAACAATTCTGTATCGTGTTGTTCTTGAAACTTCAGCACTCGCTGTACAGATATAGTTTAACAAGCAAAGCAGATAGTAGAGCAATAACATATTATTCTCATGTAAACCACGATGAACTACTAGGTTGAAAGCTAAAGCAACAACTAAGTGTCGTGTGCAGAAGTTGCAAAAAAGGAAAAATGGCGTTTAAACCGGTAATGAGCCCATGCTATCTTAACACGGTGTAAAGATATCCAGGATCTAGATGACACCTCCCCATGATCCGGAAACAAACTGAATAAGATAATAGAAGTGCCATCTCATGAGAGCAGATTGCAACTTTATATGTGGACGGTCCGCAAGGTAAAACATTAAAAACTAGGAAAATTTAATGCTAAAGAAAAATAAAACAGCCAACTACTTTATCGAGGCTTAAGCCAATAGGCAAGCTAAATAATAAAAACTTTACAAATAAGTCAATGAATTGTCAATGAAATGCTAGTACTCAGCATATCAAACATGAAAAAGGTCTATGACATAACTGTGTATGCAAAATAAGCTGCAACAGCCTCCAATAGGAAGTCACCGTCTTCATCCGAAAAGAGTTCAGCCATCCAATTTAAAAGCGGAAAAGAACATACGTGCTCTCCCAGCACCGGATCCTCTATCACCATCAGAGGACAGCTCGGTGGGTTTTCAAGAAAGCTCTGTTCCAAGAAAGACTGTGTTGCCACCAGTAAATTCCAGGGACCAATTAGTCCATGCATCAATGCCACAGCCATAATCCTTTCGCCAGGACAAACCAACTCGTGAGTAATGATAGGAGTCATCAGCTGATTAAAGTCGACGTCAGGAGAAACCGGTCCGCAGAGACACAAATCAATGGCCCAATCGAAATCACAGGTCAGGCAGTGAAATACAGGCTGGACACAGGTGAAGTAGGAGAATCGAAAAGATAATCCATATGCCGTGCTTAATATCGCCAACGGCATTGTGCCATAATATTCAAGCATGCGATTGCGGAACAGCGTCAGCAGCTGCAGGGCGGGAGCTTGCACAGGAGGGACATCCATATTTAAAAATGTAAAAAAGCACAAGAGCGTCCGCTGGTAATGCAAGTAAAAATGGGAATCCACCAAGCACAGTGGAAAAAAAGGAATGAAAGAAAGCAGGGATGACTCCAAAGATTTTCTCAAATGAAGTCACGAGACCACTGGTAACAACTTTAAAAAAGTGCGCCAGGCCCTTTGTGGAGGACGCGTTAAAGATAGTCCGAACCATCTTGCTGAAATGGAAAGGCGAATCAGTATTTAAAAGGGTCTGCACCTCTGTACGGGTGTTCGCTATGTGAAGCACGAAAGTTTCACGGGCCGAACTCAAGGCCACCTCTCTCTGAGACAAAAGAGCTCTTATTCTTGCCATGCCGTTGAAATCTGCTCCCAAGGTTGGTATTTGTGGCCAGATTGAAAACTCCCTATGTTCATGTGTGGGAGGAAATAGAACATTTCTGCAGCAAATAACCCGTTCACTTACTGTTACGATAAAAGGAATACTTTTAATTAACCCAGAACAATCTTCATTATTGAGCATCAAATAACTACCATTTTCCAACAACTTGAACGTGGGGATGATAGCAGGAACTGGCATGCCTTGCAACACGCAAGCCATATTTGGTCGGTGTTTGTTGCATGAACCGTGTAACTGTATGTGCCTACACATTAGTGAATGATCTGGCGTCTCAGTGCATTCCTCTCCATTCAGATAAACTTCTTGATCATCTTTGAAACATCTGTATGTGTATGGAAGCGACCAGACCTCATGAAGAAAACCACTACCTAAAGGTTCATAACGACCTATTGGTATATATTTCATACAATTTGACAACTTATATAAAGCAAAAGGCAGCGTTATTAAACCGTGGATAAGGCACGTTGCCAAAGCAGCCAACCTTTTGGATTTATACTGGAAATGTTAAAGGAAGAATTATGGAGTAGGGCCTGTAAATCTTTAATGGACAACCGAGTAAAATTACTCCAACCATCATATTCCTCTAACTCCGGGATAGTAGGGGTGTTTAATTTTTTAGAAGTAGCCAATCCAAAGCATTTGGTCTGGGAAATTGTTTCATTCACAAACAACATATGATTTGGGATGAGACATGCACGGTGCAAAGCCTCAGTGCCTTGTACCTGCCAGGTTCGTGAACCCCAAACTGATGTAGATCCTGGATATCTTTACACTGTGTTAAGTTAGCATGGGCTCATTACTGGTTTAAACGCCATTTTTCCTTTTTTGCAACTTCTGCACACGACACTTAGTTGTTGCTTTAGCTTTCAGCCTACCTGCGTCAACATCTATGCCTGCTTCAAGCAGGCGCAGGGTTTTGATGCAGCTTTGTCCTATCTGATTGTAAATGCGGCACACCGTGGGTGGCAGAGCAGCGGTGCACGTTAACTGGTGCATCTCTGGGGATGTGCTAGTTAATATAAATCTGCCCCTTTACATTTAATTATGTGCAGGGGACACAGAGTCGGTGAGGTTTATCCAAGGTTAAGAAGAGATGAGTCCTGTTCAGTGAAAAATTGGAGATAGGCTTCACCTCCTCACAGCCGCGGGCCGTGGAGGGAGTTACGGTGGGGCAGGGAGGCGGGGAGGGGGAGGGGCAGGGTGGAGGGACCTAAAAACTGGCATATGGATAATTGCAGGTAAGTACACAATTTAATTATTTAAACGAAATTCGTAGCGCGCACAGCATCGCATTTTGCGATGCTGTGCGCGCTACGAAATTCGTTTGTAATTGACTTTTGGTTTTTTTTTTTTTTTTTTTTTTTTAATATGTATTTCATTGTATAATGTATTTCCTGGTGCAAATTGATTTTGTATAATGTTTTTAATAAATTGTTGTTTTTATACTAGCAGAAATTTATGTCTCTCAAGTGTTGTGTGACGTACAGATAGGGTGCTTACACTGACTGATTATTTGTAATAGGGTGTCTTGACATATTTGTAGTCTCTGTTCGCGTAGATAACCTGCTAGCCACTGGGCCTAGGTTACCTTACGCCTTAGGATATATTTCCTCCAATTAGGGACTTCTTGTTGTTGTGTACTATTTACCCTGTCCCCGAAACGGTCTTCAGGGTACCTCCCTCCTTGTGTTGTGAGCCTATGGAACTATAAACATTTATTTTATAAATTTATAATAAAT
Organism: Lissotriton helveticus; assembly: GCF_964261635.1. Lineage (NCBI taxonomy): Eukaryota > Metazoa > Chordata > Amphibia > Caudata > Salamandridae > Lissotriton > Lissotriton helveticus. The sequence goes on along the minus strand of NC_136059.1, from coordinate 702,620,927 downwards.
AAAAAGTAAATATGTAAACCGTTTAATTTAAAAATAAAGACACCTTCAAAAACAGGTTATGTGTAGTGTCTTCAATAAAATATTAAAATATGGTCATAAAATTAGATCAGATTCATATATAAAACAGCACAGGTAAAATGAATATAAATTCCATTTCTTTTCTGCTATTTCTGTATTCTAAATTTGCCATGTACAAAAAATTCTTCTATGTAAAAATGTTAAGTAGTGTGTTAAGTTTTTGATGACTGTTATTAATTTACTGTTGGGTAATAGTGGTTAATAACATTTTTTATTATATTTTACCACAGATTCAACTGCAGATTATTTCAAGATTTCAGGATGCCAAGCAAAGAAAGAGTGAGAAAGGCTGCAAAACGTCAAAGACAGCAGGTGAATGAAAAAAAGCAGCAGTCCTCTAACAAAAAGATTTGTCAAGTCACCAAGAAAGCACCGGGTAAGAGTACAAAAACATTCATAAGAAATATCTGTAGTAAAAAAAATATTACTACAGAAAATGTTTCAGTCCAGAAAAGGAGAAGCAATTCAAACGGTAAGGAAAGGCCAGTGAGAAATGTTACTGCTAGAGTAAGAGATAACTCTATGCATGAAAGTAGAAGGAAACAACAGTTTAGGGACATTCGTAAACGAATGTTCCGCAACAGGATAATTGGCAATTTGTTAAAAAATATTAAGAAAGGTCAACAGAAAGTGGTTTTTTATAAGAGAAAAAAAATAGTTGAGAAAGTTATTGATCAGGCATTTGAAATTAAACGTAAGTTATTTATTTTGACAATCAATAGAATTAGGAAGCTAAACAAGGCAATTTATGATTTCAAAAGAAATAGTAGATGGAAGAGAATAGTTAATCGGAGTAATTTTTGTGAAGTTTTTTCTGGAGAATGGATGCATAGTTCAAGCTCTGAGGCATTTTTTAATGAGGAGAGTTATTTCCAGGATAATGATTTGGTGCATGCAGTTGACACCAGTGGTCGAGCTTATGAAGTGAAAGATGGTTGTCCAGTTGAAAAAGAAAAACTTGTGACAACAGAGATAGAAGAGGTGTTAGGTAATGAGGTTTTAGGGAGACGTCCTAAGGGTCCTGTGTACACCTGGAAGTGTAGTAGTATTTGCAGTGTACGACAGGATTCCATCAATTTGCTTTGTGATTTTATACGGTCATTTAATAAGAAAAGTTTGAAGCAGAAAATGAAGTTGTTGCAAGAATTAGATCCTTGCAGAGTGAGAGAAGTGATAGGTTTGCATGGTCATTCACTGGCTTGTCTTTCCAGGAGAGTATGCCAGAGTGTTTTTCATCATTTCAGGATGCTAGCAGTGCATCATAATAAAGTGAGGAAATTAGTTAGAATGTTGTATTATGCTAAGAGTCCAGCAATTATGCTTAAACAATTATGCGCTGCTCTTTTGCATGGTTCTGAAATAGATGTGAAGAATATATGTGAAGAAATTGAGTTTTGTTACTTTGGAAGTAAAGAGGAGAATGTTGAAATTGACCAAGAAGAAGAGAGTAATGTGGAAGATAGTGTACAGGTTTCCAGTACAGATAATTTCCAGAGGGAAATTGCGACGTTTGAGGTGAAATCAAGTGAGAGGCCAAATTTCACTTGTGTGTGTTGTCGACGCACTTATTATAAGAATCAGACTAAGTTAGTGGATTTATATGGAAAAAGTGAAAGGGAAAATAATAGTGAATGGAAGGATTTTACAACATACTTGATGGTAGAAAATTGTTTTGATTTGGGATTGGATCAACGTGTGTGTACTTATTGTTGTAACAAATTAAATCAAAACCAGATGCCTGCTAGAGCAGTTCATAATAATCTGGAATTGGTTGAGATTCCTTCTGAATTGAAGGATTTAAATACTTATGAATCTATTTTGATTCAAAGTATCCATCCCTTTCAGGCTATTGTAAGAATGGAGCCAAAGACAGGGAAATTGCCTCCATCAGATTTACAGAGAGGATTAAAGGGAAGAGTTGTTTATTTGCCTCTAGATTTGAAGAAAAACATTAACACAATTGGAGTAGAAAAAGTGGAAGAGGAACCTCTTGTTATCTTAGTTAATGGGGTTCCGACAAAGAATAAGAAAATATGGCAAGATTTAGTAGATGTTAGGAAAGTCAAAAGGGCAACATTGTATTTGAAAAAATATAATAAATACTATAAAAATGTATATGTTGCAGAAGAGGAAGTAAGTGAGGAAGAGGATAGCGATTTGTGTGCTGGTCAAATTGAGAAAGTAGAACCCTGTACTAGTGAAGAAATATATGAACATTATAGTGTTCATCCTTTGCATTCCAAGGAAGTCATGGGGTTGTTTCATTATTGAGTTGTTTCAAATGAAACAAGCGAAAGGGAGTCCCATTAGTGTTTGGGAGGAAAGTTTGGAAGCTCGGTGTTTCCCACAGCTTTTTCCAACAGGTCAGGGAGGAAGATATGATGAGCGACCTCATCAAATTCCTGCTTCTGAATACCGGACTTTGCGATTGTATGCAGGAGATCCTAGGTTTCGACAATGCATTCCTTATTTGTTTCATCTCCTGTTTGAAAGCGATCTGTCTGGACTGTCATATGCAGTGAACCACATCTTGAAAAGTGGTATACACATGCAAAACATCTCGGCAAGTGACTTTATGGATAAAGTCAATGTCCAAGACAGTATTTTGGATTCTCACCTGATTAATCTCATGGCGTGTCAGCGTGGTACTAATGAGTACTGGTACCGTCGTCATGGTGATTTAAAATGTATGCTGAGGAACTTAGGAACTCCCACATGGTTCCTCACTTTGAGCTGTGCTGAGTATGGCTGGGAAGACTTACTTGAATTTCTACGAGAGGCAAATGCTAACGTAGAAAACATCGAATTCAAGACACCCGGAGAACTGTGCTCTTTGGATCCAGTCAATGTATGTAGGTACTTCAATCATAGATTTGAAGGTATGATGTCTTTCATCATGAATAAGAAGAATCCACCTCTTGGAGAGGTGTTGGATTTCTTCTGGAGGAAGGAGTACCAAGCAAGAGGTGCTCCTCATATACATATGTTGCTGTGGATCAAGGATGCACCTAAATTTGGAACGGATGCAGAAGACTCAGTGATGAGTTTCATAGAACAGTATTCTACGTGTGCTGTTCCAAACGCAAAGGAGAAAAAAAGCCTAAGAGAAAAAGTTCTACGTTTCCAAAGCCATCGATGTGGAAAGTACTGTCGTCGTAAATTCCGGAACAAAGACAAGTTCTACACCAAATGTCGTTTCGGCTTTCCACGACCGGTGATTTCTAAAGGAAGAGTGAACAGTTTGATGTCTTCGCTGCGACATAATGTGATGAAGAAATCACCTAAAAACACATACAATTTGAAGAGGAACGAAGAGTCTAAGTACATCAACGACTACAACCCGGTGATTTTGTCCATGTGGAATGCTAACATGGATATACAGTTTGTGGCTGATAACTGTATGGCTGTGGCTCGGTATGTGACATCTTACATCACCAAAAAAGAGAGGACAGAATTGAAGGATATGTGGGAGGACATTTCCCATGAAAAGAGCCTCAGCAAGAAGTTGTACAGTTTCAGTCTGAAGATGTTGTCGCATCGAGAAATTGGAGCTTACGAATGTTCTGACCGGTTGTCTTCAGCAACTCTCTATGCCAAGTCCAGGAGTATCGTTTGGGCGAGTGTTGGTCTTGCTGCAACGCGTAATCGAGTTCTCAAACCTGTGCGGGAAATTCAGTATTTGGCGGAAAAGGAGCCAAACAGTACCGACATTTTGAAGACCAACATGTTGGATACATATTATCCAAATCGAAGCAGTCACCTCGAGAATGTTTGTCTGTATGAGGTTCTGCAAAATTACATATTCAAGAGGAACATCAAAGAAGATACTGAGAAAGGAGTGTATGCTGTAATAGGAAGTGAGGGATGTCTGGTCAAGCAAAGAAAATGCCACTTGATAAACCATCGAAAATTGAGTGGCGAATCTCCTGAAAAAAAGGAGTTTTTCTATTTAGCACTTTTGCAACTTTTTAAGCCTTGGCGTGCAGAAGAGGAACTGCTTGGAGATTTCCTTTGTTACGAAGACTCATTCAATGCTGCCAAGGAGACCATAGAATGTCCTGCTTTTCCCAAATATGTAGAAATGTTGAATGTGGAAATTGAGCAGGAAGCAACGATTGCAGCCGAGATTGCCAGAGACAGTTCTCAGGACAGTCAGAGTTCTGCTTCATTGAGTCAGGATCCACTAGGAGGACCTCTTATCGAAAATGAAGCTGCCACTGCTATGAATGAAGTGGAAAGAGCCATGGCACATGCTCAGGAGGATGTGGTTAACTTAGAAGAGTTGGAAAGACAACTCAACGTTGAGCAGAGGAAAATATATGACGAACTTACCATGCAAATTGATCATGGATTAAGTCATGACAAGAAAGAGTGCTCATGTACGTCGTTGAAGCCTGTCCGACTGTACGTGAGTGGAGAAGCGGGAACTGGAAAAAGTTTCCTTATTAAAGCAATTTCATGTTATTTGCAGGAAAGGACAGAGTCATCGCTGTCTTGTGTTGTCACCGCTCCAACTGGACTGGCAGCACATAACATTAAAGGGATTACTTTACATCGTTTACTGATGCTGCCAGTGGAGCATGACAACAAATTAGAATATCACAAGCTATCTGGAGATGCTTGTTTTGAAGTTTCAAGAGTCTTGAGGAAAATGAAACTTCTTATCATTGACGAAGTAAGCATGGTTTCCAATGTCATGCTTGCCTTTGTGCATTTGAGAATGCAAGAAGTTCTCAAAACAGAGTATGATGTGTTATTTGGTGGCAAACACATCATTGTTTTCGGAGATCTTCTGCAGCTGACATCAGTGAAAGGGCAACCTGTGTTCAAAATGCTCACGCATGAAGATACCAGGAAGTGCTTAGGGAGCATTGGCAACGTTAATATATGGTTAAACTTCAATTATGCTGAACTGCATGAAAATATGCGTCAGGCAAAGGATGAAGTTTACAAGACTATTCTACAAGATGTTAGAATTGGAAAAGTGACCGAGCATGGGAAAGAAGCTTTACATGCACGATTACTGACAAATTTATATCCAGACGAAGATGTTGTGCCTGAGAATATTTTTCAGAAAATTACTGAGAAAAAATCTGGAATATGTTTGATGCCAACTCTTGCAGAATGTGCCAAATTCAACAACAAAATGTTGCATTTAGAAAAGCAAGAGATTGTGAAACTGGAAGCTATTGACAGAGTAGAGCATATGGGATCAACAATTATTTTGTCTGAGAATCTGAAAACAAAATTGGATTCATTAGAGAAGAGTATATCTAAAACTGCGGGTTTTGAAAAGACTCTGAATGTGTGCTTGAACTGCCGTATAATTTTAAGAAGGAATTTACATGTTGAAAGAGGTCTGGTAAATGGATCAATGGGTAATGTTGTTGATTTTGTGAAATACAGAAATAGAGATGGAATTGAATTTTTTAAAATTAAATTTGATGGCATTGAGGAAGTACAGCTAATTGGTCGTTGTTCTGCTAGATTTTTGCTTGTAAAAGACTTATATGTTCGTCGTAAGCAGTTTCCTGTTTGCTTGGCATATGCGGCGACAATCCATAAATCGCAAGGTTTAAGTGTAGACTGTGCATTGGTGAATATTGGCAGTTCTGTGTTCAAGGAGGGTATGGCATATGTGGCATTGTCACGAGTTAGAACTTTATCGGGATTGTACTTGATTGAGTGTGATGTCACAAACATTTGTGCGGATCTAGATTGTGTTAAGGAATACAATAGGTTAAGAAGAGAGTATGCGCCACATTTGCCTCAGTATCCTTTGTTTGAGAAACGTGTGGTAGGCCGGAAACGAAGAAATGTGACCAATACTGGGGAGGTTGTAGCAAAAAGACGAAAAGTCGATGAACCTGAAATTATAAGCAGAAACAAAAAGGATTCTGTTGAAGATGTTGTTGGTTTTCAATTTGAAAACAGTTCTGGTGTCAACTGCTATGCTAATGTAGTGGTTAATGTTTTGTTTTCTCTAGAAAATGTAAAAGAAGAGATTGTGGTCAATTCTGATCAAAGATTTTGCAGTTTGTTAAATTCTGTGTTAGAGAAATGTAGCACTGATAGAACAAACATAGAAAGTGTGTCTGAAATTCGAAATCTGTTAGACAGATGTTCAGGCCAAACACAATTCTCTCAAAATAGTCAGCAAGTTGTCAGGAGTTTTTAATGTATATGCTTGATGTATTGCATGATGAAGGTGTAGATGTAGATCACCTGTTTGGGCTTTCTTATCAATGGCAGCATGACTGCGAGAACTGTAGGGTATCAAGTACTACTAGTGTAGACTCAGAAAGATTTATATATTTAACTTTGCCAGACAGTAAATCAGTCTCTTTTAATAAGCTAGTAAAAGCAGCTGATCACAACATGGAGTGTAGCCAATGTAAATCTGAAATCATGTCCACATTATTTATACGAACATATGGCCAGTATGTCATTTTAATGTTCCAACGATGTAGGCCTGATGGAACAAAATTGACAACTTTAATTAAAAATGTTGTGGCTTCACAGTTGTCAATATCAGGAAGGACTTTTGTAACTGTAGCAATTATATATCATGATGGTCCTTCAATAACATCAGGACATTATACAGCTTATTTAAAGTGTAGAAATGGCTGGTCATTCTGCAATGATTCTGTTTTAATTTTCAAAAAAAAATTGCCGTATGACCTTAAAAACTCTTACCTGGTGTTTTTAAAACCAAAATTTTAGGGAAAGAATCTCGGGATGTGCTCTGAGGAATTTCAAGAAGTTCTAATGGCTCCTACACGATTTGGCCTTGAGGATAAGTGTAGTACAGAGACATAACTTCTTACCATAACACTGGACGTCATGGAGAAATACGTGCACTTTGAATGAGTTCAGAAAAACTGTTTCTTTTTATAAGCTAATTGAAGCAGCCAATCAAAACATGGAGTAGAGGGAATGTAAGTCTGCAATGCTGTCTACTGTTTTACATTGCTTTGTGATTAAAAGTGATGTAGAGAATTAAATAATTGTACTAGTCATAAAGGTAGTGTAAGTCTGCTTCATAGTAAGCAGTATCAGTGTGATAGGAAATGTAGAACATGATTGAGCAAGAAGGGGAAGATATTACTAGTCCAGGATTGTGAAAATGATCTTCAACATTTTAATTGTGAAAGTTGCGGAAATACAACATGACGGGATTGGCTTAAAAGAATTCTAAGAGTTATAAATGGCTCAGACACGATTTGGCCTTGTGGAAACGTGTGGTAGAGAGCGAGAAGTCATTTATTGTATGTAACATGTTTTTGAAAACGATGGAGGTTTTCTTTCAGAAAGTGGCGGGTTGAAAGTAATAACAGCACAACAGAGTGTAAGCTGTTCATAGGACATCCTTGGCCGTCATGGAAAGTAAGTTAACTTTAAGGAGTTCTGAATTCTGATTTGTTATGTTGTATGGGTTTTTTAAACACAATCATTTTGATTGTGTTTTTTTTTCCCCGCTGTTATATGATGAATACCTTCAAGTCACTGTTTTAGTGAAATTTGATACATTCTGAGAACAGCAAAAATAAACCATTTAACATGTATAATTAATTCTGTTCTGTTTGCATTTATGATGTACATGTAGAACTGTGTAGGAGGCATGGAGAAGGTGAGGCTTCTGTAAGTGTCAAAGTTGTTGCATACAGTGCTCATATTCTACGTAGTCTTTTATATTTCATTACTTTCACTGTTTCTGACTGATCTAAAAAATTTTTTTTAAAAAGAACAGTAAGTATAAGGGAAGGAAACAGACAGTTATGTTAAAAGAAAGACAGCTATAGGGAATAAACTAGGGATACTGTTACCCGCAATCCTCTGCTGATGATGTCACTGAGCGTGTCATGAATGATGTAATATGTGACATCATCAGCAGTGGATTACGGGTAATAGTATCTCTAGTTTACTCCCCTATAGCTGTCTTTCTTTTAACATAACTGTCTGTTTCCTTCCCTTATACTTACTGTTCTTTTTTTTTAAAAAAAATGTTTGGTTCGCTTCCGGTTCGCGTACCGGCGAGCGAACTGGGAAGCGAACTAAGAGAAATAGAGGTTGGCACAGTTCTAAATATTGTACCAATTTTTTAATAACGGGGAGGTAGTTCTGAAAAGAACTTTTTTTTATTGTTTTTGTTGTTTTAAATTTTTTTAATTATTTTTCTGAACATTTTTTTACTTTTTTTGAATTTTTCTGAACAGTTTTATATTTTTTTTGGGTTTTTTTCGGAGGGGGCAACGAAAACGATTCATTGTAAAGGGCTCAACAGGAGCAACAAAAAAAAAAAAAGAATTTATTATTTGGGGCGTTTCGTACAAACTTGCATATGATAGTCAATAGCTCTGTTGATCAGAGTGATGCTACTTTCTCCGTAGCAAATGAATCCACTGCAATGTACGCAGACTTGTTTTACTTCACGAAATCTCGTTTGTGTATTTGGCACCATCTCCCTGCCCTCTGGTCCCGTTACTTCCGGTACAACAGATCTTCTGGCCATAATAGGGAGATTATCTAGGTCGTTACGAAACTGTGCAGCACTGTAGTTGTTAGGATGCCACCTAGTCATATGGCGATGCATTGTGTAGTTTCCGAAACTGTATTTTTTGTCGGTCCCTCTGGACAGTCTATCTTGACATATAAGGCAAGTTACGTATCTTGCATTTACTTTTTTCTGACCTTTGGGAATTTTAAAAAATTGCCAAATGAAGTTTTCTTTCCGGTGAGACGTCCTGGGCTCCTCAGGCAAAAAGTGCCTCTCTTCGTGCTCTTCCTCCTGTTCCTCTTCTTCCTCTTCTTGCTGAATTATAACTTCAGCAGGTGGTCCAGTCTTCCTTGGATGTGGTGGAGGTGGTGGGGAAGCACCAGCTGAAGCTACTAAAGAAGCCATTGCTCACTGGTAACAAAGGGTCTTTCTCTCACAATGATGAAAGTCAGAGTGAGGAAAGAAGGAGGGATTTTCATCATTTGGGAAAAACAATAGTTCTCAACCAATGAAAAGTGTTCATTTTAGATTATATGACCTAGTCTTACATCATTAGGAAACCAAAAGTGAAATGAACCAATGAAAAGTGTTATTACCAAGTCACATGACCTGCTGTGTTTACGTTACGCGCTTTGCAGGGCCTCCCAGTTTGCTTCCAGAAACCTGCGCTTTGCGCCTCGGTAAGCGTACCAGTTCGCTAACCTAGCACGTCATATGACGTATCACGCGACAACGCGAAACGTCATGCGGACGGGAGGCGTCACGATGTTGTTTTCTAACGCGGCAGTTGCGGTAAAGGAACGTTTAGTGGCTCGCGGTCTATTTCGCGGCATCAAGGTCAGCTAACGGGAAGTTTCCCGATTCGCGAAGCGGGAACGAAGAAAAAAAAAATATTTAAAAAAAAAATTATTAATAAACATATAAAATATATTTTTGGATTTAAAGAAGAATACATTTTACAGCTACAGATATTAGCTGTTAAAAAACCAATGAAATTCACTGAAAAAACCATAGGTTATAGACCATATATAGTTAGGAATTAGCATTTACAAAACCTTGAAAATTCACTGAAAAAACCATAGGTTATAGACCATATATAGTTAGGAATTAGCATTTAGAAAACCTTATTTTACTCACACAAAACCATTGAAATTCCATATATAGTTAGTTGCACTAACTATATATCGCGCACCCGCAATCCACTGCTGATGATGTCACATATTACATCATTCATGACATGGTCAGTGACATCACTGATGACATCACTGATGACATCTCAAATGACATCACTGATGACATCACTGATGACATCTCAAATGACATCACTGATGACATCATGACACACCAATACCAGTTACTACATACGCACTCACTGATTCCTACGTCTACACACACATTCACTCATTCACCCATACAATCACTCATACATACAGTCACTCATTATTACAACACTATCATATGCACTCATACACCTATGCAGACAGTCACACACTGCCACTCATCCATGGAGTTACTCACACACCAAGTCAGTCCTGTAAAGAATCAATCACACTTCCATTTCCTCATCTATACAGTTAAACACAGAACACCATACTTCAGTGACATCACTGATGACATCACTAATGACATCTGAAATGACATCACTGATGACATCTCAAATGACATCACTGATGACATCATGACACACCAATACCAGTTACTAAATACGCACTCACTGATTCCTACGTCTACACACACATTCACTCATTCACCCATACAATCACTCATACATACAGTCACTCATTATTACAACACTATCATATGCACTCATACACCTAGTCAGTCCTGTGAAGAATCAATCACACTTCGATTGCCTCATCTATAGTTAAACCCAGAACACCATACTTTTCACACATATACTAACACATACTTACTCTCTTATACAATCACTGATACAAGTACACATTGATATGCACAGAGTCACACACCTCCCAGCCAGCCACACACACACTCAGTCTTCCATCCATCCAGTCATTCTTCAATATGTAAAACGTATTTAAACTTTACAAAAACACACAGACACTAGATGATGTATAGGCATTTATATAGCGCACTACTTACCCGTAGGGTCCCAAGGCGCTTCGACCGCTGCGAAACCCTTCCTGGCTTCCCTGAGAGATGGTCCCTTAATGGGTATCTCCAGGGTGAGACCAGGCATCCCCGGCGGTCTGGTGGGGCCGTTAGTGAAGATGAGGCAAGCTAATGCCCAGAGTTGCCGAGTGTGATCGCTGATCAGAGTGGGCACCGAGGCGAGAGAATTATCGAGTCCGCTGACCCTGGTCCAGGAACCTGCCACGCCGGGAATCGAACCCTGGTCCCGGGCCGTCCTCTGCTCTCGGGTCTGCCGCCTCTAACCAGTGAGCCACACTACTTCACCTGATGCCACACTACTTCACTGATGTCATCAGTGATGTAATTTGAGATGTCATCAGTGATGTCATCAGTGATGTCACTGACCATGTCATGAATGATGTAATATGTGACATCATCAGCAGTGGATTGCGGGTGCGCGATATATAGTTAGTGCAACTAACTATATATGGAATTTCAATGGTTTTGTGTGAGTAAAATAAGGTTTTCTAAATGCTAATTCCTAACTATATATGGTCTATAACCTATGGTTTTTTCAGTGAGTTTTCAAGGTTTTGTAAATGCTAATTCCTAACTATATATGGTCTATAACCTATGGTTTTTTCAGTGAATATATATATATATATATATATATATATATATATATATATATATATATATATATATATATATATGTATTATCTACTTTGCGGTCGCCAGTAGATAGTTATAGTTAGGACATATTATGTATAGGAAATCCGCAACATTCTATAACCAATAAATTTGGCGCCGATTGGTGAATCTTCTCAAAATTTTCCAAACTTTTGGCCAGCTCTGTACCGCTCCTTCCCTGAAAGTTTGGGAGTGATTCGTCAAGTGGGGGCCAAGCAAAAAGGGGGGTCCCAAAATGTGTAGGACCTTTAGCCACAGCTACAGCCCGAACTGCTGAACGGAATTACACCAAATTTGGGAAAGAGGTAGTACTTGGTTCAGACTCGTGCCTTTTGCTTATTTGTACATAGTACATATTTATCTATGGGTGCGGTGGATCCGAGGATTGTGCGAGGATTGGCATCGTAGCATAAGCTCACCGTCCTGATCACACGCTCAATGCTAATTGGCTGTCAAGCGGTTGTAAACATTCAAAACCAGGAACTGTTGGCAGCCATTTTGTGCCTCGGTAAAAGTCAAGCTGAGGAAGTCAGTGGAATATGTGTGCAAAACGGAGAAAGGGGGCAGGGTATAAATAATTTTACCCTCTAGACCGGCTTAGGGGGTCCCAGAAGGACTCCCAGGGCCCACATTTAAAAAAAACAAATCGGCAGGTCCGTGAAGGGTGCGCAGACTCTGCAGTAAAATTGATGAAATAAAACAGAGCTTTTTTTATAATTAGCCCCTGGGGGGGGAATACCGGGGGCAAAAATATTAAATTTTATTGAGGGCCCTTATAATTAGACCTCGGGGGGCTAAATAGCAGGAGCAAAATATTTAATTTTATTGGGGGCCCAGAGGGGCTCTCCAGCCTTGGGGATCGTCACTCCCTTCAATAAATTAGAGGGGCCTCGCGCATTCCCTTTTGGCCAAGGGCCTCGCAAATCATAAAACCTTTCCTCCTGTACAGTGCGTGATTCCAACGCGTTTGGTGCACAACTTCTAAGCGTTTGGGAGCCAACATTGCTTTTCCACATGGCAAGCTGCATGTTAGTAGGTCTCCATGTGGAAAAGCAATGTTGGCTCCCAAACGCTTAGAAGTTGTGCACCAAAGGCGTTGGAGTCACGCACTGTACAGGAGGAACGGTTTTATGATTTGCGAGGCCCTGGGCCAAAAGGGAATGCGCGAGGCCCCTCTAATTTATTGAAGTGACCCCTTGCAAAGCATTCAGAGACAGCGCAGGAGGACCATTGTACAGGATTTTAGCTCCCCTATAGTTTTAACTATCAGCCCACAAGCAATTCTCGCACCTCCAGCCTGATATGTGTAAGAATTACTTGTGGGCTGAGAGGTAACACTGTGTGGGCGTTGAAATCCTGTACAATGGGCCTCCCACAATATCTCTGAATGGGTCTACTTGCAATTCGGACTAGGGGAAGCGTCTCTCTCCAGTAGGCCTCCAGAAAGTATCCCTGAGAGGCCCAGGTAGGGGGGGGGGCTCCCCTGGACCCTAATTGCAAGGAGACAGGGAAAGAACAGGGCACACGATCGGTTGGGACCCCATGCTGGTGGGCTGAGCGCAAGGCCCTGGGCAGCTGCCCACACTGCCCATGCCTAGCGCCGCTCCTGTACAACAGATTATGAGTCATGCATGCAGCGCGTGTACACCAGGGGGCCGCACTGTCGGGGCAAAAAAAAAATGGTTGTGGGGGGGGCGGCTGCAAGGTGTTGAAAGTCCCAGGGACCACCACTCCCTGGGCTTTATGTATTGTGGGAGGGCCGGTTCCTTCAGTGTCCTGGGGTGTCTATCCCGCCCTCCCACAGCAAGGAAATTCTTTCTCTCTTTCAAAATGTAAATCAAATTGCTTTTCCACATGGCGAACTGCATGTTAGTAGGTCTCCATGTGGAAAAGCAATGCCGTTCTCAAACGTGTAGAAGTTGTGCACCAAAGGCGCAGGAGTCGCGCACCCTACAGATTATGAGACGTGCATCCAGCGCGTGCACACCAGGGGACCGCACTAAGGTGGGTGCGCAACTTTTAATTTTACCGTAAAAAAGTAGTCCCTATCAGTAATTTCTAATATTCCCGGGACCCTATCCCCCGGGTCTTTTAAAAAATGTTGGGGACCGTGGGGGAGTACAAAACACAGAATGAGAAGACCAGGTCCAAAATGGTGTGCTGCCTTGTGTGGTGACCGAGGATCACCCAGGTGCATGCGTGGAAGAGTGTATTGAGTAATACTGGGCTGTGAAATTCCCATCTGACCACCCTTGTGGCGGCATTTCATCATGTGGGAATAGGCAGTCGCTCCATACACCGCCCAACTAACAAGTGATGGTGCGGAAGTGGATAGCGGCGCACTAGCCACAGTGTTGCTCAGAAAATGGTACAGAATGGGTGCAGTGCTCTAATAGTGGTGCTTGCTAAAATTGACTACCTAGACTGAAGGAATTGCTAATGAAAGTTAGTATAGGTGTCAAGATTAAAAACACGCCTAGTAGTAGATAAGTAAGACTACACTATGGCGCTGTGCAGGGCGGTCAACTAGTTTCAGCTTAATGGAGTATTATTCCAGCTTTCGTCAGGACCTTATAGATGATAGGCTACCGCAACAAAATGTGATATGTGCACAAATAAAGAAGAAAATTTATTAAATCAATAGCGTGCAATGTACTTGAGAAAGTCATATATCTCCCAGGAACTTGGATCCCCAATGTCCACTGGAGACAGGAAAGAGATCTTCTTCCTGTCGAGAAACAAACGATATATACCTTATACTCATTTGCACACATGAATCCACATAACCCCACAGACACCACAAAGACAGAACACACTTACAAGAACAATTTACGTTCTGCATGACAAATAAGCATTCTAGCTCCGTCACATAGAGGCATTTCCTCTTCGTGATACTCACCCAGCTTTGTGTGGGTGAAGACCTCACCTCGCCCGGCAACCGCTCGGGAAATTGAGGCCCCGCTCTGATGTGTAGAACAAAGGGACACAGTTAGCGCACAATTTCTCTGTGCCCAGCCTAATTGCTATACACATACAACCCAAAGAACGTGTGATAGACTCCCGTCTGACATGCCATAGACCGACCCCGCTACTTGACCAACAAAGATTGCTCGAGGTAGATAGCTAACTCTGGTAGAGAAAACCTTGGAGCGATATCTATGCCACTGGCGACCATCTGTATTCTCCTTTATTGCAAAGTATTTTCTCGAAAGCATATTTATAGTACATTTTTCAATCATTAGGAAATACTTGCATACTAAAAAAATTAAATACTTGGTTGTAAGTCCTCCAACTCCAGTTGAAGGATCATAAAGTTCTATATAAATTAAAATATACATTAACAATATGATCCCTCTGTGGAAATGGAAGATAAATTGAAGATTATGACATTGCTCCTAATCATTACTTTGCACATAGTAGTTCCTTAAATACATATATATTATATTCTATTTAAACGTAATCATACCACATACTATAATCATTTACATGTTTTTGCTTTCTTTCTGAAATATATAAAACATATACCTATTAGGATAATTTACCTCTCTTCGATATTCTTTCCTTTCTCCGTCGAAATTCATCCAACGCCACTTGAGGGCACATAATGTTTTATGTATTTTTAAATATACATTAACAATATGTTCCCTCAGAGGAAATGAAAGATATTGTCTAGATTCTTCTGCAGTCCCGAATCATTACCTTGCTCGTAGTTTCTTCACCCGTATTGATTCTCTGAAACAAAACTAATTATCCCACGGGTGTGGTTTACATACTTTTTGGTTACTTAACAGTCTATGGGATCAATTTATAGCTCCTCCCACTTTTAAGTCACGTTTTTCAGTTGACAGGTGTTCTCATTTGCACTGCTTCAGTGCTTCATGTGTTTATGTAAACGTGCAGTTTCCATACTTTTTAACTTTCGTTGAATTTCTAAAATGCATTATTTAAACTCGTAAAGCATTTCTATAGGTTAATTTTTTTTTTAGTACTAGTATTAACTTTCATTCCCCTTTTTTTTCCGACTTATTATTCTAGTAACTTCCCCTTTGTAAAACTATTTTTAATATTCTTCATTACCCTAAAATCTTATTTTCCCTACATCCCTTGCAAGAGATACTCTCTATTAAACTTTGACTATTCTAATTTATATCCTAATATTAATTTATTTAATTCTATTATTACGAGTTTTAATACAATTATTTATCTAATATTTTAACACTATGAATCAGTGTCCAATTGGAAAATTGAGAGAGATTGATTTGGTCGGTTGATGTGTTTGCAGTTACATAAGTATATATACTCTTGCAGTAAGCCAGGCTTTAGGGTATGCAGTGCTTCAAACTCCTATGCATTATGCATGTAGTTTTGTAACCACCTTCACATTTCTACTTCAGGTCTACAATTCCTCAGTCAGTATCCATATACTCACGCTAACATAGTGTGAATGCTGTTGCAATTTGAAAATGACTCTTTTTGTACCATGTAGTAATTCATTCAGTAAAGTAAAAGTGAACCAATTAAGAATTCAGTCAGTGTGTTTACTTATATTAATGTAATCATTCACTCAGTAAGTATGTACTCATGTAGTGAGGCAGGCTTTAGGGCATGGAGTGCTTTAAAGTGCTATGCATTATGATTGTAGTGGTGTAATGACCTTCACATTTGTGCTTCAGGACTACAATTCCCCACTCACGATCCATACCAGGGGTCTCCAACTAGTAGCTTGGGAGATACTGGTAGTTCACCAGCGCCTTGAAAGTAGCTCTCAGAGGTGAAGCCAAACCAAAGCAATCTCAGAGATTCTGTGTATATTAAAGAAGGTACCACTGTTCCTTTTACTACCCTTAAGAGTTACAGACAGCCAAACAAATGGCAGGGCCTGTTGAAAACACTCAAACACACACTGTGGTGGAGTATGACTCAATCAATCAGGGATGTATAGAGCGCACTACTCACCTGTGAGGGTTTCCAGGCGCTTGGGGAGTTTGTGGGAGGGATTTGTGCAGCTTTGGTCATTCAAAAAGCAAGGTCTTATTGATTTTCATTTGTCCTCGTTTTTTTCATTTAAATATATGCTACAATGAGCAGTATACATTGTAGGAGAAAAATGCCTTTACTGATTGTTTTTGTGCAGGAAGGTGTGTCTTCCTGCACAAAAAGAAACTCCACACGAGACAGATATTCTAATACCATGGTGCAAGGGCGCCTGTATCACCCACCACATGCGTGCAGTTTAAGCAGCAGTGGAGAGGGAAGGACAGACTTCCAACATATTTATGTTCATATGTTGCATCTGTGTCCTTCGGAAGTAGCTGAGCACGCTGTAGCTAAAGAGCTTACAGCGTCATGGTACAACACGTCCTTATAGTTCTGCAGTTATACATTCATCATATATGATAAATGCGTTCTTTAGACAATTATGCAGTATGTATCCATTTATGAAAACTTTCACACACTAGCATATAGCTGCGTTGCAGAGTGTTGTAAAAAGGGGCGTGGCCTCAGAACACTTCTCTGCAATGCAGCCCTCTGGCGCATACTAGAGGTATCTGGTGGGTTAGTTGGCCCCCAGGGGACCTCAGGATTCAAGGACACTTAATCCTGCAACTTAAAACGCGCCACAGGGCATGTTTGCACACATGTCACCTCAGGCCCCACCCCCTTCCTTCACCATTGTACAATTATTTCTGTAAAATCAGCCAAACTACGAATTCCGATTTACTCACCTGTTATTAGGAGAGAACGCAGTGCGGCATCTTTTAGCCCAGCACTGACCCTGAAAAGGAATTCTAAGCATACTTACAGTAACTTGTCTTTCCTTCCATAGGAATCCATTGTGTGGTTTTCAGCAGAAGAGTTTCTGTGTTGATTTTTGAAACGTACAAATATGATTGAAAAATCAGCCGAACTACGAATTCTGATTTACTCACCTGTTATCACGAGAGAACCTAGTGCTGCATCTTTTAGCCCAGCAGTGACCCTGAAAAGTAATTCTAACCATACTTACCAGTAACTTAAATTTCCTTCCATAGGCGAACAGTGACTGGTTTCACTTGGGAATTCTTCTAAGTGTGGAGTTATTGAACTTTAAAAAGTTCCTATAAAATCAGCAGAACTACGAATTCCAATTTACTCACCTGTTATCAGGAGTGACCTCAGTGCTGCTTCTTTGAGTCCAGTACTGATCCTGAAAAGTAATTATAACCGTACTTACCAGTAACTTGAATTTCCTTCCATAGGATATCATGGCCTTTTTTTGCTGAAAAAGTTTCTGTGTCGATATTTGAAACTTACAAATATTCTTATAAAATCAGCCGAAATACGAATTACGATTTACTCACCTGTTATCAGGCGAGACCTCGGTGCTGCATTTTTGAGCCCAGTACTGATCCTGAAAAGTAATTTAATCGTACGTACCAATAACTTGAATTTCCTTCCATAGGCTAACATTGACTGGTTTCACATGGAAATTCTTCTAAGTGTGGAGTTTTGGAACTTTAAAATATTCCTCTAAAATCAGCCGAACTACGAATTCCGATTTACTCACCTGTTATCAGGAGCGACCTCAGTGCTGCATCTTTAAGCCCAGTACTGATCCTGAAAGGTAATTCTAACCGTACTTACCAGTAACTTGAATTTCCTTCCATAGGATATCATTGCCTGCTATATAAAATATATATAAATAAATTAAAAAAATAAAAACAAACAATATTAGAATTTCAATATTTTTAAAAACTTTTTTTTCAATTCATATTAAAAACATGTAATGTAATTTAAAAAATAAAATATCTAAAAATAAATACTTTAAAAAAATGTAGTAAATCAGTATCAAAAAAATAAAGGTAACAATTAATATATTTAAAAATTGTTATTTACAAAACCTTTGAAATTCACTGAAAAAAACATAGGTTTCAGGCATGTTATAGTTAGGAATTACCATTTAAAACATAGGTTTTAGGGGTGTTATAGTTAGCTGGACATTTCACTCGTACAAAACCATTGAAATTCCTCCGTTACAGTTACTTGTACATCCACTGCTGATGATGTCACATATTACATCATTCATGACATGATCAGTGATATCACTGATGACATATCATGAATGATGTAATATGTGACATCATCAGCAGTGGATTGCGGGTGCACAAGATATAGTTAGTGCAACTAACTATATCGGATGAATTTCAATGGTTTTGTACGAGTGAAATGTTCAGCTAACTATAACACCCCTAAAACCTATGGTTTTTTCAGTGAATTTCTAAGGTTTTTTAAATGCTCATTCCTAACTATATCAGACCTGAATCTGTGGTTTTTTCAGTGAATTTCAAAGGTTTTTTAAATGCTAATTCCTAACTATATCAGGCCTGAAACCTATGTTTTTTTCAGTGAATTTCGAAGGTTTTGTAAATGACAATTTTTAAATGTATTAATTGTTATTTTTTTTATACTGATTTACTACATTTTTTTAACTATTTATTTTTAGATATTTTATTTTTTAAATTACATTATAATTACATTATACATTACATTACAAAATATACTTTCTCAGAATGAATTACTTTAGTTTAAATACTTTGCAAATAGGCAATAGACTTTTAAGTACAGTAGTTACAGTTGTTGCAATGGGCAACACAATTTCAAACACAATGCAACATTGGCCTCAATGTGAATTACTAGTTAAATGCAATTAGTTACTTTATGGATTACTTTTCTAACCACAGAGCTGGATCCTAGATTCAGTCCTTGGACATCTCCTGTAAACATTTGAGTAAAAGTAAAAGTGTTCTAGTTATAGTAGTTATTTTAAGAAATATAATATTGTATTTTAAAAGTTGACAGAATTTTTTTCACATAGAATCACCAATGTTATCCTATAGCAGGAAATTCCTTTAGAAGGTAAGTAGTGCTATCGTCACTTTTTCTCACTCAGTGGTGGATCCTGGATCCAGCACTGGTGCATCTCCTGTAAACAGTTAAAAGAATGTGTTTAAGTCATACAGGCGATTATTTAGGAATATTTTTAGTTTGTGAAAATAGACACTTAGAAACTTTTCTGGTGAAAACCAGACAAAGGATTCCTATGGAAGGAAATACAAGTTACTGGTAAGTATGGTTAGAATTACTTTTCAGGGTCAGTGCTGGGCTAAAAGATGCAGCACTGGGTTCTCTCCTGTTGATTGGTGAGTAAATTGGAATTCGTAGTTCGAATGATTTTAGGTGAATATTTTAAAGTTCCAAAACTCCACACTTAGAAGAATTTCCAAGTGAAACCAGTCAATGTTAGCCTATTGAAGGAAATTCAAGTTACTGGTAAGTATGGTTAGAATTACTTTTCATGATTAGTACTGGGCTCAAAGATGCAGCACTGAGGTCTCTCCTGATAACAGGTGAGTAAATCGTAATTCGTAGTTCTGCTGATTTTATAGAAATATTTTAATGTTCCAAAACTCCACACTTAGAAGAATTTCCAAGTGAAACCAGTCAATGTTACCTTACGGAAGGAAATTCACTTACCAAGTAAGTAGTGTTATCGTCACCTCTTCTTACTCAGTGGTGGGTCCTGGATGCAGCACTGCTGCATCTCCTGTAAACAGTTGAAATAATGTGTTTAAGTCATACGGGCAAGTTTTTTAGGAATATTTTTAGTTTGTGAAAATAGACACTTAGAAACTTTTCTGGTGAAAACCAGACAATGGATTCCTATTGAAGGAAATACAAGTTACTGGTAAGTATGGTTAGAATTACTTTTCAGGTTCAGTGCTGGGCTAAAAGATGCAGCACTGGGTTCTCTTGTGCTAACACGTGAGTAAATTGGAATTAGTAGCTCGCCTGATTTTAGAGGAATATTTGTACGTTTCAAAAATAGACAGAAACTTTTCTGGTGAAAACCACACAATAGATTCCTATGGAAGGAAATACAAGTTACTGGTAAGTACGCTTAGATTTTCAGGGTCCGTACTGGGCTCAAATATGCAGCACTGAGGTCTCTCGTGATAACAGGTGAGTAAATCAGAATTTGTAGTTCGGCTGATTTTAGAGGAATATTTTCCTCAATAGTGAAGGAAGGGGGCGGGGCCTGAGGCAACATGTGTGCAAACACGCCCTGTGGCCCGTTTTAAGTTGGGGAATTAATTCCTCTTCAATCCTGAGGTCCCATGTGGGCCAACTAGCCCACCAGGTACCTCCAGTATGAGCCAGGGAGCTGCGTTGCAGAGAGGTGTTCAGAGGCCACGCCCCCTTTTTACAACGATCTGCAACGCAGCTCCGTGGCACTTACTGGAGGTACCTGGTGGGCTAGTTGGCCCCTAGGGGACCTCTGGATTGAAGAGGAATTAATTCCCCAAATCAAAACGCGCCACAGGGCATTTTTGCACACATATCACCTCACGCCCCGCCCCTACCTTCACCACTGTGCAAATGTGCCTCGTAGCACGTTCTAAGTTGGGAGATTAAGTACCCTTGCACACTGGGGGTTCCTGGGGGCCAACTAGCCCAACAGCAACCTCCAGTATGCGCCAGGGGGCTGCGTTGCAGAGAGGTGTAAAAAGGGGCGCGGCCTCATTACACCTCTGCGCAACGCAGCCTCCTGGCGCGTTTAATGCGCCAGGGGTGCGTTTGCAGAGAGGTGCAATGAGGGGGCATGGCCTCCTCCCCGATCCCGTTTTTTTTTTACTTTTAAGAAGGAGGGCTGTTTAGCCCCCCTTTGTTTTCTTTTTTTGTCCCTGGGGACCCCATCCCCCAAGGCCTGCCCCCAAATTTTTACATTTTAAAAAAAAATTGGGAAGGGGGCCACACCCTCCCGAGGCCTTTTTCGGCCCCTGGGACCCCATACCCCGGGGCATGGCCTTTTTAAAAAATATATATATATTTTGGAGGGGGGCTGCCTTGCCCCCCTCCTGTGGCCTCTTATGGCCCCTGGGACCCCATCACCTGGGGGCGATTAAAACATTTTTGTGGAGGGGGGCCGTGTGGCCCCTCTTCCGGGCCACTACCAGCCCCAGGGACCCCATCCCCGGGGCTGGCCCTTCTCGTTGGGGGCAATGGGGGGGTCCCCAATGCCCCCACGGTCCCACCCAGCTCCCCGCATCCTGCGGGAGCCAGCATTGCTTCTCCATATGGGGAGCAGCTAACATGCTGGTCCCCATGTGGAAAAGCAATCTGCTTTCTTATTTAGAAACCTGCTCTCTCTTCCAAGTGGAAAAGCAGTTTGCAATGACAGGGCGGGAGCTGCGAGGCTCCCACCCTGTCAATCCAAATGGCAGTGTCCCGGGGGTGGGCACCCTGGGACACTGCAGGAGCCGGCCCTGGGGGGTGGCGGTCCCCAGGGCCTACAGAAGGCTCCAGGAGGAGGGCCGCGCGGCACCCCTTCCACATCAATTTCAAGCCCTGGGGGGTGGCGGTCCCCGGGGCTGGGGGCCTCAGAGCCCCCAAACCCAAATTAAAGTAGCCCCGGGGGGTGGTGGTCCCCAGGGCTGGGGGCCTGAGAGCCCCCCACCCAATTTCATTAAGTCCCAGGGGTGGCGGTCCCCGGGGCTGGGGGGACCTCAGAGCCCCCCTTACATAAGTATGCAAAGCCACAGGGGTGGCGGTCCACGGGGCTGGGAGCCCCTTTGGGCCCTTCAATATCATTTATTCATTGCCCCTGGAATTTGGCCCCCCGGGGGCTTAAAAAACCAAACAAAAACATTTCTTTTTTTTACCGGCAGGATGCGCGCAAGATGCGCGCATCCTCCCGTTTAAAAAAAAAATAATAATAATTTTTTGGGGCCTTGGGGGTCCTTGTGGGACACCTGAGTAGGCCTAGGGGGTCAAGGTGTTTCTACCCTGTCCCCTTTGAGCCTTTGGGCACTTGTTTTTCAGTTTTCTTGTGCCTCGGTTCTACCGAGACACAAGATGGCTGCCAACACTTCCTGGTTTGCAGTGTTGACAGACAGTTGACAGCCAAATAGCATGCAGCTCGTGCTTGTAAGGGTACGCATATGATCCTCGGAGGATACACGTACCCTACTTCGTCCATAGATATATCTATGATTTTACTTTTGAATTTCTCAGGAACTACTGCATGGATTTACACCATTTAAAAATAAGCTTGATCTGCGAACCAAACTCTACCTTTTTGCCAAATTTGGTGTAATTCCGTTCAGCAGTGCGGGCTGTAGCCCCGGCTAAACGTCCCTCTAGAAAATTGCATGGGGAAAACACGCTTTGGGACCCCCCTTTTTTCTCGGCCCCCGCTTGACGATTCACCCCGAAACTTTCAGGATAGGAGCGGAGCGGGCCATCTTCTTTGAGAATTTCGCGAAGATTCGTCAACCGGCGCCAAAGTTATTCTAAATAGAATGTTGTGGATTTCCTATGGAAACTAGGTCCTAACTATATCTACCTACTGGCGACCGCATGCCTTCACCACAGGTAAAGGTTTTACAAGTAAAAATAAGTATTTTACAGGTAATTATAAACCCTTTATCCATAAATATATATAGGATAATGGGTTTATAATTACCTGTAAAATACTTATGCTTACTTGTAAAACTTTACCTGTGGTTAAGGCATGCGTGGTAAAGGCATAAGGTCAAAACCTGCATGGTAAACGTAACACGTGGTAATGGCAATCGTGTTGTAACAGCCAAGTTGTAATGGGATGCGTTACAAAGACGTGCTTGGTTCCTCCATACATCTGTTTACATCTCCTTACCACTGCAACTGACAAACCTCTACCTTTCTGAAACTCAGTAGACCCTTAATAGGACACCCTTAAAATTTTTTACAGATAGATGGTATACCTAACAGCCTTAAGGTGGTCTTTCCCCGAACGTTTTCCTTTCCTCCTCCATTTTTCAGACCTCATTGGTGCTGACATTAGAACTCTGTGCACTTTACCACTTCTAACCAATGCTAAAGTGCTTGTGGTCTCTCCTCTAAGCATGGAAATATTGATCATCCCTAGTTGGCACATTTAATTTGCTTATAAGTCTCTAGAAAATTCGTAATACATTTACCCAGGGCCTCTACGGTTCTTCTTATTGGATGTTTTGTAATTTTGATCTTGTTTTATTTATCAAAAATCACATCTATTTTTGTAAACTGGGATGGAATCTTTTTGTGTGTTTTTTCTCACAGTTGTACTGTTTGAAGTGTTGCACAAATGCATTGCACACTGCCTCTAAGTTAAACCTTAATGTTCTAAGTAAAGCTACCAGTGGGTGAGCACAGGTTGATTTAGGGTTTGCCTGCCTCTTACCCTGACTAGGATTGTGGGTGCTGCTTGCCTAGTGGTTATACTCCAATCAACCAGTAACCCAATTTCGAACATCAGTCTTTCCTAATATAAACTCCCAGTACTTGATCTGATGAAATACTGACAAGGTGCTTAAGTCCACCATGGCCTTAAGAACTAGTCTAGAATTGTGTTATTTTTTCAGAGCATTAGAACCATTATTTCTACTTAATGAGCTTTGTTTTCACCAACTGCTCCTGTCCCTCATCAGGCTGATCGACTAAATCCTCCCTCTCCAAGATTAGTATGCATTTGTGTTGCATTTGTGAATGTTTTCCTATGCATTTTACAATATTATATGCATCACAGGCCTTGGTTCATGTTAGTATGGTTTTGTTTGTGCACTGGATAGATTAAACTGTGTGAGATAGCATACTTGGATTTGCTAGGCCTACTGCAGACCTTTACTAGTGAGAGTATCTTATCTTCATTTCTATTGCAGGCTAAGAAAATGTATCTGTGCTTGATTGTCATGTATTATTTCAGAACATGTTCTTTTCCTTTCATTATGAAAGCCAGAGAAGACTGTTTTCGTTCTGTGCTGCTCAGTGGTTAAACGATTTGCATCGACCTAGTGCAAACTCCTTGTGTCAGGAACTAAAAGATGCTCAAGAAAAGCTTTGATGTGCTTCCTTACACATTATTTGAAACAATTGTTTTCGGTCCTACGTAAGATCTGTACAGGATCCCAGGTTGCGGAACCCTTGCTCCATAGGCCTTAATGCATATAAATTGTATAAGAAATTTAGTTGTTGGTTGAGGGGGGTGAAACCATTGTCAAGCAGTAACCATAATTCTTCTCAGGCCTACTCTAGAGATGACTTATGTGTATTTAACAAGGAAGGTTTGGGCCAGTAAATAGGTTTGTTTTGACACACCAATATAGCAGTTTAAAATTGCACACACAGGCTCAGGAGTGGCAGGCCTGAGACATGCCAAGAGGGCTACCTAAGTGGGTGGCACAATCAGTCCCACTAGTAGCTTTTAATTTACAGGCCATGGAGATATGTAGTGCCACTTTTCCAGGAACTAATAACTAAATTAAGTATGCCAATTGGGTTATAAGCCAATGTTACGATGTTTAGAGGAGAGAGCACAAGCCCTTTAGCACTGGTTAGCAGTGGTAAAGCACACAAAGTCCCAAGGCCAGCAAAAACAAGATCAGAAAAAATGGAGGGGATGGTAAAATGTTGGGGAGAACACCACCCTAAGGCTGAGAGGTCTAATAAATGGTATAAAAGACCCTAGTTACTAGAGCAGGGCAAACAGTCTGACTGGTTGCTGGGAAAGGATACGAATTGCCGGGAATAAATGTGATGTCTCTTGGCACACAAGGACACGGGGTCATTGCGTGATTCTGCACATATTAAGCTGAACTAACAGATCCACATATTTTGTTTGGAAACTTACATTCAGAAATCAAATATCTTTTTCATATACGTTTTTGCACAAACTTTCATTAGAAACTAGACTAAACACTGGGGACTCAGTACGCAAAAACACTCGCATAAGTAAGTCAGTTGCTCTGGTGCTAATCAAATTATTTTTGAGTGTAATATTAATTTTCTAATTGAGATAAGTGGTTTGTTCACTCCTCAATGTATTTACTTTCACACATTTTTTAATATTGGTGTTTCAGATTGAGAACACCCAGTGAAGTAGTGAAGGTGATAAAACGTTCATGTTTGTGGGTTTTCACAAAATCGTCGACCTCCCCTTCCCATCCTGGGAAAGGCGAGCGATTTACTCTGACAAAGGCAAAAGTAAGTCCCTTCCGGTTGTGGACAATGTACAGCCACAAAATCTGTAAGGTTATAGGGAAAGAGATGTTTCCAGGGAGAGAACTATATTTCCCTGGGTAGTAAAAAACAACAACATTTTTGCAGAAGCATTCGAGAAAATCAAGGATTGTTGCAGTTTTTGAGCCATAATTTGGAATCATTTTGCCAATTTACAAAATTTTACAACTTCCTCCTATGACTGGTTCATCAATCTGCAGTTGGACATTTCAGACTGTAGTGAACAGGGCCAGTATACTTAAGCAGTAGTCAATAAGAGCAAGAATAAGTGCTTTTTGTAAATTTAGAAACTGTGCATATATCCACCCGTGTAACATAGTCCCACCTACCCTCACACCCCCGGAGCTGTTCTAAAGGACAAACCATTTGAAGAGGGGGAAAGTTGGCATGTGACACCAAAAAATAATGCAAAAATCACCAGGTATCTCCTCAACTTAGTTCTACCTGGTAATGCCGCCTGTCCCCTATGGAAAGATACCAGGAATCGTCACCTTCTCCTCCCCCCCCACACTGCCTATGACAACTCAATGCCAGAACTAGGCACAATCAATGTATTGTGAACTTGTGATGGACAATATGCTGCTGGAGCAGAAAAATAAATAAACCATGGTGCATATTCACAGCAGGATTCTGGAGTGAGGTATTATACCACAATTGTTAACGGCATAGTCCAACATTGTGAAAACCCAGGGGTGCACCTTTTTTACAATAATACGGTGCACTCTTGCGTTTCCCCTAGTGCTGGCCTTCAATGTAGCTGCCTAATGCCAATGCAGGAACCCTAGCACTATAGCGCAAGGGTGCCTGCGTTGAGGGAATGATTGTTAATGTGCAGGAGTTTGTTCCTTCCTGCACATGAACCATCACTTATGGCAAATTGTAACTTCTATGTGTGCTGCAGAATGCAGCACATATAGAAGCTGCAACTCGTCGATATCTAATGATTGTTCATGTGCAGGACGGGACACCTTCCTGCACATGAACAATCACTAATGGTGAATTGTAACTTCTATGTGTGCTGCAGAATGCACACACTAAACAACAAAAACGAGGAGAAATTAATCATTTCTCCTCGTTGGGCCAGTTTAAGACCAAGTTCTCCCCGGTCTTATCTTTGGCGCTGCCCCATATTAATGCCAGCCTTGTAAATAGGGGGCAGTGTCAAAAAGCAATAGGTGTTGCGGCAGAACGCCCACTGCAACACCCAGTACTCGCCCCTTTCACACTAAGTGCTGCGTGAATAGGGTCATTATTCACAAGGTGGCATTAAGCCATGTTAAATGACTTAAAGCTGCCTTGTAAATAAGGCGAAGGGGCTATCGCCATAAGAAAGTCAAAAAAATTGACATTCGCTTGCCGATAACCCCATTGAAATATGCACCCATGGTAAAATGATGCTGCTTATCGTATCGGAAAACACAACCTTCACAGAGCATATGAAGTCCTAATTATGTTGACAACTGCTGCAGGTTCCTATTTAAGCAGCTGTTTTAAAGGTGATTTTTCCGTTTACAAAAAAATGTATGACCTTCAACTGTTTGTCATATTTATACTCAAGTACAGAAGTAGCTATTTACTGAGCGGGAGCTGAAACGGAAGAGCCTCCTTGTTTCAATATAATGCCCAGTCCTTGAATCCTGCTGTATGAATGTTCTTTACATGGAGTCCTGTTCAAACATTTCACGGTCGGCAAACACTCTTTTTCGCAGGAATAACGAAGAGCTGCTGCTTACCAATGAATGGAAAGCAACCTGGTCAAATACAAGATACTTTATAACCTGTTTCAGTGACAGGAAACAGTACTTAATGCGCATGACGCATGTGCACATTTTAAAAGAACCATTATCCGTTCTTTTGTGTTCTTTGTTCTTATTGTCTTATTTAAATTGCTCCTGTTTTGAAATGTTTGTTGCTGTATTTGCAATCAATGGATGCCTGACCCTGAAAATACCATCAGTATTCATGTTAAGAGCCAAGCAAATATTCTTTTTTTTTTTTATGTTTGAAAGCTTTATTAGAATAAAATCAGATATTACAAGTAAGGTGACATCAGCAAAAATTAGAAAAAGTTAAAGATTGGGATAAATTAAACATAGGCAGCCAATATCACAGTGAAAAAACCAAGCATTTGGAATTATTTTACGGGGGAAAGGAGGGGGAGGGGAGGGAGGTAAATAAAAGCATGGTAATAGGATAAGGAGTGAGTAAAATAGAGAGTTCAATAAATGTAATCAAAAGAGTACAGTAAAATACATAATATTTAGCAATTACTTGAAATAAGAACCTTTAGCGAAAAGGAAACAAGTATAACGATAAAAATAGAAATCACAATAGTGAAATGGAAATATCATAAAACTGCAGGCAGAGTACATGTATTCAAGGGGGTTTGAAATTATCCGAGGAAACAGGAGAATATATCTTTTTGGCAGATTGATCTAAATATAAAGTGAGAGGTAACCAATAAAGTTCAACATTGCGGGGGGGTTTACAGGAGGAGGCAAAGGCAACATCAAGTCTATGTGAGTGACATACTAGATTCCACCAACAATTTAGAGACAAATTGTTCAAAGATTTCCAGTTAGATACAATGTGTTGTAATGCAAGGGCTAACATGAGGTCAAAAAGGCCTTGAGAGTGTGGAGGGAGATCCAGATCATCTGAAAGGCTACCTAGAAATACAGTGGTAGTGGAGAACTGGGGAGAGATGGTGAAAATACAGGAAAGGCGAGAAAATATCTGAGTCCAAAAAACGCGAACTGATGGGCAAAGGAAGAAAAGATGTGAAAGATCTGCGTTGGGAGCGTTACAGGTCCAGCAAGTAGGGATAGAAGTGGAGTGAAAGCGAGATATAGAAAGAGGAGAAAGGTAGAGTCTGTGATAGAAGAAAAATAGGGATTGAGTGAGAGAGGCAGTGCGGGAAATCTTCAAAGATCTGGCCCATATTTTGTCCCAAAGAGAAGTGGGCCATAAAGAGCCCAAATCCTTCTCCCAAGACAATTCTAACTTCGATTTAAGACGGTGTGGATCAGGGGCGGAGAAGTGGCGATAAATAAGAGAAGCTTTAGGAACAGTAGAGAGGACGGTAAGTAAAGAGGGAGGTGAGGCTGGCAGGTCTTCAGACGGAAGAGAATAATAGCGCTCTAAAATGGTTTCCATAAGAATGAGGAATTTTTTTGCAAAAGAAGGAGGGCAGCGGAATTGAGACTGGAGTTGGGGAAACGAACAGGGGGATGAGCCATCAAACAGATGACGTACCCAGATGATACCTTTCGCTCTCCATGAGGGCCATGCAATAGGTCTGTTATTTATTAGTATGAGTGAATTATACCATATAGGTAATAGTAGGAAGGATTCCTGAGTGACCTGGGCAGAAGAGACTAAAGGACGTAGAAGAGAAGAGGTATGTTTGAATAAAAGGGGATTAAGACATGGGGCTTTAGAAGTGAAGCGGATAACCTCTTGTAAAGAGTAAGGAAGCAATAACTCTTGTTCGACAGAGAGCCAGAGGGGAGAAAAAGGGGAGGTTTCCTGAGAGAGCCAGCGGGAAGCTTGTCGAAGTGAGAAAGACTTGTGGTAAAGTCGAAAGTCTGGGAAGTTGGTTCCACCATTGAGTTTAGATTTACGGAGGCGCAAGAGAGAAATACGAGCCTTTTTCTGTTTCCAGAGAAATTTGGACAAAACCGAATCGATGCGGCGGAAATAAGAAATAGGGATACGGATTGGAAGCATGGATAATAAATAAATCAAAATTGGGGCAATCATCATCCTGATGGAGTCAAGACGACCCCACCAGGAGAGAAACAGAGGATTCCAGGAAGCGAGTAATAATTCTATTCTAGAGATAACTGCATTCATGTTGAGTTGAATAGAAGAGGGAATAGAGTTAGAAAAGAGAACACCAAGATATTTAATTTTCTTAGAGTTCCAAGCAAAGCCTGTAGCCGTAAAGAAGTGGGGAAGGCAAAGTTTAGTTAACGGAAGAATTTCAGTTTTGTCAGAATTAATTTTATAACCTGAGACCAAAGAAAATTTTTCGAATTCACTTAATAAAGAGGGAACAGAGGTGACTGGGTTTGAAATAAATAAAAGAATATCGTCAGCATATGCAGATAATTTAAGATGATGAGCTCCATAAGGGAATCCGGAAATGGAGGGATTGTTACGTATAGAGGTGAGGAAGGGTTCAAGTGCTAAAATAAATAAAAGAGGTGACAGAGGACAACCTTGACGGACTCCACGTTGAAGCGTGAATGGGGAAGTGAATCGACCATTGACAAGAACAGAGGCTTTGGGCGTAGAGTAAATCAAAGAAATATAAGATATGAATTTAGGGTTGAAGCCATGCCATTTTAAAGAAGCCATGAGAAAGGACCAGTCAACCCGATCAAAGGCCTTCTCAGCATCGACTGAGATGGCGGCAATGGGAATTGACAATGAGGGGGCTTTACTTAACACATTAAGGAAGAGTCTGGAATTATCTGAAGTAAGGCGGCCTTTAACAAATCCACATTGTTCTTTCCCTATGAGATGTGGTAAGAGCGGGTCAAGACGGAGAGCTAATAATTTTGCAAAAATCTTATAATCCACATTGACTAAAGATATAGGGCGATAATTTTTACAAAACTTAGGGTCTCTACCCTCTTTAGGAATAAGGCATATGGTAGCGTCCTGAAATGAGCCTTGGGCCGATCCAGTAGAACAAAAAGATTGAAAAAGAAATAGAAGTTTAGGTAAAAGGAGATCCGAAAAATGTAAGTAAAATTCAACTGGAAAGCCGTCAGGTCCTGGAGTCTTGCCTTTAGTGAGGGAGGATAAAGCAGTGGACAACTCAGAGATGGTGAGGTCAGTATCAACGGACGAAAAATCAAGATGGGAGGTATCCGGTGTAGGTAGGTTGTCAAAATAGGATTGAATAAGGTCTGGGGTGGGAGGGCTCTCAGGCGTGTATAAAGATTCATAAAAAGAATGAAATTGTTCCAGGATTTCTGCATTTGTATGTAACAGAACATTAGAGGGGGAATAGATAGAGTCTATGTGAGTTCGTTCCTTACGCGATTTGAGGTAGTTAGCTAATAGTTTGCCAGATTTATTTCGGCCTCCATAGTACCGTGCGCTACTTCTAAGGAGAAAAGAGGAGGCTGAGTCTGTAGTAAGCTTGTTAAAAGCGATCTTAGCTTTAAGAAGTTCAGGAGGTATATGCTTATTAGAGGAGGTATAGAATTGATGTTCCAGCGATTTAATGTGGGCAAGGGTAACTTTACGCTTATGAAGGAATTGTTTCTTCTTCTTAGAGACAAAATCAATAATAAACCCTCGGGCTGTGGCCTTGAAGGAATCCCAAAGAATATGAGGAGGGGTATCAGGTGAAGAGTTGAGTTGAAAAAATTCAGAAGCGAAAGAGCGAAAAGAGGAGGGGAAGAGAGGATCAGTAAGAAGAGAAGGGTTGAAACGCCAACGAGAGGATTTAGGAGTAGGTGGAAGAAGGTCAAAGACAGTAATAATAGGAGCATGGTCAGAGATAACAATAGGTTCAATAGAAGAGGATATAAGGTGTTGAGAAAGAGATGAAGATAGAAAAATGTAGTCTAAACGAGAGAAAGAAGCATGAGGAGGAGAGAAGAAGGAGAAATCCACAACGTCTGGGTGAGTGAGTCTCCATGAATCCACAAGATGTGTCTGAGTGATAGTGTCAAGGAATTGCTTATGTGGTTTGTGAGGGGAAAAACGAACAGAAGATTTACGGTCTAAAAAGGGGTCAATGATCTGGTTACAATCTCCACCTAGTAGGAAAGAATCATCTTTATATTGAATACATTTCGCTGTAATGGAGGGCCAAAAGGAGGAGTCAAAACCTGTGGGTCCGTACACATTGAATACAGTAATTGGGATAGCATTAATGAGTAGTTTAGCCAAGATCCAACGCCCCTCATCATCTTTTTCTTCTAACAATACTTTACACTGGAGGCGTTTATGAACCAAGATAGCCACCCCATTCTTTTTTTGAGAAGCAGGAGAAAATAAAACAGTGCCAACCCATAAACGCTTTAGTTTTAAGGATTCAATATCTGAGAGATGGGTTTCTTGAATAAGAACAATATCTGGATTGAAAGAAGATAAATGTGAAAGTACTCTATGCCTTTTGATAGGGTGATTAAATCCTTTCACATTCCATGAAACAACTTTGAAGGTGAAAGAGCAGTAAATGGATCAAAATTGAAGAATGCAACAACATACTGTACAATAAGTAATTCAAACTGTAGACAAATAAGAACCATATAGATCATCAAAAAGGTAGAAGGAAGGATAGATAGAAGATGAAAAAGAAAAGGAAAAATAAAGGGAGAAAGGGAGAAGGAGAGGAAAAAAGAGAAAAGAGTAGCAAAGGAAGGAAAAAGGAGAAAAGAGAGAAGGCATAGAAGACAGTACAAATCCAAAAGGATGACTGTAATGAACATACCTGGAGGGGGAATTACACAAAGGGGAAGGTGGGGAAGTGGTGATGCGCTACAAGACGGACGAACCAGGGTCGGGAGCAGGACCACGCCAAGACCGGACAAAAGGAATACAGGACGGGACAAAGTGGTGAAGGAAGCGTCCGACAAATATCCATCTGGGAAAAAAAAGAAAAACATTATTGACAGACATACGAAAACAAGTGACTTAAACGTAGAGTTAGAAAGACAGAGAGGAATAATAAATAAATGTAAGAGATGCATGAGAAAGACAATCAGAGAGGAGATAGGGGAAAAAAGGATGTTAAGGAATAAGTAAGAAATACGGAAAGGAGCACGGAATTAGAGAAAGGTTATGAGAGAACAAGACATGAAATACAACAAAAGTCAAAGCTCAGCCACTGTTCGAAGCAGAGGGGGAGGCATCCATTCCTTCTTCATTTTGCAAAAGGAGAAAGTTCCGTAGTTCTCCAGGTTCCTGAAACGACCAAGTCTTGTTCCGATAGGTGACTCTGAAAGTACAAGGGTGAAATAGGCCATATCTTGCTCCCATAGAACGTAGAGATGGACGCATAGCCAGAAATTCTTTACGTCTGGAGGCAGTAACATTAGATACATCTTGGGATAAGTAGACTCGTTGACCTTGCCAAGACACTTGTTTTTTGTTCCTTGCTGCTGAAAGAATCAAAAGAAGATCTGTGTACTTCAAAAATAGGATGATCACTCCACGAGGCTTGGAAGAAGAGTCAGTTCTCGCCCCCAATCTATGGGCCCTCTGTATACTGATGGTTGTAGAAGGGGGCAAGTCCAAGAGTTTCGGTAAGAAGGTGGTAAAGAAAGTCACTGGATTGTCACCCTCAAGATTTTCCGGCAAATTATAAATACGGAGGTTGTTTCTCCTATTGCGATTTTCCAAATCTTCAGTATGCTTTTGCAGGGAAAGGACAGTCTTCTCCAACGCCCCAATACGCTGCGTGTTGGATTGAAGTTCAGGAATATGGAGCTCAACAGTAGAAATACGGGCATCCATGGATTCCCATTTGTCTTTCAAAAGCTGCATATCTGTACTCGTCTTCTCAATAAAGGGACGCATTGCTCGTAGTTCCTCCAAAATCTGATCAATAGGCGAGGCAGGGGGACTATCCTCTGGTGTAGGAGAATTTTGTTTGAGGCGCTTGCCTGGTGTAGCCGGTGAAGAGGGCTTACCAACTGATGAGTGAGCCAAGGATGACTTCTGAGTCGTCATTTTGACAGAGGGATTCGACTTAGGTGTACCAGATGAAGAGCCCACCAGAGTTTTCATAGAGGGTATAAAAACAAATTGAGGCTTGTGTAACAAAAAACGTACCTCAGACAGGTAAAGTCAAGTTTGAAAAGCCCCTTGCACATGTATTGATTCTGTGAATAGATGGAAAATATTCATCAGATGGACAAAGGACGAGAAGGTATACTGTAGTCCTTTCGCGCTGAGGTAAAAAATGAGTTGCAGCATAAGATGAACCGTACCACTAATGGCGCAGGCGCCCTGGTTTGTTGATTCGCGCTGTAGATGCGAGGACGCTAATCCAGGATGAAGTAAATGGCACAGCGCAGTATGAAGAACGGTTATAATAAGGCGCCCGTAACTGAGATATCCAAGTTAGTAATGATGATGATATAGTCAGTGTTCATGAGGCAGTCACCACAGGGAGGTGCATAACATGAATAGGAGATGTGTGTCGAGTCACAGCGCCGTCACAAATAGCAGAAGAGAAGATAAGGCGGCAGTGCGCAGATGAGAGATGTAGACATCATGGAAGCGTGAGGAGATGAACTCGGACCGCGGTGCGCAGTCAGTCGCGGTGATTAGAAAATGGCGGGCACTTGACAGGAGAGGGATAGCGGTGTTAAGTGAAATAGGGGCATAAAGAAATAAAATGCGCCCAAATGCTTCCCTGTTAAGGCGAACTCGCGTAAGTGGCCATTGGTGTGAGGCCGGTAATTAGAGGCGCTAAAGAAGAGCCAGTCTGTAAGCGAGTCGCCGGCGCTGAGGCAGTTCACAAAATGGCGGCTGACGGTGACTGGAGAGTTAATCAGGCTAAAAAACCCTCAAAGTCACGGAATACGAGCAGGAAAAAACACACCTCATGTTGGCGGCATGCTCCGGTTTCCAAATCCGGTGTTTTGGGCGAAGTCCGGCTTCCTTCACAGCGGTAAAAGCAGAAGAGGCTGTCCCGGCGCGTCGGAGCTCCTCACCTAGCCGTCCATCCCGCACGGCGTCCAAGCCACGCCCCCCCCCAAGCAAATATTCTGACTGCTGAAATGGGCTAATTTGTAGCTAAAGGAAACAACAACCATTGTTAAAGCCAACCAGTCTCACCTTTAACAAATCTTGCTTGCTTTGTATTGGAAAAAAAGAAATCGAAAATCTCAAAATGGCCGTATGTAACACCTCACACAGCTATCCAATTAAGGGGAGAGTAGGATTACACTGGGGGCTATGAAGAACAGTGACATAGAAAATAAATTATAGAATCATAGATGGGCAACAGTGAAATACGGGGATGATTTTCACCAATGGGTTCTGACTGACATCCGATAGACAGCAAGAGAAAGCTTGAGTTGTCTATGATGTCATACAGAACCTTCAGGTGAAAAACATCCCCGTAACTCACTTTTTACCCATCTATAATTTTATGTTGTCTGTGTGCCCCAAAATCATCTGCTAATGGGATAACTGCCTGCTCTTAAAAACATTTTTACAAACATTCACAAAGGTGAAGGGGTCCCTTGGGGCCCCTTTCCCATGTGTGAATGGGTTACCACCTACTTGAAGTAGGTGGTAAAATACAAATGTTTTACAAATGCATTCTGGTCGCAAAACATTCGCTGCAACTCGGTATTAGGAAGGGACACCCTAAACACACCCCTTCCTAATACCGAATCAGTATGTATTTACAATTCCAAATTGTGATTTGGTATCATGTTACTGGATCACAAATTGGAATTTATACATACCAAAATGCATATTACAAGTTGCAAACTGCTCAATTCTGCGAATCGGGCCATTTGCTACCAGTAAAATGCATGATACATGTGGCCCTTAGAATCTGCTGTAAAGAATGGAGGCTTCCTATAAAGGTCCCCCATAACAAAACCTAATAGGAGCTAAACAACTGACCTCTACCTGGTGAGAATCCACTTCCAGTTAGAGCAATACACGGTCCCAGCATTTTAGGCAGCTGCGGCACAAAAGGAAGAATGTGAGCACCCAACAGCCATCTCATCATGTGTTCGCTGTCTGACAACAAGTTGCATACTTGCGCTTGCATTCTGTTCTTGGTAAGGTTTTCCCAGCCTTCATTCTCCTGCATCTTTGTTTTGTTTCTCCCTGTTGGTCCCTTTCTTCCTTTGTACTTGTCTTCCTTACCTGTATTGTTGTTAGTAGTTATTGGCTCTTTTAGCTGTGTATTTCCTCCTGCAGTCCCACATAATACAGTCATCACAGAAATGCTTAGGTATTTTCAGAGTACACCAGCTGCCTACTTTATTTAGAGTGTGGTTTGTGGTATTTCAATTTACTTATAAATAATGTTTTAAACTCTGAAACCCTAATACTCCATTCTATCTTATTTAGAGGGCAGACCTGCATCCTCTTGAAGTGAACTGCTACGTTGTGTGAGAGAGATGCTGGAGACCTTACAACTACCATCTGTTTCTGTTTCTCTCTATATATATTCCAAACAAATAAGCTTTATTCGATAGATATATCAGCAAAGCAAAATACAGAAAATAGTTCTTAAGACAATATATAAACACAGTTAAATCCCCCCATTTGTTTATAAAATAATAAAAAAATCTGTCCTTTAAAATAGTAGAAATATGTTAACACAGCTTAGTACGACTGCATCTATTAATACTATGAAACCACTAAGCACTTTACAGTTCATCATGGTGCATAACGCAGGGTCACAAGTAATTACATTGATGACGTGCCCGGACCTATCAGAACAGTACTACTCTATCTAGCATGCATGTAGCGAGCTCGACAAATACATATACAAAATATTAGTACAGGTTCAGGCCTTCAGCCCACAAGAAGTGCCTGTGATCTAATGGCTCATGTCCAGCCCAGAAACTTTGCAATAGCAATGATGATGGGGATCAAAAATTCCGTGTGCAATAATCTTAGCGCAAAGTCATTCCTTCTGGTGCCCAGTAATCTGCAAATTGGAGTGAGCCAGGCTTGGCGGGGGGGGGGGGGCAGCATAAGCTGGACATACATACAGCAGATGGGCCAGTGATACACATCGAGCATGGAAATAAGACAGGATTCGTCATCAATATTACCCCACTTTGCTGTAAATGACCTTACAGGTAATGAGCTTACCCTAAATTGGCAGTATAACTTCCGATCATGCGGCTTAGTTCAAGCCTTGAGATTGGTTTGACTTCTAGGAACATTCCCGTGATTGAAGAGGTGTCACTATTCCTATAAGAACTTTGGGACACCCAATCCCAGTGCTTTTCTTTTAGAATCGCCCTGGGGGGAAACGGGGTACTCGCTGGATTCTCCCATAGTGCTGCCATACCAATACTTATTAGGGAGGCTCTAACCTCCTGCAGCCATTTTATTTAGTTAAAATGGTCAGCACTGATTAAGTCCTTAAGACCTGCAGCATAGAATGCCAGTTCTGGTGTACACCAGATTCTCCTCCAGTGAAGTAAGGGACGCAGTCTTGCTATGTCAGCCACTGCCTTCCTACCTAGAACATAAAGCATTGGGCACACTGGGGTGCTTTGCGGGAGGTTAGTGATCTTACGCAAGAACCTATTCTCTGCAGCTGTTAATTTAGAAAGATTCTCATACCCCCAAAGCTCAGCTTCGTATAAGGCGGAGTTGACCACTTTCATGCTATATATTTGAAGCACTGGACTAATTGGTTTTGTAAAATAGGTGTTAAACTCAGTTTGCAGGGTTCCAGCCAGTTGGCGGTGCTTCAACGAGGCCATATCAAGCTACCGGTTCCACCTCATGCCCCTCCGCATAGTGACCCTCAGATATTTAAAATCAGTGACTTCTTCTAAGGGCCACTTGTTTAACAGTATGCCTCCTCTAACAGCTTCTATGAGGGTTACAGTACATAAATTTAGTTTGTGACACGTAGATTTCCAGGCCCCATAAACAATAGAACTCCTCATAAAGTAGCAGAGCTCGTTGGAGACCACTCGGCGTTTGTGAGATAATTAACGTGTCATCAGCAAACATTAAAATGGAAATTGTAACACCAGCTAGAGCAGGGGCATCAGTTGGAGTAGACTCTAGGAATTTTACTATCCCATTGATAAACATAGAAAACAGGGTGGGTGCTATTACACAACCTTGGCGCACACCTTTCTCTTTTGGAAAGGGATTCGTAACACTACCCTGCATGCCCCAACAAATTTGGGCGTAGTGGCTCTCATGAAGTCTAGCAATGAGTGATAACAATACAGGGGAAATCTCATCTCATGCAGTACTACCCATAATTTGCTACGGGAGATGAGGTCGAAGGCTGACTTGAGATCCACAAAGGCAGTGCATAAGCTGCCCTTATCTAGGACCACCGTCTTCCAGTATGGCAAATGATTCAAAATACTGGGTCAATAGTACTGGTACATACCAGAAAGCCAGCCTGCAGAGGGGATAAGATGCCCTGCTCGTCTATCCAGTCTTGCACCTTGTTTAAGACTAAACACCCCATTATCTTTTGCATGGAATCTATTAGGCTGATAGGCCTATAGTTTCCGGGGTGGGATTTATCCCCTTTTTTAAAAACAGGGATATTCTCAGGCCCTTTTCCAACAATCTGGGACTGATGCATCCTGGGCAATTGCATTAACCAACAGCACTATGTACAAACAACATTTGGTCTTGTCATAAAGGAATATATCTGGAGGGAAACCATCTGGACCCGGAGCTTTTTCTCCCAATACTGCTCCCAGGGTGAGGTTGATATCAGCCTCGTTAAAAGCCGGGCCAGGATAGTGCGAATATGGGGACTCCACCTTACTTTCTTCTGTGCTACGGGCATATTGGGGTTTAAAGTGGATAAGGCATTGGTCCTGGCTTACATGATTTTGCAGCTGTGATAGCTGGCCACCCCTGTCCCACTTTACTACATTCAGAACTGTTTAGAACTTTTGCTTGCACATGCCCGTCTGAGGTCCTGCCATCTATTTTCCTTTCATGCTTTCTTGGCCTTTTCCTGGGATCTCCTGTAAGTTTGCCTTAAAGACCGTACCTTGCCGGGGTCCCCTTCTCTTATCGCATTCCCTAATGATCTGCGCGACACTTTGCAGTCTTCATTAAGCAACTGGCAAGCTTTCTTTGGTTGAGTTCCCCATGCCTTACTTTGCCTAACAAAGTAAGTGCATAGTTGGCCAAAGAATTTATTATGGATGCCAATTATAGCCTCACAAATCGCTGGATTGGCCACACACACCTCTAGCTCATCTATCGCACCGTCAATGTCAAAGAGATCTCAGCTAGAACATCAGGTTTCTCAAGTAAGCTAACCCATTTTAGTCGTTTCAAGTCATTTGTGGGAATGATATCGAGAGTGAGCAATTCACTACCTGAGTAAGCTCTCTCTGTGACAGGCAAATCAAAGGTCGCACATTCTGGGTTGTGGTCGCTCTCTAGCTGCTCTCTTACAACCATATCCCTAAGAGTGTGCCACAGTTACAGGTTAATCATTAGATAGTCTATGCGGCTAACACTTTGACCATTATTAAATGTGCTAGCCCCATGTCTATCAGATGGGGATCTTCCATTTGTCGCCCGTTATTCTCTAAACCCCATTTTCCTAGGTTGCATCTTCCAGCATCAGCATCTAGATGAGGTAGGGACTTGGGGTTGGTGAGGACACTCATTTGTCTCGACACCTGACAGGGATCTCCTGGATTGCGCTAAACTCTCCTCATGACCTGGTGTAATAATTAACTTACACGGCTTTCAATGTCTCGAAGTTTTTTAGTCAGTGGGTGATAGAAAAAGTTTGACATCAAGATAATGCATTGCGGAGTCTGGAACAATTAAGCAACATTATCAAGGGGATTGACCGGATTGAAGTCAGAGGGGCCAAGAAGAGGAAACTATCTGAGTGTGCTCGACTCTTTGGAGAACAAGGCTAATTTAAATCAGACCTTTAAAATCTAGGGTGTTACTCACAAAATAGTTTTAGATGGTGTATGTTTTTAAGGTAATATATAGTTGGAAGGTTACATAAAGTGTTGTTCTTGTGTTGTGAGAACTTCTGCCACAATGAGATCAGTTGGCTTAACTACAGTGAAGGCCATGCATCAACAGTTACACATGTGAATGCCACAGTTAAGTGTCATAAAGAAGCAAGATATTTTGAAATGATTGCTGAAGAGCAAACCCAGAGTGGATTTCATCTAGAGGTCATTTATTTTAATATGAATGCTTACAGAAATTAATTAGAGAATGTTTTAACAGATATTTTATTAACAGAGCTAACATTGTAGAACCAGGCCTACAATATTCCACTTCGGGTCCCATACTTAGTATTGTCTTTGCAAATGTGCAAAAGATTGCTTAAAATAGGTATTCCATGCTAAAATTCTCAAGTGAATTTTCTTATAAACCATATTTGAGAACAAATATCAGAAAGCTATTTGCAGATTGATATTAATAATGAATAGCAGTGGTGGAGCATGGGACCTTAATAAATATTCTGGTTTATGATTCCGAATTTGCATCGGATCATACCTGGAAATAAAGTCCCTGCCCAAAAGCTGCAAATCAACATTCAAATTACAAATCACAGCTAATGATCAATAATTGGGATTCAATTATGATACTTTGGTTTGGGTTGAAAGGGTTCTATTAATCTCTTTTAATAAATATTTCTTTATTAGTCATCAATAAGTAATCAATTCATCAGTACCACAACTCAGAACAATTGTGTAAGGTCATTCCATAAAAGAAAATTCCCTATTCTAAATATTAAGTTAGAAAAGTATCTTGAACCCATAAACAGTTTGAAATTGAGAGGTGAAAGCATAAAGCTTTAAGCAATTCAATATGTAATTCTCATGAAGAGAAGTTCAGAAACGAAGTGGAGTCTCAGAAAATATTGAAATAAATCCAACAAGGAAAAAGAATAAAGGTCTGCTCAGAGTAAAGGGATTTATAGCACGGATCATGATGTCTTCATGGGAACAGAAACCTTTCACCTTCTATATTAAATCTTACATATGCATCACTACCAACATTGTACAAGTTGTGGTTTGGTTCCCACTCGCCTCTCTTCAAAAAGACAAAACAGTTTTAAGCCTACACTTTCTTTCTACACGTTAATTGTACACATTAGCATTTATTAAAAATGCTCTATCAGCAGTGGCAGATGATTGCTTTTGAGACTGGTGGGGTGATCAGGCAGGCTCTCCAATAATGCCCTTAGGTGCAACCCCAAAGCTCTCTATCGTGGTCCGTTATGAAAGGTGTTTATAACAGGCCTTGAGTAAAAGCTCTGGAGTTGAGGCTCTAGGGAGTGCAAGTTTCTCACACTGCCTGGCAATGTGTAAAATTAAATAAAACAGTTTAATAATAAAAAAAACAATGTACTTGCCTACTCCGGTCCTGCAGTCTTTAGCCAAACCTTGGCTCAGTCTGGCGGACTGGCGGCTGGACTGAAAAATGAAATGTATTAAAATAATGTTATTACCATTTTATAGATTTGCTGCACTGGCAGCAGGGTAGGCGACCCTCCTCCGCCCTAATGGAGGCACCTCCACTGAATAATAGTTGTGCTTTCAAATAGTGGTGTGCACTTTGGATGTGGACCACATTTTGAAAACCGAACGCCAGAAGTGGCTATTAACATAGAAATAGGGCTACATGCTGGCACTGAGTAGTGATATAGAAACAAGAATATAATGAGTGGAGCCACCAAACTACCACCAGGTGAATTAGAAATTGTGCCCAGTGCTCAATTTCTGTATGTTTCAGATCTCTCAAGTTGTTAGGGAAGGAAAGGAATCCAGTTTGTGTTTCTGCTTAGTTTTACAGTACTTGTATCACTGATACCACAATCCAAAGGGAAAGAAAATCACTTACTGAATTACTCACACCTGGCATCATGACTTGGAAGAACTTGAGATCTCTGAAATTTTGAATATCTCGTTTAAAAGAAAAGTGATCCCGGGTTGAGCTACATCACCTGTCATTGAGCTATATTTTTTTATTTGTAATTTGGAACGTGAATCCCTGTATTTATGAGGTTAACATCAAAACTTTATGTTCCAGAATGCAAATCACAAACCTAGGATTACATAAGGAGGTCAAGCTAATATGAACCAATCTGAGAGGAATGTGACATCATTTAACAGATGTAAAACAATGCCCTTGTTGGTTGTAAGTGATATAATGTTGAGTGCTGTTTTGTGGCACTTGTCTATGAATCACTCAGGGCTCCATGAATGTAGGTTTATTTACATTTCTCTTCATGTGAAAGCAGGTAACTGCGTCAGGCTTGATTTGGCTGAGATGAGACAAGAAGGGTGATGGCATGTAGGTATTTACATGGTAATCTTCAAGTAAAGTCATCAAAGATTTTTCCACATTGGTCAGATGTACCTTTGTAGGTTGACTTGATGCACTATGAGGTAAACAACATCAGCAGCCTTGCCAATGTCACTCCACAATATGAGCCAGGAATCACCAATTATGATTTAAGGAATTTTATTTTAGAATATTAATCAATTCAGTGTATAAACAAAATAATAAAAAGTTCTCACAATACAGCAATACAGCTGGTAAGCTGAAATATCTCTAAAGATTAAGCCGTAATAAAATAAGATACAGACTAGCGACAGCCACAACAATGATGAAACACATTTTTGTTAATAGGATTCAATAAAGAATCTTCCCTTCTCTCTTCTAGACATAGATCGACTACAAGATCATCCAACCAGGATTTCTATTTAGGGAGCCTAGAAGGTGTCACCATATTACGGAATTAAAAATAATAGAATAAAGTTTCACTTTCTCTGGAAAGCTCTGCAAGATGACTGTTTCTCTCTCAGAGTCTAGAAAGAATGTGCTTAACTAACTATGGAAACACCAATTCAAATAACAGGCGCCTCAAAACATCCTTATCTCTTATTACACTACCAGGTCACAACCAAATTGTTAACTGTGGGGAGCATCTGAACTCTCCCTTGACTTTCCTATCTCATCGAAACTGGGACTGCAGACCGCAGCCTTAAGCTTCCCAATGTCCTGGGACGTGATGTACAGAAGGCCTTCTTTGGCTTCTTTGGCCATTATTTCTCCAAGTTCGCTGCCAAATTCTTCCCTGCAGGCCTCACTAGTGACCGTCTAATACAAACAATAAGCCTTTCACTAGCTAACAAGTAGCATGATAACACACCTGAAAGAGAAAATAAATAGCATACTGAGAAGGCTAAATATATTACAATTAATGGCTGTAGTCAGGCTAAGTTAACTCAGTAGTCTACATGAACTGCGAATATATGATTATACATACACACGTAAAATTTAAAGAATCAACATAAAACGTGAATAAAAAAAACCTGATTACATGGTTCAACTGAACCTTTGTACACTTATATATAAATCCCTAGTTTCTAAGATGATTACATTAAATGAATAGATCAAAATGTATCACACATGCTAAAGAAATCAAGTCACACAGTGCATATAATGTTGTATATGAATATATAATTGCATAATTGTGACATATAATAGATTGGACCTAAATAACGCTGCTCCAAGGATAGCCATCATAATAGCATATGATATTATCTCATGAGATCAACTCAAAACCTTGATGTTTTCAACATTTTACATCTTGTATTTTCCAGATATTTCATCTTATCATAAAACATAGACTGACTTTCCTCTAGCTCTGCATCTTTTTTTCTTTACTCCCCTTCCATGCTTCTCTTCTATTTTTTCTTTTATGCACTCATACCGCTTGAAACAGACAAACAAATTCCACAAATACCAATTAAAACAAAGGGCCTGAAAGTAAAGCCTAAGATTCCACTCCTTAGGTTTCTAAACCACTTGCCCAATGCAGCAAAGCCTTTTCCAACCACCTACCAAGCACCTGTAGCTGTCAACTCCTCCCA
The DNA here is from genome assembly GCF_964261635.1 of Lissotriton helveticus. Lineage (NCBI taxonomy): Eukaryota > Metazoa > Chordata > Amphibia > Caudata > Salamandridae > Lissotriton > Lissotriton helveticus. The sequence goes on along the minus strand of NC_136059.1, from coordinate 702,577,901 downwards.
ATCTTCCTTTAAATATGTCATGTTCTTAATTTACTCCTTTACTTCCTCACTCTTGTCTGACATATAGGGAAAACATTGTTGGACGTACAAGAACTTACAGCCTCCACCCTCCTTTGCAAGAAGGATGTCTAATACAAGGTGGTTCTGCATCATCATAGACCTTAAAGCTTTCATTTCAGTGTTTATGGCCCGCAATACATTTGCTTTACTGGTAGTTAACTTATCAACTATGGCAGGCAACTTTCTAATTTTCAGATCATTCCAAACCACTTCAAGAGAAGAAATCATTGCACCAAATATTAACCCCACTATTTCAGAAACACTACTGCTCCATTTTGGCCTAGCATGCGACCCCCCGGGACCAGGTAATTCAGATGATCTACATGATAAAAACGTAGGGAAGAATATAGCAAAATAACATGTACCATACCAACACCTTGACAATGTGAAATACGTGTGTTCCCCACAAACATAGTAGACTCAAGGAATTAAAGAATCCTGTCTAATCATAAACAGAGGCCAATTTCCTCCATATTAAAAAATGTGTTCACAATCAGTCCTTCCATCAGTTTAGAGTGAACCACAGATTTACTTCTAGGCACACCTAGCTTCCCTTTATGTTTCCAATCTAAGTCAGGTAGCATGTCCAATTTAACATATGTAGGCATATCCCCTGACTCCTGATGTCCTCATTCTTCTTTAGCCCACTTCTTGTAATTTAGTTCTTGACCCATAATCCATCTTACATCCATGCTCTTCTCCTATCCTCCACTGATTCCTCTTCTCAACTTCAGTTAAAGAACAAGATAAATTATGTCTATGATCAAAAGCAGTATATAACCTTGCAATGGGTTTAAAAAATGTTCAGCTGTATCCATTTCTTTAGCATTAGAATGGGGATTCAAGTGTTTAAACATGAGGACTTCAGGAAAGACTAAACCATCATTGGAAAAGTAATTCTGAAAATGCCTTTGTCCATATAGAAGACTAAGCAGAAGACTACAGGTAATATCATACATGAGGGGAATATGGTGGCATATGATCCCATTTAATGCTGAGGCAGGCAACTAGTTCATTTAATTGTCTCTAAGGAAAATAAAGGTCAACTTTCAGTTAAAAGACCATGGATGCTGCAGCTCGGCTCAATTCCTTCAATGGTAGAAAAAGTTAAAAACAGTGACAAACTCACATTCACAACGGTGTAGCTGATACCTCACTATTGTCCAAACCACAAAATACCCTGTTACTGTTATGTGCCACAACATATGTCCACTCAGGGCCTGTGTACCTCCAATAAGATATGCTGGTTCATTTTGATCTTCTGAGCATAGATTATTGGTCGTCACGGCCACACAGATCAGAATCCTCAGCATCCTCTGGGACAGAACGTGATACACATTCTGCAGGCAATCTTAGTCTTACCCCCTCTTGCCTTCTCCGCCAGTTGTCCCCAGCTCCCACTCGGCTGGTCACACTACTAGGCCCTTCACCAGGGTCTAAGTCGGGCTCAATCTACACCACAGGCAAAGACTCTCTTTCTGTTTTGACTCCAAATGCAGACACACTGAGGCCCCTCTCAGACCAAGGGTGTTCTGTTGCAGATTCTCAAACTGCCACTGAATTCTGAGATTCTCATCAGTTCTCCAGACCTTGATCGGTCTCTTCCTGGTGCGCTTCACAGGCTGTCTGCACTTCAGGGAGAGGGATTGTTACATTGTCAAGGAAACATTCCTCTCTCCGAGTATGGGCAGCATGTATCCATTTGGAAATACCCTCACATTTTATGGGAGCATTTGTAACAAGGATCACCTGAAAGGGACATCTCCATCCAGGATCCAGACATGTTTTCTGAAAATGTTTCTTCACCAAGACACAGTCTCCGGGGCTGAGGTCATAGCATTGTTCCTGATGCGGAGGGACGGTAGTAGCTCCAACCTGGTAGGACACAGAATGCACCACATTAGCCAGTCCTTAGCAATAATCAAGAATCATATCATCTGTAATATAAACAAGCGCATTTGCAAGCACTGCACAGTTTGATTGCTGGACCAATGATGATATTATGGAGAGACAGTCCTTTCCTCCAATACAGAAGGTTGCGAAGATTTATCAACACCAAATGCAAAGCTTCTGGCCACTGCAGAGAAATTGACGCCCACACTTTGGCCAACCCGGATTTCAATGTGCCATTCACTTGCTCCACAATTCCAGAAGTGTGGGGCTAATAACTGCAATTCAGTCTCTGCTCCACTTGTAATGCTGTGAATGACATTTTCAGAACCTCATTATTAAAATGAGTCCCTCAGTCTGACTCCAGCGGAGTTGGGAAACCAAACCTGGGCATCAGTGCCCTTCACAAAAGCTTAGCTACATTGAGACTATCATTTCCCCATGTTGTATAAGCTTGAACCCAATGTGAGAAAATGCACACAATCACCAGGACTTATAGTAGAGTGTTGCACATGGGCATCTCAATGAAGTCCAGCCATATCATGCTGAATGGTCACTGGGTTCTTTTTCCTCCATTCATCAGTTGGCACACAACACATCTGTGACATAATCCTTCAGCCATCAATCTGAATTGGTGGTTGAACCAATGTTGATGAAATAACCTGACTATGGCATCCCTCCCTATGTGTGTGAGACCGTGAAAATGTCTAGCCATTGCAGACTGCAACCTATCTGGCAACACAGGTCTTCCATCAGCTGAAACCCAGATACCATTATCTTAATTAACAGACCTGCTCTGACCCAACCCTGCTTTTCTGCCTCTGGTATGTCTTCCTGCAACCTTGTTACTTCTTTGCAAGTATAAGTCACTGCCAACCAAACGATATAATTGGCGTCATTTTCAGATTCATTTACATATTGTCTATTAAATGTTTGGCACCCCTGCACATAATATCGGGCAACCTCATCAGCATATTTGTTGCCAACTGTTACATAATCATCTCTGCTTCTATGTGCACTTTCCAAATGCAATTTCGGTAGGAAACTGCAAATGCTTCCAACAATCTCATGACATGCTGCCCATTACTGATGGGGATCCTGATAATGTCATGAATCCGTCTGTGATCCTAACTGTTTAAAGTGTCAAGGAACACACCAAAACCGTACTGTCCGTAAAACTAGTCATTCTCTTGTTTATCAAAAAAGAAATAGTTATTCCTAGTGTTAAGAATTTGACACAGTACATCACTAGACCTGTTTTAACCCACTTTTTGAACACCACTCTACCCACACTATAATAGCCCATAAACCTCCTTCTCATCACATGACTGCCTGTTGGGCATTGCAGTGCCGGCCTGATGAGGAGCTAGCCCATTGAGGAAGCATGACACCTTGCGGGTTTTGTGAGGGCACCTGCTTCTATTAGAGCCTGCTCCCTTAATCTGGAACACTAACATCCCCTTTCTCTTATACCTTGAGGAACTGCACACCTTTGTTTACTAATAGATTACTAAAATAAGGAGCAAGAGTGCTGGACCTAATTAAGCTTCTGGTTCCTCTTTTTGTGGAACAACTTTAACTGCTCAGCATTGAGCACAATTAAATCTACACAACCGCATCAAAACAAAAATCTTATTAAAATACCGCTAGCTTGACATACACAATTGAAATATGCAACCCTAATATTACTCACTCCTTCTTTGCACAACTCTTTCTAAAGCGCTGGAACACCGCTGATCCTCTAAACCGGGACATGGACTTTTAGGGCTAAGACTGGATTTGCTCAAGTCTCAAGCTCTAACAGGGGTATTCTAGCTTCCTTTGCTTCAGTAACCAACCATCTGACATGTTACCATTTAATGGTGCGTTCATACTTACACCATAACAATGATTAAACAAATAGTTGTCCATAAAGAAACTTCCCTTCTCTCTTCTAGACTTAGATTGACTGCAAGATCTTCCAACCAGACATGCTATTTAAGGAGCCTAGAAAGTGTCAGCATGGTATAGCCTTCTGTAGAAGTCTTGAAAAAAAGGAAATTAAGTTTTAGCATAAAGCTTCACACTCTCAGGAAAGCTCGGAAAGAGGACTGTTCCCTCTCAGAGTCTATAAGGAATCTGCCTAACTAACTTTGGAAACACCTATTAGAATAACAGGATCATCAAAAATATCCTTTATCTTCTTACACCAGAAGGAACTAACCAATTTGTTAACTGAGAGAAACATCCACACCCTCCCTTAAGTTTCATACCTCATCAAAATTGGGACAGCAGACCAAAACCGTAAGCGTTCCACCATCCACGCATGTAATAAACAGTAGGTCTCCTTTGACTATTATTTCTCTAGGTTTGCAGCCAAGTTCCTCCCTGGAAGCCTCACTATCAACAGTCTAATACAAACAATAAGCCTTTCTCTAGCTAACGAGAAGCGTGCTACAACACCTTCAAGAGAAAAGAAATAGTATACTGGCAGGTCTAAACTCATTTCAATTGAGGTCTGAAGTCAGGCTAACTTAACTTAGTATTAACATGAACTTCGAATACAAGATTAAACATGTACACATATAATTTTAAGAATAAATGCAAAACTTGAAGAAAAAAAAAACATGAATACATGGTTCAATTAATCATAACAAAGAAGGTCTCCATCCGACCTACAGTTATTTTACATTGGTATTATATCCCTTTTCATATGTGAGCCAAACAAAAAACTGTTCAAAACAAAAGCAATTCCAAAAAGTATCTTTTTAATTTCTTTTATCAAAAATATGTCCATCTTATTCTCTCTTTTTTTATATATATGAATATATGTCAATTCTTTTTCTCTTTGTTTACAGAAAAACAATACATGAATTATCCACAATCAAAATGTATGTAAATAAACAATCAAAAAAACATAATATACAAAACACATTTCAATCCCGCGAGAGGAGACACTCAAAATTACACACACACTTTCATACCATGGAACCACTTTCCCCAAACACACATTCAATCAATCTGGGAGGATCTGCTACAGAGTGACATTGTAGTTTCCACAGACTATATCCAACAGCTGCACAAGGCAGGATCTTGATTAGGCTCTAGTGGACGCGTTTTGGTGACTCAACAAGGATGACATGCCACCTTCTTCAAGACCAGCCAGAGAACATAGAGGAGTGTCAACTCAACCCGGGAAAAAAGACCACCAAGAAGTTATATTTAATATTTTGAATCAAAAAAAGCATCACGCTTTGCAGGGTAGAAGAAGGTATACCTTCCCTTCCAATCTCAGATGTGGAATAGAAATTCAAGTATTCTGTATCCTATTATATATCTTTTTGTACCACGACTCTATCATACAGCATCAATGTATGTCGATCTATCCAATTTGTAGACTTGCACCAAGGTCTGCATAGGAAAAGACAGGTCTAGAGAGGCGAGATAATGCTGATCTCAGCCATTTTCTCAATCCAATTCGTTTATAATGCTTCTTATAAGATCCTCCTCATCTCAATAATGTACACCTGATAGTTGATGATTCGTATAAATATTTGGATGATACTATCTAGGTATGTACTGTATGCGTCGCCTCTTTCAGAGCCCTTTTAAATCTGGAATTCGGCTGGAATGCGGCATTCCTTGTGGTTACAAACACACCGGCTAGTTTCAGTTAAACCTTTGCATACATGTATGTATCTCCCTGGACTCTATGATGATTCCATCATAGACGTCAATTAGGGATCACCAGGGGTTGCGCTTGCAACTCCTAGGCCACCAGTTGCAACCCCTGCCACCTTGCTGTGACCCCTTGGCCAGCATAATCATCACTCACTTCTCACTCTTAATTCCAGCCTCCAGGGGTTGACCAGCCAATGCTTACTTATTTAAAAATATATATTAAAGAATGAACACCACGTGGCCACCCCTTAGTGGTGTGTTTGCTCCCAGGGCCTACATCTGTAGGAACGCATTAAAGTGCTACCAGTGATGGCCCTTGCATAATATCACACCAATCACATCACTTTGTTCTGCCCCCTCGCTCGCCACCCACCCTCCCTCACATCATCACACAGCACAGACTCTCCTCTTTCCGAGTCATCAGAAGACCTTGTGGTAGTGCCCTGTCTTGGAAGCTGTGCAATGCATGTGTGCTGTGCAGAGGGACCCTGCCCAGGGCAGCAGCCAAGTCAAGCCTGGGTCCTGGTAGAATCTGAAAGCAACCAACCGCCGGTGGTAGTAAATGATGGCCCTCACTGCCTGGCATAATTATTTGTTCTGCCCCGTCCAGCCCCTCGCTTTCATCCCTCTTTTCCTGTAGTAGTTTCCATCACTTTTGCCAACATCACATGTAGGATGAACAGTGTTGAGTGAAGGTAAGAAACAGTACCCCATTAACAGTTGTCCCTGACATCCAAGGTCATATTAGTAAACCCGGCATTCAGGCGCAGGGCTGGTGCCGGAGGCCGAGTTGTGGACTGTTTCTTTTTTTGTCCAGTGGTTTCCTTCTTTTTAAAGTATTTGCAGTGAGCTTACCTGCATTGTCTGCCATTGCTTGTATGACATGTGTGTGGGATGGGTATGCCCAGACGTGGGTCCAGTGCTCTCCATGCCACTGAAGTCAAGCTATCCTGGCTGATAGGCTGAAAGCCTGAAACCAGTCCTATGATGCTTATTTCCAGTCCAGGGAGGACCTGACCTAGCAGGACTGTTCTCATTGGGTGCAAGGTCAAGACTGATTTGCATATGGCTGAGTCCAAACTGGAATGGCGAGCAAAACAATGATGGATTTAGGCCAAGATCCCTGTACTAGGGTTGACATTGTTCTGCATTCTGTCCATCAATTGTTCTTTTTGCATTTGTCACCCCGAGTGGGACAGCTACGCCCAGGCGTGGGTCCTGTACTCTCCATGCCACTGGAGTCAAGCTATCCTGGCTGATGAGGGCTGAAAGCCCGAAACCGGTCCTAGGATGCTTGTTTCCAGTCCAGGGAGAACCTGGCCTGGCAGTTCATTTTAACCTGAGGTTGAAGATTCATCTTCTTACGTTGACAGTTTAGACAACAGTACTTCCCTGGCTGGCCTTTCTGACTGTTCATCATCCTGGGATGACAATGCTGCCAGCTCTTTTTTACGGAGTGACAACATCGAGCCATCTCAAATCAAAGAAACTAGTCAACACCAACTTCTAAATCTCACCCTGCAAGTGAATTCTTGGCAGGGGACTTGTCACTGAATCATTATAGCAACCCAGTGCAACCAACATTTCAAACATTCCCCATACCTGCATGCTGTAGGTTTAATGGAGATTTCAAAACCCATCCTATATAGGTATCAGAGTGCTTTACATAGCACCCGTCGCATTACATGAGGACACATTCTTTTTTGTAAGGCACGGGGAGATTAAGTGATTTGCCCAGAATCACAAGATGTTTAGCGTCATTGCTGAGACTCGAACCCAGTTACCTAGATTCGAGGTCTACTGCCCTAGCCGTTAGGCCCACTCCTCTCCTCAAGATTTGTGATCTTGGGGAGAGACACAAATTGATGGATGCAGCTGAACATAAACCAAATGGCATGCATTTGGAATGAAACATCCTAAATGGTGTGACAAATGTTGTTAAATCTTTGTACTCCTCGCCTAATTTGATCAGGTGATAAGCTGAAGTTAGGTCTAATGTGGTAAAAAAAATATATACCTACGCCCAGCAAAATGGTGACCATTTCAAATAAATAAAAAAAATCTTTATTGTTTATTTAGTTAAAACCATAACAATTTTACGATAAAATAGTTATTTAAAGGATAAAATGGGCACCAATGTGTGCACCAATATTAGCCATGGCAAAGGTAAGGTTGTACTGTAAATGAGGATGCCATATTTATGGTCTCTGTTTAAGGGGCTGTAAGTCCAGTGACTTGCCAGTCCTCTTTGGATGGTGAGTAAAACAGAGAAAGTGCAAAGTGAGGATGTTGATATCCCAAGGATAGCGGAGTGTGGGTGGCGCAGAATCACACCGCAAAGTAGTCTGTTATCAATTTTTGAGCAAAGGTGACAGCGTGAGGAGAAGGGTGGACTCCAAGTAGGTCTTAGAGCTTCTTGACATATTTGCTGCACCTCACTAGAGTTTGTGTGTCAGTGTGGGAGAAGCACAGTGATGATACCTCCAGGCATGAGTGGATATCCTTCTTTATATAAACTGGTTAAAGGAGAAATCTCCTAGGGACATCGAGTGTGGGACTACATCCTTGGGTAGAGTATTCAATTCTTAAATATGCTGTTTATTGTTTTGCTTGCAGGCCTTTTAGTGCTGGTTCTGTGGGAGGAGGAGGACGTGAACCTGACACTGTTGCATTCGTTGATATTGGCTTCAGTAAGTGGGAAAAGCGTACTCGTTTTTTGTCAAAACGTTCACAGTTAAAGAAGCATAAATCATCAATTTGCTTGGACCAACTTCAAGAGATTACAGCAGCCTGCAAATTGTCTGCAGTCAGTTTCTTCCATTATAGTAAGAGGAAGGACCTTAAATTGTGGCTCTTTGTTCAGTAGATCTCTGTCTGCTCTTTTCCACTCTGTACGGCCTTGGGTTTCTAGCGCCGGGACACTTCTCTGGGTAGCTGAGAGCTATATAAAACTCATTATAACATAACATAACAACAGGAGCGGAGCAGAAAATTGAGGAGAATAGACAACATGTGGAGCAATGGTTTAAGGTAGTATGTTTTTTGGGTCGTCAAGGGCCTGCATTCTGTGTCTCAAAATAAGGGACATTTCATTGAATTGTTTAAGATGTATTCTGCTAAAGATGAGCGGTTAAAAGAAAAAGTATCCAGGAAGTATGGGCCCTACACCTCTTCTGATTACCAAAATGACATGATATCTGTGTTGGCAGCGCTTGTACGTGAACGTATTGTCAAAAGGTGGCAAAACATTTTGCGGTGCTAGTTGATAAAACCAAAGATGCGACACATAAGAGCAGCTGAGTTTTATCATCCGTTTTGTTGATGCTGATGGAAATGTTCCGGAGAATGAACTAGGGTGTTACAACATTAGATGCCTCCAGCCTTGCTGCAACCATTATTGAATCAGTACAGAAAGCTGATCTTGACTTGAAGAAATGTGTTGCACAGTGCTACAATGGAGCATCCGTTATTAGTGGCTGTTTTAATGGTGTCCAAGAAAAAATAAGAGAGGTTGCATCACATGCAATTTACATACAATGCCATGCCCATCTCCTAAATCTTGCATTTGTGCAAACTGTAACTAACATACAACAAGTAAAACATTTATTTTCAACATTGCAAGCAGTTTAGTTTATGATTTTCTTTCACAAAGTTCACCAAGGCATAAGCTTTTTGTGAAAGCTCAGAAAGAGAGTAATATGTATTTAATAGAGCTAGAAAGACTCTCAGGTAGGAGGTGGTTTTACTGGTATTCCTGTGTTAGAAAAATACAGATGTGATTTGAGTCTATTGTTGTTATTCTCTGTGTAACAGAATCACAACAACTTGACAAGGAGGCAAGCTCAGAAGCCAAATGACTTCTTAAAAACATTAAAAACTTTGTTTTCTTCCTTACATTGCATAAGATGGAACACATTCTCCGAAAGATGCACAGTCTATTTGAAGTACTACAGAGCAAAGACCTTAACTTGCAGAGAGCATGTAATCTAATTAAGTCAACAAGAAATTATTTCATGAGCTTCGTCAATAGTCAGTGGACCAAATTGTTGAGTCAGGTTAATGACGTACCAGAGCCGTGTAGAATTAAGATTCAAGAACAATCCAATACAAGGGCTCCACCTTTGAGACACCATAAATTGAGTAACAAACTGACAGATTATTTTCTCAGTACCTCTGTAGGGAAAATATCCAGCCATTTTGATGTCTCAGAAAGTCAAATTCCACTGTCTGAGTGCTTAAAGCAGGAAGTATATTTCTCTACTTTGGATAGGCTTGGATATGAGTTTGATCCTCGATTTACAGACATCATCAGCCTTATGTCTACTCTCGAAATGTTCAATCCAAAAGCTGCAAAATTCTGGGACTTTCCTATGCAGTAGTTTTTTTTTACAAATATCTAGAGGCTGCAATAGACTGTAGTCTTCTAAAATCCGAACTGAAAACTGCAAAATAGCACCTTTCAGACAAGAATGCACCAGGTATTCACCATTTCAGGCAGTATCTCCTGTATCTACCAAGAGCGTTTCCTAAGGTTTTGGATCTTTTACATCTAGTTCGTACATTACTTATTACTAGTGCTACAAATTAGAGATTCTTCTCTTGTATGAAAAGGGTAAACATGTATTTGTGTAATAAATGTGGAGACAAGAGACTCAGTGATTTAATAAAATGGCTTGTGAACCTAATGAGATTAAGCAGCTAAATTTGAATGAAACCATTGACAGATTTGCTGACATGCACCTACAGAGGTATCCTCTCAAAAAATGAGCTGTTCCCCCTCATTTAGAGAAGCAGCCTCAGAGAAGAAGAGAAGTAACCTCACACTTTGTCAGGCAATCAACAGTTACTCCTCGGTCAGTCTGTATTCCACTTGAGGTCTATGCCACCTGAAGATATCTGCCAGCAATTGCAGAAGTTAGTAATCTATGCAGGGGCAAGAAGAACGCGCCACCAGGCTTCTAAGCAGTATTGACAAAGCACCTACATGCTATCCATTTCATTTCTTTCTGTCACAGTGAATATGCACCCTCTTCACATCAGCTTGTCAAGTGTGGAAATATGTAACCAGTATTACAAAGCACTGTTATCCACCTTAATTTCCTGTAGTCATGCATTTGCTGCCCGCCTAATTGTTCTCTCATCAAGACTGGCAATTATCAGTACAGCAATTATTGTTTGTACCAGCCAGTATCCTATTCAGAGAACTGTATAACGCATCTGTTACATTGTTAGCCTATACTGGATTTCATATTAGCTGAGCATCAACTTACCCTCAAGTCAGTCTCTACATATGAGGATGCCCCAATCATCCCTAGAACCAACTACTGCTCATGCCTGCAGATAGATGTGGACATGTGAACTGTAGGCCTCTTTCTATCCACCCAACTTGCACCTTCTTCTTTCCAAGGAAGCTGAGCAGCAGCATCTCTCCTTATCAGTAATGTAGTATCAAAAAACATTTGGGCAGATTTTGTTCACATGGATGAGGATACTGGCATCTTCATCCATGTGAGTAAAATCTGCCCAAATTTTCTTAACACTCTTTAAATTGCTAATGCAGATATAATGATCAACACAAGCATACTGTACCAGTGATGTTCATGTATTCTGAAGAAGAAATAATGATAGTAAATCTCGAATATTCAATGGCTCCACAGGTTTATAAGTATGTGTACCATGTCATGGAAAGGAAGGTTGCTGGGAGAACTTGACCTGCATTAAATAGCACTGTTATCCACATTTGAAGACTTGGATTTGATTACATGCTAGTCTTAGTTTAAAAAACAAATGATTAAGTGAATTTGTTTAGAGTATTATAGGCCCATCAACCTTCCCATTTTATAAGTTATTTGATATTGATAATGTCTGAATTCAATTTGATTAGTGTATTCTCTATTGTTGTATACTATTTGATAGGTGCTTCATCAATGCTACATTTTCTTAATTGTATATCTAAAGATAGTACCTGCAACAATGTATGCAGGTGTATTTTTATTAGGATTTGAAGTATTTCTGTTTATAGGGTACCTCTTTGTATCTGTAGAGATGTTCTAGCCTCTGTGTGTAATGTTAGTAACCAAAGGTTAGATGCTTCACTTCCTGTGATAGGACCAAGTCAAAGGTCATGCAATGTTGCTCCTTTGATTTCATGGAGGTTTAAAGGACAGGTGATGTCACTTCCTATGATGTAGCCAGGTCAACGTTTATGAGATGTCACTTCCTGTGACATCATCAGAGAAGTTCAAAGGATAACTAATGTCACTTCCTGTGATGTCATCAGGTCAAAGTTAATGTGATGCTGGTTCCTGTAATACCAGGCAGTAGGCACATGGCATGTGATATCACAGCCGCTACCCCAGGCATTTTGATAATTCTATGTCAATGGATTCCATTCCATTAATAGATCTAAATGCATCACACATTTTAAAGAAATCAGGTCACACAGTGAATGTAATGTCCTATATGAGTATCTAATTTCGTAATTGTGATATACAAAAGGTGGAGACTAAATTACGCTGCTCCAAGAGCAACAAGAAGCAATGGAACTTTCACCTAGTGCACAGATTTCCAATCCCACCCTAATCACTGTCTGCTGGTCAGAAGCAATATGTGGCAGCAATTCTTTTTCTCAAAGGAGGAGCTGGTAAAGCATGAGCAGTCAGTAGCCAGAAGAGCATTTCTTAAAAAGAGGGAGATGAACCTGTGTAATATGCAGATGCCAGCTGCAAGCTCGGACAAAATTTGTTGGGGGGTGGGGGTCATTCACCATGTTTTACTTGAGTTATTGCGGTCCAGCTTGGCTCCATGCACTGAGCCCTGAAAGGCTATATTTCAGTGCACACATTTCTAAGGAGTCATCAAAAGTGCATCCAGGTAAGCTAGCAGTAATGGGCCCACCTTAATCCGGAGCACTCATTCACTCTTCACTGGCCATGTAGAGGCTCCTTCAGCATAGAGAAGTACATATATATTCAGGAATCTGTCACAGAACACTATGCCAGACAAGGAATAGCAAGGAATCTTTAAAAAAAAAAAACATTTTCTATATATTAGTTTGGATGCATTAGATCACTGACAACTGTCAAGTTGCATGTGTTCCTTCAGCATCAGAACTGAATAAACTATGGGGATAGAATGAACAAGCATTGGAAATGCAATAGGTCTCGCATTAGAAAAGTTGTAGTTATTGGTCTTGTAAATGACATATTTTATTTATTTGTTGGTTTTTAAAATTGCTAAATTGATGGCTTTGTCATTTTCAATGCCAATAGTTATAACTTTCGCGAATGTGACACCTATAGCATTTGGAATGCAACATGTTTTGTATTTACGTCACTTAGATGGCAGCTCTGGTCGTTAGGCCACATCTCTAGAGAGCAGGAGAGTGCAGCAGGGGAGAGAAGCACAGCAATGCAATAGGTCTCGCATTAGGAAAGTTTGAGCTATTGGTATTGTAAAGGACACATTTTTTATTTATGTGCTTTTTTTGAAAATAGCTAAATTAATAGCTTTGTTATTTACAATGGCAATAGTTTTATCTTTCGCAAATGTGACACCTATTGTAACACAATATGTGTTGTGAGGGTGAGTGAGGGTGAGGGGTTGAGGGTGAGTGAGGGTGAGGGGTTGAGGGTGAGTGAGGGTGAGGGTGAGGGGTTGAGGGTGAGGGGGTGAGTGAGGGTGAGGGTGAGGGGTTGAGGGTGAGTGAGGGTGAGGGGTTGAGGGTGAGGGTGAGTGAGGGTGAGGGGTTGAGGGTGAGTGAGGGTGAGTGAGGGTGAGGGGTTGAGGGTGAGTGAGGGTGAGGGTGAGTGAGGGTGAGGGGTTGAGGGTGAGTGAGAGTGAGGGTGAGTGAGGGGTTGAGGGTGAGTGAGGGGTTGAGGGTGAGTGGGGGTTGAGGGTGAGTGAGGGTGAGGGGTTGAGGGTGAGTGAGGGTGAGGGTGAGGGGTTGAGAGTGAGTGAGGGTGAGTGAGGGTGAGGGGTTGAGGGTGAGTGAGGGTGAGGGTGAGTGAGGGTGAGGGTGAGTGAGGGTGAGGGTGAGTGAGGGTGGGTGAGGGTGAGTGAGGGTGAGTGAGGGTGAGGGTGAGTGAGGGTGAGGGAGGGTGAGTGAGGGTGAGGGTGAGTGAGGGTGAGTTAGGGTGAGGGTGAGTGAGGGTGAGTGAGGGTGAGTGAGGGTGAGTGAGGGTGAGTGAGGGTGAGGGTGAGTGAGGGTGAGTGAGGGTGAGGGTGAGTAAGGGTGAGTGAGGGTGAGTGAGGGTGAGTGAGGGTGAGGGGTTGAGGGTGAGTGAGGGTGAGGGTGAGTGAGGGTGAGGGGTTGAGGGTGAGGGGTTGAGGGTGAGTGAGGGTGAGGGTGAGTGAGGGTAAGGGGTTGAGGGTGAGGGGTTGAGGATGAGTGAGGGTGAGTGAGGGTGAGTGAGGGTGAGGGGTTGAGGGTGAGTGAGGGTGAGGGTGAGTGAGGGTGAGGGTGAGTGAGGGTGAGGGTGAGTGAGGGTGAGGGGTTGAGGGTGAGTGAGGGTGAGGGTGAGTGAGGGTGAGGGGTTGAGGGTGAGTGAGGGTGAGGGTGAGGGTGAGTGAGGGTGAGGGTGAGGGTGAGGGGTTGAGGGTGAGTGAGGGTGAGTGAGGGTGAGGGGTTGAGGGTGAGGGGTTGAGGGTGAGTGAGGGTGAGTGAGGGTGAGGGGTTGAGGGTGAGTGAGGGTGAGGGTGAGTGAGGGTGAGGGGTTGAGGGTGAGTGAGGGTGAGGGGCTGAGGGTGAGTGAGGGTGAGGGTGAGGGGTTGAGGGTGAGTGAGGGTGAGTGAGAGTGAGGGTGAGTGAGGGGTTGAGGGTGAGTGAGGGTGAGGGGTTGAGGGTGAGTGAGGGTGAGGGGTTGAGGGTGAGTGAGGGTGAGTGAGGGTGAGGGTGAGTGAGGGTGAGGGTGAATGAGGGTGAGTGAGGGTGAGGGTGAGTGAGGGTGAGGGTGAATGAGGGTGAGTGAGGGTGAGGGGTTGAGAGTGAGTGAGGGTGAGTGAGGGTGAGGGTGAGTGAGGGTGAGGGGTTGAGGGTGAGTGAGGGTGAGGGTGGGTGAGGGTGAGTGAGGGTGAGGGTGAGGGTGAGTGAGGGTGAGGGTGAGCGAGGGTGAGGGTGAGCGAGGGTGAGGGTGAGTGAGGGTGAGTGAGGGTGAGGGTGAGTGAGGGTGAGTGTGATGGGAGATGTATATGGGCATATAACGAGAAAGCGAAAGTGAAAGAACAGGTGATGTGGAGGACTCAGAGGTAATCAGAACGGGGCCGAACGCAGAGGAGATGGCTTCGAGCTCCAGTACACCACCCTGGCAGCAGGTGTAAGGTGGCTGAAGCAGACAATGCGCATCTTGACGACGGAGAAATCCCATTTCAAAAAGCATCCAGGGCCCTGCATTATAGCTTTGGGCTTTGCTGACAATCACTGATCAGGAAGTCCTTTGCTAACTGGTAAGGACCTCTGCGACTGGACGCAGCCTGTGGTGGGCATTGTGTAGATTTATTTTTTTTTATTGCTGAAGAGCACAAAAATAAAGAGTTTATTCCAAAAACACTAATACTAAAAAAATTTTTTTTAACGTGGCATGGAATTAATATAAACAACAGAAGGTACCAGAGGGTCTCAAAGGGTGTGCCCACAAAGAATAGAGAGCCAACCAATCCCTACAAGCCAAAGTGATGCGTCACAGAAAATTCTCACCAAGGTGAGGAAAATACCCATCAGTCACCATACGGATCCGCCCTTCATCATTTGGGATTTTATCCGTACCACCCGTCTGAGAAGCTCGGTGTCACACTAAGAGGTCAACCCAGTGGTAAGGGGGTTCCTCAAAAGCTAAAGGCAGTGACAGTGTGGTAGACCACTAGGTGTTTTATAAGTGGCCCCAGATATGGGACTGGGGTGTGCAGTGCTAGAAAGAGTGAGAGGGTGAAAAAAACCAATAAGAAGTGAATTTAAAATTGGTTTGAAAAGGCACTTAACAAAGAGTTTATTCGGTGTGTGCCTAACATACCAAAAGTATAAAAACAATACAACCTAAGGCTGTCTCATAATGTAGACTGCTCCAGGTAAGGAAAGGTCAACTAGTTTCTGCAATACTGGGACTGTTATTCCCTTGCATTCATCAGGACCAATAAACAATTAAAAACTACTGCACCATGTGAATTTAAATAAAGTGAAGGGTGACACCGGGATAACAAAACAAGTGCATAAAGTCACCTGAATGCTCCAGATGCCCTTACAGTCTGTGCATATCACTGAGGAAAAAGAGAAGGGTTAGGTATAGCTATCATCATCAAATGGGCTGACCAAAAAGTCCATTTAATATGGATCAAACATTACATCACACGCACAGTGTTGACATGTAGGCACTTAATACTACTATGGCCTGATTTATAAGTTATTTGGAAAGACAATTTCGTAAGCCAAATATCTCCCAGTCCTTACCTCGATCTGTAAGGTAGACTGGCCTCACCCCACCTGGCAGCGGCTCAGGGGACAATGAAGCACCGCTCTAGAAAACATGTAAAAAACACGTAAACAACACAAGCACACAACAAGGGACTGAGCACTTCCTCTTATCAGTAGCCGACAAAATATGGTGTCGGTATCTTTCAAAATAAATGTTTTGGTACCCGACAATCATGGAGCCAGGACTCAATTTAAAGCCAGCTGCCATTTGTTAGAAAAGCGCAGCATGGCACGAGTAAGAGCAGTAAGCACAGAGCCTGGACTCTGTTTAAAATTAGATGCCGTTTGTTTGAAAGAGCGTAGCATGGCACGAAGAACAGCAAAAGGCTTCTCCTACCTCTCCGTCGGTACTCCGGGCCGGCGTCCTGGCCGACTGGGGAGGTAACGAGAGACGAAGTAGCGGTTGTTTATAAGCCGCGCTGCTATTGGTAGCCAGGTCACGTGGGGCGACTAACAGACCTGTAGGATTGGTGTAAAGTTAGGCGAGGCTGTGTTCTCATAGGCTGTTGCACTATAGACCATCAGAGTTCATTGGCCGGTATGGCGTTAGGTGGTCATGGTAACGCGGGTCTAGTGGCAAATGTAAACACAACACGAGTAAAATACAGGGGGGAGAACAACCGGGTAATTACACGGGTGTAATCTTGTATATATTAAAAACGGAAAAAATAGTAATAACTGGCTTTCAGTTGCTGTCGCCCGATCAAGCGTTCAAAAGAAAGCTTGACTCTCGGGTCTCTGGGGCTGAAAAATAGCCGCGCAGTGCAGCTAACGGTGCATGCCTATTACCTAACGCTGTAATGCAGAGAGAGATAACCCATGCACGACTTACCAAACAACTCGCTGGGATAAATATAGTGTGTTCATATTTATCGGGACAAAGTCCTGGGTAGGGTCACAATGTGATAGGATGGACAAACTCAGCTGGGCGCTGTTACTCCGCCCTACTAGCGATCGTCAAAGATGCCTCCCACAGGTGGAATACCCTGACAGGAGGCCTGATATGGTATATGATAAATATAGTGTGTTCATATTTACCGGGACAAAGTCCTGGGTATGGTCACAATGTGATCAGGATGGACAAACTCAGCTGGGCGCTGTTACTCCGCCCTACTAGCGACCTTCAAAGATGCCTCCCTCAGGTGGAATACCCTGACAGGAGGCCTGATATGGTGGGGCCCTACACTGTTGTTGTAGGCGGAATCACAAAACAGACCAGGGAATGTCATCGTTCAGGCCCCCTCTGTGTGTCTTCAATTTAGGCACCCATCTTTGTTCTTTTTTCAGCAGGTACCTAGTCACATCGGCTGTGTGTTTCGGGATAAATGGTTGCTCCAAAACAGTCCAGTGGAAATCAGTGGCTAGGTGTTTGGCTTCAAGGAAGTGAGCAGTTAACTTGGTGGCTTGTCTGGCACACCTGATGGTGCTCTTGTGCTCAGATATCCGTATGCGGATCTTCCGGGTAGTCATGCCCACATATTTATAGCCACCATAACTGGAAAGGCAACCAGCAACAACAATGGTGGCCACCCACCCCGTGGCAATTTGGGGGCATGCCACCTTTTTACCCCCCACAACAACCGGGCCCTTTTCAACAACCTATGGGACCACCCATGACTCATTTCCCTGGGAACTTCCCCGTAAACAACTTTAACGGGCAGCCTTTTTTAGGGTTTGGCCGGGGCAGATCTCGAGGCAAGAGGAGAGGGAACCCACAGCCTCAGGTTCATTTCAGCCCCCCCCCAACGTCAACAGAAGGGAGGACTCTGAGGAGCAATTCGTCCAAGAACAAAGAGGCAGGACAGAGCAGTGCAGCTCCAGTATAGTCATTAACCTGAGCAAACATATCCTAACCCCAATTGAGGAGGAGGCCCTGAACAGAGGACTGGGCTTCGTGCCGACCCATCATAATGATGAGTTTGAAACTCGTTTGGAGGTGGCCAGATTCCTAAGGAAGATAAGACTACACTTTTTCTTCGCTGGGAAAGAAGACTCACCACAGAATGAGGTTGAGGTGAATACCGGACTGAAAGGCAAGTCGACCTTCACTCCCCCTACTCATCTGATGCCTCCACAGGTGCTAGCCTACGAACAGGCATTGGAGAAGGAGTTGGACGATCTTTTTAGCACTAAACAAAAGACTTTCCAGAACCTGCCTAAATCACACCACTTGGCACTTAAATCCCTGACTGAGAACAAGGACTTAACAATAAAGCCAGCGGATAAAGGCGGCTCGATTGTCCTCCTGGACACTGAAGTCTACCGAGCCGAGTGCCTTAGGCAACTCAACACTCGACATGCTTACACTCCTTTGAATCATGATCCGACGGATGACTTGAAACGGGATATCAAAACCATGGTTGAGGAAGCATCGTCGGAGGGATGGATTACACCAGCCGAAGCCCTTTACCTGTGCACGGAACACCCGAAGATGCCCTACTTTTACACCCTACCCAAGGTTCATAAAGAGCAACGACCGCCCCCCGGGCGCCCGATTATTTCGGGGATAGGGTCAGCCTTGGAACCCCTCTCCACCTTTGTGGATCATTTCCTGAGACCAATGGTGCAAGAAATGCCCACTTATCTCAAGGACACCACTGATTTGTTGAGATTGCTACCCAACATCGAATTCGATACAGAGAGGGACCTCTTAGTGTCTTTTGATGTAGAGGCACTCTACACCTCCATCCCCCAGGATGAGACATTGGACGTATTGTACCAACTTTTGGAGTCCAGGGAACTAGACAGCATCACTCCCGTCCGATTTATAATGGCTTGTGCCACCATGGCCATGAAACAAAACTTCTTTCAATTCGAAGAACAGGTTTACCTACAAACATCGGGGACCAGCATGGGGAGCGTTTACGCCCCCAGCTTGGCTAACCTATACGTTCATTCGTTTGAACAGAATTATGTATTGAATAATGAGAACCCTTTCGTCGATAACCTTATGACCTGGAAAAGGTATATCGATGACATTTTTGTGGTGTGGAGAGGGTCAAGCGCAAGTTGCCTTGAATTTTTGGGGTGGCTGAACAGGGGAAATAACCATCTCAAGTTCACCATTGAAATTGGTTACCACCAATTAGCTTTCCTAGATCTATTGATTACTGCTGGCCTGGCAGGCCTACGATCAGAGCTCTACAGGAAGCCCACTGCAAGGAACTCTCTGCTGCTATTTGATAGCAACCATCCAAGAGCATTGAAAGAGAGCTTACCCTTTAGTCAATTTTTACGGGTTCAGAGGAACTGTTCTACGACAACAGCCTTCAAAAAACATTCGAAGGATCTAAGTATGCAACTGGTGGCACGTAAATACCCCCCTAAACTTGTCCAAAGGTCCATGAAGAGGGCAATGAATAACAATCGTGAGGCTTTGTTAGAACCCAGACCTCCTAAGCCTGATTTAGAACGCCTCACTTTTGTCCAGACTTTTGGGAGTCTTTCAAACAGCATTCAAAGAATGGTCAAGAAACACTGGTCTATATTAAATTCTGGACGCCTAACACTCTCTCGTCCTTTGGTGTCATTTAAGAGGGGCCCGAATCTAAGAGATAGACTGGTGCACACTAGGCCACGTGAAGAACCGCCTAGGGCGATAGGTTCACTATGGAACCTTCCTCCTGTCCAGGGACACTATCCCTGTGGCAATTGTCAGGCCTGTGCACAAACAATGAAATCACTGGAGATAGACATCGGCACGGCTAGACCGTGGAAACAAATAAAATTCACTAATTGTAACAGTGATCACGTGATCTATCTGATTACCTGCCCCTGTGGCTATAAATATGTGGGCATGACTACCCGGAAGATCCGCATACGGATATCTGAGCACAAGAGCACCATCAGGTGTGCCAGACAAGCCACCAAGTTAACTGCTCACTTCCTTGAAGCCAAACACCTAGCCACTGATTTCCACTGGACTGTTTTGGAGCAACCATTTATCCCGAAACACACAGCCGATGTGACTAGGTACCTGCTGAAAAAAGAACAAAGATGGGTGCTTAAATTGAAGACACACAGAGGGGGCCTGAACGATGACATTCCCTGGTCTGTTTTGTGATTCCGCCTACAACAACAGTGTAGGGCCCCACCATATCAGGCCTCCTGTCAGGGTATTCCACCTGAGGGAGGCATCTTTGAAGGTTGCTAGTAGGGCGGAGTAACAGCGCCCAGCTGAGTTTGTCCATCCTGATCACATTGTGACCATACCCAGGACTTTGTCCCGGTAAATATAAACACACTATATTTATCATATACCATATCAGGCCTCCTGTCAGGGTATTCCACCTGTGGGAGGCATCTTTGACGATCGCTAGTAGGGCGGAGTAACAGCGCCCAGCTGAGTTTGTCCATCCTATCACATTGTGACCCTACCCAGGACTTTGTCCCGATAAATATGAACACACTATATTTATCCCAGCGAGTTTTTTGGTAAGTCGTGCATGGGTTATCTCTCTCTGCATTACAGCGTTAGGTAATAGGCATGCACCGTTAGCTGCACTGCGCGGCTATTTTTCAGCCCCAGTGACCCGAGAGTCAAGCTTTCTTTTGAACGCTTGATCGGGCGACAGCAACTGAAAGCCAGTTATTACTATTTTTTCCGTTTTTAATATATACAAGATTACACCCGTGTAATTACCCGGTTGTTCTCCCCCCTGTATTTTACTCGTGTTGTGTTTACATTTGCCACTAGACCCGCGTTACCATGACCACCTAACGCCATACCGGCCAATGAACTCTGATGGTCTATAGTGCAACAGCCTATGAGAACACAGCCTCGCCTAACTTTACACCAATCCTACAGGTCTGTTAGTCGCCCCACGTGACCTGGCTACCAATAGCAGCGCGGCTTATAAACAATCGCTACTTCGTCTCTCGTTACCTCCCCAGTCGGCCAGGACGCCGGCCCGGAGTACCGACGGAGAGGTAGGAGAAGCCTTTTGCTGTTCTTCGTGCCATGCTACGCTCTTTCAAACAAACGGTATCTAATTTTAAACAGAGTCCAGGCTCTGTGCTTACTGCTCTTACTCGTGCCATGCTGCGCTTTTCTAACAAATGGCAGCTGGCTTTAAATTGAGTCCTGGCTCCGTGATTGCCGGGTACCAAAACATTTATTTTGAAAGATACCGACACCATATTTTGTCGGCTACTGATAAGAGGAAGTGCTCAGTCCCTTGTTGTGTGCTTGTGTTGTTTACGTGTTTTTGACATGTTTTCTAGAGCGGTGCTTCATTGTCCCCTGAGCCGCTGCCAGGTGGGGTGAGGCCAGTCTACCTTACAGATCGAGGTAAGGACTGGGAGATATTTGGCTTACGAAATTGTCTTTCCAAATAACTTATAAATCAGGCCATAGTAGTATTAAGTGCCTACATGTCAACACTGTGCGTGTGATGTAATGTTTGATCCATATTAAATGGACTTTTTGGTCAGCCCATTTGATGATGATAGCTATACCTAACCCTTCTCTTTTTCCTCAGTGATATGCACAGACTGTAAGGGCATCTGGAGCATTCAGGTGACTTTATGCACTTGTTTTGTTATCCCGGTGTCACGCTTCACTTTATTTAAATTCACATGGTGCAGTAGTTTTTAATTGTTTATTGGTCCTGATGAATGCAAGGGAATAACAGTCCCAGTATTGCAGAAACTAGTTGACCTTTCCTTACCTGGAGCAGTCTACATTATGAGACAGCCTTAGGTTGTATTGTTTTTATACTTTTGGTATGTTAGGCACACACCGAATAAACTCTTTGTTAAGTGCCTTTTCAAACCAATTTTAAATTCACTTCTTATTGTTTTTTGTCACCCTCTCACTCTTTCTAGCACTGCACACCCCAGTCCCATATCTGGGGCCACTTATAAAACACCTAGTGGTCTACCACACTGTCACTGCCTTTAGCTTTTGAGGAACCCCCTTACCACCGGGTTGACCTCTTAGTGTGACACCGAGCTTCTCAGACGGGTGGTACGGATAAAATCCCAAATGATGAAGGGCGGATCCGTATGGTGACTGATGGGTATTTTCCTCACCTTGGTGAGAATTTTCTGTGACGCATCACTTTGGCTTGTAGGGATTGGTTGGCTCTCTATTCTTTGTGGGCACACCCTTTGAGACCCTCTGGTACCTTCTGTTGTTTATATGCCTTTTGGGGACTGTATCCAGAGCGTGGTCTGTAAACTTCCCCCAGGTCCCCTCCTACCGTAGTGTTTTTGTTATGGAATTAATATACCTTATACAACAGTTGTTAACCTTGCTGCATAATAATAATATATTCTGGTGTGTGTGTCACGAGCGAGTATCACACAGAGTGCTTGCCCGTGTGAGTGTCACTTTACAAAATTAAGGGAAAAAAATGCAGGAAATGGTGTGTGTGTCACCGATAAGTAAAGACACAAAGCACTGTGAGCCTGCAGCAATGAAGGTTTTTGTAGTTAATACTGCCGTATGGAAAAATTAAAACAGACGTGTGCGTGTCACCGATCCATAACATGCTGAGAATAATGATAGGTAGGAGCGTATAGCTCTGGAAAAGGAAGACAGAGTGTGTCACCGATCCGCAAAACACAGAGGACAGTGATAGTAGGAGAGCAAAGCTCTGTAAACAAGAGACGCAGTGGCACTCAGCAATAAGGAACTTTCTGTCACCAGGGCAGGCAAGAGATCGGGACCAACCAGACACAGGGCAGTCCAACCAATTATCCAGCACACTCAATCAGGATCCCAGATTCAGCAATGAAGCACAGCCAAGGGACGGCGACTGCAGGTCAGGCAAGAGACCGGGACCAACTAGACTGGAAATGAAAGGAAACAAGACGGAGGGCATTGCTGTGGGGAGGGGGTGGAGGAGAAATGCACACGGCGGGCAGGGGAGGGGGCGGAGCGGGGAGAGCGGCATGTGGGTGTGAAGAAGCCGGGGCCTTTGAAGTGAAGCTAGGCTTCACTTCAAAAGGTGTTGGAGGAATGCGGCTGAGGGAACAGACGGCGATTTGGTGATGTGCACGCGCATTTTAGGTCAATGCGCAAGCGCATTGACCTAAAAGCCACGGGCACAGCACCAAATCGCCGCAGTTAGGTAAACTTTGTTTAAAGCCCTATAGTCTCGCTCTGCTCAATGCGCATGCGCATTGACAGGCGAGACCTAAAAACTAACTTCATCCAGAAAGTGAACAGGTTACTCCCCTCACCTCTGTGTTGAAAGTGAGTGTCAGCAGTCTTGCCGTTACGTCACCTGCTCGCACTGACTAGCGTCGATGTAGAGAATTATTCTGTGCTGCTTTCCTTGGTGCCGACTAGCCTGCCCATGGTCTAACACACAGCCCATAATTCCTGTGGAGTGCACAGACAGCAGCGGCAGCCACTGCAGTCGTAGTCATCACCCATAGGCAGGAAGAGACCATAACAGCTGAACCAGCTGCCATACATTCACTTTGCCAGCACACAAGAGCACTCACATATTAAGGACATGTTCTTGTGCTCCCACTCCAGGCCAAGTTGGGAAGGCAGAGAATGCAGGGCCGGAATAAATATCTGGATGAGACTGCAGGCGGTGGGTGCTCTGTCTCTTGTTTTTCAGCCGACCAAATTAGGCATGGGCAATTGGCACTGGGCATACAATTAAAAATGCTGTGCACAGTCTCTGCCCCTAAGCCCATCAAGCACCCAGATTTACATGTAAAGATACTTTTCTCTGGCTTCGTGGCCTCCTGGAATTCTGCACTAGCAACTCCTGAGACAGCCATTGGCCACCCATTCCTAAACTGCATACAGACACTCAATGCATCCAGCACAAACCAGGCCAATCATACATCTTTAAAATGTCTTTCAGGACTAGAGGGTGCATTACTGAAAACCAGTAAAGTCTTGATAACTATTGTTATCTGGTCAGTCTAATCAGTACATTATTTGTGTACCTCCGTTGATGAAAGTACAGTGGCTTTAAAATACTTTTATTGTGATTGAGTATGAGCATCTCATGCTGTCCCTTCTTTAAATTATGGGCCATGAAGTCTCAGACTTTATTTTTCTTTTATATAAGTATTAATATTTAGACTTTAAGCAGTATACAAATAGAACTGTTGATCAACAGTGAGTAACAGAAACAACAGTGAACCGAGCTGTATGAAGCATTGCAAATAAATAATGAAAAGAATACAATCTTACCAATGATGCATGTTCCCAACAATATATTGATAAATCACATATAAACTTCACAGAACTGAAAAAAAGGCATCTGAGGGGTCCCCCACAACTCAGGGGCTCCTCGCCACATTCTCCAGGGGTGCGGAATTTGCAGAGTTGTAAGTTCTTTTTAACAAATTAGAAAGAATAATTCAAAAATATTGTGTTACAGAAAGCCTTTCAAACTAATGTCAGTGATGTGTCCAATTCTCTTGGTGTGAACATAACTTCTCAACCTGCCTCCTAATTCTTTTTGACTGTTAAATCAATGTTTTTATTACCATTCCTTACATTGCAGCGAGATTGCTCCTTACTCATTGAATCTCCAATCATTTTGGAATGTGTCTGTGAAGGAGCCAGGTAGGTAACATATTTTGCCATGTTTTGCTTGTTGCCTTACACAGCCTGTATTATAAAAACTCCCCATTAGTTGGTCATTATGTTCACGGTGCAGAATCAAACTTAATGAATGTGTCTCCCACAAAAAAGTTCCCCACAGAAGTCACAGTTATCTTGTCTGACATTCTGCTATCTCCGGCTAGGAATTATCTAGAAAAATAATACAATGACTGAATGTAATATTTATTAAAAGTCCTATTCAACGGTGTAGTCAAATGTTTAGGAAATAGGAATAAAATGGGACTTTCCATTCAAATCTTTTTTTGATATAAAATATCCATAAAAGCACAAATCATATAATAATAAAAGGGGTGTATCACAATCCACTGGTATAAACATAATTAAATAAAATCATACATAGCAATCAATTTAGCATAAAAATATTTACAGAAGAAACCCCATAAATCAATTGTAGTATTGTAAACCAATATGCACTGTATAAAAATAGATTCCATCAGGTTCATATTGAGCCTAATCACAACATATACCAAATGATCCAAGCATCATAAAGTGCACATTGAATTTCAAGCGTGTACTGATATTTTTAAGAAGGTACCTACACGGGCGATTAGTTCATCATCTTCTAACTTACAAGTTTTTAAGTAAGCTTCCTCTAAGTGTATAGGTAAAGTACTCTTGAAAAATTGAATCAAAAACTGATTAGTGTATAAACTATCAAATTTACAAAAAAAGAAAAATTGGAGTGTTGTTTGCCCACTCCTATCATCACATGGACAAGGTAATTGGTCCAGATTTGCAGTGTACCCCAAAGGGAAACACAATAAAAATGTAATTGTGCCAGCCCTTAAATGGAACAATAGCCCTCTCTCCCAACGTCTAATTGGTTATACAAGGTAACCTGATGGGGGTATTGGATTCATCTGCAATGGGCAAGTAACTTTCTACGGACTTTTTCTGGACCTTCCATTTAAATCTTAGAGCTCTGTAGTGATCATATAGAGCTCCCCAAATTACTTTTTTATTCGTACCAACAATTTCATTTGGATTTGTGAAGATCAACGCATGATTGATCCTACTCAAACTATCCCTCACTGCAGCAAGCTATGGTATTTCCCTTCCCTTATTACACTTAAGGCAGTCTTAAATAATATCTTTAGTGAGTGACGCTGAGGGATTCTTTTAAATCGCAAGCAAAAAAAGAGCGGGTAGTGCCTTTATATAGTCTTCAACATAGTGTGGCAGATATACTGTGAGGTGGAGATCAGGGCTTCCAATATTTTCCGACATAATCTGTTTTCTTCAAGCTTAATGTTGTTACACTTTGTATGTCCCCATATTTCCACGCCATATGTCGCTGACGGAATTCCCTGCATTTTATACATTTTTAAAAGTGCTAATATTATCCCTGTCTTTTTAGGCTGTTGTAGACCAATGATTGAATTAATGAGTTTGGAAAACTTGTTCCTGCTATATGTCACATGGTCTACCCAAGAACCATTGGCAGAGAAAACAAGCCCCAGATAGGGCAAATTGCTAGTGCAATAAAGTTTGTGGTCATCTACAGTAATAGAGTTTGAAAGATACTTTTTTGGCCCACAAGACATAATAAACAATTATTTAAAATTGGTACACAAATCTAAACTTCCCAGCAAATCCACAAAACCCCGCACCACAATTCGTAACGCATTCAGTGTTTGTCCCATTAAAATAGCATCATCAGCATACAATAAGGAGGGGACTAAATTGCCATTGATTTTAGGGACATCATTAGTGAGTACGATCAGAGATTTATGCAAATTGTTAATATATAAAATAAAAAGCAGATGGGCGAAGACACCCCCCCTGCCTTACACCTCTGTCAACTGTGATGTCCCAGGAAACTTCTCCCTCTTATTGATCGTCACGCGAGCTCGCAGGTCCATGTGCAAATATGCTCAAAAATGGACTAAAGCCTCATACAAACCATTTTCTTAGAGGATAGACAATAAACGGGACCTGTTAACAAAGTCAAAGGCCGAGGTAAGATCCATAAAAGCCAAATATACGGGGTTTGCTGGGTTACAGTATATTTCCCAATAATGAGATTGCGATTCAAACATTGTTCAATAGTGCCCACTTACTTCAATGGGACTTTCAGAAAGTTACCCTTTCCCTGCCTGATACCCCCAAGGAAATTGATTTTAGCCTCCAACTGCAGCCCTTAATGTGCTCAAGACCTGATGAGGTGTGGAACCTGCTCCTGGGACATAGACAAGGGCCTGGGCTTGGGAAGGTGTTTTTGTTCCTCTGGCAGGATGACCATTTGGGCCTTGTCCATGAACTTCCTTTTAAAAGCAGCCTCCCCTGTCACAGGCAGATGTCAGGTGACTTTTGGACTGACCCCCTTTTTTGTTCCCCCATTGAGAAAGTCACCAATCCCAGCTGTAAAGTAGCCTCCCCCAAAGCGGGTCTGGAAAGACTGTAAAGCAGGTACTGCTCGTTACCCTGACTGCGCTTCTGGGTAAGCATACAAGCTCTGTGCAAAGTGTGCAGGGTTTCACCATCTTGGAATTAGTGAGTGAGGGGCACTGTTGGATTAAGTACAGTAGGGCACAAAGGAACTGCTTCAAAAGGGGTGTGGTTACCCCTGCAAATGTTTACCCTTTTGGTTGGGGTGGGGCCAGGAGGCACCCCCACCCTCAAGCTCGTGCCACTTATTCATGTGGTATCACCTGGCACCAAATTAAGAACACTACTGTAGCTGTGTAAAAACAGAAAAAGGACTACATCTGCTGTTTGAGACTGATGAGAACACATTAAGGTCTGGACCTGCTCCCACTTGTACCTAGTACAAAGAAGTTGGCTCCAAGAGTCAGTTGACTTACCTCCTGTGTAGGCTACAAGGCAACAACAAACTGCACGAGGCCTTTTCCTGAAGAGCCAAGCTGGCGAGTACCAAATGGACTTGTCCTGCTCCCTGCTGGTGGCCTCTGCTGAAGTGAGTCTTGATCCCTTGGTGTTGTTGCTGAGGTTCTGAATGCCTTGGCAGTGTCTAACTGGAATTCTCCTAACATCTCTGAGAATTTGAGACATGGGATCATTTTGGACTTCAGAAACTTGGAGGGCCTGGACAAACCTGCCACGCTGATCCAATCCAGGTGCATTTCCAGTGGGCTGCAGAAACAGGTTTTCTTACTCAGAGTATCTCCACAGCAGCAAATCCATTTCAGTGAGACTTCTTTGAAAAGGTATCTGGCCTTGTAGAGCCCTCTTCAGATACAGCCCGCAGCCTAGCCTCACAGGAGGATTTAGAGCTCTGAAAAGGAGACTAAAATGGGCAAAGGCATCAAACATATGAAACTGCTAGAGGACTTCCCTTAACACAAAATTCCAATTTTCCTGCTTTAAGCTTTTCCTGCCAAAACCAACAGTTTCACCAGGACCTCTGCGAATGCATATCTGTTGCTCTGGAGCCCTCTTCGGATACAGCCTGCTGCCTTGCACCGTTTAAGTATATTGACATCTAGATAAAAGACTAGGGGGTCTAATATGATGGCGGGCGGACATCGCCCCAGGAAATGGGACCGCCCGCTAAGGGTGCGGCAGTCCCGCTTGGGCAATTAGGATGCGCCCGCCACACTGGCGGGCGCATTCCACATTTTTTGCATTGCGGCGGGGGGTGCTGTCATCAGCACCCGCCGCAATGCAAAAAAGGCCTGTGTGCATTTGCATGCACAACGTGGCAGGCACCGCGCGGTGCCTGCCAAGTCCATGCAAATGCAGGGGGCACTATAGGTACCTCCCATGTGCCCCTGCTACCCCCCAACAACTGAGGAAACTGCATGCCTTTGGCACCACAGAAAGGCTGCTTCCCGCTGCCATTATAATATGGATGGCAGTGCCTAACAGACACCGCCACCATATTCAACCCTTTTCTGCCAGGTTGACTCGTTGACCGGGCTGAAAAGCGGCAGAAGGTCTTCTCGTTCGCCGTGCTCCCACCGCCATCATAATATGGCGGAGGGGGAAATGGGAGGCGGGTGGGGAATGATGTCGGGCGGTGGCGATCCACCCTATTTCATAATAGACCCCTAGGTCTCAAGATAAATTAACCAGATCAAACCTGGTTGGTGTAGTCAATCTGCACTCCATCACAATCAGCCTGAAATAGCACTTAAATCCCAATCTACGGTGACCATTGTTGATGTTTAGCATTTTTCTACGCTCTTTTTACTTGAAGCTTTAAAAATTCCCATCTTCAGTTCCCTTTATTAGATGTTTGTTGTTTTGGTGAAATTTTCCTCATTAAATCATTCTCTATGTTCATATATTAGAGTACGATTTTATTGTAATGTGTTTTTGACTTTTTAACTTGTTTGGTACTTCTAAAAGCTCCACACATTTCCTTACATTAAGCCAAACTGCTCTATTTCTTAGCTACCAGGGGTTGAGCTCGGACTTGAATTACTGAAACCTCGAACTGTTGAGTGGACCTAACAAGAGCGTTTCCTTAATACTTCTGGTGAACTAACATCCACCCCAATTATTAATCCGTTTTCTCATATAATTGAAGCAAGAAGTTTGATAGGAGACTCACAATGGTTCTTTTCTCCTTAAGGGGGATTAATATAACGGTCAATGTGCCATAAGTTGTTCCTTCAACGTTACTGCTGCAACAACAGTATATCACTACTATGATCCTTAGGCTGCAAATGACTGAAGAAAATATAGCAGTGGTCAGCCTCCTGATAAGGAGAAATGACCTTTAAACCAAAGGGAAATTTAATGAAGATTGTATCTAGCATATGACCTGTGCTATGAATTAAATCTTGGGAGCGTTTAGCAAAATCAATTTTAATCAATACCTGAATTAACACTCATGTTAAAAAGTCCCAAACATTATCATCCCGGGCACAGAATGGGCTAACAATACAACTATGCCAGAATTGTTTCTACAGTAATGGACTCTTAATGAAATCTAAACTATAAGCACTTATAGTACTTTATATGTAACATTAGTCAAAATGCACATTATAAAATGGTATCGAAAATAAATTACACTATATTGAACGTTGCATATCTTTCAGGTCTATCTAATTAGGCTCTACAAAACAGAAATGGATTGAATTGATGTTCATTAAAAACACATTCAAGCGATTGGCTTTCTTGTGGAAAAACAAACTAGATTAAACCAAAAGTTAATAGATGAACTTTAAAACCATACCTTTTTACTCACATATGATGCGGTGCCTTTATCGTGAAGGAATATACATTAGCCTTTCATTTCATTGATATTTTTAAGCTGGGTGGGAGGGAGACCTGTTTCTTTTCTACCGTTCTTTACACCTATCCATTCATATAGCTCATGTTTTAATTTGGCAACCCTTTGTCTTTGTTGCTGTAATCCCCTAATGTTCAGTGAGAGTGTAATTATTTACCCTACACTAATGTGCGCACTTATCCTTCATTATAGGTTGTTCTTATTTTATTTTATAGCTTAGCTTTTCATTTCCTTGCTAATTACATGCTCTGCCTTGACATACAGGAGATATTGCTTTACATAGCCTCCTATCTCTCAGCTGCAGACACGTCTAGCTGTTGATCACGCTGTGCTATGCTAATTTGTACTTGTTAATTAGAAGGAACCTTATCAGTAAATATGTGAACAATTCTGAAATATTTCTAAAGTGTCATATGTTTGTCTTGTTCGCCAACAAATCGTTTGAATTGCCTGTTAAACAGACCGGCTATCTGCAGAAGAGACTGGTCAGGGACGTACGCGCACATTTTCAGCACCTCGCGGCTCAGGCTGTGACAGGAGGCGACACGGGTCCCAGGGCTCTGAAAGCTGAAGGTTGTCAGCAGTGGCGTTGCAAGAAGTCCGCTCCGGGCGGCACGAATTTTAGGCGCGCCACCCCCCTCACACCCCTCATATCTGCGGCCGTCGCGGGGCGGCAAACGCAGGGACAAAGGTCGAGCATGGCCACTGGTCGTTAGAGCCATGAAGTGCATCCATCTTGCCACTAAATACCTTTTTCGCCTTCTTAGCTCAGACTGAATAGAGTTCATTGATACCTCACGAGTGAAGATATTTGCATTGCGGCCGTTCCTCCCTCCCTTTTGAAATACAACTTACCTGGAAAGCCCTCCACATACAAGAAAGAGTAGCAAAGCGAAAACAATCATTGACAAAGCAAATAGTCCGAGCTTTAAGTAAAAGGTGGGTGACTGAGAAAAGGAGCCGGATGTTAAATGATTGAGTGGAAGAATGAATGCATAGATGCATGAACCGATTGGGTGATTGAATGGATTGATGAATGGATGAATTCACAAATGAGTGAATGCACATGTGAATGGGTGATTGCATGCATGGATGAATGGGTACTAAAACTGACCTGTAAAGATCATCATCATCATCATCCACCGACTATATTTCGCATTGAGACAATGCATAACAGTAAAGATCGATAACTACAGGCTTGAGAGCGTTGCCTCTTTCAGTTGTCTGGGGATCACGGATCACCTTTAACGTGCTTAACGTGAAACTAAAATGGGTTCAAGGCAGCAAAGCCTAATTAGGCAGCAGATTATCCTTTTTAAATAGGGAATCGGTGACACATAAAGGCCCTGATTACATGCACATGCGATCATGGGCATCCGCAGAAATTTTTTCAGGGGGGGGCAAAATTTTGCTTCATCACCATCCTCCGACATGATCGAGCACGAGTATTAAATAAATAAATAAAAAATCTAATAAGACAAAGAGCTTAAATAAACAAATAAACCCATGGGGGGGGGGGGCTGGAGAGAAAAATCTTGTGAATCGCCATGGCAGAAGACCTGGCAACTGAAATGAAACAGGAAAAAACAAAAAAGGGCCAGAAAAAGAAATCTGAATCAGATTGATGTGGTTCTAGAGAGATCGTAGACACAAAATATCCGAGATCTCGGACGAAGAACCTAGCTGTTGAGGTAGATTATCATCGGTAATGGATGTAATCTTGAAAGGAAAAATGTCCTTTCTTGAGTCCCCTCACTCACTGGAGTTTCCTCACGGTGACATGCTTCATCATAGGGCCATCCCAACCCGCTGCGGATTGAGGTGTGCTGCGACTTGCGAAAATACGTAGGAGCACTGTAGTGAGGAACTATGTGTAGTGCAGTGGTGTATGTGGAGTGAATTGATTAAAAATACCTAACTAGTGGGCAGAATTATTTTATTCTTGCTCCTAGTTAATATATTAAAAATGGGGTGGGTCTCTAGGTCAGCCTGGTTTGCAATGAGTCAGGAGTCCTAGTAGAGTGCCAACATGTTGTCTGTGCTGATTTCATTACTCCTTTACGTCCTTCAATGACAAGCGAATTAGTTTGATCCCAAAGAGATAATTCTCCAGTTGCTAGCCCAAGAGAAGTATGGACAGAATGGAGTTCATGGGTGTGGTGAGAAGAAGTTCTGACAGACTTGGGAGTTACATTCAGCTAGGAGTAAGTAGCCAAGAAAATGGAGGATGGGCTTGATGCTAAAAAGGTGATGTGATTAGAGTAAAAAGGTACTGTAGATGGGGGGGAGGTTATGAGGAAGCCCCAGCTCTTTCTGGTGTTGCTAAAGTCAGGACAGGGATGCCCAGGGCTAACAGATACATTTAGGAGAAAAGTAATCTGTTAAAGTGGCAGGGCCGGAAGCAATAAATAATATCAAGTAAGACTTGCTGGGGATTGATGAGGGATGACCAAATGGTGGAGATGGATGAATACAGTTGCTTCTAGTTTTAAGAAAAAGGAGGCGGGGTAGCAAGTCAAGTGAACATTCCTCCTCTTAATTTGCGTAGAGGGTCCGGGTCAGACATAATATAACCTGGAATCACTGAGTTGGCAGTGCTGGCCTGATACCAGGAAGTTTGAGAAAGGACTAAACGATCAGTGTGAAGAAGGTGTCTGTTAGGCCTAAGAGGAGACCAATATGCCAATGAAAAGTGAACAGGGCCTAGAACCCAAAGAACTAAGTAAAGTGGTGAAAGAGATAGCCGAGAGTCAAACACAGGCTAGGTTATTGCATAGTAGATGGTAATGGTATGATGTATTAGTTTCTCATTGACCATTTTATTAGTTTATAAACTAAATGGGTGGGGAATTCTTTTTAGTTTTTTCTTGTCTCAATAATAACATGGACTTTATTTAACTTTAAAGTTTGTGCTTATTTCATTGCTCTTTTTCGTCCTACAATGACAAGCCAATTAGTTTGAACCCAAAGAGATAATTCTCCAGTTGCTAGCCCAAGAGAAGTGGGTTCAAATATGCACACCCCATGTTGACACCATTGCATACACACACATGCATAGTCTCCACACCCATTCCTGCCTAAAGAGCTGCATTTCACACCGACAATGCCCCAATGGAGCTTGAGGTTAAATGTTGTTCAAAATAGTGACACCTCACACAGATCCCAACAGAAGCATAGCACTTTGCAGACACTTCTTCAAAAGAACTGCATCTCTCAAATACACCAAGGAAGAGTTCTTCCTTTAAGAGACACTGCCCGTTGGTGCTACATAATTAAGGCGACAAGATGACTGCAAGTGATGGGGAGAATTACTTTTCCAGACCTGGGTTTTGCTTCTACATTATTAGCTAGTGTGTTCGACCAATTGGTTGAAATAAAATTAACCTAGACTACAGCTCCCAGAATGCACTGGTATGGCAAATCAAAGCTGGAAAGGTTGTGCCCTGGTGAGAGTCATCTGGTCACCCTATACATATGACTGATACTGCGCCGAAAAATGTATATTCGCAGACAGTGCCCAACCACCACAATGCCACCAAAGCTCTGCAGTTCACCCAAACAAAGACCCACATAAAGGGTGAGCCTCATACCAATATTTATTTCTTCCTAACAACATTAATATCGACCCCCCCATAAAGGGATTATAACAATGCCGCGGCATGGGGTACTTAATACCAGCACATTACTCCCAGAGATATAGCCCACACAAGTGGCTTTAGCGGAAATTCCCTGAAGAGGCTCTCCTCAGAAATAACCCCCAAAGCACACACAGAAAAGAGCGAAACCCCACAAATATGCACCACAATGAGCTGTCTATTTAGTCATTCTCTACTGCCCGCCTCCCCTACCCCCTCCCCGAATGCAAAACGACAATCTTATTTCTGTTCATGAAATGGGGGCCAGCTCACTTCACAGTCACCACAGGTACTAAATCAACTTCTAGGCGGAGTTGCATCACAAACACACAATGCGCCTCTCTCAAGTTTTGCATAACCAACTGAAACCCTTACCCCTAACACATAGCATAGCATTCCTCTATGTACCAATATTTCACACAGCCCGAGATGTACTTTAACAAAAATCGGCATCTTCCCCAAATAAATAAACAATTTATCATACCAACACTTTGAGGATGCCAAAAATAAGCAAAACATGCCCTAACCTGACTGCTAATTTAAGCAAGATTTTGTATCTAAAAGGTGTAAACCAAATCCAAAGAGCAAGAATGTCAATGTCCATTGCTAAAATCCTTACAAAACATAAGGAGTATGGTTTTAAAAGACCACATTCATGAACATAAAGCTAGAGTACACATTTGATAAACTAATATAAGGAAAACAGTTGATATGGATCACATTTTTTTCACTCTAGTTCTGCCACTCTTACATTGCTCTTGGCCCTAATACCTCCATGCTCTACTCTTTACCTCTCATCTTCCCACCTTTCCTCTCATATTTGCTTGCTGATTCTGCCCCTCTTACATTCACATCTCTCTTCCCTGCCCTACTCTTCACCTCTCAACTCTCCACCCAGTCTTTATCTTCTCTGTTGCTAATCCATCCTAAATACAGCTATGCTTTTTCCTTCTCCCCTTTCCTTTTATCTTCTCTTGCTGGTCCTGCCCCATTACATACACCTCTCCCCTTCTGCCTTCCCTCTCCTCTTGCTGATTCTGCCTTTCTTACATTAAACTCTATCTCCCTGATCTAATCTTCATCTCTAATCGCTCACCAAGCCTTTAATGTTCTCTTGCTGGTTTTGCACATCTTACATCCACCTTCTCCTCCTCTTTCCCTCTTCATCCAACCTCTTAATATCTCTTGATGGTTCTTCTCTCTCCCATCCACTTCTCTCTCTTTCCACTCTGCTTATGTGCTTTTGCTGGTTATGTCTTATAGCCATGACTCATATCCATGCACTACCTTCACTGCTCCTCTCTCCCCCAGCCTTATAACTTTTCTTCACTGGCTCTGCCCCATTTACATCTTCTCTACATGTTCATCCTCCTGAACACAATTTGTTTCTCACTAATTTTGCCATTTACACCACCTATTTCCATTCATCCTCTACTCTTATTCTTGTCTCTTCCTCAAACCTCATTTTGTGGATTCTGCCCTTTAACATGAAACTCTCTGCTATCCCAACTTTGTTGCTTCTCTTTCTCATTATGTCCCTCTTATATCCACCTTTCTCCTCCATGCTGTATGCCTCGTCTCTCCCCCAGCCTCTTACCTTTCTCACTGAATCTGGTCTTCTGCATCCACCTCTCATCATTTCTTCTTTCTTCTCTGTATAAGGTTTCTCGATTGTTCCGCCTCTCTTACATCTACATGTCCCATGCATGTACTCCCCTTCACTTCTCATTTCTTCCTCCAGCCTCCTAGTGTTTTTTGCTGGTCTGCCCCCTTTACACCCACCTCTTCTCTTATACCTCCCTGCCTCTTACCTTGTCTCACTGTTTCTGCCTCTCCTATATCCGCGTCTCCCTTCCATGCTCAACACTTCACTTTATCTCTACTACTGTCTCTTTCCTTTCTCACTAATTCTGCCTCTATTACACTCACCTCTTACCTACCTACTGAACCTTTCACCTCTCATCTCGTCACAGCCTCTAACGTTCTCTCACTGGTTCTACCTTTCTATATTTACCTCTCCCCTGCCTCTCTCCCTCTGCCTCTCATCTGCTCTTGGTTGTCCTGCCCTCTTACATCCAACACTCACCATACCATCTCCATGACACTTAAGTTCTGCTGATGGCTCCGCTTCTCTTATATCTACCTCTCCTATCCAAGCACTTCCTTTCACCTTTCATCCTTCTCTCCAGCCTCAACTTTGTTCACTGGTTCTGCCCCCTATATGTCCCCCTCTCCCTTGCATGCTCAACTCTTCATGTTTTATTTCCTCTCACCTCTACCCTCATTTCACGTTTTCTGTCCCTTAAGCTTCCACCTCTGCCATACATGCACTGCTATTTACCACTCTTCTCCCCAGCCTCTTACCTTGCCATATGGTAACCGCTTTGTTGTAAAACCAAAATCATTGCACAGTCACCAAATAATAGCTAGCCTTCCATTGCATTAACATATTTGCAGCTGATTTGACTACAGTCGGTGCTTCACTGTCCATGCATGCCTTTGTCTCGCTGAAACTCACGTGTAAACAATGACTTAGGCAGGTAAGGGCCAAAATGGAAAAGCAGTCTGCAGCGTTTTAAAAGGTTTTCAAGTACATGTCATGCCAGGTGGAATCATGAGTCTGGATATTTAGTGCATTCGGCTGCGTTTCTTTCACACCCTGCGACCATGTGAAGCGTTGCAGCGATCGCACCAAAAATAATGTGCTTGTTGCATTGTGCAATATGATAACCGAATGTCCTCTACGTTCTTTTGGTTTTTTGCTTGTGAATGTACTGCTTGTTGAGGTGGTTCGAGAGCACGTTAAGGTGCAGCCCTTCACTCCAGTGCATATCCCACACAATCACCTCCAGTGTAAAACAAGTACTTTTCCCTTTCGACTACTTGCACATTCAGTCCTTGGCCTCTCTACTGAGGCACTCTATATGGAGACAGTTATTGTCCATTGTGTTGGAGTGAGTTTAGGTTTGAAATATGCATTATTCCAAGGTTACCAGCCCATCTGACTTTTGATACTACAAACCTTGTTCTCCTAGCTCTCTGGTTTGTAGATCCTAATCAAGGCTTACCGGCCTCTCTAGCCACAAATACTGTGTGTACGTTCCATAGAACAATTATAGAGGGCAGCATGCATGTCCCATTGCCGTACTGTTCCACAGCCTGACACATTTATAATAACTGTTCAGAACCCGTGTTTTTAACCCTCACTGATGAGTGAGAGCAGATTAACGCAGGTTTTGATTCCTTACGACCTCTGAGGTGGCGCTCCCAATTTTGGCTGTCTGAAGCCACCAGTACTATTGTATTGTATTGTATTGCATTGTGTTGTATTGTATTGTAGAGGCTCTTCTATAGCGCATGGCTACTCGGGAGCATTCCAGCGCTTGGGACTGACCAAAGGGAAGTGGATTGCAAGGAATGCGGAAGCCCAGACTCTAGATCCTGGGAAACAGAACAGTTTTCAGCTTCTTTCGAAATGCAAGTAAGTTAGGCTCTTGTCGGAGGGATGGAGGAAGAGCATTCCATAACTTAGCCGCATTATACGAAAAAAGACGGCCCCCTGTGCGGGCCCTATTAATCCTGGGAATTGCTAATAGATTTTGCTGATTGGAACGAAGGTTCCTAGATGATTTATAAGGCCTAATCATGTCATCCAGGATGGGGGGACCTCTCATATAGAGTGTTTTGTGGACCGTACAGAGGGTCTTGAAGTGAACCCGCTCCCTCACCGGAAGCCAATGCAGAACACTCAGCGCGGGTCTAGCTGAGGAGCGATAGCTAGCACCCGTAAGTAGCCTCGCTGTAGAGTTCTGGGCAACCTGAAGTTGCCGAATAACCGAGACAGGGGCTCCTAAATAAAGCGCGTCCCCATAGTCCAGCCTAGATAGAATGAGGGACTGGACTATGGTTTTCTTGGCTTTTTCAGGTAGCTGAGGAAGGATTTTGCGGATTGTCTTCAGCAACCCAAAGCAAGTAGCTACTGTCTTCCTTGCCTGGGTTTTGAATGACAGCTCCGCATCCAGCCAAAATCCGAGGCTCCTAATCTCGGTCTTTGGAGTGGGCCCGGGCCCCATGCCGGAAGGCCAGAGTGTCAAGTTGTTAAATGTGGCTCGTTTGCCCAGTAGCATCAGCTCAGTTTTTCCCCCGTTCAACTTAAGATGGGATAGATCCATCCATTTTGCAACTGCTTCCAGGCAGTTGCAAAGGTTGGTCGGAAGGGGCTCTACCTGATTCAAAGAGACAACTAGCTGGGTGTCATCAGCGTAGCTTACTAATTGAATTCCAAAGGAGGCCACTACTTCCGCCAGAACGATTCAGAAAAGGGGGTGGTGATGGACAGAGCATCTGAATTAAGCAGAACACTCCTACCCAGTCAAAAGATCGGGGCTTGATCCATCACCGTTTTTTAGCTCACTGCACCAACCCAGCTCAGAACCTGGCCATATGCAAATTAGTCTGACCCTGGCCCAGTGCATCATGGGAACAGGGCAGACCAAACTACCAAGCCAATTCTTTACTGGAAAGGAAACAAGCTTCCGGAGACCGGTTTCTGGCATTACAGCCGTCTTCGGCCCGGCTTGCTTGAATCCTGATGGTGCAGTGAGCAAGGGACTCATGTCTGAGCATACCCTTCCACTCCAATAGTGGCCAAAACGATTCAGAAAAGGGGGTGGTGATGGACAGAGCATCTGAATTAAGCAGAACACTCCTACCCAGTCAAAAGATCAGGGCTTGATCCATCACCGTTTTTTAGCTCACTGCACCAACCCAGCTCAGAACCTGGCCATATGCAAATTAGTCTGACCCTGGCCCAGTGCATCATGGGAACAGGGCAGACCAAACTACCAAGCCAATTCTTTACTGGAAAGGAAACAAGCTTCCGGGGACCGGTTTCTGGCATTACAGCCGTCTTCGGCCCGGCTTGCTTGAATCCTGATGGTGCAGTGAGCAAGGGACTCATGTCTGAGCATACCCTTCCACTCCTATAGTGGCCAAAACGATTCAGAAAAGGGGGTGGTGATGGACAGAGCATCTGAATTAAGCAGAACACTCCTACCGAGTCAAAAGATCAGGGCTTGATCCATCACCATTTTTTAGCTCACTGCACCAACCCAGCTCAGAACCTGGCCATATGCAAATTAGTCTGACCCTGGCCCAGTGCATCATGGGAACAGGGCAGACCAAACTACCAAGCCAATTCTTTACTGGAAAGGAAACAAGCTTCCGGGGACCGGTTTCTGGCATTACAGTCGTCTTCGGCCCGGCTTGCTTGAATCCTGATGGTGCAGTGAGCAAGGGACTCATGTCTGAGCATACCCTTCCACTCCTATAGTGGCCAAAACGATTCAGAAAAGGGGGTGGTGATGGACAGAGCATCTGAATTAAGCAGAACACTCCTACCCAGTCAAAGGATCAGGGCTTGATCCATCACCATTTTTTAGCTCACTGCACCAATCCAGCTCAGAACCTGACCATATGCAAATTAGTCTGACCCTGGCCCAGTGCATCATGGGAACAGGGCAGACCAAACTACCAAGCAAATTCTTTACTGGAAAGGAAACAAGCTTCCGGGTACCGATTTCTGGCATTACAGCCGTCTTCGGCCTGGCTTGCTTGAATCCTGATGGTGCAGTGAGCAAGGGACTCATGTCTGAGCATACACTTCCACTCCTATAGTGGCCAAAACGATCCAGAAAAGGGGGTGGTGATGGACAGAGCATCTGAATTAAGCAGAACACTCC
The DNA here is from genome assembly GCF_964261635.1 of Lissotriton helveticus. Classification (NCBI taxonomy): domain Eukaryota; kingdom Metazoa; phylum Chordata; class Amphibia; order Caudata; family Salamandridae; genus Lissotriton; species Lissotriton helveticus. The sequence goes on along the minus strand of NC_136059.1, from coordinate 702,538,648 downwards.
TACCCAGTCAAAAGATCAGGGCTTGATCCATCACCGTTTTTTAGCTCACTGCACCAACCCAGCTCAGAACCTGGCCATATGCAAATTAGTCTGACCCTGGCCCAGTGCATCATGGGAACAGGACAGACCAAAATACCAAGCCAATTCTTTACTGGAAAGGAAACAAGCTTCCGGGGACCGGTTTCTGGCATTACAGCCGTCTTCGGCCCGGCTTGCTTGAATCCTGATGGTGCAGTGAGCAAGGGACTCATGTCTGAGTATACCCTTCCACTCCTATAGTGGCCAAAACGATTCAGAAAAGGGGGTGGTGATGGACAGAGCATCTGAATTAAGCAGAACACTCCTACCCAGTCAAAAGATCAGGGCTTGATCCATCACCGTTTTTTAGCTCACTGCACCAACCCAGCTCAGAACCTGGCCATATGCAAATTAGTCTGACCCTGGCCCAGTGCATCATGGGAACAGGGCAGACCAAACTACCAAGCCAATTCTTTACTGGAAAGGAAACAAGCTTCCGGGGACCGGTTTCTGGCATTACAGCCGTCTTCGGCCCGGCTTGCTTGAATCCTGATGGTGCAGTGAGGAAGGGACTCATGTCTGAGCATACCCTTCCACTCCTATAGTGGCCAAAACGATTCAGAAAAGGGGGTGGTGATGGACAGAGCATCTGAATTAAGCAGAACACTCCTACCCAGTCAAAAGATCAGGGCTTGATCCATCACCGTTTTTTAGCTCACTGCACCAACCCAGCTCAGAACCTGGCCATATGCAAATTAGAAAACAAGCCCTGGTCTTTTGACTGGGTAGGAGTGTTCTGCTTAATTCAGATGCTCTGTCCATCACCACCCCCTTTTCTGAATCGTTTTGGCCACTATAGGAGTGGAAGGGTATGCTCAGACATGAGTCGCTTGCTCACTGCACCATCAGGATTCAAGCAAGCCGAGCCGAAGACGGCTGTAATGCCAGAAACCGGTCCCCGGAAGCTTGTTTCCTTTCCAGTAAAGAATTGGCTAGGTAGTTTGGTCTGCCCTGTTCCCATGATGCACTGGGCCAGGGTCAGACTAATTTGCATGTAGCCAGGTTCTGAGCTGGGATGGTGCAGTGAGCTAAAAAACGGTGATGGATCAAGCCCTGATCTTTTGACTGGGTAGAAGTGTTCTGCTTAATTCAGATACTCTGTCCATCACCACCCCCTTTATGAATCGTTTTGGCCACCACAAGTGTAGAAGGGTATGCTCAGATGTGAGTCCCTTGCTCACTGCACCATCAGGATTCAAGCAAGCCGGGCCGAAGACGGCTGTAATGCCAGAAACCGGTCCCCGGAAGCTTGTTTCCTTTCCAGTAAAGAATTGGCTTGGTAGTTTGGTCTGCCCTGTTCCCATGATGCACTGGGCCAGGGTCAGACTAATTTGCATGTAGCCAGGTTCTGAGCTGGGATGGTGCAGTGAGCTAAAAAACGGTGATGGATCAAGCCCTGATCTTTTGACTGGGTAGGAGTGTTCTGCTTAATTCAGATACTCTGCCCATCACCACCCCCTTAATGAATCGTTTTGGCCACCACAAGTGTGGAAGGGTATGCTCAGATCTGAGTCCCTTGCTCACTGCACCATCAGGATTCAAGCAAGACGGGCCGAAGACGGCTGTAATGCCAGAAACCGGTCCCCGGAAGCTTGTTTCCTTTCCAGTAAAGAATTGGCTTGGTAGTTTGGTCTGCCCTGTTCCCATGATGCTCTGGGCCAGGGTCAGACTAATTTGCATGTAGCCAGGTTCTGAGCTGGGATGGTGCAGTGAGCTAAAAAACGGTGATGGATCAAGCCCTGATCTTTTGACTGGGTAGGAGTGTTCTGCTTAATTCAGATACTCTGTCCATCACCACCCCCTTTATGAATCGTTTTGGCCACCACAAGTGTGGAAGGGTATGCTCAGATGTGAGTCCCTTGCTCACTGCACCATCAGGATTCAAGCAAGCCGGGCCGAAGACGGCTGTAATGCCAGAAACCGGTCCCCGGAAGCTTGTTTCCTTTCCAGTAAAGAATTGGCTTGGTAGTTTGTCCTGCCCTGTTCCCATGATGCACTGGGCCAGGGTCAGACTAATTTGCATGTAGCCAGATTCTGAGCTGGGATGGTGCAGTGAGCTAAAAAACGGTGATGGATCAAGCCCTGATCTTTTGACTGGGTAGGAGTGTTCTGCTTAATTCAGATACTCTGCCCATCACCACCCCCTTAATGAATCGTTTTGGCCACCACAAGTGTGGAAGGGTATGCTCAGATCTGAGTCCCTTGCTCACTGCACCATCAGGATTCAAGCAAGACGGGCCGAAGACGGCTGTAATGCCAGAAACCGGTCCCCGGAAGCTTGTTTCCTTTCCAGTAAAGAATTGGCTTGGTAGTTTGGTCTGCCCTGTTCCCATGATGCTCTGGGCCAGGGTCAGACTAATTTGCATGTAGCCAGGTTCTGAGCTGGGATGGTGCAGTGAGCTAAAAAACGGTGATGGATCAAGCCCTGATCTTTTGACTGGGTAGGAGTGTTCTGCTTAATTCAGATACTCTGTCCATCACCACCCCCTTTATGAATCGTTTTGGCCACCACAAGTGTGGAAGGGTATGCTCAGATGTGAGTCCCTTGCTCACTGCACCATCAGGATTCAAGCAAGCCGGGCCGAAGACGGCTGTAATGCCAGAAACCGGTCCCCGGAAGCTTGTTTCCTTTCCAGTAAAGAATTGGCTTGGTAGTTTGGTCTGCCCTGTTCCCATGATGCACTGGGCCAGGGTCAGACTAATTTGCATGTAGCCAGGTTCTGAGCTGGGATGGTGCAGTGAGCTAAAAAACGGTGATGGATCAAGCCCTGATCTTTTGACTGGGTAGGAGTGTTCTGCTTAATTCAGATACTCTGTCCATCACCACCCCCTTTATGAATCGTTTTGGCCACCACAAGTGTGGAAGGGTATGCTCAGATGTGAGTCCCTTGCTCACTGCACCATCAGGATTCAAGCAAGCCGGGCCGAAGACGGCTGTAATGACAGAAACCGGTCCCCGGAAGCTTGTTTCCTTTCCAGTAAAGAATTGGCTTGGTAGTTTGGTCTGCCCTGTTCCCATGATGCACTGGGCCAGGGTCAGACTAATTTGCATGTAGCCAGGTTCTGAGCTGGGATGGTGCAGTGAGCTAAAAAACGGTGATGGATCAAGCCCTGATCTTCTGACTGGGGAGGAGTGTTCTGCTTAATTCAGATACTCTGTCCATCACCACCCCCTTTATGAATCGTTTTGGCCACCACAAGTGTGGAACGGTATGCTCAGATGTGAGTCCCTTGCTCACTGCACCATCAGGATTCAAGCTAGCCGGGCCGAAGACGGCTGTAATGGCAGAAACCGGTCCCCGGAAGCTTGTTTCCTTTCCAGTAAAGAATTGGCTTGGTAGTTTGGTCTGCCCTGTTCCCGTGATGCACTGGGCCAGGGTCAGACTAATTTGCATGTAGCCAGGTTCTGAGCTGGGATGGTGCAGTGAGCTAAAAAACGGTGATGGATCAAGCCCTGATCTTTTGACTGGGTAGGAGTGTTCTGCTTAATTCAGATACTCTGTCCATCACCACCCCCTTTATGAATTCTTTTGGCCACCACAAGTGTGAAAGGGTATGCTCAGATGTGAGTCCCTTGCTCACTGCACCATCAGGATTCAAGCAAGCCGGGCCGAAGACGGCTGTAATGCCAGAAACCGGTCCCCGGAAGCTTCTTTCCTTTCCAGTAAAGAATTGGCTTGGTAGTTTGGTCTGCCCTGTTCCCATGATGCACTGGGCCAGGGTCAGACTAATTTGCATGTAGCCAGGTTCTGATCTGGGATGGTGCAGTGAGCTAAAAAACGGTGATGGATCAAGCCCTGATCTTTTGACTGGGTAGGAGTGTTCTGCTTAATTCAGATACTCTGCCCATCACCACCACCTTAATGAATCGTTTTGGCCACCACAAGTGTGGAAGGGTATGCTCAGATCTGAGTCCCTTGCTCACTGCACCATCAGGATTCAAGCAAGACGGGCCGAAGACGGCTGTAATGCCAGAAACCGGTCCCCGGAAGCTTGTTTCCTTTCCAGTAAAGAATTGGCTTGGTAGTTTGGTCTGCCCTGTTCCCATGATGCTCTGGGCCAGGGTCAGACTAATTTGCATGTAGCCAGGTTCTGAGCTGGGATGGTGCAGTGAGCTAAAAAACGGTGATGGATCAAGCCCTGATCTTCTGACTGGGGAGGAGTGTTCTGCTTAATTCAGATACTCTGTCCATCACCACCCCCTTTATGAATCGTTTTGGCCACCACAAGTGTGGAACGGTATGCTCAGATGTGAGTCCCTTGCTCACTGCACCATCAGGATTCAAGCTAGCCGGGCCGAAGACGGCTGTAATGGCAGAAACCGGTCCCCGGAAGCTTGTTTCCTTTCCAGTAAAGAATTGGCTTGGTAGTTTGGTCTGCCCTGTTCCCATGATGCACTGGGCCAGGGTCAGACTAATTTGCATGTAGCCAGGTTCTGAGCTGGGATGGTGCAGTGAGCTAAAAAACGGTGATGGATCAAGCCCTGATCTTTTGACTGGGTAGGAGTGTTCTGCTTAATTCAGATACTCTGTCCATCACCACCCCCTTTATGACTTCTTTTGGCCACCACAAGTGTGAAAGGGTATGCTCAGATGTGAGTCCCTTGCTCACTGCACCATCAGGATTCAAGCAAGCCGGGCCGAAGACGGCTGTAATGCCAGAAACCGGTCCCCGGAAGCTTCTTTCCTTTCCAGTAAAGAATTGGCTTGGTAGTTTGGTCTGCCCTGTTCCCATGATGCACTGGGCCAGGGTCAGACTAATTTGCATGTAGCCAGGTTCTGAGCTGGGATGGTGCAGTGAGCTAAAAAACGGTGATGGATCAACCCCTGATCTTTTGACTGGGGAGGAGTGTTCTGCTTAATTCAGATACTCTGTCCATCACACCCCCTTTATGAATCGTTTTGGCCACCACAAGTGTGGAAGGGTATGCTTAGATGTGAGTCCCTTGCTCACTGCACCATCAGGATTCAAGCAAGCCGGGCTGAAGACGGCTGTAATGCCAAAAAACGGTCCCCGGAAGCTTGTTTCCTTTCCAGTAAAGAATTGGCTTGGTAGTTTGGTCTGCCCTGTTCCCATCATGCACTGGGCCAGGGTCAGACTAATTTGCATGTAGCCAGGTTCTGAGCTGGGATGGTGCAGTGAGCTAAAAAACGGTGATGGATCAAGCCCTGATCTTTTGACTGGGTAGGAGTGTTCTGCTTAATTCAGATACTCTGTCCATCACCACCCCCTTTATGAATTGTTTTGGCCACCACAAGTGTGGAAGGGTATGCTCAGATGTAAGTCCCTTGCTCACTGCACCATCAGGATTCAAGCAAGCTGGGCCGAAGACGGCTGTAATGCCAGAAACCGGTCCCCGGAAGCTTGTTTCCTTTCCAGTAAAGAATTGGCTTGGTAGTTTGGTCTGCCCTGTTCCCATGATGCACTGGGCCAGGGTCAGACTAATTTGCATGTAGCCAGGTTCTGAGCTGGGATGGTGCAGTGAGCTAAACAACGGTGATGGATCAAGCCCTGATCTTTTGACTGGGTAGGAGTGTTCTGCTTAATTCAGATACTCTGCCCATCACCACCCCCTTAATGAATCGTTTTGGCCACCACAAGTGTGGAAGGGTATGCTCAGATCTGAGTCCCTTGCTCACTGCACCATCAGGATTCAAGCAAGACGGGCCGAAGACGGCTGTAATGCCAGAAACCGGTCCCCGGAAGCTTGTTTCCTTTCCAGTAAAGAATTGGCTTGGTAGTTTGGTCTGCCCTGTTCCCATGATGCTCTGGGCCAGGGTCAGACTAATTTGCATGTAGCCAGGTTCTGAGCTGGGATGGTGCAGTGAGCTAAAAAATGGTGATGGATCAAGCCCTGATCTTTTGACTGGGTAGGAGTGTTCTGCTTAATTCAGATACTCTGTCCATCACCACCCCCTTTATGAATCGTTTTGGCCACCACAAGTGTGGAAGGGTATGCTCAGATGTGAGTCCCTTGCTCACTGCACCATCAGGATTCAAGCAAGCCGGGCCGAAGACGGCTGTAATGCCAGAAACCGGTCCCCGGAAGCTTGTTTCCTTTCCAGTAAAGAATTGGCTTGGTAGTTTGGTCTGCCCTGTTCCCATGATGCACTGGGCCAGGGTCAGACTAATTTGCATGTAGCCAGGTTCTGAGCTGGGATGGTGCAGTGAGCTAAAAAACGGTGATGGATCAAGCCCTGATCTTTTGACTGGGTAGGAGTGTTCTGCTTAATTCAGATACTCTGTCCATCACCACCCCCTTTATGAATCGTTTTGGCCACCACAAGTGTGGAAGGGTATGCTCAGATGTGAGTCCCTTGCTCACTGCACCATCAGGATTCAAGCAAGCCGGGCCGAAGACGGCTGTAATGACAGAAACCGGTCCCCGGAAGCTTGTTTCCTTTCCAGTAAAGAATTGGCTTGGTAGTTTGGTCTGCCCTGTTCCCATGATGCACTGGGCCAGGGTCAGACTAATTTGCATGTAGCCAGGTTCTGAGCTGGGATGGTGCAGTGAGCTAAAAAACGGTGATGGATCAAGCCCTGATCTTCTGACTGGGGAGGAGTGTTCTGCTTAATTCAGATACTCTGTCCATCACCACCCCCTTTATGAATCGTTTTGGCCACCACAAGTGTGGAACGGTATGCTCAGATGTGAGTCCCTTGCTCACTGCACCATCAGGATTCAAGCTAGCCGGGCCGAAGACGGCTGTAATGGCAGAAACCGGTCCCCGGAAGCTTGTTTCCTTTCCAGTAAAGAATTGGCTTGGTAGTTTGGTCTGCCCTGTTCCCATGATGCACTGGGCCAGGGTCAGACTAATTTGCATGTAGCCAGGTTCTGAGCTGGGATGGTGCAGTGAGCTAAAAAACGGTGATGGATCAAGCCCTGATCTTTTGACTGGGTAGGAGTGTTCTGCTTAATTCAGATACTCTGTCCATCACCACCCCCTTTATGACTTCTTTTGGCCACCACAAGTGTGAAAGGGTATGCTCAGATGTGAGTCCCTTGCTCACTGCACCATCAGGATTCAAGCAAGCCGGGCCGAAGACGGCTGTAATGCCAGAAACCGGTCCCCGGAAGCTTCTTTCCTTTCCAGTAAAGAATTGGCTTGGTAGTTTGGTCTGCCCTGTTCCCATGATGCACTGGGCCAGGGTCAGACTAATTTGCATGTAGCCAGGTTCTGAGCTGGGATGGTGCAGTGAGCTAAAAAACGGTGATGGATCAACCCCTGATCTTTTGACTGGGGAGGAGTGTTCTGCTTAATTCAGATACTCTGTCCATCACCACCCCCTTTATGAATCGTTTTGGCCACCACAAGTGTGGAAGGGTATGCTTAGATGTGAGTCCCTTGCTCACTGCACCATCAGGATTCAAGCAAGCCGGGCTGAAGACGGCTGTAATGCCAAAAATCGGTCCCCGGAATCTTGTTTCCTTTCCAGTAAAGAATTGGCTTGGTAGTTTGGTCTGCCCTGTTCCCATCATGCACTGGGCCAGGGTCAGACTAATTTGCATGTAGCCAGGTTCTGAGCTGGGATGGTGCAGTGAGCTAAAAAACGGTGATGGATCAAGCCCTGATCTTTTGACTGGGTAGGAGTGTTCTGCTTAATTCAGATACTCTGTCCATCACCACCCCCTTTATGAATCGTTTTGGCCACCACAAGTGTGGAAGGGTATGCTCAGATGTAAGTCCCTTGCTCACTGCACCATCAGGATTCAAGCAAGCTGGGCCGAAGACGGCTGTAATGCCAGAAACCGGTCCCCGGAAGCTTGTTTCCTTTCCAGTAAAGAATTGGCTTGGTAGTTTGGTCTGCCCTGTTCCCATGATGCACTGGGCCAGGGTCAGACTAATTTGCATGTAGCCAGGTTCTGAGCTGGGATGGTGCAGTGAGCTAAACAACGGTGATGGATCAAGCCCTGATCTTTTGACTGGGTAGGAGTGTTCTGCTTAATTCAGATACTCTGTCCATCACCACCCTCTTTATGAATCGTTTTGGCCACCACAAGTGTGGAAGGGTATGCTCAGATGTGAGTCCCTTGCTCACTGCACCATCAGGATTCAAGTAAGCCGGGCCGAAGACGGCTGTAATGCCAGAAACCGGTCCCCGGAAGCTTGTTTCCTTTCCAGTAAAGAATTGGCTTGGTAGTTTGGTCTGCCCTGTTCCCATGATGCACTGGGCCAGGGTCAGACTAATTTGCATGTAGCCAGGTTCTGAGCTGGGATGGTGCAGTGAGCTAAAAAACGGTGATGGATCAAGCCCTGATCTTTTGACTGGGTAGGAGTTTTCTGCTTAATTCAGATACTCTGTCCATCACCACCCCCTTTATGAATCGTTTTGGCCACCACAAGTGTGGAAGGGTATGCTCAGATTTGAGTCCCTTGCTCACTGCACCATCAGGATTCAAGAAAACCGGGCCGAAGACGGCTGTAATGCCAGAAACCGGTCCCCGGAAGCTTGTTTCCTTTCCAGTAAAGAATTGGCTTGGTAGTTTGGTCTGCCCTGTTCCCATGATGCACTGGGCCAGGGTCAGACTAATTTGCATGTAGCCAGGTTCTGAGCTGGGATGGTGCAGTGAGCTAAAAAACGGTGATGGATCAAGCCCTGATCTTTTGACTGGGTAGGAGTGTTCTGCTTAATTCAGATACTCTGTCCATCACCACCCCCTTTATGAATCGAACTACTTCCGCCAGAGGCGCCATGTACACATTAAACAGTGTGGGGCTGAGGGAGGAGCCCTGTGGCACCCCACACTGTAATGGTACTGAAGGGAACAACTGTTCTCCGAGAAGACCTTAAAAGATCTGTCTTTAAGAAAAGACTTGAGCCACATAAGGGCTTTGCCCGTGACCCCGGTCCTTCCAAGGCGAGATAGGAGGACACGGTGATTGACCGTGTCAAAGGCGGCACTGAGGTCCAGGAGGATAATGGCCGCGCTGCCACCAGCGTCCAGAATCCTCCTGGAGTCCTCGATCACCCTCAACAGTGCTGTCTCGGTTCCCTGCCCTCTCCGGAACCCTGTTTGAGTTGGGTGGAGCAGGTTGTGGGTCTCTAAAAAAGACACCAGCTGTTTGTTCACCCATTTTTCGGTCAGCTTGCTAATGCCAGGGAGAAGGGAGATGGGGCGATAGTTAGAAAAATCGTCAGGGTCAAGGTTTTTTTTTTTTAACAAAGCCCTGACCATAGCCAACTTCCAGTCTCGTGGCACAGTGCCTGACTCAATCGAAGTGTTGACTAAGTTGATGATGGGCGTACTAATGTGGGGCAAAGCCGAGTTTAAGATGGTCATAGGGGCAGGATCGAGCGGAGAACCACTCTTTATGGAATTGATGAGAGGGGGTAGAAGTTCTACACTGAGGGGGGAGAAAATAAAAAGCTGAGGCAAGATAGAATCAATCCCACCTACCAGAGGGGGAATTAGTTCACCCATAGGTAGGGGGGAAGGGAGAAAAGGATCTTTTGAATTTTGGTGGCAAAACAAACACCAGATTCATCAGAAGATGATGACGGGTCCGGGTTTTTCAGCAGAGATTTGACTATCTTAAACATCTCTCTCGGGCGTTTGCGGAAGCCTCAATTTTTCCTGCATAAAAAGTGGATTTGGCCATGTTAAGGGCAGATTTATATTTTTTTATGGTGGATCTGTATTTATTTTTCTTCTCCTCATCAAAATGTTTCCGCCACTGCCTCTCCTTCCGTTTACATTCCTGTTTAAGGGACCTTAGGTCCGAATTAAACCAGGGTTGTTTAGTAGGGCCTTTCTTGTTTGTAATAAGTTTTTTTGGGAGCACGTTATCCAACGACTGTTCAATCCATTGATTGAAGTCTTTGTTTGCCCTATCTATGTCCTGATTACCCAGAGGCTCGTTCTTCTTCAATATTTCTAGCCATTCATTTAGCTCTAGTTTCGTCCAGCGCCTACTTAAGGCTTTGTGAGAAGGCATAGTTGGACTAGGTCTATATGCCTTCCATATGAAAGGAATAACCATATGGTCTGACCAAGGGATCGGATATGGCTCAGCTGAAGTTAACGCCGCTATGTTTGAAAATATGGGATCTAAAAGGTTCCCTTTGGAGTGAGTGGGATGTGAGACTATTAAACTCAATTCACAGGAGGCTAAATCCTTAGTCAGTTCCATTGCGGGGAGATCTGAGAAATTATTAAAGTAGAGATTCAGGTCTCCCAGCACTATAAAATTAGAAACCGTACTAGCTAAATCTAGAATAGAATACTATAATATGAGTTCTCTGATATAACGACTTCTCCTCCTGGCAGTGCAAATTGCAGATGTCCCTTCCATTGAAGTGGATGGTGGAGACGAATGTCCCCGAAATGAGGAAAAAGAGGCCTTTAAATTCATCATCTGTGACCTACTTTGCTGGGTGGTAACGGTCCATGCTTGTATTCTTATTTTGGTCTATGTTTTGTGATACAATAAATTCGATTGCACTGTATTGTGTATGTTGTATGTCACAAGGTTTATGCTTGTTTTGTTTTGAGCCCTGCAGGATGCCTTTCATTCGTGAGGGGCAGGGCTCACTTCACACCGAAGGCCAGTTCAAGCATCTGCAATTATCGTGCAGATGCAGCGATTAGGATAAGAGAGAGTTGTCAGCAAAGAAAGCTGATCATGGCTACAAAACCAGCCCTGCCTAGTCTGCCAGAGCTGAAAGGAATCCGAGGGGTCATATTACCTTTCAGCCCATGCAGCATGGCCCAGGGAGGGGGCCCCGCCTCGGGCCTTGCAGCTGCACCTCGACTGAACATCTCAAGGGAAGGCGCTGCCCACCAGACGGACTTGCGATCCAGGGGGGGCAAGCGCCCCTCCTTGCCCCCGCTGCGAACGCCCATGCATGCGATGTTACTATTAGCCATCATTCTGCTCTGTGCAGAAGCTCCTGTGTACTGTGCAATTAACTTGTGCGTCGTAACGCAATCAGCTGCTTCATGAATCAGGGTTGCACTATGACACATAACATACACGACATGTAGTGTAATAATACCTTGCTACGTCTCGCTAAAAACAGCTGTTCCTGTCTGCTGGAGTTTTTGTTATGAATAAGCAAGCATTGTCAAATCCAGTTGTCTCGTTAACAAATGCACAATGAAGCATGCGGAAAAGGAACACGCATTATGTGTGCGCCTCTCTGTGGCACTGCCTTTTCTACGCGTCCTATGTCTGTGCCCGCTTTTATATGGCCCAAACTTCCAGTACTGCTGTTTTTGTTTGTCGAGCGTCTAGCTGAAGCATGGAGTGAGTAAATATATTGCACACATATAGGAGATGTTGAAAGAGTCAACGTGTGCGAAAGACACAGAGCAAATAGTTTGTGTGCATGCATGACTGCCTATGTTTGTATGTGTTAGCTCATTAAACCAACACCTATTGGCTCTGCCAATGCTTGTTTTACCATGGCCATAGCTTGGAGCAGAACAGTAATCGCAGATCTTTTGTTTGATAGGTCAGGCATACCAGATGCAAAACAAATAGGTGGAGAGACATTAATAGAAACCAATTATTAGAAAGTATGCTGGGAGTCGGAGACCACGGAAAGGATTGCACACAACAGAAACAGAGCATTGATACTGTTTTTTTCACGCATGCAAAGCACACTCGGATCTATTGAATTCTGCATCATAACAAGAACTTTACAAAACCTAATTTCCAAATCTAATATATTGCCTGCTAGTATGATAGATTATGCATCCACTGCTAAATAACTAGAGTTAGGAAATAATCAATAACTAACCAACAGAAGGAGAGTGAACACTCCTCATATTAAATCCTCCAACTTGCAGAGCTTATGAACTTGCGTCTTTCAAACTATTCTTCTAACCGCCAGTCCCTAGAGTCGTTTTAAAACGCACTGAACGATATTTTGTTACAAAAAAACAAATCCAGGCCCGCCTGTGCCATCAGTGCATGGAGTCCTGGGGGGCACTACCCATTGCCCACGTGGCAAGGCGTAGTAGTGCGGATGTGCATGAGCCCCACACACGACCCCTCCCTCTCGTTTTATGTATTTTTTGTACGCCCCCTTTGATTGGGAAAGGTCCCCATGTAATAGAGTGTGTGTGGGGCGAACCCAGTATTGTGGCACATTCATGGGGTCATTTATCAAGAAAAGTAGGGAAATGTGTATAATGCCGGTCACATTCCATTTAAGGAAAGCCCCAGTGGCAGCACACCTCGCTTGCAGAGTGCGCTATGTAGGTGTCATCGAATGGCTTGGCAAAAATAGGCTCTGCGGTTACTGTAATTACTTCCTTCTGAAGTCATCACCCTTTAATATGCCCCTTGGAAATTGCATTGGCGCTTTGGCGACGCTCTGGCTCTTTAGAACTATTGGTCCACTTGCAGGCCAGTGCAACCCGTCGAGCATTTCTTGGCCAGAGGGAGCCAGTGAGCTCCTTAGGGGCGAGATTACATCATGAACGCTACATGACAGAATTTAGGCGGAGTCAGTGTAAAACAGCGTGAACGATGGAAATATGCCTTCCAAACTCGGTGGTAGGACACATCTGGGCAGGGTCACTGTAGAGAGAACTACGCATGCCTGATTGGACTTCCTTCCTTTATGGGTGTTGATGCATCAGGTTCAATAATAATGCTCTTAGCTATTATAGTAACATTTGCCGCATTTTGCTGGATAATAGTACTACTGTTGTTTGAAGGTATGGAGCAAAAAAAAACGTTAGCCCAGTGTGGAGCACATGTTGGAAGAATTCCACCAGTAGTTACAGATGTTAGGACAACCTTCTGGCCTAATGAGCCCCAGTCAGGAACACGATCTGCCAGTGGATCCCCTGAGGGCATCCTGCCACATTCCTGAAATAGGATGAGGAGCAGCGTCAGTGGAGCTCTCCAGTGCAGAGAAGCTCCGGTGTTGTACTTCTTCAATTGAGGTTCATATTAAAACCTGCCCTACAGGCTTTTCCACCTAGCGAAATATGATTGCTTTATGTATAGTATTCATCCATATAGGAGATCAAGAACAGGGGGGCGTGGCTTGACTGCCGCGCAGGATGGCCGGCTAGTTGCGGAGCTCCGCCACACCGAACAGCCTCCTTGAAGCTTCCTCGATGTGAAGGGGATTGCCTTCGCTTCTGACTCCTGGATTCTCCTGTCGGAACCTCCAAAGAACACGCGGAGCGCCAGTGCGGCTTTTGAACTGCCGTTTTTCATCGGTTTACACGATGTTGCTGCCGCTCCTCACGCAGCCGCCATTTTAGGCGCCCCTCGACATACCAGACCTCCGCCTCCTCAATAAGCCGGCACGACCTCGACCACCATGTGTCACTCGGCAGTAATGACTTTTGGGGTGAGCATTTAAGATGTCTTATGCTACGCTTATCTGACTATTTCTCTGAGAATCTTCACTCAGACATTTCGTAATGGCGTTTATTCCATTCCACCTCAGCTGCCTCATGATGCGCTATTCTTAACTGCTATTCTTGGCGCCCTCTTCGACTTGCTAGCATTTACTTGATTCAACTTACTGGTGCTTTTTTGCGCCATTTACAAACGCTTTCTCAGAGAACTCACTTCATTTTCATGCTGTGTTGTATTTTTTGAAGTAGCTTCTATCATATGAGCGCCTGTCCTCCTTTCTACGCAGATACATTTCTGAGGAATTACCAACGCACTTTCTATACCTCTCAGAGCATTCCACTTAATAATTGTCTGCAATACGAATTTCTGTGGTGCGGTTACGCACACCTCCATTTATCTTTGCTTCCTCTGTGCATACCTCGGTGGGTTCTTCAACTGGTGCATCTAAATTGACTCAATCTGCAAAGATGTCGAATTCTTCTTCCCAGAAAGCTTCCTCGGCTCATCCAGCCTCCAGTAGAACCCCTCCAACTGCTTCTTCTTCTGGCAAACGTCCTAAACAGAATTCTCCCACGCCGGAGGATAACTCTTCTTCTTCTCCTATTGACCAAATTTTGGAAGAACTTCGTGCAATGCGTCCTTTTGTCGAGGAGACAAGCAAAGATATGCAGCTTTTAAAGGACAAATGGGTGTCTATGGATGCTCGCCTTTCTTCTGTTGAGCTACAGATTCCTGAGGTTCAATCCAACACACAACGTATTGTTGCATTAGAAAAGACTGTCCTCTCTTTACAAAAGCACACAGAGGATTTGGAAAATCGCAATAGAAGAAACAACCTTCGTATTTACAATTTACCAGAAAATCTTGAGGGTGACAATCCAGTAGCTTTCTTTACCACCTTTCTACCGAAACTTTTGGACATGCCCTCCTCTACGTCCATCAGTATTCAAAGGGCTCATAGACTTGGCGCTAGAACAGATTCCTCTCCCAAGCCTCGTGGAGTCATTATCCTATTTTTGAAATTCACGGATCTTCTTTCGGTTCTTTCAGCAGCACGGAGCAAAAAACTATTGACTTGGCAAGGTCAACGAGTTTACCTATCTCAAGATGTTTCTAACGCCACTGCCTCCAGACGTAAGGAATTTTTATCCATGCGCCCTTCATTGCGATCCCTGGGAGCAAGATATGGCTTGTTTCATCCTTGTACCTTCAGAGTCACTCATCGGAATAAGACTTGGACATTTCAAGATCCTGGTGAACTACGCAACTTCATCTTTTTGCAGAGTGAGGAGGGGATGGATGCCTCTTCCGCTCCTTCGAATAGTGGCTGAAATGTCTTTGTTGTTTCCATGTATTATTCTCTGATAATGTTTTTCTGAATTCGTGTACTTTTTTCTACTCCTTTTCTTAGTCTTCTCAATCTTATTATCTTGTTATATTCTTTTTTTTTTCTTTCCTTTCCCTATATCTCTTTACGTATATTCTTCGAAAATTTTCTTAATCTAATTTTTGGCTGTATTATGTCTGTCAAATGTTCAGTGTGTTAACAATTGTCTCGTTTTTCCCCTTGCAGATATGTATTGGATATTCCCTTCACGATCTTCTTCCATCCTTTGTTCCTTGTTTTTTTTGTGAGGTCTCGGTGTGGCCCTGCTCCTGTTCCTGGTCCACCCGCCCTGTAACGCATCACCACCTCCCCACCTTCCCCTTGTGTACTTCCCCTTCAGGTATGTTCATTACAGTCATCCTTTTGGATTTGTACTGTCTTCTATGCCTTCTCTCTTTTCTTTTTCCTTATTCCTCTGTTGATCCTATTTCCCTCTCCCCACTCTTTTCCCTTTCCCCTCCTCTTTCTTTCCCTTTTCCTATTCTTCCTTCTACCTTTTTAACGATTTTCCTATTTTTTTATCTCCTTAAAGTTTGCATTCCTACTTGTACAGTATGTTTTTGCATTTTTCAATTTTGACCATTCTACTCCTCTAATAGTTGTCAGGGTTCTTACCCTCTCTACTTTGACTAGTTACATATACAGTATATTATTGCACCTGTTGTTTTTGAACAGTTTTCTGCTTTTCCATATTTAAAGTTATCTCATGGAATGTGAAAGGTTTTAATCTTCCTATTAAACGGCAGAGAGTACTTTCCCACCTCTCCTCCTACAACCCTGATATTGCCCTCATTCAAGAAACCCATCTCTCTGATACTGAATCTTTGAAACTAAAGAGACTTTGGGTGGGCAATGTTTTCTTTTCACCTGCCTCTCATAAAAAGAATGGTGTTGCTATCCTAGTCCATAAACGTCTCCAATGTAAAGTACTCCTTGAAGAGAGGGATGATGAGGGTCGTTGGGTTCTAGTTAAATTACTCATTAATGCTATCCCGATTACTTTATTGAATGTTTATGGTCCTACATGCCTTGATTCTTCCTTTTGGCCCTCAATCACAGCAAAATGTATCCAATACCAAGATGATTCCTTTTTATTAGGCGGAGACTGTAACCAGATCGTTGACCCCTTTTTAGACCGTAAATCTTCTGTTCGTTTCGCCCCTCACAAGCCTCACAAGCAGTTCCTTGATACTATCTCCCAAGTTCATCTCCTTGACTCATGGAGGATCACGCACCCAGACACCATTGATCATTCCTTTTTCTCTCCCCCACATGCTTCCTTTTCCCGCTTAGATTACATCTTTCTCTCTTCCTCCTTATCCCAAACCCTTCTCTCCTCTTCTATCGAACCTATTGTCATTTCTGATCATGCTCCTATTGTTACTATCTTTGATCTTCTTCCTCCAGCCCCTAAATCCTCCCGTTGGCGTTTTAATTCCTCTCTACTCACTGATCCTCTTTTCTCTTCCTCCTTTCGCTCTTTCACCTCAGAATTTTTCCAAATCAATTCTACCCCTGACACCCCTCTCCATATCCTTTGGGATTCCTTTAAAGCCACGGCCCGCGGCTTCATCATCGACTTTGTCTCAAAAAAGAAGAAAACATTCCTTCAAAAACGCAAGGTCGCCCTCGCACATATTAAATCACTAGAACACCAATTTTATACCTCCTCTCCGAATCAAATGTCTCCTGAACTTCTTCGTTCTAAAATTGCCTTTAACAAACTCACTACAGACTCAGCCTCTTCCTATCTCCTCCGCAGTAGTGCTCGTTATTATGGCGGTCGTAACAAATCAGGTAAACTGCTGGCTAATTATCTAAAATCACGTAAGGAACGGACTATTATTGATTCCATTTACTCCCCTTCTAACACTCTCTTACACACGGACAAAGACATCTTACGACAATTTCAATCCTTCTATGAATCTTTATATTCCCCTGAAAATCCTCCTACTCCAGATCTTCTTCAAACGTACTTTGATCGTCTACCTACACCTGATACCTCCCAGCTCAACTTTTCCCCTCTAGAATCTGACCTTAGCCTTTTTGAATTATCCACTGCATTAACGTCTCTTACCAAAGGCAAAACCCCCGGCCCCGATGGCTTCCCAGTTGAATTTTATCTCCATTTTTCCGACATTCTTTTGCCTCGTCTTCTCCTCCTTTTTCAGTCTTTTTGTTCCGATGGCCTGGCTCAAGGCTCCTTCCAAGATGCTACTATATGCCTCATCCCTAAAGAAGGACGGGATCCTAAATTTTGTAAAAATTATCGACCAATATCTTTAATCAACGTAGATTATAAACTGTTTGCTAAGCTTCTAGCTCTTCGCCTTGATCCCCTTCTGCCACACCTCATAGGGAAGGAGCAATGTGGCTTTGTTAAAGGTCGCCTCACTTCAGATAACTCCAGACTACTTCTTAATGTCCTTGGTAAAGCCTCCTCCTTATCTATTCCTCTTGCAGCCATCTCAGTTGATGCCGAAAAGGCATTTGACCGAGTTGATTGGTCCTTTTTGATGGCCTCACTGAAATGGCATGGTTTTGGCCCGAAATTCATTTCCTATATTTCCTTAATTTATTCTATGCCCAAAGCATCTGTCTTAGTTAATGGTAAACTTACTTCTCCATTTACACTTAAACGCGGTGTCCGCCAGGGTTGTCCTCTTTCCCCCCTTTTGTTTATCCTGGCCCTTGAACCCTTTCTTACCTCCATTCGCAATAATCCTTCCATCTCTGGCTTTCCGTACGGACCCCACCAACTTAAATTATCTGCATACGCTGATGATATACTTTTATTTATTTCTGATCCTACTATCTCGGTCCCTGCTTTATTAGTTGAGTTTGAGAACTTTTCTTTGGTCTCCGGCTATAAAATAAATTCAGATAAGACGGAGATTCTTCCCTTAACTAAATTCTGCCTCCCACATTTTTTCTCTTCCACTGGTTTTGCTTGGAATAGTAAGAAAATAAAATATCTTGGGGTCCTTTTTTCCAACTCTATCTCATCTTCCGTCCAACTTAACATGAATGCAGTTATATCTAGGATAGACGCTCTACTTTCCTCCTGGAATCCCCTTTTCCTCTCTTGGTGGGGTCGTCTTGACTCCATCAAAATGATGGTTGCCCCAATCTTAATTTATTTACTTTCCATGCTCCCTATTCATATCCCGGCTCTTTATTTCCGTCGTATTGACTCTGTCTTGTCCAGGTTCCTCTGGAAACAGAAAAAAGCGCGAATTTCACTTTCCTTCCTCCGTAAACCCAAACTTAATGGTGGAACTAACTTCCCGGACTTCCGTCTTTACCACAAATCCTTTTCCCTCCGTCAAGCATCTCGCTGGTTGTCACAGGACATTTCCCTTTTTTCACCTCTTTGGCTTTCTGTTGAACGTGACCTGCTACTCCCATATTCATTTCAGGAAGTTCTTCATTTTAACGCTAAAGCTCCATGTCTTATCCCCCCTTTATTTAAGCACACTTCCTCTCTTTTACGACCCTGGGTATCTACTGCCCCTATTTCTCGTGAGTCCTTTCTTTTACTACCCATTTGGTATAATCCGCTCATTCTCATACGAAACAGACCCATTGCCTGGCCTTCATGGAGGTCGAGGGGTATTACCTGGATCCACCATCTTTTCGACGGTTTATCTCCTCGTTCCTTTCCTCAATTTCAGTCCTTCTTCCACTGTCCTTCCTCCTTTGCAAAGAAATACTTCATTCTTGTGGAAACTGTTCATGACCGATACTACTCTCTTGAATTGGACGTCTCGCCCCCATCACCCCCTTCCCTACTTACGCTTCTGTCCAATGTTCCTAAGGCCTCTCTTATCTACAAATACTTTTCTGCTCCTGACCCTGTTCGCCCCAAATCGAAACTGGAACTCTCTTGGGAAAAAGATCTGAATTCTACATGGCCGATTTCTCTTTGGGATAAAATCTGGGCTACATCTTTGAAAACCTCCCGCAATGCCTCTCTTACTCAATCCCTCTTTTTCTTCTATCATAGACTCTACCTTTCTCCCCTCTCCCTGTCTCGCTTTCTCTCTTCTAATGCTACTTGCTGGACCTGCAATGCTCCTAATGCAGATTCCTTTCATCTCTTCTTCCTCTGCCCTTCTGTCCGTCTTTTCTGGACACAAGTATGGACTTGTATCTCTCATATCTTTCACCTGTCTATCCCTTTCTCAACCTCGTTGATATTTCTGGGGAGTCTTTCAGACTCTTTTGATCTTCCTCCACATTCACGGGGTCTCCTAGATCTCATGATTGCCCTTGCACTCCAGCACATTTCCTCTAATTGGAAGTCTCTCAACAAACTTTCCATAATATGTTGGTGGAACTTGCTTTGTCACTCCCATAGGCTCGACGTTGCCTTTGCAGCCTCTTGCAAACCCTCTCGTAATGTTGAGTTGTACTGGTTGCCCCTTACTCTCCATTTAGATCAATCCGCCAAAAAGACACCCTCTATGTTCTCTCCTGCCAATTTTAAACCCCCTTGAACATTTGTACTCCTGCTTGTAACTACTTCTCTTACTTTTTCACATTTGATGTTTTTTATTAACTTTGTTCATATTTTCTCTAATGCCCTTAGGACATACATTTGCTGTTATTTGTGCATTTACTGTACTTTATTATGTTTGCTGTTTCTGATTATTGCAATTATTCCATTTCTGCTTTATTATTAGGTTTTTGCTCAATTCCCCCTCCCCCCTCCCCCTTCTTCCCCCCCCTCTCTTAAAATTCAAAATGCTTTGTTCCTCATTTGCGACATTGGCTTATTATGTTTACTTCCCTCATATCTCCTCCTCCCCATTTATTTATGCCGATGTCACCATACTATTCTGATTATTTACTTTAATAAAGCTTTCAAACTTAAAAAAAAGAAGATCAAGAACAGAATGCGACAAACAGTGTGCCTCATGCATTTGAATAGAAACACTAAATGGAACGTGGCATGATATACTAAAAAGCCAATAGCACAAGTTCAAAGACTAATATTGCTCAGGGTGGCGAGAAATCCCACACTACTTACATTTTAAAGAATGGCATAATTATATTAGGTTATGTTGATTTGTATAGTGTACTAATCACCCAAGAGCATATCCAGGTGCTTGGGCAAGCTGTGTAGGTTTCTGGTCCCAAGGTGCTTATATGAAGAACCAGGACTTCAGCTTCTTGCAGAACTCAATAAGTGAGGAGGAGGAGGCTATTTTGTCTTGAGGGAGGTTTTTCTATGTCTTGGTTGCAATGTAGGTGAACAAGTGACCTCCAGTTCGGCTCTTGTGGATGCGGGAGTGTGTGAGTGAGAGTGTGACAGAGCGTAGGTATCTGGTGGGTTGTTAAAAGTGTATGCGGCTGTTCAGGTATTCTGGTCCTGTTTGTGTAGGGCTTTGTATGTGTGCCTGAGAAGTTTGAATTGGCTGCACTTGTGAATGGGGAGCCAGTGAAGGTGTGGTGCCATGTGGGTGCAGCGTTGGTGGTCGAGTATGAGTCTTGCGGCTGCGTTCTGGATGCTCTGGAGTCTGTGTAGGAGTTGTTTAGAATTTCTGATGCAAACAATGTTGCCGTAGTCCAGCCTGCTGATGATGAGTGCTTGTGTGGCGGTACGTCTAGTGTGGACTCAGGAGGAGGTGCACACTGCATTGACCCGAGCCATCATGTTGAGCTTGTCATCTAGGATGAACCCTCGATGTCTTGCACAGTTTGTGGGTGTGGGTATTGGTCCTAGCTCCAACGTCCACGAGGTAGAATCTCATGGGAATGACTTGTTGCCCAAAGACTGTGATTTAGCCACAGCTGCAACTTGCAGTGCTGACCCTGGTAGGGATGATGACTTGAGGTGTGCTGATTTGGAAGTGGATGATGGAGTGGTCAGTTTATGTGAGCTGTATGGTGGAGTTGTTTTTGAAGCTGTTACTTGTGGTGAATATGGGGTGCAGTGTGTGTTGGTTCTCTGACAAGCTGGATGTTGCAATTTATGAAGTGCATGGCCCATTGAGGTTCATCTTAGAACGTCCAGCTGCAGAGTTCTGTACGCGCAGAAGTCTTTTCAGGTGAGATTGAGAAACTCACAAGTATAGAATGTTTCAGAAGTACAGACTGGAAATAGCCAGTGCCTGGACTACTGTTTTCTTGGCAGAATCAGGCAAGAAGCAGATGCTGTTCTTGAGAGATCTCAGGATTCCAAAACACTTGTCTCCCAAGGCTGTAATCGGGCTATTGAAAGTAAGGTTTTCATCAAACCAAATGCCTAGGTTTTTAAGCTTAGATTTTGGCAAAGGAAGAGACCCAAGCGAGTCTGGCCACCAGGTAGGAGACCTAATTGAAGGCTGCTTGCCCATGATGAGGACCTCAGCCCTCTTCCCCTTTAATGTTTTTCTGTTAAGACCTAGCCATTAGACCGATGCCCGGTGGACCTACCTGATAGCTGAAGAGGAGATGGACCGAGGAATCCCCCTCGGCCGTCACCTACCCAGCCAGACCATGGACAAACTTTCCCTTCGTCTCTCCACTGTATCTATACACTACCCCTTTTGCCCTCACCCCCTTTCCATTCCTCACCCCATTTTCCTTTTCTTCTATGCTCCTAAAAAGTTTTTTTCTGGTATCTTTTGTAACAATTTTCCCCTCGTCTCTACGTCCTGCCTTCCTCCTACCCCTTCACCCTATCCCCTTACCCTTCCTGCTCCATTCACCTTGTTCCCCTATGTTCTTTAAATGCTTTGGTTGATACTTATGTAACGTTTAACTGATGTGATTTGCAACATTATTGTCCCTCATGTAAAGCGCTCCGATTCCATCGGGTCTAGCCAGCACTATATAATAACTCATTAATTAAATTTGTTCCCATTTAGTACTCTTTCTCCCTTTGTCTAACTCCCTAGCTCCTAGCTCCTATCCTCTCTCCCCTGAATCTCTCACCTTACCTGCTAGTCTGCCTAGCCCCCTGTCCTTTGTGCCCTTTGACTAAGCACTCCTTCTCCCCTTGTTGGGGAAAGATCCAATATTTATACTCTGGAGTTTCAGCATACCCGTTGAGAGAGCACACTGCACCAAGGGAGCCACTCACAGCTGAGGTGTGGTATGGCACCCCTTGCCAAAGCACTCCCTCTCCCCTTTTTGGGAAAGGATCCAGTATGCAGGCCTGGAGTCTCAGAGACAAATCTGAGAGAGTCCACGTAAAGGGAGCCTCCCGCAAAAGCGATAGGGAAGTGATACCACTTCCCCTGGGAACACAGCTTACTGGACTATGGACGTTGCTTTGACTCGTCTACCGGTTTGTGTCCCCGTCGCCCTTCCCCTCCTCTTTCTTTGTGATGTCCTTCACCCTCCCCTCCTCTTTCCCGCCTTTATTACCTATCTACTTCGCTAGCTCCTTCCCCCCTCCCCTGAATCTTTCCCCTTGCTTGCTTTTCCCCTTTCGTATTTGTGCTTATTGTTTATCTTGACCTTACAAGTAACTATGTTGCCATGCTCTAATAACTGTGTAACCTTTGTAACGATGTAACCTGTAACTACGATCTGATGCTCATGTAAAGCGCTCTGATACCTCCGGGTCTAGCCAATGCTATATAAAACCTTTAAAATAAATAAACTAAAATGAATAGTTTCAGTCAACAGAGATCAATCCATAGGGCAACCTCCAACAAAGAAGCCCTCAGAGAAATGGCTATACAAGCTTAATTCTGTGACAGTAAGCGGAGTATCATCGGTGTACAATATGATCTTAAAAACATGCTACTTGATTATATCAGCCAAGCTGTACGTCAGGGTGTATGGGTGAGCTCACACAGGAGATGTGGAGCAGGTGTTTGTGGGTGATTTGGGATAGATGAAAGGGTGAGGGATTGGGCATGTGAATAAATGGAATAAATGAATGGGTAAATGAGCAGTTGTGGCAAGAGTGGGGTATGGTATCCTAGCTCCAACAAGACTTTGGCCATCGATGCGCTCATTATCCTAGCCATTCATACACTCATCTGTTCATCCAGTCATCTGTCAATGTAGTCTAAAAGAGAAATAACAATTGGTCGCCAGCTACTTCTCAGATTAACTTATATCTCTACTTTGAGTGAGAGATTAGTCTGCTTGTGGGAGATCCTATATTGCGCAACTGGTGAGCTTATATAAACTTTTATGAATAACCTTTTAATCTTTTAACCACCAACAATCTAATTCAATGGCAATTCCATGGTCGTTGACCCATAATCAGTATTGGTGCCAACTAGACATTGATTATTCCAGCAAACCTATTTCACCTATTCTATTTCTCCAATTTAATAGCTGTTATTACAGCAACTACTGTAATGATTTTCTAGCGTTATGTGCTCTGTGATACATACAGATTGGTTCCCTGGAGACAGTGTTGATTCTTAATCATAGTTTAAGTTAGCATTAGGATTCCGTCTGTGGGTTGCCAGAGAGTTAATTTCAACTCTATAATGATCATACAAAGCTGACTACTCATGTTCCAACACTGCTTATTAATCGTAGGTTTAGCTTGAGTGGAAGTGTCCATAATTGGGCCCTCATAGTTGTCCAGAAATCTTTCAAGTGCTACACCATCAGTTAAGAGATGTTGGGTGCCATGGCCAATCACACAATATCTTGCTGGACCAGCAAAAGAATATTGAAATCCCATTTCTTTCATCCTGGATCGAAGAGCCAGAAAGCTTTTCCTTATGTCAACTGTGGAGTTCAAATCGCCTTGAGTGATAAAAATCTTGTTAATGTTTCACAGTATGTGATTTTGTTTCCTCATGAACAAAATGATAAGCTTGACATGTTGGACTATCAGCGGTTTACCTACAATGGGTCTGGGTTGTGATTGGTTAGGGCATTTCCTAGTTGGCACCCTGTGGGCTCTATCAAATTCCAGTGGTTTGTCAAAAAGTCAGTTTGGTCATCTGAGGTACCTATTTCTCTAGAAATCAAATGCAGGAGACTGCTTCATCCTCATTTCCTTCCGGAAATCCGAATATACGTAGATTCCATCTTCTGTTCCTGTCTTCCAATTCGGCGATTTGTTTGGTGAGGGTATGAGATTTTAATTCAAGATCCGCTACTAACTTTTTGTGATACTCATCGTGTGTTCCAGTTGGTCAATTCTATTCTTGGCTTCGGAGATCCTATTGTTGGTATCCCTTGTGTATTTATGTATTGCGGAGCAATAATTATGCAGAGGTCTCTGACCCAAATCGAAATGAATAAATATGCCAAGACCAAGGGCATGGAATTTCACTATTCCTGAATCAGATTTGCCAAAGTGTTCTACAAACAGTTTTACCAGGTGTGGGAAAAATTGCACGAGAGTTTGGCTACAGTAGCTGCCAATCTTCATGCCACATGGCATACAATACCCTCCTATAGAAAAGAGCTTCCTCTTTACTTACTTTCTAGTAGTTAGAAAATTTGTGAAGATAACACCCCATTGATTAGGGAATTCTGTGTGGTTTTATGACCAGAAAAATCAAGTAAATGCGGTAACTCCCATTCAATGCTCTTAAATTGCCCGATACTGGTATGATATTAGTGCACAGTAAAGCCTCATTACAGTTCTTCTGTCCAAAACATACAGACAATTATTTGTCCAAAAACGATTCCCATGATATGAATTTCCAGCGGTCAGCCCAAAAATATAACTGCAGATTATAATTATAACACCTTCAAAAACATTAAAATATATCACTTTGTAGAAAGGATAATTGTTCCTTATTGGATTCCATTAGCAGTACGCAGAGGTTAAAATGGGCTGAAACTATTGGCAATGGTGTTCCCAAGCTTTTTATTTTATTTTATCGAGCCAGTTTCTAAACCTTTCCTTTAAAACCAACTTTTCCTGCACAGGTTATTAAAAATGTTTTGATTTGCCTGAGAGTCAAGGAGAAGCAGGGGCATGAAATGAAATGAAATGAAATTAATTTATAACGCGCAACAAAAACCCTGAGGTGTCAAGGCGCCTAACAAAGTAAATCAGAAAGGTGGCACAACAGACTACACATATGCGAGTGCAAAGAGACGGGTCTTCAGGGCCTTTCTAAAAAGCTGCAGAGTGGGGAGGGACCTCAATTCCAGGGGAAGAATATTCCACCACTTGGGAGCCAAATTGGAAAAGGCTTTACCTCCCCATCTGGCTTTTCGGGTGCGCGGGACTGATAGAAGAGCCTTGTTAGAGGAACGTAGGTTCCTGCAAGGACTATAACAGGACAGGATGGATCCAATTCCTATAAGGCTGTTTCTTGCTAAAGCCCTATAAATTAAACACAAGGTCTTAAACAGGATACGATCCTTCATGGGGAGCCAATGAAGCCGCTTCCTAGCCAGCGTGGCCGAGGTGCCCCGAGGTAAGTCAAGAGCGAACCTAGCTGCTGCATTCTGGACCACCTGCAAGTGCTGCAGCAGGCTTTTATTCAGCCCCGCATACAGCGCATTGCAGTAGTCCAGACGAGAACCCACTAGAGCCACTGCCAGTTGTTTCCTAGCCTGCTGCGAAAGGTAGTGCCTATTCCTCCTCAGTATGTGTAGAACGCCCCAGCAGGTAGCAATTGTCCTGTTTACCTGTTGACACATACTGAGGGAAGGGTCGATCACCACCCCAAGATTTTTAGCAGATGCCGCAGGGACAGGACATGCTCCAAGTGAGTCCGGCCACCAATCAGCTGACCATACCTCCTCCTTTCCTCCAAACACCATCACCTCAGTCTTCTCCCCTTTCAGTTTCAGCGAATTGTGAATCATCCACTGTCCGACCGCCTCCATACAAGATCTAAAATTGGAGGCAGCCGGAGTGACTGACTGGGAGAGAGAGACGAGGATCTGGGTGTCATCCCCATAGGAAACTACCTCCATCCCAAAAGATCTAATTAGCCTGGCAAGGGGGGTCACATAGATGTTAAACAGGGTCGGACTAAGCGCCGACCCCTGAGGGACCCCACATTGCACAGACAGGGATGGAGATAGAAACCTACCCAGCTTCACTCTTTGCTCTCGCTTATCGAGGAAAGAGGTGAGTAGAGCCAGTGCCTCCCCCTGGACCCCAATCTCCCTCAGGCGAGATGTTAGCACTGAGGGAGAAAGGGTATCGAAGGCGGCAGTGAGGTCTAAGAGGATCAGGAGGGAGGTCTGTCCCCCATCCACAGACATACGGATATTATCCAGGACTATGGTGAGGGCAGACTCTGTACTATGTTCCCTCCTGAATCCATGCTGGGAGGGATCCAAACAGCCAGAATTTTCCACGAAGGCAGCAAGATGTTTATTCAGATGGATTTCTAACATCTTCGCGGGGGCTGGGAGCAGTGAGATGGGGCGGAAATTCTTTAGTACCCCAGGGTCGAGCGAGGGTTTCTTGAGTAGAGGTCTTACTACTGCATTCTTCCATTGCTGGGGAAAAATGCCCTCCCTCATGGCCCTGTTCATGATGTCTACAAGAGGGGGTAAAAGAGAATCTCCGCACTGCTTAAGGATCTTGAGCGGGCAGACATCTAGAGGAGAGCCAGATTTAATTTTGCTGAGAAGTATCTCTGCATCCTGCAGGGAGAGAGAAGGAAAAGATTCCAGGCGCCATACCGGAGATTTCTCTGGACGGCCAGAATCCAGGGCCGCAGGGACAGCGGGCATGGTGGTACCAGGTTTCAGCAACTCTAGAGCGGTATAGATGTCCAGGATCTTAGTCTGGAAAAACGTTGCAATGTTGTTGCAGAGCTCCTGTGACACAATCACCGGATCTGGGATCTGGAGGGTAGTGAGGGAATCTGCTATCCTAAAGAGCTCTTTAGGAGATGAAAGTGAGGAAGTTAGGGCAGTAAAGTATTCTTGTTTTACCCTAATAACTTCCAATTTGTACTTTCTTAACAGAAGTTTATGGGTTTCCTTTTCCCTTAGATCCCAGCTAGTATGCCATAGACGCTCCTGTCTCCTGGCTTCCTGTCGGAGTAGTCTTAGATGTTCCGTGAACCATGGAGCTGAGGGTCTCTTCCTAGCAGAATAGCATGGCCGTAGAGGGGCCAGAGAGTCCAAGGCCTCTGTAATGGTCTTATCGTATTGTGAGACAGCCGACTGGACATTTTCCCCCAAGGAAGAAGACAAACTGGTGATCCAAGGTGTAAAGGACCCTTCTGTGATATTATTCAGGTTCCTACATAGTTCCGTCTTACTCTGAACATTTCTAAAACCATCCAGAATCGGACAGGACATAGTGAACGGTACGGCCAAGTGGTCTGACCATGACAGAAAAAAGGAATCTTTTACTGTCAGCCTCTGATCGTTGGAAAAGATTCCATTGAGCGTGTGTCCTGCTCGATGGGTGGCCACCTTCACCAGTTGGACGAGTCCACAGGCTAGCATAACATCCACCAAAGAGGTGGTGTCATGGGCCTCTAGCAGCTCAAGATGGAAATTAAAATCTCCCAGAACCGTCAGATTTTCACGGCCGAAATAAGGTTCTAGGATATGAAGCAGTTGCAATCCAAAATCGGCTCTAGGGCCTGGAGGGCGATAGACCAAAAATCCGTTGAATATAAATTTATAGGGGCCAGTCAGAGAAAAATAAAGAGCCTCAAAGGCATCCATAGGAACCTTAACAGGTGTGATGAGGCATTGAAAGCACTCTTTATATAGAATGGCTAGCCCACCTCCCACACGGCCCACTCTGTCATGCCGTACCAAGTGGTACCCCTGCGGGACTGCTTCAATAAGGTCAGGGCCCGAGGAGTCCTTTGCCCATGTCTCCGTGACGAAAACCAGCGAAGGTTTCTTGTCAAGTATAAGCTCCTTAACCATAATATTGTTCTTGATAAGAGAGCGGGCATTGACAAGAATACAGTCTTCGTGCCGCGTTTTGACTCCAGTATTCCCCGAAGGAAATGATAGGCCAGTGGAGGGAGATAAACCGAGACCAATGGGGCATGCCAAAAAGCAGCCACAGTGTGGAGACGAGAGGAGATCATCAGGAGTGCTTCTATGATAACATGATAGTCTTGGAGGCTTAAGCCTTAGCATCTCCTGTAGAGTGTACCTACCAGTCAGAGGGCCAGCTTCGTTTTGGCCAGCCGTCCAGCTGTCCAGCCCGTCCTTAGCGCGGATGGGCGCAGACGGGCTGGACTCTGGCGTGACTCCGGCGTAGCGACGGCTTCCACGCTGCGCGCACACGCTGCACGTCATAAGTCCGGTTTAAATAGGGCTCTAGCTACTCTGCCTGCCTACTAGAGCGCCCAATAGTGCAGCACTTCCCCACACCCACCCAAGATGGCGCCCACCAAATGTAACAAGCGAGGGTCTGGGCCGCCTGAATAGCGGTGAGGACACAGTTTAAGGTGCAGAATTGCAGACAGTGAGTAAAAACAAGGAATACTGTGCTAAAGATAATCCGAAATAAAAATGACAAAACGGGGATTTTAAAAGCGCTAAGAGCGTCTCAAAGCCAGCGCAATACAAGTAATATCCAGCCAACAAGAAAGCGCTCCTACCTCCAGCCTACTTTATAGAGGATGTCAGGGACTGCCTCTAGCATCCTCCGATTCATCTGAAACTTAGGCATCCCTTTTCAGCTTACCCTCAAATTTCTGTCCGCTTCACCCATTTTCAAGCAGGTTGAAACCCAGTAGATTTTGTGCTCACAGACTGCAATGCTGCGGCACAGGACTAGCTGAGGCCACCCACGCAAAGTGCAATGCTCTCATTTTGCATTGGCTAAGGCATTTTAGGAATTAAATGTAATTGCCTGGATTTATAATGTTGGAGGCCATGAACTTGATGGCCTGTGTCCACAAGTGCAATTGCGGGTGGCGTCTACCTGGTTTTATTGGATTCATTCTCTATCGCGATATAGCATTAATTGTTTTTTTTCTTCATGACATTCGTGTCGGTTTTAGATTTCTCTGATTTAATCACCCCTACACGTGAAAGCAATCCTTGGATCATATTCCACATAGTTGTTTAATTATCATATAGGCATAGACCTAAGGATGGTGTCACCTATTTAATATCTAAGAGACGAAACGTCAACATGTTTCCACCACTTGCCATCTCATAAGCTTTGACCGCTTTGTTTTTATCTGTGGATTTTATTATCAATAGATGACTCAGTAGGATGGATTCTTTTTGGCAAGAGTGGACCAGCATTCATCTGACCCTTTTTCAGAGAACTGATTTTGAAAGAACTTCTTTAGGGTTATCTGAGTGCTGAATGCCAGAAAAGACAACCCCTTCACCATCTATTGGAATTAAATAGATCACTAAATATACTGGTTGTTGTAGTTTGTTGGAAAGAAGTAATTGCAATTGCATTTCTATAGCGCTTGCTATCCCTGATGAGGGGTCAAATTGCTTTTCGGCGAGTAGCACGCCACTACGGAACCCAAACAGGATTAGTGGTGAATTAGTATAGGGGAATCTGAAATTAATTTGAGCAATGGACATGTTTGTCTGTTAATCGGATTGAAAAAGGATAGTGGAGGGATACAAAAGGGAAGGGTTTGCATTTATATAGCTCTTCCTACCCCTGATGAAGCGTCAGAGCTCTTTTCGGTGAGTAGCACGTTACTCTGGAACCCAAACAGGATTAATGGTGAATTAGTATAGGGAAATATGAAAATAATTTGAGTGGTGGATCAATAATGATTGCACAGGTAGCAAAGGACAAGAGCAATTTCAGAACTATTGAGCCAATGCCCCAAACCCACTGTGCCTTTTCCCTGGCTGATGTTACACTGCAACTTTCTCTCTCCTCCACTCTCACTGTTCAAGGCCCAGCCATGTCAGCGAAATCACTTGGAGGGGGAGGGGACTGCCCACGACACATCCACCAACGCAGGGTGTGAAACTAATTAGCCATGAAAAAGTCCCTTCTATTACAGGATAACGGATTAGGCGGTCTCTAAAAAAAATACAATCCTCCTACATCACATACAGTGAAAGTGCTACATATGAGAGACTACAGTGCAACCATTCTGATCCATTTATGAAAGGCTTACCTTGTGCCATATTTCATATGTGCGCCTATGGGTATATTTTCCTCATTAAATTTGTTTAATATGCTATGATAACAAGACATGATTGGGTTTCGTTTTAAATGAATACTTTTGTCTTTAATAAAAACCTTTTTGTTTGAAAAGATTGCTTGTTGAATGACCCCCTCGCTTGCATTTCTATTGTGTTGTATACTCAGACCCAAGCTCTCAAGCGGTTATTGGGTTGCCCTTTACTTTCTTTACCCATGAATCTAGGCATGTTGTTCCTTTTGCCCCCTCACTATTTTCAAGTATTTAAATCAACACTACATATCTCCACATTGCATAGGTAGAATTGTACACTAACTACAAGAAACAGGAAGTTACAAAGCTGAAGTGCTGAAACAGCCAGCTCTGAACCTTCCTTTACAGGGAAATACAACAGGACCCCACAATTACCAGACCCTCAGGCTATTTCTTTTTTATCCCTCCCCCCACAAAGCATACACACCAGCAGGCAAATGTGCGATTTGTCCGCATCACCCTTGGGCTCTCATTCATCTCCCCTTGCAATTCATAAATTGTGTATTTTGGGAGGAACCTCAGGAGGCCACGGATTAGGTGCATGTCATACAGCAGCCCTCTTACACAGCTTTATGTTTGTAGTTGAAACATTGTTACTGTGTACATATTCATGTAGGATGCCCAATTAGCCTGGCTCAGCGAACTCACCTGCTTATGGTCCTCCTATACTTATTCCCTGTCTTCCTCATCCAACCCACTCCTACCCATCCGCTGACCGAACCAGCCCTTGTTCATCTCACACCCATTCATTTCTCTGTGTGTTTGTCCATGTTCAGGAGATGTCAGATCCTGCCTGGCTAACCACCATACCCATACCTAAGGAGGTGATTGTCATCACCCTTACCTCATACATTGAGGATGGCGAGGAGGTAATACTTCCAATCCAGGACTCAGACAAAGAGGCCATATCTGGGTCAGGGGAATGACTTTATCTTTGAGTTGGACAGATTAGGATTTTACTTTCCGTTGACTATGATTTGGAATACCCTACTGAGACCTATTTCCATGTGCCATTCCCCTTGGCTATTCGCAGTCAAAGTTTTTATTTACATATATCTGCGTTCAATTACAAATATCAACTGGAATATGTGATAAGGTGTACATTTCTGTATGAACATGGCTATTGATTTATCGATATGTGATCATTCGAGGGTACTACACACGAGTACTACACACATGACCAAGATTCACCTACACATACCATACCACGTTCTCACCTGTTCCCATATATTTGGTCAGTTTGGACAAAATGACATACAGCATCGAGCTCGGTTCTAAAGTTGTTCATGGCTTAAATGAAAGCAGGGAAGGGATCAACTCTACTGTTGTGGGATAAGGCATCACACAAGTATGGGTAGGATGTATGCAAATGTAACATTAATTAGTCTGCAAAGTGTTCAGCATTATAGTTATTGCTGTTCACATCAACTGGAGGTTTGTCCATGCCAAGCCTATGCAACACTAGGCCTGCACTTGTATATGGATCTGCAGATGGGTATTGTCAATATTGCAAAAAAACAAAAGGAAGCATTCAGCATCTTATGTACTTCGGACAACAAAATATGATTACAATTACATGGGTGCTAATTGGAAAAAGCGTGACAACTGTTGCCAAGTTGACATGGTTTGCCTGATTGAAATTTGGCCATCAGTTGATTAAGGTGCTTGAGGTGAGATGGGCTGTTGGAACAGGCCCTTCTTGCAGGGTCATCCTCAAACTTTTTGCTTCTTCCTCCCTTATTTTTCCTGACCCGTGGCTGTTGGCAATAGGACTCTGTGCACTTTACCACTGCTGATCAGTGCTAAAGTGCATATGCTCTCTGTGTAAATTATTATTCTGATTGAATATACATGTTTGGCATATTTGTATCACCATGAAGTCCCTAGTAAAGTGCACTGGGTGTGCCAGGGCTGGTGATGACAAATGCTATTAGTGGGCCTGCAGCACTGATTGTGCCACCCACAGGAGTAGCCCTAAAATGATGTCTCAGGCCTGACACTGCAGTGCCTGTGTGCAGTTTAGAACTGCCATGTCCTCCTGGTCAGTGTCCCCACTGACCAGGCCTAACCCTTCCCTTTTTGTGCACATCAGTCACCCCTATGGAAGGCCCAAGGTACCCCCCTGGGCAGGGTGCAGTGTATGTAAAAGGTAGAGCATGTACTAGTGCAGGTGACATGCTCTGGTAGTGAATGGCAGCCATTTTCGTTTTTCACTACTGTAAGGCTATCTTGCTCCATAGGTTAACATGGGGGAGGCTGGCTACAGTGGTTAACAGCATTTCTTCCCATAGGAACAAGTTAGGACATAAGTATCTAGTATCCCTGAACTCAGAATTTAATAACACATCTTTTGGGAAAGGTTGTTTTTAAATCCTGTGTTTGAGAACAGCGCTTTTAGAAAGTTGCTGTTCTCTTGTCTGACCCTTCTGTGTGCCTGGGCCTGTTTGTGTATTGACTGTCTGGTTTGAGAGTGACAGGGGCTGGGGAATTCCCCAGGAGGCTGGATGAGTCAGCACTAGGCTGAATGACTGCAATTGCAACTGGAGTGGTGGGAGGAGTTAGCACCTGGGCTGAATAGGGCTGTGCCTGCCTTCCCAATGCTGGCTCCACCCCCCTGCTGGGCGGCTGAGGACCCTGCCCCTCACTCTGAAAGGAAAGATGCAGCCAGCAAAACAAAGTGCTCAGGATCCACCCAGAACTGGTTCAGACCGGGCTCAGGGCCCACATGCACCCAGAGAACAAAGACTTTAGGGGTATAAGTACAGGACCCCTGACAACAGAAAATTAGATCATCCTGGAAATCAAGAAGGAACCTCTGCCAAGGAGAAAGCTGAACTGAAGAAGGAAGACTGTCCTGCTGTTGCTCTGCTGGACTGACCTGTTGCTTTGCTGCCAAGGAGAGGGGAAGGACTTTGCTGCTGAGCTGTGACCCCTGTCTTGAAGGAATCTCCAAGGGCCTGAGTAGAGCTGGCTCCCTGTTTTGAAGTCCCAGGAACAAAAGGACTTCACCCCCAGCTTCCCTGAACTCTGCTGAGAGAGTTCTGTCCTTCCTAGAGTGCTTGATCCAGTTGTGGGGCCTCTGGAAGTTGTACCTGAGCTGGGAAGCTTGAAACTAAGCTTGAGTGACTTTTGAACTTGAAAAGTGTCGCATCGCTCGCTTGCGGAGCGCATCCCCGACAGTGCGAGAAGTTTCCCGCCGCTACGAAGGTCGAGATCGTCGCAGCGCCTGACGCCGCTGCCAGAGCCGTCGCATCCTTCGTTAGCGGGACGCACCAGACCGGAGCGGGAGAATCGAACATCACTGCGAGTGTCGTCGCAGAGCCTGTCGTCACTGGGTGAGATCGTTGCACCGCTTGCTTGCGGACCGCATCACGTCGCTGCGAGTGTCGTCGCAGAATCATCGCATCAAGGAGCTGCGAGAGAAAGGATCACCGCTGGACCGCGCATCGTCGCCCCGGAGATCGTCGCAGCGCCTACGAGATCGTCGCATCGTGCCTTTGCGAGAACAGACTTCCTATGGAACCTACGCACCGGAATCCATACAAGTGGCCTTCCTCCCCATACAGACCGGATTCGTCGCAACACGCCCGCTGCTGCAACGGGGCTGTCACAAACGCCTCCCCAGGGTCTCAGGAGCAACGCATCGCTTGTTTTCCACCGCACCAGCTTCTGCTTTTGGAACTTTGTTGCAACTAAAAGGTACTGTGTGTAAACGTGACGCAACTGTGAACTTTTCACGCATCTGTAGAGAATTCTATCGCAACTTAGAGAATTCTATCGCAACCTAGAGAATTTTAACGCAACCTTAAGAACTCTTTTGAAACCATATTCTTGAACTGTGTATGTTGGATTTTTGTCGTTTTGGTCTTGTGTAGTTTAGATTAAAAATACCTTTATTTTTCTAAACTGTTGTGGAGTCAGTTTGTGGTGTTTTCACTGTGTTAATGTGAGTTTTGGTACAAATACTTTACGCATTGCCTCTGGTTAGCCTAGACTGCTCGTGCCAAGCTACCTAGAGGGTGAGCAGGGTTTATCTCAGAAGGTTATCTCCTTGCCCTGACTAGAAGCAAGGGTCCCTATTTGGACAGTGGTACCTACCTCTGCCAACTAGAGACCCCCAGATCTAACATGGGCCTATCTGCTCGTTATGACCTTAGCATGCTGCCTTTCATGCTCCTATAGCTATAACCAGAGATGTTGCCAGTGCAGCTCAGTGAGGTGTTGGAGACCTTAGGTTTGTCTTTCAATCAACATTGGGCATTCCTTATGTTGGTGTAAACTCTGCCTGGGTGGGTATTAGATCAACGGATGGCAGAGGGAGGAATAGCTGCTTGTAGGATGCCCCCAGATTCCACATGATGGGTGGTCAGTAGCATGGTCACCTGAGAACATTCTGTTAGTGCAGTTATGAAGAAGGACACAGAATAGTCATATTTCACAGCAGTATAGCAGTATGCGTGTGTGAACACGTTAGCGTATAACACTTGTTGTGCACCCACTGAGAAGTGACCTGGGTGACAGCTATTGTGGTAATGGGGGCAGCATGAGGCATATTTGAATGTGACATGAGATAAGTGTAAAGTATTGGCATAACTCCCACCCTTGCAATGCTCTGGGTATACGACAAAAAGACCCCACACCGTATCTATAAAACACTGGTCTTTGCATTACACACACATTAAAATCAAAATATACCCATTGGATATATACTTGACAATTTTATGCAATTGTCATACTCTTCCATTTGCAGCAGAATGGCATGAACATATATGTACTAGTCAAAGGAATTCACTTGGCCCATTATCCCTTCAGTCTTGTAAGTAATATGAGCCATGTTCCGAGGTGTTCATGATTCAAACAATCCCTCCCACATCAAAAGTGACATAAACATATAGGCGGACTGTTCAGAGGTATTCCACTTTCCCACTAACAGATTAGCATAAAACACAAGTTTCCCGATCTCGCATAACCTGTACAGTTATGATGGTTAAGAAATCACAGGTTTAGACTACACCTCGTGACCCAGCCCCTTAGCCACTCAAACTATACCAGCCAATGATACACAT
Organism: Lissotriton helveticus; assembly: GCF_964261635.1. NCBI lineage: Eukaryota > Metazoa > Chordata > Amphibia > Caudata > Salamandridae > Lissotriton > Lissotriton helveticus. Next base: position 702,503,757 of record NC_136059.1, on the reverse strand, counting down.
TGCATCTGCTGGTGACACTTTGATTATATTGTCAGACCATCTAAAGCAGAAGGAAACAGTTACATGTTCTCGTCAACGGCACCTTCAAGAGTGCAGGATTACTATCCCCCCCATAGCCAAAAGGCTGTGATACTTCCACGCTTCCAGTTCAGAGAATTGTTTCCTCTCTGCCAGGGGTATGAGCTGCAGTTGCTCCAGGCAGCCAGCTGTGGCTGCACACAAGGCACAATGAGACCCCTTGGGTTCAGTCACAATATTCTCAACAACAGAGTACATTGTGGCGTGGGTCCAAGAAGTGGAAGCTGGCGACTTGGGACTGAGACCGCAATGTCAGGCACTGTCCTCCGGATCTGGAGGTTGGAGATAGTCTAGGCTGCCAGCTCGGGTCCCGTGGACTTGGGAAACTTCCCCCCAACACCCCACAGACACCACACGTTATGGAGTGCGAGCTAGCACAGGTTTCCAGTTGTAAGCTTGGGTCTCTCAGACTCAGAAAACGTCCTCCGCACTCCTCGAACTGCTCATGCTATGGGACCCCCATGCGGACAGCCGATTGTTTCAAGCACACTCCTCAGCACACTGGGATTACTGTACATGTTGGGAAACTCTTTGTTCAAACCGAAGATCATTTCCACCTGTTTCCACTGCACCCTGAGCAGACCTTATGATCTCATGCATATGGGTAAATCCTTTCTGTCCCTGGGGTCTCATGGACAGGAGGCCAGCCAACCGGCCCTTGCAGAGTGTTTAGGGACTCAGACCACAACAGCTGGCAATCAGCCGTAGGCCAGTAACATCCAGGCAAACTTCACCAAGTGATTATTCCCTTCCTAGAGCACGACAAGCCAAGGCAAACACAAGTCTGTGGATAATTAGTTTGCAGTCCCTCCTGCCTCAATAGTTCCTCTTGTCAATGCCTCAGCGTCAAACCATGGAAGTATGGTTACAATCACACAATCATCTCCAACTCCTTTGGGCAGAGCTTCAGTAGCTGTACCCACAATGGCCTTTGGAGATGAGATCAGTTCAAAGGGACACCTTTGAAATGCACAAGCCTGCTCTAAATTTTGACCGCTCTGCCATCCTACCCCAAGAGGCTTGATCAATATCTTTAGTGGGGCCAAGACCCTGCCCCTTGGAATGCAAGTGCCTATTCCACCTCCTCTTCTCTTTCCGCAGACGTCCCCTCAGAGTCAGAGGTCTACAGTTTCCCTTCAGCCCCTTGTTTATGGCTGCCTTATCAGGAATGCACAGATGTAGCTGTCCCCCCATCACTCAGATGTGGATTTGAAACAGACTGACAGGCACACAGAGTCACAAGCACAGAAATGCCCACTTTACCAAAGTGGTATTTCCACCTTAGTAATGTTGAATCCACTCACCACTGGAGAGGATTTGCCATTACTAACTCATCAATTACAAACACTATAATGTCAACATCTGCACATAGGAAATACAGCTCAATAGCCTTTCCACAGATACTGCATTTCAATCCAATGTGAGAAGCAGGCCCTACTGTAGCAAACAAACAATCCAGTGCCATTTACCACTAGTGCATGCAGCGCATCCTTGTACATGCCCTACTTCTTCCAGACACCGCATCCTGCCCAAGACCTATTCCAAGGTAGCAAGAGACATGCAGAACCTTGGCAAATAGCTTTTTAAATGCAAAGTCGAGTAACATTAACCTGCACACACAGGCCCTGCCATAGCAAACCTGTGGCACGTTTTAAGAGCTGCCTCCGTGAGTGGCACAATCAGTGCTGAAGGCCCATGGAGGCACATTTAAGTTACATGCCTTAGGTGTATGTCTTTCCCCTAGACAAGGGACCTACAGCTAACCCAAATTAGCCAATCATGGATACGATATTTCACCAGTATTTGTATGCCGAGCACAGCAATTTTATGGATCTATGACAGAATATCGACAGACAAAATATCGACCTACAGAAACATCGAGGCTGGAATATCGAAGGCAAGTATATCGACATCCTATCTACAACATGGTAAGTACAAAAATATCGAAACAAAAATATCGATGTTAAAAATATCGTAATTAAAAATATCGTTTTATATCTGTTAAAATATAATGTGTAAAATAAAGTAAATAATACTTATAAATAAAATAAACATTGTTAAAAATATTTAGTAATGTTTAAAATAATAAATAACAGATATATAACAATATAACAATAATTAAACACATATGTAAAATATATATTATATATTTACATAATAATACATTTTAATAATTACTTTAATTACTTATAAATTATTTAAAAATACTATAAATTACAAATAGATCTCCACACATAAAATATTTACATAAAAAAGTAAATAATTATTTTTAATAAATTAAAAAAATTAAATATACTTTCAATATTTTTAAAATTAATAACATAATACATTATCTAATTTCATTCTAAATAATAAATAAAACTACTATTTAAAGTCCCAAAAAAACTACAGTATTAAAAACATTGGATAGCGTAAAACGTAAAATTACTATTCCCACTCCAGAAAATGCAAAATTAGGGAAAACATTGTATAGCATAGAGATAAAAATTACTATTACCACTCCAGAGAGTGAAACAGTAAAGAAAACTTTGGATAGCGTAGGGGTAAAAATTACTATTCCAACTCCAGAGAGTGCAACTCTAGGGAAAGCGTTGGATAGCGGGTGGGTAAAAATTACTATTCCCACTCCAGAGAGTGCAACAGTAGGGAAAGCATTGGATAGCGTAGGGGTAAAAATTACTATTCCAATTCCAGAGAGTGCAACAGTAGGGAAAGCGTTGGATAGCGTAGGGGTAAAAATTACTATTCCCACTCCAGAGAGTGCAACAGTAGGGAAAGCGTTGGATAGCGTAGGGGTAAAAATTACTAATCCAACTCCAGAGAGTGAAACAGTAGGGAAAGCGCTGGATAGCGTAAGGGTAAAAATTACTATTCCAACTCCAGAGAGTGCAACAGTAGGGAAAGCGTTGGATAGCGGGTGGGTAAAAATAACTATTCCCACTCCAGAGAGTGCAACAGTAGGGAAAGCGTTGGATAGCGTAGTGGTAAAAATGACTATTCCCACTCCAGTGAGTACAACAGTAAGTAAAGCATTGGATACCATAAATATTCAATATAACATACTTAGAAATAATATTTATATTTACATGTATTACTGTTTAAATTTTTAAATAACTAAACATCATTTAAAGATACCCCTTAATATAAAAAAATAGATTTGAATAAATAATTAACAATAAATTAACACTAAATATCAATTAATAAATAATAGTTACCAAATAATAAATAGTAAGCAATAAAATACTGTAAAAGAGAAATAAAATATTATTAATAATTGATTACCAATTAAAAAACATTAAACAATAACATTATTTGTATACCAAAAAAGACTTTTTATAACACATTAATTACCAATTATTTACAAATAATTTCCAATAAAACATTTTTTAATTACCAATTAAATAAATTAATTACCAATTACAGAAATGAATTACAAATTAAATACATTAATTACCAAGTACAAACTTTAACTACCAATTACAAACATTAACTACCAATTACAAACATTAATTACCAAATAAATAAATTAATTACCAATTACAAATATGAATTACCAATTAAAACAATTAATTAACAATTAAAATGATTAATTGCCAATTAGTAATTAATTAAAAATACATAAATTATCAATACCAATAAATAAAAATAATTCATTACTTGATTACAATTAAAATACTTCCCACCCAATTCCCCTATAAACCCACTACCCGCTACAGAACTTAAACGCAAAAATTAATTAAAAATAATTCATAATTCCTAAAAAGTAATAATTAATTTAATATAATTAAATTACTTCCCACCCTATTGCCCTATAAACCCGCAACCTACTCCGGTACTAAAACATAAAATTGACTTAAAAATAACATTATAAATATATGAAAATAGTTCACATATAACTTAAAACAAGTAAAATACTTAACAAAAAACATATAACACATACATATTAAATACATACTAAAATACATAACAATAGTACAAATATCGATATTAGTAACATCGAAATTACTAACATCGATATATTTGATATCGATATTACTGACTTCGATATTACTTACATCGATATAAAAAAAATCGATATTACTTACCTTAGTGTCGATATTCTGTCCAACGATATTCTTGACATTGATATTCTTTACCTTCGATATTTCTAACTCAATATTTGTGTACGTCGATATTTACAACTCGATATTTTGACTGTGTACCCAATTTTATACTGAATGGCAGTTTTAAAAGTGCTCAAAGACCCAAGGCTAGCACATAGCTCAACAGAAAAAAAAAGGGACAAAAGCAAAAAGTTGAGGGACAGCACCCTAGAAAGGATCATTTCCAACAGTTAACATTTGCATTTACTTGCCAATCATCCACAAAGTGCATCTAGTTTTGATGGTGATTACTCTGCTGTGTTAAATTAAAGAAACGTTACAGTCAGGCATTTAATTTCAAAGTAGTCACATACAAAAGGAATTAGATGATACTGGTCATACATGTGTTAATACAGTCTTAGGATCCCTGACACCCATATTGACAAATTCAAGGGTAGGTATTATGTACTGTGGCCCTGTACATCAAATGTGGTTGTTCAGCCATGACATCTATTATTTCCACATAGCTATCATATTCCTCTTTGTGGGTTGCAGTTATTCTGTAATAAGATGTGTACAGAGTAGTAATGCATGGGAAATTACATGTTGACATTGATGTTGATTTACCAGGATCTTTCTCCTTGTCATGACTCTGGTGTCACAGCCCAGTCCACTTTGATGTGCAGGCAGATATACAGCAGTAGATGTGGTGGTCGGTGGCTGAGAGGCCGGCAACAAAGGCCTGTAAAGTTGAAATTTAAATGGTGATAACCAACATACATGAGATTCTTTCAATGCCATCTGTCTTATGCGGATCGAATGTTTTCTCTGCACACACAAGCAGTGGCAGGTACAGTGGCGAGCGTCCTGTTAGAACTACCACTCCTGAGGCGGAAGCCGGGAGCTTTTACTGCTTAGCTTTTTAAAATACTTTCACTTACTTTCACTTGCGAGTCACGTAATTTTGTTGTTGTTGTATTTTAACTCACCAGCCTCTCTGTCGCTCAGAAAGGGACTGAGTCTGTCACGCTGGTATACCGCACTGCGGATCTTATCGCAGCCGCGGCCCTCCTGCAAAACCCTCAGCTGCCGACATCACTGGCGTGCACACAGGCCACGCCCCCTCGAAGCCACGCCCCCTTGCTGATATAACTGGCGCTGAATGCGAGCGTCCTGTTAGAACTACCACTCCTGAGGCGGAAGCCGGGAGCTTTTACTGCTTAGCTTTTTAAAATACTTTCACTTACTTTCACTTGCGAGTCACGTAATTTTGTTGTTGTTGTATTTTAACTCACCAGCCTCTCTGTCGCTCAGAAAGGGACTGAGTCTGTCACGCTGGTATACCGCGCTGCGGATCTTATCGCAGCCGCGGCCCTCTGCAAAACCCCTCAGCTGCCGACATCACTGGCGTGCACACAGGCCACGCCCCCCTCGAAGCCACGCCCCCTTGCTGATATAACTGGCGCTGAATGCGAGCGTCCTGTTAGAACTACCACGCTGAGGCGGAAGCCGGGAGCTTTTACTGCTTAGCTTTTTAAAATACTTTCACTTACTTTCACTTGCGAGTCACGTAATTTTGTTGTTGTTGTATTTTAACTCACCAGCCTCTCTGTCGCTCAGAAAGGGACTGAGTCTGTCACGCTGGTATACCGCACTGCGGATCTTATCGCAGCCGCGGCCCTCCTGCAAAACCCTCAGCTGCCGACATCACTGGCGTGCACACAGGCCACGCCCCCTCGAAGCCACGCCCCCTTGCTGATATAACTGGCGCTGAATGCGAGCGTCCTGTTAGAACTACCACTCCTGAGGCGGAAGCCGGGAGCTTTTACTGCTTAGCTTTTTAAAATACTTTCACTTACTTTCACTTGCGAGTCACGTAATTTTGTTGTTGTTGTATTTTAACTCACCAGCCTCTCTGTCGCTCAGAAAGGGACTGAGTCTGTCACGCTGGTATACCGCGCTGCGGATCTTATCGCAGCCGCGGCCCTCTGCAAAACCCCTCAGCTGCCGACATCACTGGCGTGCACACAGGCCATGCCCCCCTCGAAGCCACGCCCCCTTGCTGATATAACTGGCGCTGAATGCGAGCGCCCTGTTAGAACTACCACGCTGAGGCGGAAGCCGGGAGCTTTTACTGCTTAGCTTTTTAAAATACTTTCACTTACTTTCACTTGCGAGTCACGTAATTTTGTTGTTGTTGTATTTTAACTCACCAGCCTCTCTGTCGCTCAGAAAAGGACTGAGTCTGTCACGCTGGTATACCGCGCTGCGGATCTTATCGCAGCCCCGGCCCTCCTGCATAACCCCTCAGCTGCCGACATCACTGGCGTGCACACAGGCCACGCCCCCCTCGAAGCCATGCCTCCTTGCTGATATAACTGGCGCTGAATGCGAGCGTCCTGTTAGAACTACCACTCCTGAGGCGGAAGCCGGGAGCTTTTACTGCTTAGCTTTTTAAAATACTTTCACTTACTTTCACTTGCGAGTCACGTAATTTTGTTGTTGTTGTATTTTAACTCACCAGCCTTTCTGTCGCTCAGAAAGGGACTGAGTCTGTCACGCTGGTATACCGCGCTGCGGATCTTATCGCAGCCGCGGCCCTCCTGCAAAACCCCTCAGCTGCCGACATCACTGGCGTGCACACAGGCCACGCCCCCCTCGAAGCCACACCCCCTTCACCTCACCCCTTGCAATAAATTATGTGTATGTGGAGGAAGCGCAGCGGACGAGCGCAGCGGGCGCAACGATTGCGCGCCAAAGGCGCGCTTAAGGCAAGCTCGTCTGCGCTCGTCCGCGCCGAGACCGGGACTAGGGCCATCTCCCCTACACCCCAAGCCGCAAAACCCAGGCAGTACAGTGCCGCAACTCTCCTTGAACTAAGGCCCCTTCAAAAGAAGTGCAGCCAGCACCTGCTTCACGTAGAAAAACTCCCACAAACCTACCCTATCTGCAAATCGACCCTCAAACCTAAGCCTGCCTTAGACCAGTCCCACGAGTACCGCATGTTCATGCTAAATTGTAGATCCCTACCTAAACATAGGGAGGAATCTGCTCTCCTGATGGAAGAACGTATGCCTGACATTGTCTTCTTGACGGAAACGTGGCTTACCTCAGACTCAGACCCGGCCCTAGTCACAGCCCTTCCACCCGGCTTCCAAATCACTCGTCAGGACCGGCCTAAGGGTAGAGGAGGAGGCTTAGCAATTATCTACAAAGAGCAGTTCCTCTGCCGAGTCATCCCAGAAACTATCCCGGACTGCGAGAGCTTAGCCTTCAGCCTCGAACTCTCCCCTAACAACTGCTTTTCAGGTACCTTAATTTACCGCCCCCCAGGCCCCCCCAAGCAATTCCACAACCACCTTGCTTCGATTGTGGCCGACCGAGTCAGCACCTCCTCTAACTTCACCCTGCTAGGCGATTTTAACTTTCACTTTGACTCTGTAGCAGACCATACGGCAACTACACTTATAGATGTCCTAGCAGCGCTGCAACTAAACCAATCTGTCAGCGCTCCTACCCACGCTAAGGGTCATTTGCTAGATCCAGTATTTAGCAACTGCGTAGATCTGGAAACTAGTCTACCAATCCCCCTCCCGTGGACTGACCATCTATTAGTCCCCTTTTCTTGGACCACACTTAGACCCTTAATCATCAGACCCACAGTAAGAATAGCCAGACCCTGGTCTCGCCTTCCAATCGAAAAATGGACCACCAAACTGGCTAGCAACCTACCTCCTCATAATGAGGACCCCTGCCTAGCAAACCAGACATACGAAGAATGGATCACGCAATCACTCGATCACTCCCTCCCCAAAAGAAAAACCACTATTAAACGTTCCCACAAATCCGCTCCCTGGTACTCAGAGGCCTTTAGGTCAAAGAAACGCCAGTGTAGGCAAGCCGAAAGGAATTGGCGTCTGGATTTCTCACCAGGAAATAAAACTCAATACCGAAATTTAATCAAAGAGTACAAAGAAGAAATCTAAGCCACCCAAGCAGCTCACCTCTCTAATAAAATTATTTCAGCTAAATCAAAACCAAGAGAAATTTTCCAAATTGTGAAAAATCTTACAAAGTTGACACCTAGCCTGCCTGAGACCAAATCTACAGAACATTGCAACAAGATGGTAGACTTCTTCCTCCAAAAAATCAATAAAATCTATGAATCCTTCCCCTCCCTGCCCACCACCCTCCCAGCTCAGACCAATTCTACCCTGACACCCCGTCATCTCAGCCTACTCCCACACTGGACCACTTTCCCCCCCTCAATCTTGCGTCCCTGGATACTGTGGCCCGGAAAGTTAAATCAGGCTCCCCTGGTGACCCAGCCCGCCAGACATTGTCATGTCAGCATCCCAGGTCACTCTGCCCATCATAATGGACCTCCTGAACTCTTCCATTACCGCCGGCACGGTCCCGTCGGAATGGAAACGTACCATGGTCCGAGCCCTGCTAAAGAAACCTAGCCTGGACCCCTCAGACCTCACCAACTACCGGCCAATCTCTCTACTGCCTTGGCTGAGCAAAGTCTTAGAGAGATACATCAACGGCCAACTGGTCGCCTACCTAGAAAACCACCACCTGTTGGACTCCACCCAGACAGGCTGCAGACCCAAGCATGGAACCGAAACCGCTCTCCTCATGGTCACCGAGGAATCCAGAAACATCCTGGACCAAGGAGGATCAGTGGCAGTGATCCTCCTTGACCTAAGTGCGGCCTTTGACACGGTCAGCCATGACATCTTGCTGGATCGTATGACTAACATCGGTATCAAACACAAGGCATGGTTATGGTTCAAGTCCTTCTTGAAGGACAGATCCTTTCGGGTATTCGACGGCGAGGCAATATCCACTAGCAGACCATTAAGATGCGGAGTACCACAAGGCTCTTCATTAAGCCCTGCGCTCTTCAACATTTATATGAGGCCACTGGCTGAGGTTGTCCGTCCGTTTGGAGTCAAAATCATCTCCTACGCTGACGACACTCAGCTGGTGGTCTCATTGGCGCAGGAGGCCAATACGCCAAAGGGAGGAGGGCTCAGAAAATGTCTAGAGGAGGTAAAGAGCTGGATGTCCGCCTCATTACTTAAAATGAACGGGGACAAGACAGAGCTGATGCTTCTGGGCCCTGCTGACCGTAGCTCATTTAATGCTCTATGGCCACCCTGTCTGGGCACCCCCCCGGCTCCCAAGGACAACATCAAGAGCCTCGGGGTGTGGCTGGACAGATCCCTCTCTTTTGGCATTCAAGCCATCAAACTCTCGGCTACCTGTTTCGGTCTTCTTAGGTTGCTAAAGAAAGTTCTCCGTCTTCTACCCAGGGAAGCCAAACAGGTAGCCATCCAGGGTCTGATACAGTCCCGCCTGGATTTCAACAACGCCCTCTACCTTGCTGCCCCAGATTATACACTGCGGAGACTTCAAACTGTGCAGAATTGTGCAGCTCGCACATTACTTCAGCTCCCTCGTCGACAATCTGTCAGAGCCGGCCTGATCAAACTACACTGGTTACCAGTTCGCCAAAGAATCCACTTTAAAGCCATGTGTATCGCTCACCAGGCCTTCTGGAACACCGGTCCCCTAATCACCCGTAACCTCGTCTCCCACTACCAACCAAGCAGAAACCTTCGATCAAACCAGACCTTCATGGCCACAACACCCAGAATAAAAAAAGCCAGATCTGGCGGAAGGACCTTCACCCATAATGCTTCCAAGACGTGGAACACCCTACCCCTTCATCTGAGAGCCAACCCCAACCTCTCTTCATTCCGGAGACAGCTCAAAACATTCCTCTTCAGCTCCCCTCAATAATGCTTTGCCAGTCTTCCTGCTCCATCTCCCCCCTCTGTTGGTTCCTAGCGCTTGGACGCCCCCGGGCAGCAACCGCGCTCTATAAATCCACATACAAATACAAATACAAATTTCAAATAACTCAGATGCATGGTTGTGACAGTAGGGGCATAGATTAGGGAATATTGTTAGGGGTCTGTGAGTCTGAGATTTCCCAACCAACAATGTACCCAACTAAAAAGGATGGGGCGGGGTGGGGTGGGCTGGGGCCATCAGACTGTGGTAATGGACAGGCTTAGGGCAATTTGTTTTCAGTTATTTGTAAAAGTGGCTTAGGGCAATTTGTTTTCAGTTATTTGTAAAAGTAAGGCTAGTTTGTATAGGTCCTCAGTGGCATACTCTGGCCTATGATGTCCACTCTAGTCCAGTAGCTCCTCACAACAATGTAGAGCCCACCCACAATACTACCAACTCACCTTTAAGTGCTGCATTTTATTTTCCATTGGTGTTGTTCATATTTTGACAGCTGAGTGCCTCCTTCACACACTGTGCCATAAAATCACAATTACAATTGGCACATATGTGACCATCACTATGTGTTTTCTGCAGAGAGGCCAAGGGTTAGAGATGTGGGTCTCTAGTTGGCAGAGGTTTGCACCCTGTCCAAGTAGAGACCCTTATTCTAGTCAGGGTACAGGAGTTACACAGCCAAGATAAGCATGGCACACCTCAACTCCCTTTATGGACTGTCTAAAGTGAATGCACAAGAGCCCAACTATCAACCAAACCCAGACGTGGATTCAACAGACAGGCAGAGACACAGAATGCTAAAACAAGAAAATGCCCAATTTAAAAGTGCCATTTTCAAACATGTAATTTAAAAACCAACTTCACCAAGAGATGTATTTTTAAATTGTGAGTTCAGAGACCCCAAACTCCAAATCTCTATCTGTTCACAATTGGAGGATACGCTTGTAAAATATTAAAAGGTAGCTCCAACAATAAAATATGGGAGAGCTAGGCCTTGCTGTAACGAAAAATGAAATTAGCAGTATTTCACTACCAGGACATGTAAAACACAACAGTAATTGTCCTACCTTTTTAATACATTGCACCCTGCCCTTGGGGCCACCTTGGGCCCACATGTACTAAAAGGGAAGGTTTGGTCCTGACAAGTAGGTGCCATTGGACCACACACACAAACCTCAGACAAACCTCAGACCTTGCTGGGGTTCAGAACTAGAGGCACGGGGCCTAGGGGCTAGCCAGCCTCCAAGCTGTTATATATACACACAAAAGTGGGCTGCCTCTAGTACGGGTTCCTACAGTTTCTTTTTTTTTTTAAACATTTTTTATTCAGCTTGGAATAGACATCACCATGTACACAAGCAAACACAATATATCTTTACAGGGTTAATAAGAACAAAAAATTTTAAGCCAACAAAGGAGAGGGGGAAAAAGAAGAGAGCATAGGCAAAATCAAAGCATTACAGAAAGAGAAAATAAGTAAACATAAGATGAAGTTGAGCCGGGCACTCGATTAACTAGTCTCTAAGCCAGTCCACCAATGGAGCCCAGATCTTCTGACCCAGCTCCCGCCACCTTCTTCCCCTCCTCTGAAAGACAGCAGAGTCTAAATTATAGTGTGCCAAAATCCTCGCTCTCCAGTTTACAAAGGTAGGGGCATCCTGACTAATCCATTCTGATGTTATACAAAGCCGCACTAGTGACATAGCAATAAACAGAAGAGCAGATGCGTGTCTTGTTCTCTCGCAAAGAACATCACTGTCACAGACAAATATGACTAGGTCTGGTGACAGAGCAACCAAAATATTGAATCTAGAGTTAATAAACAATTCTATATCCTGGAGAAATAAAGCAAGTTTTGGGCAGGAAAAGAACATATGTACATCGTTGGCAGCCGCCAGGCCACATCTCGGACAGCAGTTGCCCCCTCTACCTCCCCATTTAGAAATTTTGGCCGGGGTGTAGTAAAGATCAAATAATGCCATGTAACATTGGGATCGTAAGCTACCTGATATTAACACACTGCTTGATAATTCTAGGGCCTGAGAGATATCCAGCCCGGTCTTACCCAGCTTTATTTCCCACTTAGCATTTTGGGAGGAGAGGTCATCAGGAAGACCAGAAAGCAAGTACTGATAAATTACCCCTTTTTTTGACCGCTTCGACACCAATTCCATTAACGTATTCCTATTAAACAAAGTTGTGGCTTGGGCCTTCGATTTTTCTATATAGCTTCGAATCTGCAGGTATTTAACAAACTCATGCGTGTTGAGAGAAAACTTCTCCTTAAAAAATAAAAGAGAAGCCATTGTTCCTTCGGACCCTAAGTCACCCAGAGTCTTTACTCCCTGCGCCATCCACCTAAATGTAATCTGATCTTGGAAGACAGAAGGGAGGAGTCTGGCAGCCATAAGAGGTATATAATAGTTGATATTGGGAATCGACCATTTACGACAGATCTTGCGCCAAACTAACTACATTGCTAAGGTGACCTTGAACTTGGTCTTCTTGTAATAACTAGGTTCAAGAACCTGCAGCAATAACCCCTTAGCATCCTCCCCTAGTACTCTCTCGAAGATAGATGGTCTGCAACATGGTGGCAACACCTCTCTGTCCCCAAACAGGTGGTAGGGCAAAGTGCTGGAGAAGAGGTGACCAGCAGTGAAGGACCAGATTCGGCACCAACCAGCCCCCTGATCGTACGGAAGGTGCATCCACTTGGCCGCTCCTCGTGGTTGATGATATCCCCAGAGAAACCTATTGCACCACCTTTCCGCCCTGGCGAGACTATATTGGGAAAATTCTAACGGGATAGTTCTAAACAGGTATAGGAACTTTGGCAAGACCAGCATTTTAAGGACATTCCCCCTGCCGTACAAAGACAGATGCAGATTGTCCAGTCTTACCAAAGTAGAGTTAACAGAGTCAATGATGGGCAGGATGTTCAGATCTGCAATGTTATCAACTGCAGCAGTAATTACAACCCCAAGGTAGGACGCACTTCGCACAACTGGCGCTTCAGAGGGACCCATAGCTGTTGATTGGATAACCTGCATCTTGGTAACATTGAGTTTGCCACAGTATTCAAGCAAGCCGGGCTGTAGACGGCTGAAATGCCAGAAACCAGTCCTAGGAAGCTTGTTTCCGGTCCAGGGAAGGCATGGCTTGGCAGTTCGGGCTGGACTGTTCCCATAAGGCACAGGGTCAGACTGATTTGCATATGGCATGTCTGAACTGGGGTGGCAGAGTGGGCTAAAGAACGGTGATGGATTAAACCCAGATCTGTTGACTGGGTGTGAGTGTTTGATTGGTTCAGATGCTCCGTCCATCACCACCCCCTTTTGTACCACTTTGTTCGCCATAAGTTGGCAGGGTATGCTCAGACGTGAGTCCCTTGCTCACTTTGCCACTGGATTCAAGCAAGCCGGGCTGAAGACGGCTGAAATGCCAGAAACCAGTCCTAGGAAGCTTGTTTCCGGTCCAGGGAAGGCATGGCTTGGCAGTTCGGGTTGGACTGTTCCCATGAGGCACAGGGTCAGACTGATTTGCATATGGCCATGTCTGAACTGGGGTGGCAGAGTGGGCTAAAGAACGGTGATGGATTAAACCCAGATCTGTTGACTGGGTGTGAGTGTTTGATTGGTTCAGATGCTCCGTCCATCACCACCCCCTTTTGTACAACATTGAGTTTATAGCCAGAAAGCTGGCCATATTGTTTTGCTGGGTATTCAATAGCTGGGAAAGCTGAGGCTACGTTGCTAGTCAAGACTTTGATGTTGTCGGCATACACCAACAACTTATACTCTGATATATTGACCCTGGCTGGAAGTATGTTCCTAGAGCTCTCAATTTTGCTAAAAAAAAGATCAATATATAGAGCAAACAGCAGGGGCGAGCAAGGGCAACCCTGCCGTGTGCCCCTACCAATGCTAAAAGGTCTAGATAATAGACCTGAGACCGAAAGGGTTGCCTCTGGAGCGATATAGAGTGATTGAACTGCTTGGAAAAACTCAGAGCTAAACCCCTTCCACTGAAGGACTGCCCATAGAAACCCCCAGGCGACCCTGTCGAACGCCTTTTCGGCGTCCAACAGGATCACTCCGAGGGGAGATTTTGTAACTTGGGCCCAGTCCAAGAGTGCGATTACACGGCGAACATGATCAGCCGTGTCTCGCTCTGGGATGAAGCCATGCGGTCGCAGTGAGACTAAAGGAGAAATCACCAAGGCCAATCTGGTAGCTAAGATTTTAGAGTAGATCTTGCTGTCTGTATTAATTAAGGATATCGGACGGAACGACGAGGGGTCCAACTCCGGTTTGCCTTTCTTTTTAAAGAGGATAATTATATCCTGAGGATACTGATTCCTGGGTGGATCCTGGTCACTTTGCAACCTTGTTCATATGTATGTAACCTGTACACCCATTGTTGTTCTCGGATGTGTAGTTGTCTGTTCATGATATTTGTCATTAACCATTAACATTGACCTTTTAAGATCGCATCCCTACAACACTGATGCGCTTACACCAGAGCGCCTGCACGGAACAAGGAACACCTTACCGCGCACATGCACGTGTTTCATTCGTCTTCCGCGTGGTCAGGCAAGTTTGTGGAAGTGCAGGTTGTAGTCAACGGCGCGGGCGCTCTTTGGCAACACTAGATGCGGCTCGCTAGAGGTTCCGTTATAACCAATTATATCGAGCGTAATCCGCCACGTCCCCCACTAGGCGTAGATACCCGTCCCGCACAGGACACAGGATGCACTGCCCGCGCTTCTAATTAGTGCAGTCTTAACAATCAACTTACCACTTAACCAGGGTTTTTAAACCGCCGGTTCTGAAATCAGTCTCCACCGACGGGGAGATCATGAGGACGCCTCGAGAGCAGACGACTGGGAGCGCTGAAGTCAGACAGTAAGGGGATGAGTGGCTCGTATGTGTGGAGAAGGTGAAGGCTGTGGCCTTACCTTCTGCTGAGAGGGTGTTGTTTGTGCCTTATTCATACCAGGCTTTTGGCTCCTTGAGTAAACAGACCTGCATGTTGGTCCTAGGTTCAACAGTCATGTGTATACAGGAACAGACCCTGACTGGGTGTACTTTTCCTTTTTAGAAAGTCACAAGTAGGCCCTCTCACCCTCGCCCTCCCATGGAGCATTCCTGAGAGCATTTTAGGGTAAGAGATGGATCACCATCATTTGTATTGGTTGCATGATGACATGTATACTTGCCACGTGTCTCATAAAGACCACACCACGCGCACAATAGGTGTGACTTGGCGCGGAAGACAAAGTGTGCAACTTGTGACATATACTTACACTTTTGGTTTGTATGTCTCCCCTTTCTTTGTTTCCCCTCTTTTTCTACATAATTACTCACATCAGTACTACACCAGACGGAGAGCTAGAATCCTTTAGCCCTCGTCCCTTAAACGTGGGCCCTTCTTGCATCAGATGTGACAAGGTAGCGCCCACAGTTCTAAATCCTTTGGTCCTGACGAATGTGACGTACCCTCCTGGGACGCGAACACAGAAACATGTTGACCACACTCAATACGGTGAAGGGAGAATAATGTCCCATATCACCGTTCACCTATTTTAATACCATACATTTGATCCCTGAATAAACATTGTCTAGAGACAAATGTATTGGTTTTAGATCAATTTTCACTTTCACTCGGCCGTCACTTAGCTTTAGAAGTGCATCCCTATCTCCATGTGTATGCCTGCCCTCCATCAAACGAAGTTTTTAGAGGGCGAGGACAGCCGATGATGAAGCATGACTCCGGGTGGTGTGTGAGGCCAGTCCGAAACTTTTTATGAGATGTCCCCACTGGAAATACATCTCAATTTAATTCTGTAGAAACTGTAGGAACCCATACGAGGGGCAGCCCACTTTTGTGTATATATAATAGGTGCCATTGCAAGGTTGAAATAGCACTTGAAAACTGCACTCACAGACACTGCAGTGGCAGGCCTGAGATACGTTTGAAGGGCTACTCATGTGGGTGGACTATTCAGAGCTAGAGGCCCACTAGCAGCATTTGATTTACTGGCCCTGGGCACACTTTACTAGGGACTTACTAGTAAATCAAACATGCTAATCATGGAACAATGGAAAAACAGCATATGTGAAAAAACAAGTACTCTTAGGTAATGTAAGATGAAATTAAATGGGCAGCCCTTCACAGAGACTTTGAAAGATCTGGTGGGTGAGGGCACTATTGCCTCAGTGGAGGAATTAAATGATGCTGACTTGCTAGTGATCACTCGAATGAGGGCAGGGGACTTACTATGATAAATACTGTCTGGGATAGATGACTGGCCGATCTGATTTATGGGGTGGGACAATTGGCCTACATGAGTGCCTAGCTCATGGGATTCTGCTGGTGGGCACAGGTCCTGTCTGTAGCACAATGAGATTCTTCCTACTACAGATGATAATATATAGTACTCTCATGGGTGGGCAACAAGCATCTGAGGCATTCGGTGGGCGGGTAGTTGTAAACTCACCACATGAGGCGATAGAGTGTGGGTGTTTCGGAGGAGGTGTTCAAGTTACTGTTGCAGGTGTGTTCAAACACTGCCTCAATGGCATGAGTGGGTCAATGGGGAAGGTCCAGAAGGTGGTCATACATGATAGAGATAAAAACACACTGCACAATGGGCGGCACATCCCTTAGGCGCCTGTCATGGAACATTTTGCCTGGGTAATAAACTGAAACAACAACAAGCATTTCATCAATCACCTTGTTGTTGTTGCATTGGCGCCCTAAGTGTGATGGGTTCTATGACCGCCACCTGGAATGGATACTGTCAGATTTTAAAAGGGATATTGTTGATGGAGAGAGTGGCACTCTATAAAATGATATCTCTTCCAAAAGTTCTCTGTTACCTGCAGAATTCACTTTTTGAGGTTCCAGACCCTTTTTTTAAGTTCTTTTTATTGAACACGTCAAACATGCTTTAGATCAATATCATATATCAGCATACATTTGAAGCATTGGTGGTTACAACAAGTATCATAAGGTGCATAATATCTCACCTCCAATGGGACCTTTCTACGATCAGTACGCTCCGAGTAGCCACCCACCTCTCAGCCTCTGCAGGAGTCCTTTACATTCTTGTAACAATGATCAGTGGCCTCTGTACCTTGCCCATGCAGCCCATAGTTTTTCCCTTTTGTGTGGGCAACCCCTATTTTTGTAAATCGATTGTTCCATACTGTGACACCAGTCCATGTCTCTCTTCCAGGATTCCAATGACAGGGACTCGCCAGCCCCCCATGCCCGGACAATGTTTCTCGTGGCCACCCCACCTGCTAAGGCCAGCCAGGTCCTGTCCCATTGTGGCCATACAATCTCCCCTCTTACTCCAAGGATGTGCCACCTTGGCTCCATCGGGACCGTTGCCCCCACCACCGCAGTCATTTCTCGGGCCAAGCCCTGCCCGTACCTTTGAATTATAGGGCAGGCCCAAAGTATGTGGAAGAATGCCCCTTTCTCGCTGCAACCCCGCGCGCACTCTTCAGACCATTTTTTAAACAGGCAGAGAAGTGTTTGCTGCTCTGGAATAGAGGAACGTTGAGACTAGCTTCATCTTTACAGAAAGCCCCATTTGGGGGGTATTGCTCTCCCAGAACAGTGCCTCTATTATTGAGCATCACAACTACTGGGAGTTAATGATTGGTAATTTACCACTCAACGTGAGCTGTCTCTAATGGTAGAGAGTTGAACTTTGGGCCCTAAGGGTTATGTTTGACAGACATTTGGCAGAGGCCAGCTAGCAAATCTCCCACTCATGATGGCAACGGTAATAAGGATATGGAGAAAAGCACTCCCCAGCTTTGCAATGGGAAGAAAAAGTGACCATAGAAACACCGTTTTGGGACACAGAAGAACTCTTGGTGGATAGAAGTTACAGAAATAAAAATTACTGGCCATCTCCAAATTGGGGGATCTATAGACTGAGGAGGGGCTGATGACCTTCCGGGAACTACAGGAGCCAAACAAATTGCCCAGGAGCCAATTTTTACAGGGCTTACAGATTAGATCAATTTTGTTGTACAGTATTATCCCAGCTTCGGACGTAGCAGATGAAACCCCATTGGAGTTTAGGTTCCTCTGAGTACTCTGAATAGACATGCTATATCTCACATTTACACTACACTGCTTAACAACAGTCAGCCCCCATACTATGATTTGAGACAGAAATGAGACCAGGATTCGGGCAGGCTGGAGGGCGATGGTTGGGGCAGCCTGCAGATAATCCAGCAATGTCACAATCTGAGTCAAAACTGCTCCACTGAGCTTACTTCACTTGACCTGGTTATTCGCCATGGGCAGGACAACCACTGATGAATGTCTGAGAGGATGTGGACAAAGTGGCACTCTACTGCACACTGTCTGAAAATGTCTGAGTCTGCCAGTTTTTGACGGGTATGCAGTGCAAACTCTCAAAACCACAGGTGATTCGATAGCACTCACCCCCAATTGATAATTTTGAGAATATGGGGAGATTTATCGCTGAACAAATGCTTACTCCTCCTGTGTAACACTGTACTGGCGATAGACAGGTGTCATATAATACGTTGTTGGGGGAGGGAAGTGTACTGAAGGTAAGAATATGGGCTTCTAATCTGGACTAGTGTCAACAGGCTGAAGAACTCATATACAAAATTCGGGGATGCTGACATAAATTTGGTAAGACATGGGGACCCTGGCATGGTACGGAAGATGACCGCAATGAGGACACTGGGGGTAGGGTGCCCACATGCAGGGCTGAGAGCTACAACAATGAGGGTGATGTATAGATGGATTGCCTGAAGGAGGACACACCAAATGTATACAAGGTGGAGGGGCTAGAATCTGTATATAATGCTGCACCTCTCTATTGCCATCTTGGATCTTGTAAAATAATGTTTGATCTGTAAGTCTAATGTTTTGTTATGTTTTTTTAACACAACAGATTACTTTTACAAAAGCATACCACTGAATTTGCAATATGTGAAATAGTGCAGGCAGTGGTGCAGATGTGTGCTATTCTCTGCTTTTGCTTCCGAGTCATGTGGTGTCTGAGGCTGGATACTGGGACTGCCGAAATGCTACATGGGGTGTAGATTTAATCCTCCCTGCTTCCTCTCCAACACTTAGGATGTGGGCAAGGGCACTTGACAGATACACAGAATCACTGACCCACTGGGAGCAAAAGGACCACAATGGTAAGCATTTTAGACTGTTCTCCATGTGATTTTAGGCCGATAGCTTTATCTATTTGTGGCTAAGTTCTCACAATATTGGTCTTAGCTCTCTTGGTGGGTAACAGTAAGACCTCACTGGAAATGCCCTCTTTCAAAAGACCTTTAGTATTAAGTGTTAGTTGCTGCAATGACTACAATGACAGATGCTTTGCAAAATCAAAGAGAATTGGATCTTTAAGGACACTATTGTAAATTGTAGACCTGAGTAGTGGCAATTTTTATGTCAGAGTTTACTCTTTTTTGAGAGATAAGCGGAGAAACCTGTCAGGACTAGCCTTCCACCAATTGAAGGTAGCGCTTCTGGCATCCTTGCCGCTCTTAGCAAGACCGCAATCCATGAAAGAGACCTAGGTCATGGCGCACATGCATGATAGATGTTTGCCCATGACCAAAAGTTGTTACTGAGGACCCAGACATCGCTGGGGCATTCAGGGCAGGGGTAAACAGCTGTTACCTTGCAAGGCACCTCTATACCCCAATAGTCTTCCTGAAATTCATTATTTCTTAGCCATAGCCTAAGCTTTATGTTTAATTTCTATTGCTATAATTATGTTTGTAGTAATCAGTACCAGCTTATACACATGGTTACAGTAGCTTTGCCAACCCAGGGTCTGTCCTAGTATCAAAATAGAGGATATAGTTGTCTGAACTCCTATCTCAATATCACGATTGTTGGATAGTGTTATTACAACTCTAACGTCCTTAGGGTATTGACAAGTAGGCAGGGAAGTACAAGATACACGCAAGACTGGCACTCAGAACACCTGGCAATATCTGACATCTCACCAGCTAATATAGGCAAGTGATCTTTCTGAGCGTCACCAATTTCCTTCATGATGAGAACTCACCATCACGTGTTAATAACTAAAGTAGTTCCAATCCAAATTGTAGAGTATGTACTGGGGCATATTTACAAGCCCCTTTTGCTCCCAGTGCGTACTTTTTCCGACGCTCCGGTGACGTAGAACCATTTCACATATTTACAAGGTGGCGCTAAGCCACTTAACATGGCTTAACCCCACCTTCTAAATATGCTGCTATCCACCACAGCCTGCTGCAGCAAAGAGGCAGGCAATGGGTGTTGCATTGGTGGTTTCACCGCTATACCCATTACTTTTTGACTCTGCCTCAGATTTACAAGGCTGGGACAGCGCAAAAAGTAAGGCTAGGTAATATCTGGTCTTAGAATGGAGATACAAGGAGAAATAAATAATTGCATTCCAGGAGTAAGTTTCCCGGCTCACTTCTTGGGGTATCATGGACACAATGCTTCATGTGTCTAAGTAACCCACCGGACACTGTTGAGGCGATACTTTAATTACCTTTAGGTCGTGCTTTGATGCTGTGGGTATCTTACTGGCAGCGCTGATACGTGGTAGGTAGGCTTCCCACCTTCCACGGTGTGTAGATAGTTTATCCACTAGGTCCTGATGAATTGACACTGATCCTCCTGACCATTTGGCATGAAACATGTTGACCCACAAGAGTAGAGTGCAGTTTCCCTGAACCATTACTTCAAATAGTCACAACTCTTCCCCCTTTTAACCAGGTGGAGAGCCAATTTGAATAAAAGTGTTTTTGGATGACCCAACCTGTTTTAATCACTTCTCATTACATCTACACTTCTTAGGCCAAATGACAAGGAACAAAAGATCACCGCAAAAGAACCCCTCTACAGGTGCCCGTCGGGTATTGCAGCGCCGACCTGACGAGGAGCAGGTCCATAAGATGAAGCATGACATCTAACTGGCTGGGTGTGTGAGGGCCTTAGTTACGAAAGGAGGGATTCCCCTCCTTCCGACTTTCTTAGGACCACCACTCCCCTTTGTGACACTCTAACATATCTTCTTCTCCCTCCTTTGACCTACCTGAGGAACTGCATACCCACTTTTGTATCACATTCCATTCTGCAGCACACATAGAAATACCAAATCACCGATTGTTTATGTGAAGGAACCTTCCTGCTCATAAACAATCACCCCTGCAATGCAGGCATCCTTGCAACATGGCGCAAGGGGCCGGCGCTGGCACTGGGCACGTCTTTTTTAGCGCTAGGGGAAACACAGGGGTAAACCGATTTTGTTTTAAATATGGCGCATCCCTGCATTTTAAAAATGTCAGAGCACAGCAGTGCCAAGTTTGGAGTAACACCACACTCCACCATTTTTTATTAAATATTCCCCATTGTTAGTTGTGATCAGCTGTTCTATGTAGTGATTTGCTACAGGTATGTGTTTTTATCTTTCATGTTCAGCGGCGTGGAGATTGTTATGCCCCACCTCAGTGTCACTTCTCCATTTCAGAATCACTAAGGCATTTTTTTCATTGTTTATCAAATTGAACTTGGCCTAGAAAGTATTGTAACAATCATGTAATACATGATTCAACAGAAAACAACACACATTAAGAAAATGATACCGTAACCCGGTTAGAAACAAACACCAAGGTTCAGCTTCTGGAGAGAAATCTCTTCTGATAAAGACCTTGCGGCAAGAGGACGCAGATGATATAGTGAAAGGATGAAGTTCTACTTGACATTATTACTCGGGAAATGAAATGTGGCATTAAAGGCATGTTAGGCGTTTATTTGAGAGAGGAATATATCCCTGGCATTTTATTGTTTTGAACGTTTGCAAAGCAAACGCAAAGATGTTTTGCTCGGTTCTTGGAAAGGAACATTAGGGCATATAGCAAGAAGTAAAGTGCTCAGAGAATATAGCTTCCTGAGTGATAAATGGCTTTTCAAATCAACATAATGTGCCCGTTACACCTTATAACTATGGTACTCGTTGCTCCTGATGTATTCTGTGGTTTTTCATTTTAAGATTTTATTTTCTTCCTATTTGGAGTAATCGTAGTGATAATAGTAACGCAACGGTCAAGCTATGAGTGATGGCTCACCACCTACTTCATTATTAGTTTAATAAAAGTCTGCAAAAAACGAAACCAGCATGACAATATAGCAAAGAAAACAAAGCAAATACAGAGCCCAACCCTCTTCCATTACCAGGTCAATACTGTCGCAAAGGCACAGACGTTAAGAAATAAAAATAGTGTCATATCAGTGGCTTCTACATGCCTTTTTAGGTCTTGACTACAGTTCGAGTTAACCATTCCCAAATGGCTGAGGTCTGCGTGCATGTGTGTCAATGAATTCACATGATGTATGTGTTGTGACCCACTGGTGGTCATTTTTTATTACTCTTCCAGCATGGGAAGTGTGACAGGTTAGCTAGCGGTCCTGTCAGTTGACAGGCGCAAAGCTAGAAATGTCGCACCCACAACCTCAGGCCAGGCGTGGCCCAAGGCTATAAATAAACCGGGCAATGATAGCTCGTGAAATGAAAGAAAATTTATAACGCGCAACTAAAACCCGAAGGCATTGTCATGGCGTGGTCATTGGCCCACTAACCATAAGACTGGTGTCGGTTTGTTTTATGCACAGTGCACTAGGCTGAGTGCAGTACCTCGTGACACTGGCAAGGAGACGGGCCCACATGCCGACACCAGCGCCGGAACATCTCTGACGACATCCCCAGCTTGGTGGCAGCTGAGAGACGCCCGGCCGAGCACATCTCTGGGCTGAAGGTGTGTTTGTGCAACGTGATGTCGTCCACCCGCCAGCAACGAGAGCAGGTAGAATCAGCCCTAGGACGCCGATCCTGGCATCCCTGCACCACCTGTCTGAAAGCATCCCCCGATGCACGCAAGTGACGAGCTAAGCAGCTCACGAGCATCCCTAGACTGCTGCAGCCCAGCCCCCAAGCACGTGATGGCTTGCCCGGCTGGGTGCTGCTTACCCTACGCAGCCAGGCTTTGAACAAGGGGCTAAGGCATACCGAATACTGGTAGGAGGCCCCGCACCGATAGAAGGGGAAGAATTTAAGACACCAAATAAAGAAAGAATACTCACAAAGACACAGAAAAATCAAAGCAACTAATAGGAAAGAGATCCACATAGTGAGAACAGGGGATTGAAAAGGCGAGCAGGAGGAAGACAGGAACAAAAGAGCAAAAGAGCCAGAAGAAGAAGGGTCCAGAAGGACACCACCAAAAGAGACAAACTCTTGGGGGAAGATGCAAATGCAGCCCAGAAAACCAGCCATATTGCCATGCAACATGCCCTTATGGGTGTCCTTCCCTCATTCAGCGAGCCGGCAGACCTTGCCACAGCGTCCCGAAGATGAAAGACGTGGCTAGGCCGCTAGAGAACTACCTCTTGGCAACAAGGGAGAGAGAGGGCACAGTGAAATGATTTTTACTCCTTCATTATGCAGGAGAGGAAGTATACCTCCTGTTCACACACCTCCCGAATACAGGAGCCCCCACTGATTACAACGGTGCTCAATGCACATTTCCATCTGCAGTTAAATCCGGATTTCAAAAAAGTCAAAATGCGTCAGGCCTGACAGTGAGGAGAGTCAATTGACGCCTTTTAAGTGAGACTGTGAGAACTGGCAAGCACATGCATGGCCGATGACCATGCCAAAGAAATTCGCACACAAATCATCCCAGCATTCCACAGCAAGACGCTAACCGGGCTGGTGCTGAGACAACCAAATATAGCCCTCTCTGTAGCACCAGCAAATGAGATGGACCTAGCACTGACATTTGCACCAGAGAGAAGCAGGGTCGTCAAGACCAAGCGAGCTGATGCAGTGAGAACATGAGATAGAGAAAGTGGGCAGCGAGCCCGCTCACCTCTAACCCCGAAAGGAAAATATAGATACTGCGGGCGGGAAGAGCACCCCATCCAAGCGTTCCCGGCACCAGGCGAACGTGCTCCCTCTGCTGGATCCCGAACCACATTGCATCAGTGTGCCGGAAAAAGAACCAAAGGAGAGACGACAGGCCAACAAGCGAATGATAAAGATCATGCGCCAACTGTTGAACACCACCCTCGCACTGGCGAGCAGAACGGAAGGAGCAATGCAGGCCAACTATAGAGTAGAAGACACATCAATTGAAGATGATGATGAAGTCAAGACATTCCTAGTCTCATTCACTCAGGGACTGAAGAAGCGAAGAAGGCCACAACCCATGTTCACTGTGAAGATAGCTGGGTCGGACGTGAAGGCAGTCATTGACATGGGGGCCTCCGTGAATGTCATGGGGGTCCAGCGATACAACCAAAAACAGCCCTGACCTGTGCTCATACTCTCCAAGACAAAGATCTTCGCCTACGGCAGCCACTCACCCCTGCCTGACTGTACCCATCCAGTCGGATGACTACCAAATCATCACAACCGTCCATGTCATCAATCAGGAGGCAGACACACTACTTAGCAGCCACGCAGCTGCGGACTTGGGCCTGGTGACCTTTGCAAGAAGTGTGCCAGCGAATCAAACAGACAAACTGCTGGAACAATTTGCAAGCCTTTTCTAGGGTATGGGGTGCATCAAACTGCCCCCTGTGAAGCTGCACATCGACCCCTATGTGACACCAACAGCACTCCACCACAGACGTATCCCCTTCCACCTTTGACCAATGGTGGAGCGGGAGTTTCAGAACCTGGAGGATCAGCGGGTAATCGACAAGGTGTCGGGCCATCTCCTTGGGTGTCCACCATGGTCATCATAGAGAATTCATGGCAACGGGGAAAAATCAGACTGTGCATCGATATGCGCCTCCCCAACAAGGCCATCCGAAGAGAGCTCCACATCACGCCGACAAAATTGTGGCGGATGTCAACAGATCCTGATGTTTTTCAAAACTGGACATGAATGCAGGGTACCACCAATTAGTCCTAGCAGAGGAAAGTAGATATATCACAACACTCAGTACTCATCTGGGGCTGTGGTTCTACAAATGCCTGAATTTTGGAATATCATCAAGAGCAAAGGTGTTCCAGAATTCAATATGCAAAATTCTGACAGAACTGCCAGGCGTACTGAATGTCAGTGATGACATTCTCATCCACTTCACTACTGCTGACAAACACTACAAGCGCCTCCAAGCCACACTAAAACGCCTCGAAGACCATGAAGTCACCCTGCACCGTGAGTGTGTTCTTTGGGTACATCTTCAACCAGGAGGGAATCCAGGTGGACCCATTGGAGTCTCAAGCCATAAAGGACAGACCACCCCCCACAACAGTGTCGGAAGTGCAGAGTTTCCTGAAGATGTCCACATACTGTGGACGGTTAAATCCAAGCACATAGAGCTCCTCGTGGATGCCAGCAAGAGCAAGGAAGGTGGGCCTGTAGTGTAGTTCCTATCTTCCCAATAGGCTCTGCGCATTGGAATAATACCTACAGCAGTAAAGGCCTAGGCCAGACGTTAACTAGGTCTACTACTGTCGATACTAGACTTAAGTTTTGGGTTTGCCAGCGTAGCTCAGAGTTCGCTAGAAAATTATTTTACTCAGTCAGTACGTGCATTCTTAGTCTCATCAGATTGTAGAGAAAAGGAAGAGACTGGCGTGTTCAATAAAAAGGTGTTATTTATTGATCAGTCTCTTTTCTCGTACAAGAGAAATGGATCGATATTATTGCAATACTTATAGTTAAGTAAAGTGCATACATTAAAAGCAATAGTATAAAATAATACTGTAAAAACATTGATATGGTTTCTGAGCCATATGATGTTTAAAATGATTAAAATATATTTACATACACATATACATTTGACTAAACGTACTCAACTGGTGTTTCTAAATACGCCTACCCCGTGTACCTGACCTAAGTCTAATGCGTGGGCGGGAATAGAAAGTTACAGTTTAAGTTAAGTTTGTTTTTGCCAAGTGAATAACTAAAGAATTCTCTGTGAGGGGTTATTCAGTTCTGTACCTGGAAGTTAGGATGAATGAGGAATGGTATCTCTTTCTCTGGTCTCGATATTCCAGGCTGCCTGCGAGGGCTGCCCGAAAGCGCCGGTGCTGGGTCTCTCGGTAGGAGATAGCAGCGCGTCTCTCAGCGCGTCAGGAAGGCGGGGCTGCTGCCAGCGGGGTCTGCTCTGCTTCTGGGCTTCGGCAAGTATGGCTGCTCCGTCTCGTCACCACGCGTGTGTTTGCATAGGGCAAGATCGGCAATATTTATACCTTAAAGGTGCCGAGATTGACGTAAGGATGGACATAGATACGTCAATAAAGATGTCATACGACTTGCTCGTTAGCACATTCTTTTACTGAAGTTCTCTGTGAAATCAAAACAATGGCCGCACGGATTTTCCAGGTTGTCATAGGTTTGTTTTGTTATGAGAACGTCGTATGCCTTATCAGGTGCTGGAGGAATGTCGCTTGTCTAATTAGATCTCAAGCGTTATGACCTAATCAGATAACACGTTCCTGTGCCGTAGTGTGACTGCGTCAGATAACGGTATCTGCATCATGGGGGCTTTTCTTGCCTCATGGGCTGACTGTTAGTTAACTTGATAGTTAGTTTAACCAGAATAGGGCCAGGAATAGGGGGATCGATTCAGAACCTATAGGAATACATGACACCCACTCCACGCTAACTATGGTCATATTTACTAATCTATGCATAGTATAACATAGTACATCATACTATAGAGTATAGTGTATACCTCACCACCCCAAAATACATTAATGCATCTTGAAATTTTCAAATATACTGAAAAATTGCAGTCATATATATTGTATGCACTTAAGCTATGAATTAAACGTTAAAGTAAACACGCATTTGTAGACATTATTGCTTAATTGGTATATGAGAAATACACATGAAATGGCTCTTAATATGGCTATACAGAAAGAAAGTTCGAGACCATTTCATCACATAATAAAATATTTGTGAACATACCAGCGGGCAACTAAAGTTTATAAAGTATCTAAAAATAGAAATCTTAGTTCTCTAGGAATAGTTTCTTACTTTAAGCAGAAGATAAGTGTCCCGAAAATTTTGTAAAAAATAATTTGGGGCTGCTAAAAAATTGTTGTCCGTGAACTGGTGGGAAAAATTGTTCATGTGACTTTATTTTTAAAGTTGAAGGCCGAATTCAGGGAACGCCGTGTGCGAGCTTGCTCAAAAGTCTCTATTTCTGTTCTGGAGAGAACATCATATCATTAAGGCTTTCGAAAAAACTGTCAACAGCTTCATGGGAAAGTTCCACTAAGTCGGAAATAGGTGTAACCATGCATTCGTGCGCATGATTGCCTCCATTGACATTCTGATTCGCATTGCTGACAGAAGGTCGTACCTGATCGATGCTGCTTTCATCTTGAACTTCACTACTCTTCAATCGTAGTGGTGAAGATTCCACGAATGCCGTCATCAGGATTGGCAGCCTTTGAGGGCAGCACAAAGCGTGAACCTTGGTAGGAACCAACAATGTATCTGCATCCACTGGCGCATCCGATTGTAGCGTCAGACAGGTGTCTAACACGCATTCTTCTCCGCATAGCAGACACCTCAATACAGGTAAAACACATCTTTGCCACATTGGTCGAAATGATAGAAACCAAGTCATGTTCAGGTCTCTAAGCCGGGAGAGTCCCAGGATTTTTGATATCCGGTCCCGGTATCCAATGGCTAGGATTGTTTCTTCCATTGTCGCGAGAGTTTGATCTGTGACATGGGTTGCCATAACGAAAAATAAGGACTAAGAATAGGATTCCTGCAATTAGTCCCAGGATCAGGGGAAGTCCGCCAAAAATCGAATGGACGAAATCTGGAAAAATACCCAGTATGGCTTTGAATGGTGTTAATGCCATCAAAAATACTGTCTTAAATACCTTTGAGACCCCAGTGGTATCAGAAATATTTAAGATTTCGCTCAGGATTTCCGCGAAATGTACGGGGGAATTAGTCGATAATAATGTATGTATCTCTGCAGTCGTCCTTGCGACTTGTAGATCATATGTTTCTTTTGATGACGTGAGCCTTGTAGGCGTCTGAAGAAGCACTGTTTTCATTCTGCTTAAAGTATCTATTCGAATAGAAGTAATTTTCAAACTGGGCCATGCCCTTGCCTCCCTGTCTGGAAAGGAGCTGGGGAACAAAGAACGTCCACAGCACTTGACCTTCGCAGTCGTAGTGACTAGATAAGGAGTCCCGGGCATAAGACTACAGCATCTGCGGTCTACAATAAGAATGTAACTCCCATTATAGAGTCTTTGAAAGAATGGTTCTATTTCTGTTGCAGGTGCGCCTTGCTGGTGACATGAAAGGTTGTATGAATTCCCTTCACAGGCTCCATGCAAACTAATTCCGTTACACAGAAGCGTGCCGCTTAGTGACATGGCACAATTGTTGCCACTAAGAAACACTTTCTGTCCTTTATTACTCACACATGCATGTGAATAGGGCAGGTTCCAAGTTGTTTTAAGGTACCCCTTCCCCAATTTCTCGTACATGCCAGCCTGTATATATTTTTGGCAGTATTGAAACCTGAAGGTTGAGATTGGAATATTTATGATTCCGTGGACTATCCATTCACTGACAGGTCATTCTGACATTGTCATTGGTAATCTTTCTAGTTTTTCAATGCTCAAGATTGTATAATCAGCACCCTTTTGCGCCATACCGATTTGTCTATCAGTAAGGTTAAAGATCTGGAATAGTGACGTTGTGTTGATTAAACGCCAAGGCACATAGCCTGAACGCAGATTTTGTAACGTCCAGCCAAGCTGTACAATAGAACGCAATTGTGACTGACCATGTTGTAATAACAGTAAGTCTTGCGATAATATATCGATTGCTGAAGACACAATGCTGTCCAATGAAAAAATTCTGGAGGACAGAGTCATTAACCCATTGTCCACTACAGAAAGTGATTTTTCCAAATTAATACGGTCAATTTCCCGTACTCTTTCTGCTGTTTCAATTTGATTAACCTTCCAGGCCTCATTGTATGCTGCATATACAGAGGCTGCTATGAAACGCTTTTGACGCTGTTTGCGTGGTCCCATTATGAAATCACGCAAGTCAGCACCATCAGTAAGTAAAGTTAGGTGTTGCTTAATTTCAGGCAGTGCGGAAGTTTGTAGCCACTGAAGGCATAATTTGCCCACACTGTAGGTTGTTATTATCCCTGGGTGATGTCTTTGGGGATATCTAGGGTCTGGCCTGGTCATTTTGAACCCCTGTGTTTTATTCAGGAATCTGTCTTGACAGTTATTTGTATCTGTGGGCCAGATTAACCATTGTTTCCAATCAGGATGTGTTCTGTTTTGGTTTAATATATGGTTTACGTCTATCTCTTCATCCGTATCCGAGCTATTGCTAAACATTGTTGGCTTTGGAATAGACGGTTTATTTAAATCTTTGATTTTGGCTAGGCCAAGACAGGTGGTTTGTTGAACAGTGTCATTTAAAAATATCATTTGTTCTGGGATCATGCAAGCTCTAAACAAAGCTTCTAAACCCTGTACTTGCCATTCTTTTGTACCCCAAACACTTTTCAAATCAACATTTTTGTCCCAATAATCAAATCCAAAAGTATTCATTTGTTCAAAAAATGAGTCTGAATATAACAATTTTGTGTTGGTTATCATGGTTTTCATCCCTGTCTTGTTTGATAATTTAAAATAAAATGTTTCAGCATTACTTGTGTTAAAACCTGAAAAATATGAATATTTGTCGTAAACGGTTCTTGAGCTCCCTTTTGGAGGTGTTGCACAATGTTCCCATTGATTATAATTTAACACATTTCTAGGTTGTGCAGATCTATGTAAAAAGTGATTACCATAGTGGTTATAGCAATACATACTGTCATAATTTGTAGAACCCTGCAAATAATCATGTTTGGTAAATTTAGCAGACATTACTAAATCAGACATCATGTTATTAATGCTTTCGAAGTCCCAATCATCAGCAAATGAGTTTGGTTTTACAAAGTCACTCAAGGAGATCTTAATTTGGTGTGGATATTTCAGGATTTCGACCGGACCATAAATTTCATAGTCAGTGTTGTCCCAGGCTACCCCACCAGGTATAGGATTGGCTGTGAAGTTGGCTGAAGAAAGTTCTCTTTTCTCGACGTGTGAAGATGTGTGTGGTTTGAGGATCAAGTTGATGTTCTGACTTGCTGTGTCCATTTTAGCATATTTTCCCTCAATGAAGCGTCCCAAAGTTAATACCATGATGAGCCAAAGTATGAGGATAAATGCACCAAAACCCACCCAAAATTCAATCCATGGAGAAATCAGATATGTTTCTTTCAGTTGGTTCAAAAGTTCCTTAGCTTTGTCTTTAAAGGATTTTGATGATGGCTGTGTCTTTGATTCACTGAGGCTTTCAGAGGAATCATCGAAGTTGATGAAGTAGCCGGATGCAGTTCTGTCAATTGTTCCAATTGGTTCAGGATTTCTGTTTCTTGCATTTTCACTTGGTACTTCATTATAGATTGGTGTGTCTCTGCTAAATGTTTTTATTTGGGTTTTCAGAGGTCTGAGTTCTATTGCATTGTTGCATAGTCCTTGTTGTAGTTCTGTAGGCGTTTCGAATGTGATGAGCCTCTTTGTTAGGACCTCTGTACTGGTAGCAAACCTTGGTGTTCTGCTACTTATTGGGAGTCCACTTGGCCTACTGTTTGTTATCGGCCACATGTTGTGGTTTTACCAGGTCGATGGATACAACTCGGTTCTCCTTTTTACCAGAAAGTGGCGGTAGTACAACTGATCTTGTCCCGTTGACAGACAAGACAGGAACTGCTTTTCTGTAAGAAGGCCCAAATTCCTTCTTTACCGCGATCTTCTCCCTGACTAGATCCCCGACTTTTGGAATCCAGACAGGTCTTGCTGGGACAGGTGGTGATTCTTCAGTGGTTGTTGGCTGTTGTTTCAACTGTATGTTGCTCAGGTCTTTTCTTGTTTTGTTTAAGTCCTGCAAAATAGCCAAACGGTCTTTGACATCAAAGCTTTTTTCTTTAACCACTGAAGTCTGACTGTCGAGGTCAGAGATAATCATTCTAGTTCCGAATAATAATTCGTACGGACTGAATCCCTTCAGAGAATTTCTTGGCAAGTTATTTAGACTACGTTGGACACTTATTAGATGTTTGACCCACCCAGCTCCCGAACCTAATATCCTTTCCATTATAGATTGCTTTCTGCCTTGGTTTTTTCTTTACACCATCCCGTACCCTCAGGAAGGAAGTGAGAAGATTCCCGCTGGACTGTGCTCATTCGGCCATGTTTCCCCCCAGGCTGGTGGGCTTGAGTGAAAACAGTGGTGGAACGTAGCATGCTCTTAGCGTATATGCCATTTAGACTCGCAAATCTTTGTATTACAGTCCGGACGTCAGCCGAGTGCTGGTGATCTACATTATAAGTGGAAACTAGCCTGTATATGTTAATCGCAAGCCCTGCTTTTTATTGGTCATATTATCTGCCTTGATAAGACGAGTTATTAAACTGTTTCTCTCCCCACTGCAATCTCTGTTGCAGTTTGGGCAGTTTTTTACAAACATGGTGTAATGCAGGCTCATGCCTGGCCACCAGTACCGTGATTGTAATTCTTCCAGAGAATCTTTCAGTTTGAGGTGTCTGAGACCCTCGCCCATATGTGCGTCTGCGATTAACAAGCTTCTCCTGTCCATGTTTGGAATCACTCTATCCCCCACTCCAGGGATTCGAGCAAAAGGGACGGAGTTTGCATCGATTATGTATGTATAATTGAGTGGATAGTTGATCGGTAACGCTGAGCAGTCGCCTTTTGATGACGTTTTCACCGCCAGCACTGTTTCACCGTCAATGTATTTTAATGTACGCTTTTTTCGAACTACGGGAGCCGATTTAGTGGCTGCCGCTGCGGCTGTTTCAGCCAATGAATTCCCTACAACGTGAACGCCATCACGCTGATGACTCAGTGAGTGTGTCACGTGAGTCCTTGGTAGTTCTTTTTGTAAAAGAGCTATTTGTTCCCAGAGCAATTTCTGCTTTATTGGTGCATCTGTGTCATCTTTGTAATCGTTCTGAATCCATGTCTGCAAATCCTTGTTATATGATTTGACGCAGTAATATGAATCTGACACTATAAGTGTCGGGAATTCGCGATCCGCATTATCTAGCGCCATCTTCAATGCTATTATTTCAGTTTGTAGTTCTGAATTAGTTTCTACTGAGTGTGATTTTGTTAATAGAGGTCTTAGTTTACCTCCGCGCCACACTTCTTTTGTAATCTCACATGTGGGGTTGTATGCATGTTCTCCCCAAACGGAGGGTTGAGCATGTCCGTCTGTATAGATTACACAGGCGTAATGTCTTAGAGGCAGAATGTCGATTGGCAGAGGATACGTCTTTTCATATTTTAGATTTTTTAATTCTTCTAGTTATTTAGAAAATTGTCAACCAGGCTATACTTGATAATTCATATCCTACGTATAAGACCGTTAAATGGGCAATTCTGGATTTTTTAAAGTTGAATTTGTAACCCTCTGCTGCGAACCCAAGTATTATGGTGTTCACTCTTTTCAAGTGAGTATCCAAGTCATCGTCTGTTAAGTAAATGTCATCGACATAAGATAATGCTTCATCATCATATAGCTGTAGTAATTCTGTTACTCTCGCTAAGAATACCCCCGGGCTGTTCTTGTACCCCTGGGCTAACCGACAGAATTGCTTTTGAGTGCCATTTACTGAGAATGCAGTTAAATATCTGCTCTCTGGTGCTATGTTTTGACAAAAGAATCCATTGGAGATGTCCAAGGTTGTTTTGTATTTTTTGCGCACTATGTTATTCATTAGTGCAGCACTGTGTGAGTTTTGCACTGCAAAGGTTTTGCAACATGTGTTAAGGTGTCGGTAATCCAAAACTAGACGATATGAATTGTCTGGTTTGGAGACCGGAAACAAAGGGTTGTTCATTTGTGAGGTGCAAGTTTCAATCACCCCCTGGTATTCTAGCTGATCTAGTATTTCATTTACCTGTTTTTTAGCTTCTTGCTTAATTGGGTACTACCTTTGTGCAGTAGGTTGTGATTTTAACTGGATTTTGTGAGGAGGAGAATCCTCATCCCATCCTACATGATTTTTATATAAAGCAGGTGCTAAGGCCACTGCCCACTTTCTAGCAAGTGTGTATTTTTTATGAATCGGGATTTGATTCGAGAAGGCAGGCATAATGACTTCTTCGCCATGAGGGCACTCCCTGACAAACTCTGGTGGCCAGTCTTTTTCAGCTAGAAGGATATCATAGCCCTTGGAGAGGTTATCCCAAAATAGTCCCCTTATTTTCCTAGTCTTATCTCCCTCTATACGTAATGTTATCTCGTATATCTTGTGGGGTTTGCTAACTCTGGTGTCTGCTGTTTCCACTTGAAGATATTCATTCGTGTCCACTGTCTCCAGATGATTCATAAGGACTTTGCGAGCTATGCTCACTTCTGCTGCGCTGTCTAGCATTGTCTGAGCCCACTCTCCGTTTTTCAGTTGTGTCCTCAGTATTCTCGGCATTGTTAACTACCTTGATACTGGCTACCTTCTTTTTTGGAAATTGTAATTTCTTTTTTTGTTGAGCAGGTTCCTTGTCTTTGGACTTGGCGTCCTCTTCTCTTTGTTCTGATCGTCCTCTTCTTTCCGATTTCTGCGAGGAAGTCTGAAAAGATTGAGAGGGACGTGTATCAATGTCTTGATATCTATCAGGTTTTTTAATATTATCCCTATTTCTAAGGTTATATCTTTTCCCAGAGGGGTCACTCTGGGGTGACCTGTGTCTCTGGTTCGGAGATTTCTCCCTTCGCCTAGGAGACCTTCCTCGGGACTGGAATTTCTTTTCTTTTGGATTGGATTGTTTGTTTCCATCCCAGTTCTTTTTTGGTGAATTATTATTAAAAAATATTTTTTCTGGACTTTCAGTCAGTTGCGGTTTTACTGGTATTCCACCTAAACTATCTCTACCTAGTTCTTCATAGGATTTTTCTATGATTCTGGCAATTTCAGCTGGTTGGTCTGCTATATCTGTCTCTTTTAACCTCTGGCGGATCGCCACGTTTGCTGCTTCACCTTTTATATTGGCTAATAATATAGCCGAGACCTGCTTGAAGTCTTTCAGTAATTTCATACCAAGAGTTAAAGCTGGTTCTGGACCGTATTCATCTTGAATTTGTTTTAGCACATCTGGTATTACCGAAATGGATGGAACACCGTGCGTTTTTGTGTAGATTGAAGCAAAGACTGTACCCCAAGTATCACAGTCCTCTATGTGTGGTGCGATTCCCATTGGGAGACATATAGTCAGAATCCTGTGTTTTTCTAGCGGGGTGGTGTCAGGAAACACCACCTCTATTTGGGTGATTTTCTGTGCCAACCAGAATGATATTTGTTCTCGTTTAGCCGGAACTTTACCTAGGCAGGATTGGATGTTCTGTGGTGTGATTTTATTTGTGTTCCCCTGGTGAGGGGTCAGCTGTGGAAGTTTAATCGCTGGCTGAATTGTTGAAGTCCGCATTACATACTGGACTAATTGTCTATGAATTTTTAGTAATTGTTTTAGCTGTATTAACAGCTCTCCAGTAGACATCCCTTCGATGTCTGGGTGTGGTGTGTATCCGGCTAAGACCGGCCACGTTGCTCCTGGTCTACCTAAAGGACCGAGCCTTGTAATGTGATTCTTATGTATTAGGGCGCCATCAAATAAGAGCAAATGCTCTTGGAATTTGAGTGGTACTTCCACCTCCTCGAAAGGAGTGTAAATGTCGGGTGGAACCTCTATTTTGTAATAGTGGAAGTACTTTGTTACAGCATTTGCTGCTGGAAAATGTATCCATGTATAGTATACCTCTGTCTGCCGATATTCGTGTGCCTCAATTACGAATATGACTGTGCCACCTCTAGGTGTCAGTCCATTTTCTATAAGTTTTAAGGTTATAGATTTCCTTTTGGCGACCGGGATGAGTATTATATCCCTGTCCGCATTTAGTGCTGCAGTATCAGCTGCTGCTATTTCAGCTGCTAATCTAACTGCCTCTCTTTCATCCTCATTGTCAGACATTTTACTGTCAATAAGGTTATTTTGTTTGTTTGCAGATCAGGTTTCTTATGGAACAAAGATTAGATGCACAATATTTTGGAACAGTGTATCCTTCAACGTTGACTAAACCAAGAACCTTACATAGGAGTTCCCTCCTGCGAGGTTTTGGAGGATATTACCTTTCACCCACTCCAGACGTCTTTGGAGTATTTGGGAAAAGGGGTCTGAGTGAGAAAGCACGACTGAGTTACTCTAAATGTCTTACGTTAGTTTTATCGCCCTTTCCAAACGCGTTGGGCGCCATGTAGTGTAGTTCCTATCTTCCCAATAGGCTCTGCGCATTGGAATAATACCTACAGCAGTAAAGGCCTAGGCCAGACGTTAACTAGGTCTACTACTGTCGATACTAGACTTAAGTTTTGGGTTTGCCAGCGTAGCTCAGAGTTCGCTAGAAACTTTCTCGAATGTTTAGGAAAGAATTAACTCCCCTGATTAGACAAGAAGGGATTTAGTTTCTGACAACCATAGAACATGACAACTTTGCTCTCCCCTAATCAAGAGTGTATCTCCAGAGTCGTGTGAGCACAAGGCAATTATTTTACTCAGTCAGTACGTGCATTCTTAGTCTCATCAGATTGTAGAGAAAAGGAAGAGATGGGCGTGTTCAATAAAAAGGTGTTATTTATTGATCAGTCTCTTTTCTCGTACAAGAGAAATGGATCGATATTATTGCAATACTTATAGTTAAGTAAAGTGCATACATTAAAAGCAATAGTATAAAATAATACTGTAAAAACATTGATATGGTTTCTGAGCCATATGATGTTTAAAATGATTAAAATATATTTACATACACATATACATTTGACTAAACGTACTCATCTGGTGTTTCTAAATACGCCTACCCCGTGTACCTGACCTAAGTCTAATGCGTGGGCGGGAATAGAAAGTTACAGTTTAAGTTAAGTTTGTTTTTGCCAAGTGAATAACTAAAGAATTCTCTGTGAGGGGTTATTCAGTTCTGTACCTGGAAGTTAGGATGAATGAGGAATGGTATCTCTTTCTCTGGTCTCGATATTCCAGGCTGCCTGCGAGGGCTGCCCGAAAGCGCCGGTGCTGGGTCTCTCGGTAGGAGATAGCAGCGCGTCTCTCAGCGCGTCAGGAAGGCGGGGCTGCTGCCAGCGGGGTCTGCTCTGCTTCTGGGCTTCGGCAAGTATGGCTGCTCCGTCTCGTCACCACGCGTGTGTTTGCATAGGGCAAGATCGGCAATATTTATACCTTAAAGGTGCCGAGATTGACGTAAGGATGGACATAGATACATCAATAAAGATGTCATACGACTTGCTCGTTAGCACATTCTTTTACTGAAGTTCTCTGTGAAATCAAAACAATGGCCGCACGGATTTTCCAGGTTGTCATAGGTTTGATTTGTTATGAGAACGTCGTATGCCTTATCAGGGGCTGGAGGAATGTCGCTTGTCTAATTAGATCTCAAGCGTTATGACCTAATCAGATAACA
Organism: Lissotriton helveticus; assembly: GCF_964261635.1. Lineage (NCBI taxonomy): Eukaryota > Metazoa > Chordata > Amphibia > Caudata > Salamandridae > Lissotriton > Lissotriton helveticus. The sequence goes on along the minus strand of NC_136059.1, from coordinate 702,467,140 downwards.
CGTTCCTGTGCCGTAGTGTGACTGCGTCAGATAACGGTATCTGCATCATGGGGGCTTTTCTTGCCTCATGGGCTGACTGTTAGTTAACTTGATAGTTAGTTTAACCAGAATAGGGCCAGGAATAGGGGGATCGATTCAGAACCTATAGGAATACATGACAGGCCGCCCTGGCCTTCGTCTGCAAGTCCCTCTCACCCACCAAAGCACGATACGCCCAAATCGAGTGGGAGGCTCTTGCTATAAGGTGGTCATGCCGCCACTTCCACCTCTACATCTGCGGCCAGCCTTTTAAGGTCATCACGGACCACCAGCCTTTAGTACCCCTCTTCAAAGGGACAGCACCTCACCCTACTCCCCGGATCGAGAGCTGAGCTCTCGGGTTACAGCAGTACCAGATGGAGGTGATCTATCGACCATGGGAGAAAAACCCTGCGGATTTTCTCTACTCCCACCCAGCACCAAAGGGGCTTCCAGAGGAGGTACAGGAGACTGAAGCGATTGAGGCGCACAGCATCATGATATCAGCAGCCGCATGCCCCAAGGCCCTAACCCTGCCGGACATCACTGAAGCAGCCGAAGCAGACCCCGTCCTCAACCATGTGCACAACGCCGTCCAAGGGGGAGAGTGACAACACTTCCTACGGGACGCCAATGACTGGTCAGTGCAGGAGAGGGAGTACCTACCAAGATGTGGAGTGTACGAAATGAGCTGAACATGAACCAGGAAGGCAACCTACTGCGGGGCTCCCGCATTATGGTCCCGGCAGCCCTACACCACCACGTCACCCCACTGGCCTCTGGAGGACAACAAGGGGCCTTTAAGATGAAGGCTGGAAAGCAGGAGAAAGTTTGGTTCCCAGGGCGGGAAGTACGAGTGGAGGAGACCGTGAGATGGTGTTTGGCCTGCCAGCTGACCAGAACGCCAGAACGGCCTGCGCCCATCCAGACAGAAGAGCCTGTGAAGGCACCATGGAAGAAAGTAAGCAGAGTCTTTGGGAGCTTCCCAGATGGCAGGACGACCCTGGTCATCATGGAAAGCTATTCAAAATACCCTGTGGTTGAGGTCCACACCTCCACCGTGTTCCCCGAGTAGCCCCTGTGCTGGAGAAGATATTGGCAATGTTCGGATGCCCCGAAGAGATCAAGAGCGACAGTGGACCCCCTTTCCAAGGAGGGGAGTTCCGCAAGTTCATGCGACTTCACGGAGTACGGCACCACTGAATCACCCCAGAATGGCTGCAAGCAAATGGAGAAATAGAAAGATTTTTGCGGACACTCAACAAAACACTGCGAACTGCAGTCGCAGAAAGCGTAGACCCAGAACGCCAACTGCAGCTGTTCCTGCGGGAGTACAGAAGCATGCCACACAGTACCACCCAACAAGAGCCCTGGAAGCTCATGTTCAACAGGCCACATCGGGACCCCATACACTTGTGCCTTGGCTGGACCCTGCCCAGGTACAACAAGGAGGAGGCCCATAAGTGGCGAGAACGTCAGAACCTAGCCACAAGAGAATGGCCGCAGCATACAACCAGAGGAACAGGTGATAATCAAGGACAGGAGACCGGGCGAAAAATTCCTGACCCCCTACGAACCTTGCTATTCTACAGTGATGGAAGTCAAGGGGACTTTGATTACTGGGGAGAAAGATGGAGAGACCGTGACTAGAAACATGTCCTGGTTCAAGGAGGTGAAAGGAGAGTCCGCAACCTCATCCAGAGAGAACGAAGTCGCAGCGAAGGAAGGTGAACTGTGGGACGACAAGAGTATCCGACTGGACGCCCAGGCTGGTGGTCAACCAACAACACCTGGTTGAGGCCACCCAATGCCCGTCACAACACCCCCAGAGGCAGACGAGTACCCAGGTGGCAGATCGACACCTCAGATACCACCTGCTAGAGAACCCCCCCTCGAGCTCTCGGCTAAAAGACTTTGCATGCCATTCGATGAGCCACCGTCTACTACAAAAAAAAAGACTGAGTTAAGATGGGATGTGACAGGATCTAGTTAGTAAAGAGTGAGCATGGGTATCGCTGGGACCAATGGTGATTAAGAGGAACATAGCTAAGAAATGGGGAGAAAAAGAGTCCCAGACAATAAGAGAATGGGAAAAAGACATGGATTGGTGTATGTTTCGGAAGAAGAAGGTATACATATCCAGGGGGTCGCCTGAAGAAAAGGATACAAATATGGGATAAATGGAACGCTTACAGTTGGAATATATGTCCTCAACCCAGCTTGCCAGTACAAGTAACCCAGGAAGAATTGGATTAATAAAGTACAAGATTGCTCTGATCACGGGAAACGAGTTTGTACAGCATATTTCAAGTTCCATGTCACCAATGAGAATGGTTTCTAAAATATCATATGTGCTATCTGCAACATTGTTTATTGCACACAATAAAAGAATTTAAAAAAAAGTAAGTTAAAAAGAAAAAAAAACAGAAAAGATGGGATGGGACAGGCCCTGTCGTTTGCCCGGCGTGAAGCTGGAAATGTCGCACCCACACCCTCGGGCCACAGCGAGGCTATAAATAAACTGGGCAATGATCGTTCGTGGTCATTGACCCACTAACCATAAGACTAGTGTTGATTTGTTTTATACCCAGCGCAGCTTGCTAGGCCCGCGCAGTACCTTGCTACAGGCAGCAGTCTTTTTAAAACAAAAAATAAAGCACTGACAAAGCCAATACGTTGCTATTTGCATTTTAAAAATGAGACCCACTGAATTGGCCAATGCTTGATTTAATGTTGATTGTATTAGGTAAATATATAGAACTAGTCTGGTCATAAAATTATACACTAGCCTGAAAATGAGTAATTAAAAAAAAGTCAGAATGATCTTCGGTTTGATATTGCGCATGAAACCATTCACATTCAATGTTTATATTTTAATATTTTGCATTTTACGCCTGATTTCCACTCACTTCTTGAAACTTCCCGTTATTCATATTCGTCCTCTCTGACACCTTCCTCCATTTCATTAACCTTTGTGTTCCCATCATTTTCGATTTTCTTTAGCAATTGACCTCTGATGAAATAAAATGCACCTACCTGAACAAATAATGTAACACAATACACACAATATTTTTGCACATTCTTATGATCGAATCTGTTCATTCAAATGTTTAGTCATAAAGGGCTTTCATTGACATTCCAAAGGCCGGTGAGATAGAAGTGAAATGAGAAATAGATAAAGGAGCCAAAAGGAAATAAATTGAAAGCAAGCTGACTCCGCCTTATGTTTATGTAGGAGACATCCTTCCAACCGCATTTTTTTGCAAAAGCGCTCATCCGATATCTTAATAGGTATCGTATCAGTATGCTTTCTGAAGTGCTCACAAATTGCCCCAGCCAAACATATGAGGGCAAGGGCATGTGGAGAGTCATCATTACTTCAGTGTCGTCCGACTCACTGGGACGTGCACGGGAAGAGCTGCGAACCACGATGGACTAACGCAGGGGTGCTCTAATAACATACCGTGTCTTAGTAGAGGGTCGCAGATTTCCCTACATTTCTTTTCCGTGCTTGTAAGGAAGGAGGCAGAGGGATAGCTTCCTAGCTTCTCCAGCAGCATCAGGTGCCACAGCCTGTGGGGCATAACTGTTCTTACAATGCATGTCGTTAATTATGTGTGCCTTTTCTAGGGGTTTTTATAATGCACTGTAAGGATTTTACAACGCATGTGAGCCACTCTGGGGTCTCCATCACTGGGGTAAATTTTTAAAAAGGGTAGGCAGGGCTGCGAAGGCCGTGAGCTGCATGGGGTTGACTGCCCGTCAGGGGTTAGACACTGGGCTTGGCAGCAGGCATGGTTTTGGCATATTACTTTATGTTTAAATAACCCTGGAAATTCACTGAAAAATCCAAAATTTAAAGGGACACTATAGTCAGGTGAAAATGTCAGTTAAAACACACTGTTTAAAAGAAGGATAACCATTAATTTTCACCAGTTATAGTTCTCTCAAGTAACTGTGACTCTTAAAGAGTCACAGTTAAAAAATGCCCTAACGTAGCTATAACTCGCTCCCTCACCAGGCACTGCAATTACCTTCTATATTACCTGACTCGTGACTTGTTCTATGGCACCATTGATAAAATCTCTGCACCATTTGAAATGGCAGCATTATTAAAAAACACTGTGCATGGTGAAGGTGCGAATTATAGTTACTTTAAGAGAATTAAAAAAAAAAATCTGGGGGCTTCTGTACTTCTGGAAGCCCTTCACAACATTTTTAAATTGGAAGTAGTACCCCTGCCCCTCCTTGGAGCACCATGACAACAACAACTGTTTTAAAGAAGCTCTTCAGGGCATTATGGGCACTCCTAGGCAAGAGTAGTAAATATTGTATTCAATATCAACATTTAAATTCACATGGGTGCCCTGTGTTTAATTTAATTTTTTTAAAAGGCAGCGCCAGAGCCCACTGTCACACTCCATGCTTCTTTTTTCGTATTCTTTTTTTTAAGTGGGTCCCACTTGCATCACCCACAACATATATAAACATTGGGGGCCATGGTGAAAAGCCATGTTCCTGTGGATTAGCTGGCATCCCTGCCTACACACATCCCAAAGTGGCAAGAGACAGCTCCAATTGATTGCACCCGCCCGATTGGAGCAGGTTTGGTTTCTGCTCACACTGGGAGGGGGCAATCCTGTGGTCCCTGCCTGCAAGAGCATGGGCAGAAGAAGGTTGAGGTTCTTCCTGCCTGCACTCAGGTGGGCTTGGACAGCAGTATCTCAGACGATAAGGTCTTCGGGGCACTGCTGCTATCAGACCCAAGGGATAGGGCCATAGGATAGCTCGGGGAGGGGGACCAACGCTTCCCTTCCCAATTAAAAATGCTTCAGTCTCGGGGATGGGGTCCCCAGGGCCTTCAGAAGGCTCAGGGAGGGGAACCGCTTCAGTCTCCCCATTAAAGTTGGTATTAGCTCCAGAGGATGGGGTCCCTGGGGCCTTAAAATGGCTTAGGGAGGTGAGCCATACGCCCCTTCCCCATGAGATAACTATAATTAGTAAATTCTAGTGGATTTGTTAGTTTAAAGTGGTATGTATTAACTGACATTTTCACCTAACTATAACATCTGTTTTCCTTTTGTTTCTTTTTAATGCATTTCTAAGGTTTTTCTGAATATCTAACTATAACTGTGACTTTAACTTTGTTTTTTCAGTGAAATTCGAGAGCTTTTTAATGTAAGTTATTTTTGGTGTATAAAAGCAAGTCTATTTGTTTTGTCAATCAACATTTCAATGAAGATTTTCTAATTACAAAAATGTTAAACTTGTGTCATTCTTTTTTTACATTCCTCAGGATGTAGTAATTAAATCCACCACAAGGGGTCCTTGCATTTCTAAGCTCAGGAGCAATAGCTCCATTGCTGGGAAATTACAAAACACCAATGAATTTTCCTGTGGTCTTACTTTATAGACCTCCTGAAGCAGAGGGTTATTTATTTTGTTACATTTTTGCAGGTTGTTGCACTCCTTGCTGACCCCCACAACACTTCAAAAACGTGATGCCGGTGCCCCTGCCCAGAATATGAATTTGCCAATGAAAGGCATCACAGTGCGCTTCTTGATGGGAGCAGTGAGTAATAAGTGAGCAGAGCAGGCCACTTATTTATTATTCTCAATTTTGTAAATCTATTTAAAGAATTTACTGCGGTTGTTTCGTTCCCACGCGGACAACCATAGCTCACATTTTGTTGCGGGCTACAAGAAGGAGCCTCAGGGCTCCAGCGGCTCACCATCTCCCTACAAGCAGCCCCATTCTATGAAGCCCTGCAGCTGCCGGCACAGAGGTGGTTTCTAGCTATGTGAAAAAGGTGATTAATAAACACTGGGGGATATTTTAAATAGGCAAACTGAGATGGGAAAACCCTCTCTTTTCCTTCAAAAGGGAAAGAAACCTGAAGGATAGTCTAGTGTCTACCCACCCGGAAAAAGTCTCCAAATCAAGAACCACTGTTCTCAATACTTGGGTGTTACCCAATGTCATGGGACATTACGCGTGTGAGAATTGCAGCATTTGCCACCTGATGTCTACCACGAAAATGTTGAATCTGGAACCAGATCAGGAAACACAAAAACTGCAACTCCACAAACATAGTATAGATGCTAACTTGCCCATGCGGCCTCCACTATGTAGATATGACAACAAGGAAAAATAAAGACATGTATATGTGAGCATCGCCGCAATATCCGGTACAAATGGACCACCACAAAAAAGAAAGACCATTTCCTCAAGGGCCACACGATCAATGATATGAAATGAAATGGGTCATTATAGAACAGCTGGGGAGTAACAACAGTAACACAGAGAGGATGCTCTTTGAAATGGAACAATGCAGGATATGCGGTTATCGACACATAAAACTGGGTTGAATGATAACATTCCATGGAATACTGTACAGCTATAACTTGACTCTGTGATCAATTCTAGTCGTAACCACAACTATTACCACATTTTCTAGAGCATACTCACAAAATAAAGGTACTTTATAACAACTTACAATAAAATCCGCCCTTTTATTTAAAGGTAGGACTTGTGGGCAAAATCAAGTAGCATCTCCATTTTGAAATATGCTCCCAGGTGACATAATATGGCTCAGTAAGACCACAGGAACTGTAAAAAAGACTAATTCGGGAGTTTATTTTAAAAAAATGCACACATCCATATTTAACCACACCATTGTCACCACAGGGATAATTAATGAAAGTAAAAGTGTGTTTCTTATTTAATTTTTAGCTCTGTTTAACTTAAGACCAGAGCTGAAAACTCTAAGTAGCTATAGTACAATTCTTGTTAACCCTCTCTTGTGACAATTAAAATAACACTACCCTGTTTAGAGATGAGACAGTCCCAGTGCCACAATAATGATCAATTCCCTTTGGGGATGGACTTTTAGCATTAACCAAGAACAGCCACACCCATAGACACTAGTCTATGAATGCCTACTGATGCTGATCCATTCCCTTTTTGGGTATACTTTTAGCAGTAACTGAGAACAGCCACGCCCACAGACCTAAGTCTTTGGACACCAACTGACGTGAGGTGCAACAAAAAACCCACATGCACGTAACACACCCTAGAAGCATTCCTTCCCACTGCCGACTAACAGTATTTTTTTGGGCACGGATATGGGGGAAGTAAGATACAGAACTCCGGAGGACTGCAGCAGGTATAGAGCGAGCGATTACCCTTGACGAAGACGGGGAGGCAATCAAGAAACCACCGTAACACTCATCCCTGGTGCAAACGTTGTTTCTCCTTCTCCACAACATCACTACCATCCTCTGTGTGCCCATCAGCCTTCCTGGGTGTCAACCAGGCCTTTTGCAGCTCCTCTATTCCAGTGAGGTATTTAAGAGAACATTTATCATTCCTGTATTACTTTTTGAGCTGAGGCACCAAACTTACCTGTTCAAACATGGACTCTACAGGAACTGCTGTTCCTCACCAGAGTGAGACATGATTGTGGATAAAACTTATTAGTTGCAAAAACGTAAAGAGAAAAACAGTGGGCCCGATTCACAAAAGTAATCCGAGACAAAATCCTAACTTTACGACTTTCGGTATTCACAAAAGGCATTTAGAAGTAGTAAAGTTAGGTTTCCTAACTTTACTACTCCTAAACAGAGAAAAATCCTAACTTTACAACTTTCGGTATTCACAAAAGGCATGTGGGAGTAGTAAAATTAGGATTCCTAACGTCACTACTCCTAAATGCCGTTTGTGAATACCGAAAGTTGTGAAGGTAGGATTTTTCTCAGTTGTGTAAAGCATTTGCACAAAACACACACAGTAACACAGTAAAAACACTACAAATGGACACTGCATCAGTTTAGAAAAATAAACTGGTTTCATTAATGTTCCCAATGTAGGGCATCCTCCTTCTATGATGAAAGGAATTGTAATTTGAAGGGTTTGCCCCCTTTTGTGAATTAAGATTGGTGTATCAAAATCTGTTTTGTTTCACATGTACGAATGTTAAATGTATATACATGTTGTTTTCTGTATTTGTACTGAATATTTATTTTTGAATGAACAAGTGTTTGTCTCATCTCAGATAATTTGAAAAAAAGAAAAAGATTTACAAAATTAGATATTAAAAGTTTAAATAAATAACCAGATCAAGTTGGATTGGTTCTAGTGATCTTTGCTTAAACTGTGCAGCTGTTACATTAATGAGTAACCTGGTCCATTGCTGTGTATCACTTTCCAAAAGTGGCATTTTCAAACACACAATTTTAAAACCAACTTCACTAAAAGATCTATTTTTAAATCCTGAGTTCAGGCAACCCAAACTCCAAATCTAATGCTCTTCCCAATTTGAAGTTACACTTGTAGGATGTTACAAGGCAGCTCCAATGATAACCTATGGAAGAGCTAGCGTTTTCAATAGTGAAAAATGAAACTGACAGCACTTGACTCTCAGGATATGTAAAACACATCAGTACATGTCCTACCTTTCACTTTCAAATACACTACACAGGGGTCTACCTTGGGCCTACCATAGGGGTGCCTTACATGTAGTAAAAGGGATGGTTTGGGTCTGACAAGTGGGTGCACTTGCCAGGTTGACATGGCAGTTTAAAACTGCACTCACAGACACTGCAGTGGCAGGTCAGAGACATGTTTGCAGGGCTATTCATGGTGATGGCACAATCAGTGCTGTGAGCCCACAAGTAGTGTTTGATGTACAGGCCCTGGGCACACACACTGTACTTCACTACGGACTTCCCAGGAAATAACATATGGCAATCATGAATAGTCAATCATAATCACAATTTACACAGAGGGCATATGCACTTTAGTACTGATCATCATTGGTAAAGTGCCCAAAGTTCTAAAGCCAACAAAATGAGGTCAGAAAAATAGTAAGTAGTAAGAAGGCAAAATGTTTGGCGATAACCCTGCAAAAAGGGCCAGGTCCAACACCATGTATAACTATTGGACCTTAGACACCATTTTCTCAGTACAATTCAGGATCTATAAATTAACAGCAAAAGAACAAATGGCTGACCAGGGTCAAGCACATCCAAATCCTATGTACAGTCTATTAATACATGGTGCAATCGCTTCCCACACCCGCCGGCCGGAGGTGCAGATAGTGGCCACGTGTTAAAAAAAATGAAAGGTTTAACTCCTTGCGGAGTCAATCAATCAGGTCATGATTGTCCAAAATACTTCTTTTATTAAGTTAATCTTAAAACTGGCACACAGCCAACGCGTTTCATTCCCAATTTGCCAGAGGGAACTTTGTCTGCGCTGTAACAATTATAAACAAGATGTGACATAAATAACACTTCAACATTACATAAAAAAGACATCAAAAGTTAGAAACGACCCACATGATACGACAAATACATAACACTAAAATTTACAAAATACATAATTTTACATTGAATATACATATATATTGTGAACCACGAAGACAACACTAACATTATTTATAAGAGAAAAAGAACACACAAATCAGAAACAAAATCAACCCAAATAAAGTGTCTGAAATGAATAAAAACACAAGCTATACAGTATGGTAAACTTATTAATGAATTGATTGTAAAAGGTGGGGCCCTCGCCCAATTAGAGCAAAAGAAATCCAAAAATTAATCAACCTGGCTATTTACAAACTTAAAATTGGGGGAACAAATATTTACAGGGATATAAAAATTTAAGCTATTCTCACCTCTTTAATGTCCAACTAAGTAATCAATATTAGTTGTATGGTAGGTAGTTGTGAACCTCCAAAGACGCAATCAACCTCAAATAAGAAGTGGACATGTGTTGCAGGATCTCTAACAGAAAGGAAATATGAAAACCGAAACCGTACCGTGCTTGCTGATAAAAAGAATTTCAACCTGGGAACCCCAATGTTTGAGGCCCACTGGCAGCATCTTAATATAGATGCCAAAGGAACTACTTATGATCAAGCACTTGAATATTCAAAGACGCACCAAGTGCACATTCCATTTTTTCTGAACAATTCTGGACCTATACATACTCTGTCAGAAAGAAAGACTACTGTGCTGCTGTAAAGACTGCCACTCTTAAGCTGCTCGGGAGAACTGCTGCCCAGCTGTGTTTCCCTTCTGCCTGCTGTCCTCTTGCTTGGACAAAAAGTACTGGAGCTGCATCTGTTGAACCTAGGACCCCAAACTGACCTTAAGTGCTAGTTGTCTGGCTTTTTGACTAGAGCCTTAGGGACAGAAAGCTCCAGCAACCTTGAACTCAGCAACTCCCATCTGTGAGGCCACCCTGCCAAATAGTGCTACTCCAGTCTTGGACCCATGGAAGTGGGACGAAGGTGGATCCAGCTGTACTGACGCATCTCCTCTGCTGTGCAGCGCAACCCCAGGAAGTACCAATGTGTCGCCACTGCTCCGTGGATCAGCTCCATCATAAAAACCTGCATCGCATGCTGTCACCTCATCGGATGCATCCTTGCAGGTCCTTGCATCTCTAATAGACAGCCTTGATGGTGGACTTTGCATCACAGCTTTGCAGCTCCTCAGAAACGATGCATCGCCTCGAGTGTGCGACGTATCCCCAATGCCGGACTTTGCATCGCAAGCCCTCGATGATGCAGGACCTACGACTGCTGCCTTGCAGTATCTCTGAACTGACATATCGCATCTACTGCAAGAAGCAAGACAGGATTTAAAGTATTTTGTTCAGTGGGCTTAACTTGGTCCCTCTAGCCAGCCTGTACTCCATCGCAGTCAGCCTGAACTTATGATTTGTCCTGCTCCGGTGTAGCCAGATATCCACAGATGGCGCTTTGTGCTTTTTGGCACTATTTTCATTGAAGTCTTTAAAAGTGCATATTTCGGGTCTACTGATTAGATTTTTGTCATTTTGGTCTAACTTTATCTATTAAAAATGACTCTATTCAAACTGGATTCTTTTGTTGTGTGTTTTCATGGTGATACTATTTGAAGTATTGCACAAATTCATTATGCATTGTCTCTGAGCCTGACTGTGCTGTGCCAAGCTATCTGAGGGTTTAGAACAGGTTAAGTTAGGGTTTACTTGTGCCTTTACCCTGCCAAGGATTGTACGGCCACATGCATCAAAGTCAATTGCATTCGCAAACGGTGCGAATCGCAATTTTCGGCCGTTTGCGAATGCAATTGACTAATTTGAAATGCATCATGCCTTTCGCAATTTTAGGAATCCCAACCATGTTGTGATTTCTAAAATTGCGATTGCATTTAAGAAATCACAATTTCAGATTTCTTAAATGCAATGCATGATCATTTTTTAATTGCGAATTCGGAATTTGGAAGTGGTAAAATAGCATGAAGTTGAACTTCATGCTAATTTACCGAAAACGTTCAAATATGCACAAATTGCATTTTTGAAAGTTTTAATTTAAACACACACATGCCCTTGGGGCATGTGTGTGTGTAAATTGCATTTAAAGTTACATTTCAGGGGTGCAGGGAGGGGTTCTTTGGACCCCCCCTGCACCCTTGAAATTGCATTCACATTTTGCAAATCGCAATTTGAAATTCGCAAAATGTGATTTCCTTCCCATTCATTCCTATGGGCCTTTTGGCCCATAGGAATGAATGGGAAGGGTTTTCCTTAATTGCGATTCGCAAATTGTGAATCGCAATTAAGGAAAAATACATAATCGCAAAAATAAATGCAAATTTTTCATGCATTGCAGTTTGCGATTTCTAAATTGCGATTCCTTAATTTTCGCAATTTAAGAATTGCAAACGGGTGCTATGATGCATGTGGCCGGTAGTTCCTTCTTAAGTTCGGTTCAACCTCTATCAACCAGTAATCCACATTTACTACAGCCGCTGTTACTGATTTGCCTGTCCCTGTGTCCTTTATTTAAATCCTGGGATTTTAATATGAAATTGCAGAGGATAAAGAGAAAGTGAGGCATTTGATGTTGTTGATGTTGATTTAGTACCAGGCATGTCTTCTTTGTGTGGCAATGTATTTGTTAACGTTTGAAGATGTTTCAGCAGCTGCGATTGTGACATGCTTCTCGTCTCTACAGAGGTTGACGATGGCAAGTCAGCTCAGCTATGACCTTGAACAATCCAGTTCCATTTCATTCATGTTCTCTGATGATGTAGGTCTTGTAAATGGAGAATTCCAGAAAAAGAAAAGAGAAAGAAAATGGGTATGCCTTTTTTGTACCGTGGATCCAGTATTGTGGCACAGACTTACATTATAGGGACTGCAATCTCTCTTTGCAACCGTTGATTTGTATTCACATAAAGGATTAAGATGTAGCCAGCTTTAGCAATTTTACCACAGCTGTATGGAGCATTGATGCTGAGACCTCTGGGTTGAAGCTATTCATAGACTTATATATTGAAATTTTCAAGGTTGTTTTCAACTTTATTTACTTTATCCATGAAGAATATTGCAAATGTTACATGCCGACAAATGCCTTGAAAAGTATCAGCAATAGTGAGACCAGGGGCTAGCCTTGCTTAAATTATTGAAAGAGAAATAGTGAACAGTTGTACACATGCAGTCTGTAGTTTGACAACGGCTCCAAATGCCTGGCATAAGGTGGGTGGACTGAACAGCACTCTCCTTCATTGCTTCATCAACCAATTCCAGCACTAGCATTTCAAGGCACTCTCTACTGTAGGACGACTATCCTGATTGGTTACTTAGAATCTTAGACGTTCCTTTGAGACAGTTCTTTCTCCCACTTTCCTGTTTGGTGAAATGCACTGTGTTTGTGGTTTGTGAGACCATAACTTTAATCAATCAATGTTTTGTTTTTGGCTATGTCTGCTTCCTTCCTAAATTCAGCCTATTGCTGAGCTGACCAATAACTGCAGAACCACATTCTTTTTGCAATGCTGTCAAGTGTCCTGGCTTTGAAAATCCCTTTGACTTATGGAATGTTAACATTGATTATCAATGCTTTCACAGAACTGCAGTCATTTGTCTGTGGCTGTCTTTAGCGATAGATAGCTCTATTATAAAATGTGCCTCGTTGGTGCAGTTGCCATGTGCATCCATTTCTTGTGCCCTCGGGTCACTTTGGTATTACAGAAGGGTCCACTGATGCTTACAAAGCCCCTTCCATAACACAGACCACGATGACCCGCATGTAGCACCAGCATGATCTCAAGAGGGCATTTCCACATTTGTATGGGGCATGGCCCCATGCAAATGAGAGAATGCTTTGCCTCGGCAACAGCGCTGCATTAAAGATCTGGGTCCAGAGGCAAAGATGTCAGAAGGAGGCAAACTTGGAAGGGAACAAAAGGGGTGCTATGGCCACAAACAGGTTCTGTAGTAGGAGGTCTCTGCCCTCCTTTAAAATGTTGCTGGTACAGTGAAGGGTAGAACAGCAGCTTCAAACAGCTAGTCTGTCTTTGACTGATATGCTGCCCCCAGGACTGATGCTACTTCGAGGCTGCACTGGGGAAAGTGCATTTATGAGGAATAGGGTGCACTATCTCAGTATATTTGTAATCTGGACCCAGGTTTCCTATCCTCACTCTGTCTGCATTTCTGATGTTGATGGGTAGTTGCAAGTCTATTGTAAAACATACGAGTGTCCATTTGTCCTGAAATTCCATATTCTGTTTTTAATTTCAATGCCCTTGGACATGTTATGCTCCTGTTGCTGTCAGTATAATCTGATGTTACGTATTCAAACCATTTGATGTAATGTTTGACTTTCCTTGGTGACTCTTTAACTTCAATTTCTCCCTTTTTCTACTTCTGGTTTGCACGTTTCCATATGACTCACTAATTGTTTGCAGGTAGTCGTGATTTTTATTGTTATTGCCTTCATATATAGGGGGATATGTACTAGGAAGTGGCGGAGCATGTCGTTAGCCTCCTTGGCTTAACAACACATTTTGCCACTTCTGAAACGCAAGGCTGCACCACATTTACAAGAATGTGGTGGAGCCTTGCGTTTCCCCCTGCGATGGCGCTAAGTTTAACCCCTTTAGAGCTTGTAAATAAACCTCCCCAGTGCTGCGCTGTCCATTGGAACTAGTGCTGAATGGACGTCCAACGGTCGTGCGCAGCACTGGGGAGGTAGTGGCCGTGACGACCGTTGGCCGACGGCAGCAATTAAGGGGTTAACAACTTATTGCCAACGCAGGCAAGGTGTCTGTTTGCATGGGAGGAGTGGTTATGTGTAGGAAGGTGTCCCTTCCTGCACATAAACAATCGTAAAAGGCCATTTTGAAACTTTCATGTGTGCTGCTTCATGCAGCACACATGAAAGTTACAAAATGGCATTTTTTAAAAAGGTTTGTTTATGTACAGGAAGGAGCACCTTCCTGTACGTAAACAAACCATGGCATTTTGCTTCTCCCATGTGTGCTGCACAAGGCAGCACACATGGAAAAAGCAAAAACGAGAATTATAATGTATTTCTCCTCATGTTGCCAACTTAAGCCCAGGATTTTCCTGGTCTTAATTTTGGCACTACCTCCTCCTATGTACGCCACCCTTGTGCATAGGGGGCAACGTCAAATACAATGGGTGTTGTTGTGGAACACCCACCACAGCACCCACTGCACACCCCTTTCACGCTAACCATAGCGTGAAAGGGTGCCTTATGTACAAGGCAACGTTAAGCCACGTGGCTTAACGCTGCCTTGTACATAAGGCACAACCCCTAGTTCCAACCACAACGTCCAAAAAAGTGACGTTGTGCTGGCTATAGGGGCTTGTACATACGTTCCATAGTTTGTAATTGGCATTACTTCCACCAGGGCCAGACTGGCAGTTTTATCGGAGCGGGCTGGGGGTGGGGGAGGGGTGCAAGTGTGAAGCACTGCTGATTTTGTTACTGGGGGCCGATATTGCAGCACCGCTGCAAAACATTCCCCCAGTAACATCAGCAGCCCACACAGCTGCAAAACAGGGCCCCACCTTCCAGCCTCCAGGGGAAACATCCGATGCCCGCTATGGCCAGTTTCCCTGACTTCCACCAACAGCGTCTTCAGCATGACTGTGAATATTTCATTGATCAGCTACATCAGGTAGTTTTTTTTGTCATTTCACTTTTTGTTCCTTATTTGGAATATCTACTTTGTGGTTAGTGATGTTTTATCTTGCCATTGTGACCCTAGGGCTATTGAATTGATTTTACATACTTACTCTACTTACTGTACTCCAGCTCATGCTGACCACTGAATTTTCTTCTTTCATTGTTGATTTTTATTCCAGCCTCCTCGTCTAATCATTTATTGTTTCTGTTTTTGTTGGTGCTTTCTTGTTTGTTATTTTATTTTTCGCTAAATGGAACCTTTAGTCTGAGTGGCTTTTCACAGTCAGTGATATCCAGCACTGCTATTTGTTTAAAAATATAAAAAAATATTCTCTGTTTTCTAATCATTGACATTTTTTAATTTTACCAGAGTTCTAAAGGTGCTTGAAACTATTTAGAGGACAATACCAGAAGCGTGAAAAGCAACCTTTGTTTTCTGCTTTTTCTTAAGTGAATTAGCTGGCAACATATCATTTTCCCTGTACCGAGCATGATGTGTTAGCTAGCACGGTGGACAGTTACATCATACCTCTCTGTCATTACCTTTCTTTGTACCAAGTAATCCTCTAGGTTTTACACATATATTTCATACCTGGAAGGACATATGAAACATTAGGAGGGCGTAAGTCCCTATGTTCCTTTGTATGTTCCATCGTCCTGAAATCAAGGTGATAACATCTCAGTCACCATTCCATGTGAATGACATTTAGGCGCTGACTTGGACTGTGGAGTATAACCCACATGTCAGGAAATGATGGATGTCACTTCCTCTGCCACCTTGGCTGGACTACAACCTGCCACATCTGAGAGATCCATGCTGGTTTTCACACTTCCTTCGAACATGCAGATTTTTAATAATAAATGATGTGTGTAAAATCGCATTTTTCGTAATGAATATAGGGCCATATGTATGAACACATTTTCCCAGAGACACAGAATGGGTAAAAACCTTTGATACATTTGGCCCATAGACTTAACAGATGAACTGATGATGTTGCACTCGAAACGAACTGAATATAAAATCCAGAAGAGTAATACAATCGAGTTATGCCCTATTTTTCACTTATACACCATTTATTAAAATGAATGCAGTTTCTGATATTTTGCTCACTCTGCACCCACTCATTCACCCCTTCCAATCAATGTCCCTCTACAAGCCTTCTCTCCACACAGTTTTTGAGGAATACAGAGCAACGTGACATAACTAGCTGTTTCTTTAGAGAGCATGTATTGTGTGTGGAATCTCCACAGCGTTCTGAATGTAACATTTTGAAGGACACCGTCTTGGTAGCACATTAGTGTTTTAGTCTTTGTAAGATAATTTTTCATATTCTGTATTTCATCTCCAGGATTTCTGTTGCTGTTGAAGGTAATGGAAGACGTTGATTATTGGGTTGGTGTTATAGATTAAGGTTGTGACGATCCATTTTCCGAGTTGTCTAAAATATACTGTCGGTGATCAAGCTTTGCTGTATCTGCAGTTTTTCCTAATTGTTTATGCATGCATAAACTGTGGATACAAACCCCAGTTTTTAGGTGATTTGGGGTTAACTTTTATTGTACTTGTGGAACTCTCTCCATTTGGGTGAGACTTTCATTTCCTTACTAAACTCTGTCCAATCAATGAGACTTCCTATTTTTGCCTTAGAAATGCTGTCAGTGTTCTTTATGGACCATGGCAACTACTAATGATTTTTGATTCTGTACCTTTGTATCTGTGCTTTCAAGGCAAATACATTATTATTTCAGTTTTGCCTGTTTTGACTTTTCATTGATCTAGAACTCCGTTTTTTAGTGATGCAGTCATTATTTTGATTTACTCTGCTAATTGGTTGGGCCTGATGCCGGTAAGGGTGGTGTCTCTTAAAGCTAGATAATGGTGCTTGAGCCAAATCACTTGATGGAAATTTTGGCTGATTTCAAATATTGGGGTTCAGGCTCACACAATGGTCCTACAGAGATCTCTGTGTCTTTGGAGGAGATGCCATCATGGCAGCTCCTCTGCATTCGCTGAAGGTTTTCTGAGCGACAGCCGTGTTTCAGGTGGCTGTTTATCAAACGTTTATGAATTCCAAAAATAAACTGAACCTGGCACCCTGGGGGTTGTCTTCCGAGGAGTGTGGTTCATTTTTTTCATTTTTATTCAGTTGGGAATGGTCAGCGTTTTGGCAGACTATCCTATCATCTAAACTCTACATCAGGCCCTTATCTGGATCTCACAAATCCTTTTGAGAACTGAGTAATACTCCTAGTTCCATATAAAACAAATCTGACTGGACTTCATATAATCCCATCTAAGCAGCAGTAAAGCAAATGTTGAACTTTGGAAGGGTTACATTCACAATTGCCACGCCAATGTATACAAAATCAGTTAAGGTGTTGGGTATTGCAAGGGACAGATTTACTACTCCTACTCTAATCTAAAGAACAGTATGGAAAGTGTTTAACTTTCTAGGGGTCAGATTTACTATTCTCACTCCAATGTAAGCAAAGGCAGGGGCAATGTTGGACTGTTGAGGCATTAGCTTTAGTGTTCTCACTCCAATGGAAGCAAAAGCATGGAAACTATTAGACTTTGACTGGGTTGAATATACTACCCCCACTCCAATGTAAGCAACAGTAGTGAAAGTTGTGGACCTTATAGGGGTTAGATTTATAGTCGTATTCCAATCTATGCAACACTAGGGAAAGTGATGGACTTTTGTGGGGTTAAATTAACTATTCCCAATTCAGTCTAAGCAACAGTAGGGAAAGTGTTGGATTGTGGAAGGTCGGATTTACTATTTCTACTCAAAACTAAGTAACAGTACGGAATGTGTTAGACTTTGCCTAGGCAATATTTACTATTCCCACTCCAATGTAAGTGAAAATGTGGAAAATATGGACTTGGAAGGGTTATATATGCCATACCAATTCCTAGTCATGTTTATACAAACATTTAAAAGCCTAACAACATAATTGTTTTTTTTATAATTAAAATTATAAGTATAAACTACATAAATAAATGGAAATGAAGGAAAAAAACAAAAGTATTACCAAATAAAAAACAATATGAATACATTTAAAATAAATACACTTCCCTCCTCACTACACAATGTTTTTTAAACCCTCCCAAAAATTATAATACATTATAAACAAAACAATATTAACATTAAAATAGTAATTAAACACATGTGAAATTAAAACCAATAATTAATATGATATGCATTTTATAAAGCTGACTATTAAATACAATGCTCAATAAGTTAGAAATGCAACAAATTACATAATTGTCAATTATATATTTTGATTAACAGAAAATGTATATGCAAGCACAATATATCATTTCAATACCTTTCCACCCTATGTGCATATAAACCCAAACACCCACAATTAAAATATAAATTAATAGTTAAGCAATAATAAAATTAAATACTAATTTAAAATCACAAAACACAATTAAATAACAAAATAATTATTACATAATTAATTTACATTATTGATCGCCAATTACATTTTAACTTACATACAAATAAATACAAATAAAACAGTAATGTACAATTTCAATAACTTTCCACCCTACCCTTACAAACCCAACAACACACTATTAAATTGCTAATTGTATGTAAAAACATGTAATTACCAATCAATATAACAAACTACACTAAAAAGTTTCTAACAATTAAATTACTAGTATTAACACCTCAAATGAATTAACATAACAAATATATATCAAACACATATTTTTAAATCTATTTATTATTAATAGTTTATATTAAAGTAAACAATTTTATATGGGAAACATCCTAAACCACGATGCTTGAGCAACGACTCACCTGAACAACGAGGAGAGAACAACGAAGACTGCTCAACAACGAACGCCGGAACCACGACGGACGGAACCACGACTTGACGGCCACGTCACTTCTCTCCGCTGTCTTCCGCCTACCATCCCCTTACGATCACTACGATTGGGCTTTGTTGGAGTGATACGTCCCTCATCTCTGCCCAATCAGAAAATGTATCCCGCGATAGGTTAAGAAAAAAAAGTAAACATTAGAATCGTTTCGTGTGCACCCTGGCTGGCGTAAAAGGTAGGTCATTTCTTTAAATGAATACTAATATAAATAACTTAAAAAATTCAAAACGTTATAAAGGGATTTTCGGGGGGTGTGGGGGGTTTCCCCCCCAAAACAATTACAAAAAAAGGAATTTTGTTGATAAGGAAGTCGTAAAAAAAAAGTAGTTGTAAAGAATAGATTGTTGTTAAGACTTTCGTGGTTTAGGAGGTCGTGGTTCAGGCAGTCGTGCTTCAGGCAGTAGTAATTGAGTCATACAACCATTTTATATATAGCAATATTTTTAGAAACAGTATGATATGTATAACAAAACGATTATATTATTTTCTATCCTGTCTTTTGCAATATTTTTGCAGTTATGATATTTCTGACATGATATTCATTGTACACAATATTTCTGAGTAGATATTTGTGACCTTCACCCACAGATGTACCCATGTGTAGCATTCTGAGAACTCCCAGTTCATGTGAATAAAGAGCGTCCTATGTTCACTTTCAAAGGGGGTACACAAAAATACTTAACAAACATCAACAATGTAGCGCACCTTCTTCAATGTGATACATAAATAATATATTTATATTTATATAGGCTCTGATTTAGATCTTGGTGGTACCAGTCCTGCTG
Source organism: Lissotriton helveticus (assembly GCF_964261635.1). Lineage (NCBI taxonomy): Eukaryota > Metazoa > Chordata > Amphibia > Caudata > Salamandridae > Lissotriton > Lissotriton helveticus. The sequence goes on along the minus strand of NC_136059.1, from coordinate 702,447,446 downwards.
TCGATTTACCGTCGGATTTTCCATTCATCGACTTGGCGGTCGGCCCACCCGATTAAGATGCTGGTGATCCAATAGACCAAAGACTGCTGATAAACCGTCGTCACTGCCATGAATCACGACCCGGGTTGACGGTGCCATAGGCAAAAGCAGCTGGCAGCATGACTGCAGCCCCTTTTACCGCTGCGCCAATCACAATGTGAATTCCCACAAACCTAAGTGTAGGTGCTAAGCCGCCACACCTGAGTTGGCAGATTGGGAGGGATATAAGCATGAAACTCTGTTTCACTAATTTTCCCATTTCCTGCCGCCACAAATCCGATTGTAGAAGTTCTGCCATTACAGCTGCTCCTGGACCAAGAGGAAACTCAACCCTGTCTTTGCCTGCATAGAAGGTAAGTCACTGTTTAACGTGTTATCCTCAGAACTGTAGCTGTGTATTAGCACTGGGCTCTAGCATGTGTAAGAAACACCTTTAAGCAATACTACAATGATGTGCAATGCATATGTCTGTAAAGTTGTACTTACAAAAATGTGTAAAAAAACACCTTCAGATACTAGTAACACCCACCAATCTGGTACTAACTGCCAGCATGGCAATGGACACCTACACAAAAAGTCACAGCCATCACAAATAAAAATCCTCAAACAACACCTTTTACTAGCTAAATCATTCAGGTCACTACTCTCCAAACAAAACACTTCCCTCATAATTAAAAAGGGAACAAATAGCCTGTGGACAAAGAGGGCACAAGTTACTTTGCCAAACATTTCCCATTCAAAGATGTACCTGTTCCTCTGGGTTCCCATACAGTTGGCTGTACTGGCGCACTACCTCCCTGGTGAGGACCTCCAAATCCTCAGGGGAGAAGGCAGGGGCCCCCTTTCCTGATTTGCTCGGAATCCTGGCTCCCAAAGGTCAGTAACAGCAGCAGAAACTACAAGGGGGTCTTGTTGGCTGCAGTGTTAGGAGGCAAGTGGGCTTTTTTCAATTCATCACGTACAAATTCACGGCGTACATGATCCGTGACAGAGACGGACACAGCCATTGACTTTCTTGCGTAGCCATCACATACATTAGCCTATGGTAGGGCCCGCCATGGAGTTTTCAACCTACTAAGCGGTCAATATCTGGCAGCGGCTGTCATATAGCTAATGTCTGCAAGGTCAGGCACCCCCCATTTTAGGAAGTGGAGCTGTGTATTTTTAAATAGTTTGTGTGTCACCACCACTCAGAATTGTGGCTACTTTGTATGCACATTTCAGATAAGTACGACACTGTTTGTGGCAAGATATGCTACATAAAGCAGTGAACCGTTACTAAGTTTGACATTGATTGTGGTGCAGTGTATGTAATACTTTCATTGATGGCAATTTTCCCAAAAAACAAATCTATAAAAAAGTTCAAATTATACATTTTAAATGTATTATTGACATATTATTTGTAAAAAATGTCAGACATGGAAACACATTTCGATTCTAAGTAGAAAAGATGTTTGAAAATTATGGTAACATATATGACACAATAAGATCACTTCTCTAACCTAGTGATGAGATGAGCGTTGATGGTGAAAGTCTTACGTGAATTTTTTTTATTTATAGTTTGTTTGCCTTACATGCAGACATATGAACCCAGGGTCTTCGGACTGGTTCTAGACCTTGCCATCAATGATGAAAGGGAGATAATCAAAACATTCAGATTAAATAGACACACTATACTAGTTTTGTTGTCAGCAGCTGGATCCTGATCTCATGGCTCACAGTAGGATCACAACAGTGATTGCACCAATAATGAAATCCATGGCAGTACTTCATTTTGTGGCCATTTAATCTTTTCAATATACTGTTGCAGTATCTGGAGGCATGTCACAGCCAAGTTTCAGTGGTGTGCTACAAGAAGTCCTTGTTTTAATGATGAGACACATCAACAGCTTCATCCAGTTTCCAAGAGCTCAGGATTTGGCCAATGTAAAAGGAACATTTTATAATTTGGGTGGCCTATCACACGTTTTTGGAGCAATTGATGGCAAACATAATTCCTCTGTGCCACCACGTGCCAGGGAACAGGTCTACCACAATTGGAAGAACTTACATTTCGTCAATGTGCAGGTTCTCTGCTTACCAGATTTATACATCTCGTGTGTGCCCACTTTCCTGGGTCAACACATGATTCCTTTGTACTACAGAACAGCATCATACCCTTGCAAATGTCACAATTTGGACCTGAGAGGGACTGACTTGTTGGTAAGTGCAGTATGACTAGAGGACCATTTGCTTTAATCCTAGTTTAGGAATGTGCAATGGCCTGATATGGTATTAATCTATGAATATATTTCTTCCATTTAGGAGACTCAGTGTACCCTAACCGACCATGGTTGTTGACACCGCCGAGGAATCCAACAATGCCAGGGGAGGTCCACTTCAGTGAGGCCCATGGAAGAACAAGGAGGTCAGAGGAGTGGGCATATCAGCTCCTGAAGTACAGATATAGGTGTCTGGATGTTAGACCTGGCATCTTTGACGTGGTTTCCCCTAACTTTTTGCCTCTACCTCCTGTATTTTTGATGCTGTGCTGTATTTCGTTTTTGCTGTTTTAGAAGCTTTGGACACTCTGCCACTGCTGATCAGTGCCAGAGTGTAAGTGCTCCCTATGTAAATTGCTATTCTGATTGGATATACATGTTTGGCATATTTGTATCACCATGAAGTCCCTAGTAAAGTGCACTGGGTGTGCCAGGGCTGGTGATGACAAATGCTACTAGTGGGCCTGCAGCACTGATTGTGCCACCCACAGGAGTAGCCCTAAAATGATGTCTCAGGCCTGACACTTCAGTGCCTGTGTGCAGTTTAGAACTGCCATGTCCTCCTGGCCAGTGTCCCCACTGACCAGGCCTAACCCTTCCATTTTTGTGCACATCAGTCACCCCTATGGAAGGCCCAAGGTACCCCCCTGGGCAGGGTGCAGTGTATGTAAACGGTAGAGCATGTACTAGTGCAGGTGACATGCTCTGGTAGTGAATGGCAGCAGTTTTCGTTTTTCACTACTATAAGGCTATCTTGCTCCATAGATTAACATAGGGGATGGTGGCTTCAGAGGTTAACAGCATTTCTTCCCATAGGAACAAGATAGGACATAAGTATCTAGTATCCCTGAACTCAGAATTTAATAACACATCTTTTAGGAAAGGTTGTTTTTAAATCCTGTGTTTGAGAACAGCACTTTTAGAAAGTTGCTGTTCTCTTGTCTGACCCTTCTGTGTGCCTGGGCCTGTTTGTGTATTGACTGTCTGGTTTGAGAGTGACAGGGGCTGGGGATTCCCCAGGAGGCTGGCTGAGTCAGCCCTAGGCTGAATGACTGCATTTGCAACTGGAGTGGTGGGAGGAGTTAGCACCTGGGCCTGAATAGGGCTGTGCCTGCCTTCCACAATGCTGGCTCCACCTCCTGCTGGGCTGCTGCCGACCCTGCCACTCACTCTGAAAGGAAGGAAGAAGACAGCAAAACAAAGTACTCAGGAAACACCCAGAACTGGTTTAGACCGGGCTCAGGGCCCACATGCACAGAGAGAACAAATACTTTAGGGGTATAAGTACAGGACCCCTGACAACAGAAAATTAGATCATCCTGGAATCAAGAAGGAACTTCTGCCAAGGAGAAAGCTGAAACTGAAGAAGGAAGACTGTCCTGCTGTTGCTCTGCTGGACTGGCCTGTTGCTTTGCTGCCAAGGAGAGGGGAAGGACTTTGCTGCTGAGCTGTGTCCCCTGTCTTAAAGGAATCTCCAAGGGCCTGAGTAGAGCTGGCTCCCTGTTCTGAAGTCCCAGGAACAAAAGGACTTCACCCCCAGCTTCCCTGAACTCTGCTGAGAGAGTTCTGTCCTTCCTGGAGTGCTTGATCCAGTTGTGGGGCCTCTGGAAGTTGTACCTGTGCTGGGAAGCTTGAAACTAAGCTTGAGAGACTTTTGAAACTGAAAAGTGTTGCATCGCTTGCTTGCGGAGCGCATCCCCGACAGTGCGAGAAGTTTCCCGCACCTACGGAGGTCGAGATCGTCGCAGCACCGGACGCCACTGCCAGAGACGTCGCATCCTTCGTTTGCGGGACGCACCAGACCGGTGTGGGAAAATCGAACATCGCTGCGAGTATCGTCGCAGAGCCTGTCGTCGCTGGGTGAAATCGCCGCACCGCTTGCTTGCGGACCGCATCACGTCGCTGCGAGCATCGTCGCAGAACCATCGCATCGAGGAGCTGCGAGAGAGAGGATCACCGCTGGACCGCGCATCGTCGCCCTGGAGATCGTCGCAGCCCCTTCGAGATCGTCGCATCGTGCCTTTGCGACAACAAACTTCCTACGGAACCTACGCACCGGAATCCATACAAGTGGCCTTCCTCCCCATACAGACCGGATTCGTCGCATCACGCCCGCTGCTGCAGCGGGACTGTCGCATCGCCTCCCCAGGGTCTCAGGAGCAACGCATCGCTTGTTTTCCACCGCACCAGCTTCTGCTTTTGGAACTTTGTTGCAACTAAAAGGTACTGTGAGTAAACATGACGCAACTGTGAACTTTTCACACATCTGTAGAGAATTCTATCGCAACCTAAAGAATTTTAACGCAACCTTAAGAACTCTTTTGAAACTATATTCTTGAACTGTGTATGTTAGATTTTTGTCGTTTTGGTCTTGTGTAGTTTAGATTAAATACCTTTATTTTTCTAAACTGTTGTGGAGTCAGTTTGTGGTGTTTTTACTGTGTTACAGTGAGTGTTGGTACAAATACTTTATGTATTGCCTCTGGTTAGCCTAGACTTCTCGTGCCAAGCTACCTAGAGGGTGAGCAGGGGTTATCTCAGAGGGTTATCTCCTTGCCCTGACTCGAAGCAAGGGTCCCTATTTGGACAGTGGTACCTACCTCTGCCAACTGGAGACCCCCAAATCTAACATTGGTGGTCAGGCGGTGGGATTTGAACTTGTATTTGTACTTGACCCACAGTAATTGGTGTACATTACGAGTGAGTGCAGACCACTACTTTTTTTTTTTTTAAACAAAGTTTTATTGATTTTACACATCAACAAATAAACAAATGACAGTGGTCTACCAATTATTCGGTACATATCAATAATTCTGTTAATATACCCCACCTGTCAATGCCCTCACCTTCCCACTCCCCACACCCCCTCTACCCCCACCCCCCCATGTCAGTGTGCCACATATGTTACTCTTGTATTGCAACAGAAATCTGCATGAAACTGCAGGTGTCTCCTCCAAGGTCTGACACAGTAACCCCCATTCCGACAGAGGGTCCGATCTCTGAACAGGCCCATGGCTGTACCTCCCTCCAACCTCCACTACCCTCATTGTGATCATTCAGTCCCTTGACTGTTAATAGGTGTGTAGGCCTAATGCGCCATCCCCCCTGTAGGTGTCCCTGCCCTCCCAGCTACCATCGCACCCTCAGGGCCTACCTGAGCCTCCTCCTCACTGCTCTCTGCTACGTCTGACATCGATTGTAATTCTACTACCAGCGCGCTCCATGCCCTGGCTGTTTCCAGTGTTTTATCATTGGCTGCGCGGGCGGCTAACTGTAATCTGAGGGTCCCCTCACTAGAAGCCCATTGCTTCGTGCGGACCCGAGTCGCAGCAGAGGCATAAAGCAGCTGTGTCCACCGGACGAAACCGTCCCCCAACCCAAACCGACGCAACACACAAAACAGATATGGCCATTCCACGCTATTGAACGCCTTTTCGATGTCCACCGAAAGGACAGCCGCGTCTGGAGGGCCCTCCCCCTCAACGTCCATAACTCGTATCAAACGCCGAATACACGCCGAGGTGCTCCGCGTGGGGATAAATCCCGCCTGATCCGGGTGCACGAGGGCACACATGTGGGCCGACAGTCGCGTGGCCAGTATCCTGCTCAGCACTTTATAGTCCACAGTGAGCATCGAGAGGGGACGATAGGCCGTTCTAGCCGTGGGTTGGCCGCCCTTCTTCAACAACGGCACAATGATCGCTTCCCTCGTCGACTCCCGTAGCCTGCCCAGTTCCCACGCCTCTCCATAGACCTGCAACAACTGAGGTGTCAGAAGGTCAAGGAATGCAACGTAGAACTCCACCGGGAGTCCATCGCCCCCGGCGTCTTCTTCCGGGCCATATGTTTGATCGCTGCTCTAATCTCCCCCTGCGTAACAGCAGCACCCAAGGCATTCCCCTGCTCCGGTGCCAGCTGTGGCAGCTGGGCCTCATCTAAGAAGGCATCCAATCCCTCCGGGGGCAGTGACATCCTACTCCGATATAACTCCGAATAATAAGCTAGGAACTGGTCATTAATTTCCCGTTGGGAGTAAACCAGCGCCCCAGTAGGCGTGCTGAGGGATAAAATCGGTGTGTTCCCAGAGTGAGGATTCGCTAGCCACGCCAGCAACGAACCGGCTCGATCCCTCTCGGCGTGGGCCCGAACCATGTACTCCCGATAGTCATGACAGCGAAGCCTTTCCACCTGCGCGGCTATCCGTTCCCTGGCCGCCAACACTTCCCCCCTATCGCCCCCCACCGCGTGGTTAGCCTTCTCCACCCGCCGGAGCGAGTCCTCCTCCCGCTCCACGTCAGACAGCAGCGTCCTACGCACCCCGGCCAAGGATGAGAGGCACGCGCCTCGTACCACCACCTTGAAGGCATCCCATTCGACCGCTCTGGCCGATGCGGTGCCCGCGTTCTCCCGAAAATAGCGCTCAAGGCATTCCTGCAACTCCGTGCAAAACACAGGGTCCTCCAGCATCAACGGATTCAGCCGCCATGTGGGAATCGGCTGCCGCTGTCTAGACCAAAGGACCGTGAGTAAGCAAGGGTTGTGGTCCGAGATCGTCCTCGCCAAATATTCGCTACTGCATGCCAGTTCCTGGGCACCAGCCGTACAGAGAATGGCGTCAAGGCGGACGTGGACATCGTGTGGTGCGGAATAAAACGAGTAGTCCCTGTCGGTGGGATGGAGCGTACGCCAGGCGTCCAGGAGGCCCCACTGCTCTTGCCAGGTCCTCCGGACTGTGGCCACCCTGCACACTACCGATTGAGCCAGCGGGGGATGAGAGCGATCTAAGTCCACATCCACCACCGAATTAAAGTCCCCCCCCAGGAACACCGTGCCGATCAAAAGGGACGCCAACCTCTTGGAGAGCGCCGAGAAGAACGAGGCCTGGTCAAAATTAGGGACATAGACACTGCATAGTTTGACGTCCCGGCCATCCAGTCTCCCCAACACCGCAACAAACCTCCCTTCTGAATCAATCTCCGTCGTCATGGGTTGGAAGGGGACGCCCGCCCGAAACCAGATCAACGCTCCTCTAGCATGGGCGGAATAGGTAGTATAGAAAAGTTGCCCTCTCCAACGCCGCTGCAGCGCTTGCCCCTCAGCTAGAGTTAAATGCGTTTCCTGCAAAAAGGCCACCTGAACCCCCCTACGCACTAGATATGCATGTACCTTGTACCTCTTACCCATGGAGTTGAGCCCCCGCACATTCCATGTAACACATTTCAGTTCTAACTTAGCCGCCATCAGTAAGTCGATAGCGGCGGTCGGACCACAACCACCCTAGCGGCACACTGACAAACCCTTGCAACACCCAACACCCCCAACCAACCCCCAACCCACCCACCCCCAGAACAGGTGCCAAACAATTGTTACCCATCCAAGCTCCTACCCCCACAAATGTGGGGAACTCTGGAAAGCACCAGAGACTCACTGGTTATGTGAGAGAGAGGGGATAGCTCAACACCCTCCGGCCGGACAGCCCTAGTCCAAACTCTCCGGGATGGGCCAATCCATATTAAGAAGGGACGTCTCCTCCCCCTCCCTCCCCAGCAGTACCCCCGACCAAGCAAGAACACAGTGCCAAAGGGTCCCCGACAGCCCCGTCAACTCCCCGGTAAGGTAGGGAAAGGAGCCACACCCAGCACCCCGCAGGAAAGGACTCCAGTGACCATGGTACAGTCACCCCCATAGTTCGTGCACCCCGCCTTACTGTTCCTTGCTAAGACACCAAGCGGTCACTCGTCCAACAGTCCATCGGCCGTCTGGGGGGTAACCTGGGGCGGATCTCCAATTTCCTTCTCCGAGCCCCCATCCGAGCCCTCCGGTCCCGCTTCATCAGAGCCCAAACGAGAGCCCGAGTCCACGACAGGGCCCTCCACCGCCACTCCAGAGATGAGCGACACCGCCTGCAGGGCGGCCTGTCTCTCCAGCTCCGTCTGTGACGCCGATGGGGAACGACGGCTCTGTCCTCGATTCCGATTACGCCTGCTCCGACGTGGCCGTGGTCGGCCCTCCGTGCCTTCCGGCCAAGTGCCCGTGCCATCTTAGCCCGCTCTGTACCGTTCCAGCCATTGCCATGCGTCGTCAGGTGAGTCACAGAACGTCGCCACTCCACCCACCAGCACCCTCAGGCGTCCCGGGAACAGCAAAGAGTACTGAACACCCTCGTCGCGGAGCGCTCGCTTGACAGAGACGAAGGAGAAGCGGCTGCGCTGTACCTCCTGAGAGTAGTCGGGAAAGAGGGACACAGATGCATTGTCCACCTTGTACGGACCATTCGACCTAGCTTGACGGAGGATAATGTCTCGATCCCTGAAGTGTAGCAGTCGGGCTATCACAGGCCGAGGGGGGCGGCCCGGAGCCAGAGGCCTGGCAGGGACCCTGTGAGCTCTCTCCAAGGTATAGAAGTGCGTCAGGCCCTCCGGCACCACCACATCCCGTAGCCAGCGTTCAAGATAGGAGATCATATCATCCCCCTCGACATTTTCAGGCAGACCCACCACTCTGATGTTGTTGCGCCTGTTGCGCCCTTCCGCGTCAGCTGCCCTCCTCTCCAGTTGCTGCACCCTTCGCGCCAAATCATCCAGCGCAACGTCCGTCGCTTTCCGGGCCGGTTCGAGCGTCTCCAGCACCAGCTCCGCAGATTTGACGCGGTCAGCAAGTTTGTCGTGGTCTGCTTTCCGTAGGCCGAGGTTCGTGGAGACCTGAGCAATATCCTGGTGCAGCGCTTCTCTCGTGTCCCCTATGGCCTTAAGGATCTGGTCCATCTGCTGCTGTTGGAGGCCAGTGTTCAGGCTGTCCGCTGGTCGCTGGTCGTGCACTTCGGAGGAGTCCTCAGCCTGGTCCGCCGAGGCCGCGCCAGCCCCCTTCCGTGGCTTCCCCATGATGCACCACCAGTGCACGCAATCATGTCAGGTACCGGGCGTCTGACCCGTAGTCGGATCAGGGCTGCAGGGCGCACCTCCACCCAGCAGGTCCGCACACAAAGCAAGGCGGGGTCCACTAGAGAACTCCGGGAGACAGTGCTGGGCCACTCTCCAGCTCCCCAGAGCGCAAACAGGGGCCGTCAGGCGTGCCAGCCGCGGTGGGTCGCACCAGTCACCCAACGGACGACTGTGGAGTCCAGGAAACAGGACCCGCCGCCAGGGGAGCTCCAATGCCACTCCTGCGTGTATCCGGGACCAGGGCCAGAGTCTCGCGCCAGGGGAAACAGCCACGCCGAAGCCGGTCTGCCGAAGGCCTATCGTAGCCCAGTGCCTGTGACGTGGGCCCCAATGCGCCACCTCCAGAGTTCAAGCACGGCCCCCCGATGCAGCGGCCGGCCCCTGGTATCACACCAGCTCCTGGCCCTCCATGAGTATGACCGGGCCCTCAGGGGACCTAGCACCAATTCTCGCGTCCGGTGCCCAGTTGGTTCCGCTACAGGGTCGGGAGCCCCAGCCCCAAATCACTTGGCGTGCAGCCTTGCCAAGAGCCGTCCCACACAGTGCCTGCGCCCATAAGTCTGCCACGATCTGTGGGTATCCCTCAGCAGCCAGGTGCAGCGTCGTTGCTGTGTCTTTCAGGCCCAGCTCCCCGTCCGTGTGTTCCAGCCAGGTGCAGCCGCGGGGACACAGATGATCACTGTGCCCTCCCAAGCCGAGCCTCCCCTCCGGCCGCGCCGGCTCTCGCACAGCCGCGCTAGCACAGACCTCCTGGTGGCTCTGCCCAAATCGAGGCCAGGGAACAGGAACAGAGTCAGGCCGTCCGGCAGCGCTCCAGCCCCCCGCCGAGGTCAGGGCGATCGTGGGGCCCCTCCAGCGCGTAGCAGGTATCTCGCCCACACACCTCTAGGCACCACAGCCGGTCAGCGAGCAGCCCTCCGTCAGCCAGGTATAGCGCCACCACAGCTCCGCTCAGGGCCAGTCCTCCGCTCCTTCACACCAGCCAGGCGGGCGCAGCCGCAGGCCCTCAGGCGTCCGCACAGGGGACCGCAGCACCCTCCGCAGCCGGGACGTCCCTCCGGTCGCGCCGCCTCCCACACCGTCGTGGCGGACCGGACCGTCCGGCGAGCCCTCCAAAATCGAGGCCGGGGATCAGGGGCGAGCGTAGGCCCACTGTAAGATGGCCGCTCGTCGGCGCTCCAGTCACCCGGCAGCCGCCGAGACCAGGGCGATCGCGGGGCTCTGAAGGCGTCCAGCAGCCGTCGAGTCGCCCCCACACCTCCAGGAGCCACAGAAGGTCGGTGGGGTCGCCGGAAAGGGAGAGTAGCAGGATAAATGCCGAGATTGGCCTGGAGCTCCGGACCTAAGCGACCATGCTCGGCGGTGCTCAAGCCACGCCCCCCGAGTGCAGACCACTACACCACCGCATTCTACTGGTTTTGGATTTTTTGATTCTATTTTTGAGTAACTCTTCAAAGCATCATGGCTGCAAAAGGAAAGTCACTCAGTGAAGGTGCAATAGCAGAATGGGAGCTTGTCATTGAAGATTTGTACTCCTACCCAGCAAAACAGCTTAGGCACTTCTGCCAGAAATTGGGTGCCCCGCAAAAGGCGCCAGGAAAGAGGAGCTGCAGAAAATATTGAAGGCCTATTGGGAGGCACAAGAGGGAAATGATGCTGTGGATGCAGAGAACAGTTTTCAAGTCACAGATCTGCCAGTGGGCATAGTAGGCTCAGGAGCTGGCAGCAACCATTCCAGCAGGGGCCTCAGCCCGGAAGAGTTACAAGAAAATCAGAGAGTAAGAGAATATGAGTTGGAAGTTCTGAAAATGAAAATGAAAATGAAGCAATTTGAAATGGATAAAGAGAGAGAAAAGGCGTCGGAAGAGAGCAAATGTGCCCGCGCCTTGGAAGAAAAGAAATTGCTTTTGGCTCATGAGTTGAGCATGAGAGAACTGGATCTTAAAGCCAAGGAGGTGGATGCCAGTTCAAATGGTGGCAGCGCGCAGCCAGTGCAGGGGGGTAAAGTATACATTCCCAAGGACCTGGTGCAGAATTGCCATAGGAGTGAGGATATTTATGCCTGGATCACTTCGTATGAGATTGCATTGAGGATGAATGGTGTGCCTGAACATCATTGGGGGGCGGGCCTGTGGAAACATTTTGAGGCTTCTGGGAGGAGTGCTCTAGAGCCCTTAGAATTAGCAGGTGCCATGACCTACCCCAATATGAAGGAGGCCTTATGTCTCAGGTATGGCCTTACTCCAGAGCAGTACAGACTGCAGTTTAGGAACTCCAAGAAGAGAGAGTCTGAGACTTGGATGGAGTGTGTGAATTTGTACTCGCGTACACTGGAAGGTTGGATGAAGGGCAGTAAAGTTACTGATTTTAAGGGATTGTTGCATTTAATCAGTTTGGAGCACTTGAGTAGTCTTTGTGTTCCAGAGCTGCGCCAGCATCTTTTAGACAGCAAGCTGACAGACCCCATTGAGCTTGCTAAGTAGGCGGACCGCTGGACCAGTACCAGGGTCCACAGAGGAATTGTGGGTACCACAGCCAAAGGTGGGCAGGGTCCCCAGCAGAAGAGTGGGGGGGACAAGGGTAACCAAAAGGAGTTCTCACAAGGTCCCCAAAATAGTTCCCAGGGAAAGGAATCCCAACCCCCCAAACCTAGACAGCCATGGCCCCCTAAGGGCAGGCGGGACAATAGAGATAGAAGGTATAACCAAGGTCCCCCTACCTGCTATCACTGCAATGAGGTGGGCCACATTGCTCCAAGTTGTCCCAAGAAGAAGCCCGCATCCACAGGTGCACCCGCACCAGCGTTAGCTAGTGTAGCTTTGGGAGGGGATTTGGTTTCTAGTGACTGGGGGGAACTAGCAGTTATGACCCTTGTCTCTCTAGGAGACCAAGAGGTGGTCCAGGAAACCTTACTGCCCTCTAACACTAAGAAATATGGGCAGAAGGTGACCATCAATGGGAGGAAGATTGAGGCTCTGAGAGACACAGGAGCCAGCGTGACATCCGTGAGGTGTCAGTGGGTGTCTGAAGAGCAAATCATCCCTGATGTACTCTGCCCTGTAGTGGCAGCTGACAGCTCAGTGCGCCTCTGCAAGCTGGCGCGTGTTCCCTTTGCATGGGGGGGAGTCTCTGGTCTCTTGGAGGTAGTTGTCAGTGATGCCTTGCCTGATGACTGTCTGTTAGGTAACGACCTGGAGAGTTCTCCATGGAAGGATGTAGAACACACAACTCACTTGGAGATGTTGGGTTTGCCTGCGTGGATCTGTGTGTCCACACGTGCTATGACAGGCAGTAGGGGGGATTCAGCAGAACTGGAGACTGAAACAGTGGCCCAGAGACCTGCCAGGAGAGGTAGAGGCAGAGGGTGCGGGAAACCAGCCCCAGCCGTTCCCACGGTCCAGGAGGAAGCAGAACCTGAGGGGGATGCCTTGGAACCTACAGGGGAACAGGTGGCTGAACTGGGAGACCTACCTGAGCTGACCCATTGGCAGCAGTAAGGTTGTCCCTCCAGGGAGGAATTCTGCCAGGCGCAGAAAGAATGCCCTTCCCTCATTGGTCTGCGGCAACAGGCTGTAGATCAGGCAGCAGGTGGAGCAGCCAGAGATCACTTTATCTACTTGGAAGATGACTTGTTATATAGCGAGCCTAAGTTTGCTGAGCCCGGTGCAGCCCGTGTGCTGGTGGTACCCGAGCACTTCAGAAACTTCCTAATGGGTCTGGCTCATGACGTGCCTCTTGCAGGACATCTGGGGCAAGACAAGACCCTAAACCGGCTTGTCACCCACTTCCACTGGCCCCAGATGAGTAAGCAAGTTGGTTCCTTTTGCAGATCTTGCCAAACCTGTCAAGCCAGTGGCAAGACTAGAACAAAGTTGAAGGCACCCCTTCAACCCTTCCCAGTAGTGAGCACCCCTTTTGAGCGGGTGGGCATAGACATTGTAGGGCCCCTGGACCCCAAGACAGCCTTAGGCAACAGGTTCATCCTGGTCTTGGTGGACCATGCCTCCCGGTACCCGGAAACAGTCCCTCTCAGGACAATCACAGCACCCGTGGTGGGCCGTGCATTGATGGGGATCTTTTCCCGTGTGGGGTTCCCCAGAGAGGTGGTCTCCGACCGGGGTACCAACTTCATCTCTAAGTACATGAAGTCTCTGTGGGAGGAGTGTGGGGTAACTTATAAGTTCTTTACACTATGAGAGCTTTCACTCAGATGCATTAAAAAGACACCTACCATTATCACAATTTATTCGGGCAAGAAGGATTTGTTCAGATGAAAAGCAAGGGTTTGAAACCATCAATGACATGCGCACTGACTACCTCACAAGGGGGTATCCGGCTGCTATCCTAGATGAAGCTGAGAATAGAGTTAAAACCATGCCTAGGTCCACTATGCTAAAAAAAAGTGAGAAGAGCTCAAATAAGAGGGAAGTCTATGTACTCAAATTCTCCACAGCCGCAGCGGCGATAAAAAGATGCGTAATGAAACGTTGGGAAATAATCGAGCAAGAACCCGATTTCAAGCAGGTATTTTTAGACAAACCCTTATTTGCATATTCTAGATCACGCAATCTTAAGGAACTTTTGAAGCATAGGGAACATGAAGATACAGATCTTGGCCAAAAAGGCATGAGAAAGTGTTTTAACTGTGGACATTGTGGTAATGTAATGGTAGGCAATTTTTTCACTCACCCGCAAACAGGTAAAAACATCATGTTGAGACACACGTCTGATTGCAATTCGAGTGTTTTAATCTATGCAATTAAATGCCCATGTGGTCTGGTCTATGTTGGCCGTACCACCAGGAAAGTGAAGGTTAGAATAACCGAACATAAAAGCACGATACGTACAAAAAATATGAAATCATGTTTGTCAGCTCATTGGCATGAGAGAGGGCATTCAATACCTCAATTAAAATTTACTGTGTTAGAAAGACTGGTGGAGAAACCACATGTTGACATAGCCAAAATGTTGGCACAGAGAGAAACACACTGGATCAAGTTCCTTAGGACACTGACACCCTATGGGCTTAATGACAAAATTGAAATGATCTGCTTTTTATAATTTGCAATAGTGTGCTGTGTTATGTATGCTTATGAATATATATGTTTTGTATTTAGATTGTATTGGTACTCATGCTCATAAAATCTCACGTTTTTTTTGAGAATAGGCTTTTTTAAGTCGTTAGGCATTACTAGCTTTTACTTTACTTATTTTTTCTACAGTTTATTATTCTGAAGCTAGTTTACTGTGCTAGCTTCGAACTGGGACTATTTTGTTTGAATCCATCGTAACTAGGCATTTTACGGGCGCCATTTTGAATGAGGATGTTTTTAGCTACAGTCCGTCTTTGATTTTTATGACGCATGACGTCAGACGCCAAATACAGGCGGCTCGCTCAGGGTTTGACCTAGCGAGAAAGCGGTAGATCTCGAGTGAACTCAAGTGTAAGACGCAGCGTTCTGTCTGGACAGATAGAGGTAAGAGCTCATGGCAGCGTCTTGAGAATTAGCTTTCCGACTAGATAACTACATAATATAACGAGTGGCTAAGGAGCTTTATGCCCTTATGTATTACAGAACGGAAAACAAATTATTTTGAAATTGAAGCAGCACGGAGCGATCTAACATTGGGGTCGAGGAGACTAAGTAAGTACTGGCTGGGCATGCATGTTAGAGTAAGCTGAGTAGTAACGAGCTGAGGTTTCATAGGTACTATTATGTTTTGTAGAAGAGAGTAGGACGGATGTTGGAGCTGGTCGTTTTCTCAGTTTAATTGATTTGGCGAAGGTAGGAGTTGTGAATTTGTTTAAGTGCATGATATTTACGGTATGCTATTGGTTATTATTGGATCACAGCTAGTATGAGGTGGTGGTAGCACTGGGTTGGCAGTACGTTTTTTTGGGTTAATTTAGGAGGTTGCAGGTGAACTTTTGTGAGCATGAATTCTTTAATACACACTAGATGTTTAAATGACATTAGGAGATTCTCTGGTTGTTGTTCATTAAATAAGTTTTGGAATTTAAGGCATGTATAATTGTAAATAGTGTATGTATTGGATATACACAAGATTTAATTTTTGGTAATGACGTATAATCTTTCGTTATTTAGAATACATTCCCCTGACGAAGGTGCATACCGAAATGCATTGGGATATGTCAGTATTCGTTGAACTATGAAGATTTGTTTGAAAAACACAGACTGTCGCGTTTATGGATGAATGAGAAGAATAAAATCATTTTTGAAGAAAAGAAAAACGTCCATCTTGTGATGAGCTTTTAATTTGGGAATTGGTTTTGGCTTTCTGTTTGTTCAAAAAAGACTGTGGACATATGAAAATTTTGAATTTGTGATGAAACAGAATCTGTTTAATTTTTGTTAAAAGTGAATTGAATGTATGGTTGATTAATAGAAAAACAAAAATCACGTCATTGTGAATAAGTGAACAGTGCTCCCCATAACACAGGTTTCTGTGATTCATGTAACTTATAAGTTCGCCACTCCTTACCACCCTCAAGGAAATGGGTTGGTTGAAAGGTTCAACCGGACTCTGAAAGGTATGATTATGGGCCTAGCGGAGCCTATGAGACGGAAGTGGGACGTCTTGTTACCATGCCTGTTGTTTGCCTACAGGGAGGTGCCTCAGAAGTCCTTAGGGTTCAGTCCCTTTGAACTCCTGTATGGCCACCCTGTTAGAGGACCTCTCTTACTGGTGAAGGAGGGTTGGGAAAAGTCCCGTGGGAAAACCCCCCAGCATGTGTTCAGCTATGTGATGACCTTCCACAACCAGACACAACGCTTCAGGAAGCTCGCTCAGGCGAACCTGGAAGCAAGCCAGGAAGAAATGAAAAGATGGTACGACCAGAGTACCACTCTGGTCGAATTTCAACCTGGGCAGAAAGTGTGGGTGATGGCGCCAGTGGAGCCTTGCGCGCTCCAAGACAAGTGGACTGGGCAATATGAGGTGGTGGAAAGGAAGAGTGAGGTAACCTACCTGGTTAACCTGAGGACTCCCAGGCAGCCCCTGAGAGTCCTGCATGTGAACCGCCTCCAACCACACTTTGAGAGGTCTGAAGTGACTATGCTCATGGCTACAGATGCAGGAATGGAAGAAGATAGTGATCCTCTTCCTGACCTCCTGGCAGTTAAGGAGCAAGATGGGTCAGTGGATGGTGTGGTCCTCTCGCACACCCTGACCCCAGATCAGCAGAGGGACTGTTGCCAAGTGTTGGGTCAGTTCTCCTCCCTGTTCTCCCTGAGCATCAAGGAAGAAGTTTCCAAGATGTTGACGCTGGGGTGATTGAGCCCTACTGCAGCCCCTGTGCAAGCCCAGTGGTCTTGGTGCCCAAGAAACCTGCTACGCCCGGTGGCCCTCCAGAACTCCGGTTTTGCGTGGACTACCGTGGGTTCAATGCGGTCACGAAGACTGACTCACACCCCATCCCCAGAGCTGATGAGCTCATGAATCGGTTGGGAGCTGCCCAGTACCTCAGTACCTTTGATTTGACTTCTGGGTACTGGCAGATTGCCTTAACTGATGGGGCCAAAGAGAGGTCAGCATTTTCAATGCCAGAGGGGCACTTCCAGTTCCAAGTTATGCCCTTTGGATTGAAGAATGCCCCTGCCACATTCCAGAGACTGGTTAACCAGGTACTGACCGGGTTGGAGGAATTCAGCGCCGCATACCTGGATGACATTGCTGTGTTCAGCTCCACGTGGGAGGAAGATTTGCAACACATCTGTGAAGTGTTGAAGGCTCTGCAAAGGGCAGGCCTCACTATCAAGGCCAGCAAGTGCCAGATAGGGCAGGGATCTGTGGTGTATTTGGGACACCAAGTGGGGAGCGGCCAGGTGGCGCCCCTACAGGCAAAGATTGATACCATTCTGGCTTGGGAGCCCCCCAAGACCTTGACAGAGGTGAGAGCCTTTTTAGGACTCACCGGGTATTACAGACGGTTTGTCAAGGGATATGGCACCATTGTCGCCCCCTTGACAGAACTCACTTCCAAGAAGTTGCCCAAAAGAGTTGACTGGACTGACGCCTGCCAAACTGCTTTTGAAACCCTGAAAACTGCTATGTGCACAGCACCGGTGCTTAAGGCACCTGACTTTTCCAGTGAGTTCATAGTACAGACAGACGCTTCAGAGCATGGTGTGGGAGCAGTACTCTCACAAATCACTGAGGAGGGAGGAGACCAGGCGGTAGCCTTCATTAGCAGGAGACTACTCCCCAGGGAACAGAGGTGGAGTGCGATTGAGAGAGAAGCATTTGCTGTGGTCTGGGCTCTGAAAAAGTTGAGGCCCTACCTGTTTGAGACTCACTTTCGTGTTCAGACCGACCACAGGCCCCTCAGATGGTTAATGCAAATGAGGGGTGAGAACCCAAAACTGTTGACGTGGTCCATCTCCCTACAGGGAATGGATTTCACGGTGGAACACCGCCCTGGCACAGAACACACCAATGCTGATGGTCTGTCCAGGTTTTTCCGCCTTAGTGAAGAGAACTCCCAAGAGGGTGGGCAGTTCTCCCCACTTTCAGCTGGAGGGGACACGTGTTAGACCTGGCATCTTTGGCGTGGTTTCCCCTATCTTTTTGCCTCTACCTCCTGTATTTTTGATGCTATGCTGGATTTCGTTTTTGCTGGTTTAGATGCTTTGGACACTCTGCCACTGCTGATCAGTGCCAGAGTGTAAGTGCTCCCTATGTAAATTGCTATTCTGATTAGATATACATGTTTGGCATATTTGTATCACCATGAAGTCCCTAGTAAAGTGTACTGGGTGTGCCAGGGCTGGTGATGACAAATGCTACTAGTGGGCCTGCAGCACTGATTGTGCCACCCACAGGAGTAGCCCTAAAATGATGTCTCAGGCCTGACACTGCAGTGCCTGTGTGCAGTTTAAAACTGCCATGTCCTCCTGGTCAGTGTCTCACTGACCAGGCCTAACCCTTCCCTTTTTGTGCACATCAGTCACCCCTATGGAAGGCCCAAGGTACCCCCCTGGGCAGGGTGCAGTGTATGTAAAAGGTAGAGCATGTACTAGTGCAGGTGACATGCTCTGGTAGTGTGTTAGACCTGTCAGCCTTAGGGTGGTCTCCCCTACATTTGTGCCCTTTTTGCCTCCCATATTTACCTTACCTTTTGTTGGACTTAGAACTCTGGGCGCCTCACCACTGCTAAACAGTGCTGAGGTGCAGGTGCTCTCCCCTAAAACCTTGTGAGGCTGGCATATCTACCACAAGCCACTGCTACCGCAGTAAGGCTAATCCTCCATAGGGTAGTATTGGGAACCTCCTCTTATGGGATAACTTCTGACAGGGACCTAATAAGTCTGTCATGTTTTGTCTTGTTGGACTCGGGCGGGGAACCCTTTCCAATGATATACAGGGTTTGGGCATTACTACGCTAGGGATCCCACTTTTATAAAGTGGACCTTTTCCTGCCTACACTTAGACTAGGCTCTGCAGACTCCCCCCTCCCCTCTGCATACTGATAGTCTGCCTGGGTTGGGAGGTGGGAGTGGTGATTCACACCTTCTTCCCTAGGATGAGCTGTGATGGGCGGCCCACTGTAGCCTTAATGGCCTGTCTCTCGTCACTGTGACAGCTAGGTATGGGAAGGCAGGGAACATACCAGAACTCCCTGGACTCTTCCAGAAGCCCCTGCCCCCAGACCCTTCCAGAGAGTTCCACCACTTTCTAGCCCCTGGACTGTAGAATATATAAGGGAGGGTCCTGGCCTCACATTCTTGTTACACTGCCGGACCTAGAAGAATCCCTGCTGGAGTGAGGACTGCTGCGCAAGAGGATTGCCACTGGGAAGGAGGCAGACTGCTCCAAGGAACTGCTGCCCCACAACCTGCTGAGCTGCCCTACTGTCTGCTGATCCTGCCCTGCATGGGAGACTGCAACATCATCACCAGAGTGTCTCCACAACATCCCAAAGGAACTACTTTTCTTTGAACCACATTTTAAAGAGTCTTCAACCTTTTAAAGATTGCCTTTTTGGGACTGCACCCTTTTTAAGCTAAAGGAAACTACCTGTCCTTGGACCACAGCGTTTTAAAGACTGCCCTTTGGAACAGCAACAACACTCTCAAGATTTGCCCTGCAACGCTGTGCCTGCCCTCAGCACTGCTTGCCCCGTGATCCTCCCGAGGGCTCTGTGATTGCCTCTGCTTCTGGTGCAAGCCGACTGAAACTGGCCCTGAGGTCACCGCCACTGGGACCTGACCGCGCTGTGTAGCGCTAAGAAGCGAAGCGCTGTGTGGCAGGAGGCTCCGTCGTTGCCCGGGACTTGGAGGCACTGTTAAGCGCTGTGCTAAAGGAGCGCTGTGTGGATGTGACCCCCACCCGTGCAGCGCCTGCTGAGCCCGAGGCCCCAGGGGGAGAGGAGCCTCGCACCCGCGCCCACAACCACCACCCCAGGTAACGCCTCAGTGCAACCAGGCTGCTGTGAGGGGGCGGGGTGCGGGTTGGCCGGGTACCTGGAGTGTGAGCTTGGTGCTTGGCTGGGAACCGTCCTTCACTGACCGGCCTACGGGGGCATAATTACTTGGTAATTGACACTGGGGCATTTGTTTAGCATTACCAGAAGCGCTTGGGCAGCTGCACTTCCTACGCTGGGAGCATCATTTCTATGAGAGGCACACTTATTACGCTACAAGGGAACTTTGGCCTAAGAACCTACCCACAGTGATTTTTGACCATAAGAACCTACCTCAAGTGAACTTTTGCCATCCAAGGACACTGTGAGAAAGACATTACCAGCAGGAGCCCTTGGCACACATGAGCTTTTGGTGATTTGATCAGGCCTGGGAACTGGATTTATTCTTATTGATTATTGGTCTTGCTTGGAAACTGGAATCCTTTTTATTATTGATCAGGCCTGGGAACTGGATTCATTCCTATTGATTATTGATCTTGCTCGGAAACTGGAATCCTTTTTATTATTGATCTTGCCTGGAGCTGGATTTACCTGCTTTTGGTTCTCGCATAATTTTTAGATAAAGAAATTCTTTTTCTTATACAAAACTGGTGTGGTGTTCCTCTTGTGAGTGTTTTTACTGTGTCATCGCCGTTGTGTGTTGCACAAATACTTTAGGAATATCAAAAGAGAACTAGCTTAGTTGTGTTAACGAGACTCAGAAGGTACGTCTGTAGGCAAACCATTTGGTTTGGTCATGAAGCCCTCACCCACCAACCTAGTTGGTGGCATGCTTCATCATCGGGCCCACCACAGTGACACCGAATGTGTCCCGGGTGTGCTGCGACTCCAGATTACTGAGGAGCTGGTATGCTTACTGAGTGTGCAGTGAATAGTGGGTATGGAGGTGATGTTTAAAAGCTATGCAGGTGGTCCCAGTTCCCGAGGGTATAAGGATAATTTTAATTCCTGGGCCCCTGCTAGCAGATAAAAAGGCTTGCGGACGATGTGGAGTGTATTATGAACTCCTACGTCCTGTGTGGTCTACATGTTTCAGCCAGGCCTTTTGTTAAAACTGGCTTTCCTCAGGACCAATGAGTATGTGTAGGTGAAAAATAAACTATATTAAGTGGTTTAGTGTGTGATAAAAAAGTGTCGCACTCGCTAAGGTGCTGTACGTGTTAGAGGGGGATTCCCTCTGCTTTACTGTACATAGAACACAGAGACATAAACAGACATACAAGGGAGAACCAATGAGAATGGTATTTTAAGTAACACAACATGGTGCCAACTACTAATGTGCGTGAGCGACCTAGAGCGGCAGTTAGAACGTGGCCATGAGCGTTTACATGGCTGGTGTGATTTATAGCGGGAATTTTTATAGCGTAGTGGCGGTGGTGGGCTACACAGCGATACAAGCATAGCGTGAGGTACAGGTAAGTATAATACATAATTCCTCACACTTGCTACTTGCTGTTAAAGCCTCCTGGGTCACCTGGCAGGGAGAGAAGACCCTAGGCATTGTAAAAAAGCATAGGTTAAGGCTGAACCTGTGGAAGAAAAATGCTGCTTACCCAGAGCGTCGTGGTGAATCAGCATGGTTACTCACGGTATTTCCGATCAAAGTGCTCCTGCGACCTATTGTCCTGCTCCGGTGTCCCGAGTGAGGCTACAGAGCTCGGACGCGGGCTTTAAATAGCTCATTTCATTTGCTGCACCTGGAGCGGAGAGAGGAGGGTGTGGTCGCGCAGGCCCTTGCCGTGCATGTGCGGTAGACCAGTGCTGCTAGTTACGCGCATGCGCGGGGTGCAGACACAGTCTGGGTGCGCTTGCGCATTGCGTGTTCTGGCGATTCAGTAGACAGCGCTGGGACAGGCCACAGGCTATGGCCAATAGTGGTAAAGAATAAGCTTGCGCATTGCGTTTTCTGGCGATTCAGTAGACAGCGCTGGAAGAGGCCAAAGGCTATGGCCAATAGTGATAAAGAATAAGATAGAAAATGGATTTAAAATTGCAACTAAGAAATTTACAGATTAAAAATATCTAACTACAGATATGGGACAGACCACGAGTCGGAGAGTAAACAGGGATATAGAAACCGGCTGGCTAATTAGACAGCGCATTCCATGGAATGGAATCGTTAAGCCCCTGTGTATGGGTGGAAAGGCGGTATATCCATCGCTGTTCTTTGGTGAGAAGTGTTTTCTCGTTGCAGTCTGATACTGCAAATTGTTCAATCACTGTCCATGTGAAGTCGTTTGGGGTATGGTTTTGGGTGAGAAAGTGTTGTGTCAGTTTACTGATATTTTTCCCACAGCGCATGGTACTTCTGTGTTCAGTCATCCTGGTTCTGACTTTCCGGGTGGTCATACCAATGTATCTCAAGCCACACCGGCATGTGATGAGGTATACAAGATTGGATGAGTTACAGTTGGTAAACTGCCGTTGTGTCCATGTTTTGCCGTTTTCCAGGGATAGTGTCTTTGAAGGGGTGGTGAGATGACAGACACTGCAGTTGTAGCACGGTTGGTGACCTGTTTTCTCTGGTAGGCCCCACGCGTTAAAGATCGTGTTGCCTGTCGGTCGTGGGTTCTTCCTAGGTCTAGTGGATACCAATTGATCTTTAAGATTCTTGGCTCTTTTGTAGGCGAACCGTGGTGGATCCCACTTTCTGGTGCCAGAATTGATGATCCTCCAATTTTTGCGGATTATGTTGGATACCTGATTTGAGGCTGTATTGTAGGTGGTGACGCACGTCACGATGGGCGCTTCTGGTGGTTTGACGAAGGTTTCTAGAAGTGCTTCTCTGTTTTGATTGCGTGCTCTTTTGCACGTTTTGGAGATGATTCTGGATGGGTAGCCTCGGTCTTCAAGCTTGTGGACTAGGGCTTTTGACTGGGATTTGAAATCATGGATGTTACTGCAATTCCGCCGTATGCACAGGAATTGACCGAATGGTAAATTCTCCCTGAGCGGTCTGGGGTGGAAACTGTCAAATCGCAGTAATGAATTCCGTGACGTCGGTTTGTAGTGGGTGGTTGTAGTCAGGCCCCCCTGATCAGCTCTGATGTTGAGGTCAAGGAAGGCGAGTTCGGTGGAACTGCTGGTGCAGGTGAACTTCAGGAAAGGGTCACGATTGTTGATCCATGTTAAGAAGTCCTTCAGTGTTTCCTCATTGCCTTCCCAGACGATGAAAATGTCGTCGATGTAGCGACGCCAGATTGCGATATTCGCTGAGTAGGGGTTTGTGGGGGCATCGATCTGCGTCTGTTCGAAATGATGGACGTACAGCCCCGCCACACTAGGGGCAAAAACACTCCCCATAGAGGTTCCGTTAGTCTGGAGGAAGAACGTGCCCTCATATTCGAAGTAGTTCTCCTTTAATGCGAGTGAAGCACAATCCAGGATGAAATGACGCGGAGTGCGATTTTGCCAGTCAATTTCCATCAGGACATCGTGGAGTACCTTGAGGGTGGCATCCTGAGGTAGGCTTGTATACAAGCTCTCTATGTCTAATCCGACAAGGAGTTGTTTGTCTGGGTCGAAGCTGACATCTTTGATGATGTTGAGAAGGTGTTTTGTATCCTGGATATAGGACGGAGTTTTTTGAACCAGCGGGTTTAGATAGAAGTCGCAGAACCGTGATAGAGGTTCTAGAAGGGATTGGATGCCTGACACTATAGGTCTGCCAGGTGGTGGAGTGACCCCTTTGTGCACTTTGGGCATTGTATAAAAATAGGGTACTCTGGCATTCTGTGTGCAGAGGTAGTCAGCCTCTTGTTTGGAAATGTAGTCTGCGTCAGATGCCTCTCTCACAAGTTCATCGATTCTCTTCTGTAAATCTTTAGTGGGGTCTTTTTGTAGTTTTTTGTAATTGCGTGTGTCGCTTAAGAGTCTGCGGCATTCAGTGTCATAGTCGCTCTTGTTCATGATTACTATCCCGCCCCCTTTATCCACAGGTTTTATGATGCGGGTGGGGTCATTTTGTAGGCGCTTGACAATCTCCCTGTCCTGGTGGGAGAGATTGTTAAAGGTATTATGAGGTTGTAGTTTCTCTATCTCAGAGTATACTGCAGTCTCAAAGGTGGAGATCTCCACTGGTATTCTGGCTGGTGGGGGGGTGAAGTTGGACTTAAGTCTCAGACCAGTTTCATTGATGTTCTCTGTGTCATCGCTGGGTTTCTCCTTGTTTTCGAAAAAAGCTTTCAGCTTCAATTTCCTGAAAAACTCGGCCAATTCAACATGGAGTTTAAAGGTATCCAATCTAGTGGTGGGGACGAAAGACAGTCCTTTGTTGAGGACGGCGGTTTCTTCATTTGTCAGTGGTATATCAGAAAGGTTAAACACCAAGGGGCTGTTGTTCAGCCGTGTGGTTATTTGCTGGGTCCTGCCTGTTCCCTGGCTTTGTTCCGTGTGTTGGCACTCACTGGGTCTTCTTCTGTTGCCCACTGTACTGGTTGAGGTGCCCACTGTACTTGTTGAGGGGGATTCCTTCTCTTGCCGCGAGGTCTGCGGCCTTGGCCTAAAAAAGGATATCTTTGATTTTGGTTGTTTTGGTAGTACGGCATCTGACCAGGTGGGTACAGTGGTGGATATCCATAGTATGGGGATGGCATTGGTCCAAAGGGTGGTGGCCCAAAGTTTTGAAGTTGCGGTGGACCTTGCCAGGGTTGTTGCCATTGTTGACCTCTGCGACCTCTCCCTCTGGCTTTGTAGGATCCGTTGCTGGAACCACTAGATATGGAGCTGCTGTCTCCTGAGCTGTCTGTGCCCTGACCTTTTGTGGGCGCAGTGTATCCATCATCAGCATAGGGATAGGTCTTCGAGTAGCTGAAGTTCTTAAGGTCTTTTTCAAATTTCTTGATCTTGGTTTGGGTCAGGTACTCTTTATATTCATTCATTTCACGGTTTTGATCATCCAGCTTCTTTTTGTAGCCTGTGAGTGTGGTTCTGAAATGAGTCTCTGTTGCCTGAATCTCTATGATGACGGCGTCTGACAGGCGTTTGGCAGTTTTAATGATAAGTATGAGCCAGTCCCTGGTGCAGTGCCAGGCTATCTGTGCCCAGTCCTTTCTGAAGGTGGCGTCATCGAGGAAAATTCTGGGTGCATTGGTGACCAGAAGGCCTCTAGGTGCTGTATTGGTACGGAGGTATTGTGCGAGGATAACACCATGTAAAATAGTTCGTATCCTGTTCCGCTTTTTCTCAGTGAGAGTGTCCCAGTCTGTAGTCTGTGCTATAGTAGTTGCTGTGTTAAAATCTGCCAGGAGCGAGGGATCGGCGAGGATTTCGCTGACATCGTCCTCAGTGAAGGTTAGGCCGGTATTTTCTGCCATATTATGTAGATCAGGTATCTCTCGCAGCTGTGCGCTGCCAAATGTCAGCAAATCAAAAGGGAGAGAGAGGACTAGGTAAGCTAGTCCGGATCCCCTGGTTATATGTAGGAATATCAAAAGAGAACTAGCTTAGTTGTGTTAACGAGACTCAGAAGGTACGTCTGTAGGCAAACCATTTGGTTTGGTCATGAAGCCCTCACCCACCAACCTAGTTGGTGGCATGCTTCATCATCGGGCCCACCACAGTGACACCGAATGTGTCCCGGGTGTGCTGCGACTCCAGATTACTGAGGAGCTGGTATGCTTACTGAGTGTGCAGTGAATAGTGGGTATGGACGTGATGTTTAAAAGCTATGCAGGTGGTCCCAGTTCCCGAGGGTATAAGGATAATTTTAATTCCTGGGCCCCTGCTAGCAGATAAAAAGGCTTGCGGACGATGTGGAGTGTATTATGAACTCCTACGTCCTGTGTGGTCTACATGTTTCAGCCAGGCCTTTTGTTAAAACTGGCTTTCCTCAGGACCAATAAGTATGTGTAGGTGAAAAATAAACTATATTAAGTGGTTTAGTGTGTGATAAAAAAGTGTCGCACTCGCTAAGGTGCTGTACGTGTTAGAGGGGGATTCCCTCTGCTTTACTGTACATAGAACACAGAGACATAAACAGACATACAAGGGAGAACCAATGAGAATGGTATTTTAAGTAACACAACATGGTGCCGACTACTAATGTGCATGAGCGACCTAGAGCGGCAGTTAGAACGTGGCCATGAGCGTTTACATGGCTGGTGTGATTTATAGCGGGAATTTTTATAGCGTAGTGGCGGTGGTGGGCTACACAGCGATACAAGCATAGCGTGAGGTACAGGTAAGTATAATACATAATTCCTCACACTTGCTACTTGCTGTTAAAGCCTCCTGGGTCACCTGGCAGGGAGAGAAGACCCTAGGCATTGTAAAAAGGCATAGGTTAAGGCTGAACCTGTGGAAGAAAAATGCTGCTTACCCAGAGCGTCGTGGTGAATCAGCATGGTTACTCACGGTATTTCCGATCAAAGTGCTCCTGCGACCTATCGTCCTGCTCCGGTGTCCCGAGTGAGGCTACAGAGGTCGGACGCGGGCTTTAAATAGCTCGTTTCATTTGCTGCACCTGGAGCGGAGAGAGGAGGGTGTGGTCGCGCAGGCCCTTGCCGCGCATGTGCGGTAGACCAGTGCTGCTAGTTACGCGCATGCGCGGGGTGCAGACACAGTCTGCGTGCGTTTGCGCATTGCGTGTTCTGGCGATTCAGTAGACAGCGCTGGGACAGGCCACAGGCTATGGCCAATCTCTCCGCTCCAGGTGCAGCAAATGAAACGAGCTATTTAAAGCCCGCGTCCGAGCTCTGTAGCCTCACTCGGGACACCGGAGCAGGACGATAGGTCGCAGGAGCACTTTGATCGGAAATACCGTGAGTAACCATGCTGATTCACCACGACGCTCTGGGTAAGCAGCATTTTTCTTCCACCGGTTCAGCCTTAACCTATGCCTTTTTACAATGCCTAGGGTCTTCTCTCCCTGCCAGGTGACCCAGGAGGCTTTAACAGCAAGTAGCAAGTGTGAGGAATTATGTATTATACTTACCTGTACCTCACGCTATGCTTGTATCGCTGTGTAGCCCACCACCGCCACTACGCTATAAAAATTCCCGCTGTAAATCACACCAGCCATGTAAACGCTCATGGCCACGTTCTAACTGCCGCTCTAGGTCGCTCACGCACATTAGTAGTCGGCACCATGTTGTGTTACTTAAAATACCATTCTCATTGGTTCTCCCTTGTATGTCTGTTTATGTCTCTGTGTTCTATGTACAGTAAAGCAGAGGGAATCCCCCTCTAACACATACAGCACCTTAGCGAGTGCGACACTTTTTTATCACACACTAAACCACTTAATATAGTTTATTTTTCACCTACACATACTCATTGGTCCTGAGGAAAGCCAGTTTTAACAAAAGGCCTGGCTGAAACATGTAGACCACACAGGACGTAGGAGTTCATAATACACTCCACATCGTCCGCAAGCCTTTTTATCTGCTAGCAGGGGCCCAGGAATTAAAATTATCCTTATACCCTCGGGAACTGGGACCACCTGCATAGCTTTTAAACATCACGTCCATACCCACTATTCACTGCACACTCAGTAAGCATACCAGCTCCTCAGTAATCTGGAGTCGCAGCACACCCGGGACACATTCGGTGTCACTGTGGTGGGCCCGATGATGAAGCATGCCACCAACTAGGTTGGTGGGTGAGGGCTTCATGACCAAACCAAATGGTTTGCCTACAGACGTACCTTCTGAGTCTCGTTAACACAACTAAGCTAGTTCTCTTTTGATATTCCTACATATAACCAGGGGATCCGGACTAGCTTACCTAGTCCTCTCTCTCCCTTTTGATTTGCTGACATTTGGCAGCGCACAGCTGCGAGAGATACCCGATCTACATAATATGGCAGAAAATACCGGCCTAACCTTCACTGAGGACGATGTCAGCGAAATCCTCGCCGACCCCTCGCTCCTGGCAGATTTTAACACAGCAACTACTATAGCACAGACTACAGACTGGAACACTCTCACTGAGAAAAAGCGGAACAGGATACGAACTATTTTACATGGTGTTATCCTCGCACAATACCTCCGTACCAATACAGCACCTAGAGGCCTTCTGGTCACCAATGCACCCAGAATTTTCCTCGATGACGCCACCTTCAGAAAGGACTGGGCACAGATAGCCTGGCACTGCACCAGGGACTGGCTCATACTTATCATTAAAACTGCCAAACGCCTGTCAGACGCCGTCATCATAGAGATTCAGGCAACAGAGACTCATTTCAGAACCACACTCACAGGCTACAAAAAGAAGCTGGATGATCAAAACCGTGAAATGAATGAATATAAAGAGTACCTGACCCAAACCAAGATCAAGAAATTTGAAAAAGACCTTAAGAACTTCAGCTACTCGAAGACCTATCCCTATGCTGATGATGGATACACTGCGCCCACAAAAGGTCATGGCACAGACTGCTCAGGAGACAGCAGCTCCATATCTAGTGGTTCCAGCAACGGATCCTACAAAGCCAGAGGGAGAGGTCGCAGAGGTCAACAATGGCAACAACCCTGGCAAGGTCCACCGCAACTTCAAAACTTTGGGCCACCACCCTTTGGACCAATGCCACCCCCATACTATGGATATCCACCACTGTACCCACCTGGTCAGATGCCGTACTACCAAAACAACCAAAATCAAAGATATCCTTTTTTAGGCCAAGGCCGCAGACCTCGCGGCAAGAGAAGGAATCCCCCTCAACAAGTACAGTGGGCACCTCAACCAGTACAGTGGGCAACAGGAGAAGACCCAGTGAGTGCCAACACACGGAACAAAGCCAGGGAACAGGCAGGACCCAGCAAATAACCACACGGCTGAACAACAGCCCCTTGGTGTTTAACCTTTCTGATATACCACTGACAAATGAAGAAACCGCCGTCCTCAACAAAGGACTGTCTTTCGTCCCCGCCACTAGATTGAATACCTTTAATCTCCATGTTGAATTGGCCGAGTTTTTCAGGAAATTGAAGCTGAAAGCTTTTTTCGAAAACAAGGAGAAACCCAGCGATGACACAGAGAACATCAATGAAACTGGTCTGAGACTTAAGTCCAACTTCACCCCCCCACCAGCCAGCATACTCCGTCTCAGAGACTTCGCTCATGAGGGCCTTCTGTCCTTCTCCGACACCGCCTATCCGTTACACGACTTTGCCTGCAAAGGTTTACTGTCAGGTGGCCTGCTGAACGTCAGGTCACTACCTAAACACGCTAACGAAATCTCTCAGCTTATCGACAATCACCATCTTGACGTGCTATTCCTGACGGAGACATGGACCCACTCCGATTGTAATATAGAATTGGACTGGGCTTGTCCACAAGACTTTAAAATCCTGCACCTCCCTAGACCTAAAGGTCGGGGTGGTGGAGTCGGTATAATATATAGAGCCTCCTGGTCCATAAAAATCCTTGATATGGACCCTGTGGCCGGTACGGAAATACTCGGACTCTCAATCAACTGCCACTCCGGAACAACTTTCACGGCTGTGATCTGTTACCGCCCACCGGGAGCCTTCAACTCCACTCAACAGCAGTCGCTCCTCACCACCCTTACCAACATGGCTACCTCTCATAATAAGTTGATCGTTTTAGGCGACTTTAACCTATGGCCTAACGGCAGCCTAGACTCTGCTCTCAACAATCTTCTACTTTCCTGTGAAGGTATGGGACTTTCCCAGCTGGTCAATAAACCTACACACTCTGCAGGGCACCAGCTCGATCTAATCTTTTCCTCTCCCCAGCTAGTATCCCTGAGCGACATTCTGCCTATGTGCTGGACCGACCATGCGCTTATTAAATTTTACATAGCCGGCAGCAGGACCAGCAGATCGTCTCTCAGCTCCGGCCCCGATTTTCTGTATAGAGACTGGAAAGCTCTGGATAAACTAAAACTGTCCGGCACGGTTTTTGAGGTGGAAG
Source organism: Lissotriton helveticus (assembly GCF_964261635.1). NCBI lineage: Eukaryota > Metazoa > Chordata > Amphibia > Caudata > Salamandridae > Lissotriton > Lissotriton helveticus. The sequence goes on along the minus strand of NC_136059.1, from coordinate 702,417,888 downwards.
ACAGCTTTTCCATCGCTCAGTCGGTAGAGGACAACTATCTGTCCCTTTGCACAAGGATCTCTAACATCTCCGAACGCCTCGTCCCTCTGAAAAAGGGCAAACCAAAGAGACGAGCACCTGCCCCATGGTTCGACGACTCACTGAGAGCACTCAAATTAGCCTGCAGACAAGCAGAGAGAAGATGGAGGCAAGGCTATTCTGACACCAACAAAACTCTTTGGAAAGATAACCTTCGGGCGTACAAAACTGCCATCTCCCAAAACAAGGCCAACTATTACTGTTCCACCATCACCAATGCCACCAATAGTTCGAAAAGTATTTTCCAGATACTTAAGAACCTAACCCATCCAGACTGTGTCACTTCTACGCAGCCCCCCACCCAAGCCCTCTGTGATAATCTCGCAGCATTTTTTGTCAACAAAATAAGCACTATTATTCAAAACCTGAAATCACCTCCCTCTCTGGGAGCCCCCTACACTCAGGGACCTAGCTCCAGCTCTCAAAACTTGACGCCTCTCGGCTCCGGCTTGACGACCAGACTACGGGAATTTCCTCCTATCCCGATCGCCGAGTTTGACAGACTGGCGCTTGCAATTACCTCGGGCTCCCCTCTCGACCCCCTGCCTCCAAAGATTTGGAAAAGTTTTGGAACGGAACTTTTTGGCACCATGCGCCAAATATGTAACCAGTCCTTGCACAGTGGTTATGTCCCAACCTTGTGGAAACAAGCGCTTGTCACCCCACTCTTAAAAAAACCCTCCCTGAGTCCAGACTGTCTATCTAACTATCGACCCATCTCCCTACTGCCATTTCCAGCGAAAGTCGCGGAACGATGGGTCAGTTCTTGCCTCTCCCGGCACCTAGAACAGAACAACTTTCTAGACGATCACCAGTTCGGATTCCGTCCTGCCCACGGCACCGAAACAGCGGTCTTGACAGCCATGGAGGACCTTCGCATGCGTGCAGACAGGGGCCAGTCAGTAGCTCTGATACTGCTGGACCTGTCTGCCGCATTCGATACGGTCAACCACAGAACGCTGCTGCAGAGACTAGGTGAAGCAGGTGTGGTTGGCACAGCGTTGCTCTGGTTTCACTCCTACTTATGGGATAGGAAACAGGCTGTTTCCCTCCCCCCATTCCAATCCACCTTTGCATCGGTGCCTCAGGGAGTTCCCCAGGGCTCCTCCATCAGCCCCATTCTCTTTAACGTGTACCTCTTCCCGCTGATCACGTTGATTAAGTCGTTTGGGATAAAAACGATCAACTACGCTGATGACACGCAGCTCATACTCTCTTGGGAAGGAGAAGACTCCATTCCTTTAACCACCTTCCACGACTGTTTAAGAGAGACGGCTGGGTGGCTCCACAGAAACTCCCTCCAATTCAATTCCTCTAAAACAGAGGTTTTGTTTTGTGCTGGCACCTATATACCCCGCCAGCTTCCGAGTGAATTCTGGCCTCCAGAGACTAGAGACAAACCTCTGCCAGTCTCCTCGGTCCGTAACCTGGGAGCCATGCTCAATAACAAGCTGAGTATGGAAACCCAGGTAACAAAAACAGTGGGGATCTGCACAGCCCTGCTACGCTCCCTGCGTAAAATCATGCCACTTCTCCCCGCACAAGCCCGGGCATCGATAGTCAGGTGTACAATACTCAGTCGCCTTGACTATTGTAACGCCCTGCTCCTTGAGTCCCCAGTCACGCTGCTGGACCGACTTCAAAGAATTCAATCTGCCGCCGCCAAGCTGGCTCTTGGTTGGACGAGAAGGTCTTCGGCCACAGCAGCCATGGACGAGCTACATTGGCTACCCTTAAAGCAGCGGGTGGCATTCAAGTCCCTCTGCATTGTCTTTAAGGCTCTGCATGGACTCGGGCCTAGACCCCTGCAAGCTTTGTTTCTATGGTACATCCCCACCAGAGACTTACGATCATCCTCAGCCTGTCTGGTAAAGGTGCCCAGATTCAACAAAGCTAGAACCGGGGGCAGATCCTTCAGGGTCGCAGCGGCCAAGTTATGGAACAGCCTGCCCATTGACATACGCCAGATCTCACAACTTCTTCCATTCAGGAAACGCATCAAGACCTTGCTTTTCCCCTAAAACTCCACCCGCCTGCCAGCTACTCCGGTCTATCCTCAGCAGAGTATTCTCCAGCGCCAGGAAGCCTGCAAGGTATCAGCCGCGCTTTATAAATATTTAAAATAATAAAATAAATAATAATAATACCAGTGGAGATCTCCACCTTTGAGACTGCAGTATACTCTGAGATAGAGAAACTACAACCTCATAATACCTTTAACAATCTCTCCCACCAGGACAGGGAGATTGTCAAGCGCCTACAAAATGACCCCACCCGCATCATAAAACCTGCGGATAAAGGGGGCGGGATAGTAATCATGAACAAGAGCGACTATGACACTGAATGCCGCAGACTCTTAAGCGACACACGCAATTACAAAAAACTACAAAAAGACCCCACTAAAGATTTACAGAAGAGAATCGATGAACTTGTGAGAGAGGCATCTGACGCAGACTACATTTCCAAACAAGAGGCTGACTACCTCTGCACACAGAATGCCAGAGTACCCTATTTTTATACAATGCCCAAAGTGCACAAAGGGGTCACTCCACCACCTGGCAGACCTATAGTGTCAGGCATCCAATCCCTTCTAGAACCTCTATCACGGTTCTGCGACTTCTATCTAAACCCGCTGGTTCAAAAAACTCCGTCCTATATCCAGGATACAAAACACCTCCTCAACATCATCAAAGATGTCAGCTTCGACCCAGACAAACAACTCCTTGTCGGATTAGACATAGAGAGCTTGTATACAAGCCTACCTCAGGACGCCACCCTCAAGGTACTCCACGATGTCCTGATGGAAATTGACTGGCAAAATCGCACTCCGCGTCATTTCATCCTGGATTGTGCTTCACTCGCATTAAAGGAGAACTACTTCGAATATGAGGGCACGTTCTTCCTCCAGACTAACGGAACCTCTATGGGGAGTGTTTTTGCCCCTAGTGTGGCGGGGCTGTACGTCCATCATTTCGAACAGACGCAGATCGATGCCCCCACAAACCCCTACTCAGCGAATATCGCAATCTGGCGTCGCTACATCGACGACATTTTCATCGTCTGGGAAGGCAATGAGGAAACACTGAAGGACTTCTTAACATGGATCAACAATCGTGACCCTTTCCTGAAGTTCACCTGCACCAGCAGTTCCACCGAACTCGCCTTCCTTGACCTCAACATCAGAGCTGATCAGGGGGGCCTGACTACAACCACCCACTACAAACCGATGTCACGGAATTCATTACTGCGATTTGACAGTTTCCACCCCAGACCGCTCAGGGAGAATTTACCATTCGGTCAATTCCTGCGCATACGGCGGAATTGCAGTAACATCCATGATTTCAAATCCCAGTCAAAAGCCCTAGTCCACAAGCTTGAAGACCGAGGCTACCCATCCAGAATCATCTCCAAAACGTGCAAAAGAGCACGCAATCAAAACAGAGAAGCACTTCTAGAAACCTTCGTCAAACCACCAGAAGCGCCCATCGAGACGTGCGTCACCACCTACAATACAGCCTCAAATCAGGTATCCAACATAATCCGCAAAAATTGGAGGATCATCAATTCTGGCACCAGAAAGTGGGATCCACCACGGTTCGCCTACAAAAGAGCCAAGAATCTTAAAGATCAATTAGTATCCACTAGACCTAGGAAGAACCCACGACCGACAGGCAACACGATCTTTAACGCGTGGGGCCTACCAGAGAAAACAGGTCACCAACCGTGCTACAACTGCAGTGTCTGTCATCTCACCACCCCTTCAAAGACACTATCCCTGGAAAACGGCAAAACATGGACACAACGGCAGTTTACCAACTGTAACTCATCCAATCTTGTATACCTCATCACATGCCGGTGTGGCTTGAGATACATTGGTATGACCACCCGGAAAGTCAGAACCAGGATGGCTGAACACAGAAGTACCATGCGCTGTGGGAAAAATATCAGTAAACTGACACAACACTTTCTCACCCAAAACCATACCCCAAACGACTTCACATGGACAGTGATTGAACAATTTGCAGTATCAGACTGCAACGAGAAAACACTTCTCACCAAAGAACAGCGATGGATATACCGCCTTTCCACCCATACACAGGGGCTTAACGATTCCATTCCATGGAATGCGCTGTCTAATTAGCCAGCCGGTTTCTGTATCCCTGTTTACTCTCCGACTCGTGGTCTGTCCCATATCTGTAGTTAGATATTTTTAATCTGTAAATTTCTTAGTTGCAATTTTAAATCCATTTTCTATCTTATTCTTTATCACTATTGGCCATAGCCTTTGGCCTGTTCCAGCGCTGTCTACTGAATCGCCAGAAAACGCAATGCGCAAGCTTATTCTTTACCACTATTGGCCATAGCCTGTGGCCTGTCCCAGCGCTGTCTACTGAATCGCCAGAACACGCAATGCGCAAGCGCACCCAGACTGTGTCTGCACCCCGCGCATGCGCGTAACTAGCAGCACTGGTCTACCGCACATGCGCGGCAAGGGCCTGCGCGACCACACCCTCCTCTCTCCGCTCCAGGTGCACCAAATGAAACGAGCTATTTAAAGCCCGCGTCCGAGCTCTGTAGCCTCACTCGGGACACCGGAGCAGGACCATAGGTCGCAGGAGCACTTTGATCGGAAATACCGTGAGTAACCATGCTGATTCACCACGACGCTCTGGGTAAGCAGCATTTTTCTTCCACAGGTTCAGCCTTAACCTATGCCTTTTTACAATGCCTAGGGTCTTCTCTCCCTGCCAGGTGACCCAGGAGGCTTTAACAGCAAGTAGCAAGTGTGAGGAATTATGTATTATACTTACCTGTACCTCACGCTATGCTTGTATCGCTGTGTAGCCCACCACCGCCACTACGCTATAAAAATTCCCGCTATAAATCACACCAGCCATGTAAACGCTCATGGCCACGTTCTAACTGCCGCTCTAGGTCGCTCACGCACATTAGTAGTCGGCACCATGTTGTGTTACTTAAAATACCATTCTCATTGGTTCTCCCTTGTATGTCTGTTTATGTCTCTGTGTTCTATGTACAGTAAAGCACCTTAGCGAGTGCGACACTTTTTTATCACACACTAAACCACTTAATATAGTTTTTTTTTCACCTACACATACTCATTGGTCCTGAGGAAAGCCAGTTTTAACAAAAGGCCTGGCTGAAACATGTAGACCACACAGGACGTAGGAGTTCATAATACACTCCACATCGTCCGCAAGCCTTTTTATCTGCTAGCAGGGGCCCAGGAATTAAAATTATCCTTATACCCTCGGGAACTGGGACCACCTGCATAGCTTTTAAACATCACGTCCATACCCACTATTCACTGCACACTCAGTAAGCATACCAGCTCCTCAGTAATCTGGAGTCGCAGCACACCCGGGACACATTCGGTGTCACTGTGGTGGGCCCCAAGATGAAGCATGCCACCAACTAGGTTGGTGGGTGAGGGCTTCATGACCAAACCAAATGGTTTGCCTACAGACGTACCTTCTGAGTCTCGTTAACACAACTAAGCTAGTTCTCTTTTGATATTCCTACATATAACCAGGGGATCCGGACTAGCTTACCTAGTCCTCTCTCTCCCTTTTGATTTGCTGGCACAAATACTTTACACATTGCCTCTGAAATTACGCCTTTGCTGCTCTGCGCCAAGCTACCAGGTCGGAAGCGTTGGCCCCTACCTGGACTAGGGTGCATACCCCTGCCAATTAGAGACCCCGGTTCTAACATAGTGAATGGCAACCATTTTCATTTTTCACTACTGTAAGGCTATCTTGCTCCATAGATTAACATGGGGGATGCTGGCTACAGTGGTTAACAGCATTTCTTCCCATAGGAACAAGATAGGACATAAGTATATAGTATCCCTGACCTCAGAATTTAATAACACATCTTTTAGGAAAGGTTGTTTTTAAATCCTGTGTTTGAGAACAGCACTTTTAGAAAGTTGCTGTTCTCTTGTCTAACCCTTCTGTGTGCCTGGGCCTGTTTGTGTATTGACTGTCTGGTTTGAGAGTGACAGTGGCTGGGGATTACCCAGGTGGCTGGCTGAGTCAGCCTTAGGCTGAATGACTGCATTTGCAACTGGAGTGGTGGGAGGAGTTAGCACCTGGGCCTGAATAGGGCTGTGCCTGCCTTCCACAATGCTGACTCCACCTCCTGCTGGGCGGCTGATGACCCTGCCCCTCACTCTGAAAGGAAGGAAGAAGACAGCAAAACAAAGTACTCAGGAAACACCCAGAACTGGTTTAGACCGGGCTCAGGGCCCACATGCACAGAGAGAACAAAGACTTTAGGGGTATAAGTACAGGACCCCTGACAACAGAAAATTAGATCATCCTGGAATCAAGAAGGAACCTCTGCCAAGGAGAAAGCTGAAACTGAAGAAGGAAGACTGTCCTGCTGTTGCTCTGCTGGACTGACCTGTTGCTTTGCTGCCAAGGAGAGGGGAAGGACTTTGCTGCTGAGCTGTGTCCCCTGTCTTGAAGGAATCTCCAAGGGCCTGAGTAGAGCTGGCTCCCTGTTCTGAAGTCCCAGGAACAAAAGGACTTCACCCCCAGCTTCCCTGAACTCTGCTGAGAGAGTTCTGTCCTTCCTAGAGTGCTTTTTCCAGTTGTGGGGCCTCTGGAAGTTGTACCTGTGTGTGCTGGGAAGCTTGAAACTAAGCTTGCGAGACTTTTGAAACTGAAAAGTGTTGCCTCGCTCGCTTGCGGAGCACATCCCCGCCAGTGCGAGAAGTTTCCCGCCGCTACGGAGGTCGAGATCGTCGCAGCGCCGGACGCCGCTGCCAGAGACGTCGCATCCTTCATTTGCGGGACGCACCAAACCGGTGCGGGAAAATAGAACATCGCTGCGAATATCGTCGCAGAGCCTGTCGTCGCTGGGTGAGAACGCCGCACCGCTTGCTTGCGGACCGCATCACGTCGCTGCGAGCATCGTCGCAGAACCATCGCATCGAGGAGCTGCGAGAGAGAGGATCACCGCTGGACCGCGCATCGTCGCCCCGGAGATCGTCGCAGCCCCTTCGAGATCGTTGCATCGTGCCTTTGCGACAACAAACTTCCTACGGAACCTACGCACCGGAATCCATACAAGTGGCCTTCCTCCCCATACAGACCGGATTCGTCGCATCACGCCCGCTGCTGCAGCGGGACTGTCGCATCGCCTCCCCAGGGTCTCAGGAGCAACGCATCGCTTGTTTTCCACCGCACCAGCTTCTGCTTTTGGAACTTTGTTGCAACTAAAAGGTACTGTGAGTAAACATGACGCAACTGTGAACTTTTCACGCATCTGTAGAGAATTCTATCGCAACGTAGAGAATTCTATTGCAACCTAAAGAATTTTAACGCAACCTTAAGAACTCTTTTGAAACCATATTCTTGAACTGTGTATGTTGGATTTTTGTCATTTTGGTCTTGTGTAGTTTAGATTAAATACCTTTATTTTTCTAAACTGTTGTGGAGTCAGTTTGTGGTGTTTTCACTGTGTTACTGTGAGTGTTGGTACAAATACTTTACGCATTGCCTCTGGTTAGCCTAGACTGCTCGTGCCAAGCTACCTAGAGGGTGAGCAGGGGTTATCTCAGAGGGTTATCTCCTTGCCCTGACTAGAAGCAAGGGTCCCTATTTGGACAGTGGTACCTACCTCTGCCAACTAGAGACCCCAGATCTAACATTGGACAAGACCAGAGCAGCTCTCCTCTATTAATCCGATAAGGTGTGCCAAATCATGGTTGCCTGCTGCATGCTGCACAATATTGCCTTGCGATGGAATATCCCAATCATCGCAAATGATGGAGACTGTGAAGAGCATCCGGGTGAGGATGCGGAAATGCCCAATGAAGATGACAGTGGTGAAGAGGAAGGAATTGACCGACGTCAAGATGTCATTGGCCACTTCTTCACCTGAGTGTAAGTGTACCCTTACATATTTTGACATCCAATGTCAGAACAGCTTTTGACATAGGGAATTTCAGAAATTCGCCTTTTTTTTTTGTGCTGGAGAGACAGGAACTCACAGTGCTAGCACCCAACTTCACCCAGGCAACCTAACAATTGTCAAAGTCTACCAAGATCAACGGGTAAGGGAAGAGATAAAACAATTGTCTCATGGGCACAGTGCTGTGGTGCGAATGTATACCCAGGCTAGATAAAGTTTTTTCCTACATGAAATTGAAGAGGAGAAAAGAATAAGCCATTATTACCGTCAGTAAGTATGTCTAAATGTATCTCTAAATTATAGCTAAACATGTACCTGAACAAATCCCCTCTTCAATTTTACTGCCAAGAACAAAGTGGTTGATGTATTACTCTAAAAACAAAGTGAGTGTATTAGTACATGTAATATTACCCAAAGAACTAAAATTATAGTTTTTGTATTCTCATGCATACCTTGGAATCTAAGGTTCCGTGCACATAAAAGGCTCAAGGACTTTACTAAAAATTAAAGATGAGAAAACACATACATTACAACATGTATATTTTTGTAGTCCTATACTTCAGTCAAAAAGCCAAAAATATACCGCCTTAAAAAATAGAGGAAAGGAAAACTGGAAAACTGTAGAGTGATTTCTTTAACCAACAGTGTCAACACATTGTCTTTCCTTTTTATTCCACAGGTATGATCATAACAAGTAAACAGAGAATATACGGATTTCCAAGAAAGCAAAATGCACACTCAGGTAAGTGTCAATGTGGAAGAGTTATCACAAGAAAATGCGTAGCGCGCGTTACACAAACTTGAGAATTATTATTCTTTTCCTTTGTGTTGCAGAGATCCCTGGATGACAAGAAACAAGGGGGCATATTTACAAGCCCCTATCGCCACCACAACATCACTTTTAGTGATGTTGAGCTGGCAATAGGGGTCTCGCCTTATTTACAAGGCAGCGTTAAGCCACTTAATGTGGCTTAACGCTTCCTTGTAAATAAGGCCCCTTTCACTCTGTTTGTAGCGTGAAAGGGGTGGGCAATGGGTGTTGTGGTGGGCGTTCCACTGCAATGCCCATTGATTTTGACACTGCCCCCTATTTAAAATGGCAGAATAAATAGGAGGCAGTGCAAAAATTAAGAACAGGGAAAAACTGGTCTTAAACAGGTGAAATGAGGAGAAATTATTTTTTTCACCTTGTTTTTGCGGTTTACATATGTGCTGCCTTGTGCAGCACTCATAGAATCAGCAAATTGCCTTTGATTGTTTATGTGTAGGAAGGTCCGCCTTCCTGCAAAAAAACACTCATTTTTTATAAATGCTGTTTTGCAACTTCTATGTGTGCTGCATTAAGCAGCACATATAGAAGTTACAAAATAGCATTTATAGATTGTTTATGTGCAGGAAGGGGGACCTTCCTGTACATAAACAATCTTTCCCTCAACACAGGCACCCTTGCACTATGGTGCAAGGGTGTCTGGGTTGGCACTAGGCAGATTAATTTAGCACCAGCGCAGGGGGAAACGCAGGGCTTCACAATATTCTAGTATATATGGTGCAGCCCTGCGTTTCTAAAGTGACAAAGCTTGTTATTAGTCTTCTTGGCTTCATGACACGCTTTACACTTTATTGTAAATATGCCCCCTAATGTGACCAGGAACAGGAGTCATCGAGACCCTATCAGAATTGGGGAGAGTCTAATGCAGAGGATAACAAAAATATCCCGATGGGATCCGCCGAGAATGCCACATAGATGTGCAGGAAACTGGAAGCAGAGGTGAGTGACCCGATGGCAGGACGCTGCAGGCATGATACAACTAGAATGCCAAGCAGCTTTCTGTCTGACCCCCTTTATTCTGTGTGTGATCTGTCCCTGCTGCATCTCGAATACAGATTGGGGTAGATGTGACAAGGAACATATCGGTATGCAATAGGAATTTGGTAGGTATGGTCAGTTCAGGAAAGTCCAAGGCAAATATGTTTGTGGATCAAAGTTTCCCTACAGTGACTACTGTACACAAATTGTATTGGTCATCATATGTACACTGCAAAGTACATAGTGTATCACTAATACTTATAATCAGCATGTCACACAACATTATTGGAAACCTTTGAATACACACAATATGATTTTTGCAAGCAAGTAGATCTATTCAATGGAGTTACAAGGCAGTGGCTACATACTGGATCAACACAGCAGATTACATCTTTAAACATACATGAAATGGTGAATGGCAACTAAATAAAGCTTTTTTGTTTATGCATATGTGGGAAAGGAAGATTTGCCAGCATCACATTACACTATTGTTTTGCAGAGACAAAATCAGGGCATTATAGTAGTTGTAGTCATTTGTAGACACTATTGCCAATACTTGTGAAAAAGTGAGTATTACATACCTATTTAAATTACTATAGTGAACATTAAACACACATTTACAATCTGTACACATACATGTATAATGTGCCTTGGTTACAATACAACTTACAAGCACTATACCTTTATGGGCATATGGATGGATTTTGGAACTTGGTTTTTTTAAGTAAGACAACCAAAGGACTCCATTTGTGTTTACTGAGACCTACATAGGTGTAAATTACCAGTCTCAACTCCACCAGGGATTCCTGTCAAGCCTTCAGGGGGTAGGATCTGCAAAACCACCATACTCCCAGGGAAAGGATTGTAATGGGTGACTGAGAGAACTACTACCAGTTCTATGTGCTTCCAGGTGATGCTTGGAGGCCAGCGAACGAACTCTTCTCTGCAGGTCATTCCACCTCTTCCTAATTTACGCCTGTGTGCGCAGATTGTTCGCTACAGCGTTCACTCTGTTGACTAATCTGTCCCACTTTCACCTTTTCTGAGATATGATAATGTTTTGTACTTGTGCACCAAACTATTGTGGCTCTACTCTAATAATTTCATCCACCATGACAGGTGATTCTCCTTATGTAAAATGTGGGTTCCTTCTCCTTGCCATTGTGATAAAAAAATATATATAATAGTGTCCTTACAGTGACTTGAAAAGAAATTAAAAAACAGGGGGAGAAAATGAAAACAAAACATAACCTGGGTGTTCAGTGGCAAGGTCATCCTCACAATGGTGGTCAACAGTGGATGGAAAAGGATCATGGTCTAAAATGGATTGTGTTTTGCAGGTGTTCACAATTGTCCAATATACATCAGGTGTGGGCTGCTAACATCCATCCCATAGCTGCACCCATAGTCATGTGCTGAGGGGTCCTGCAATGGACTCCAGCTGCTGGTACTCCCCAGCTACACTGTGTTAGCTAAACATGGTTGGCACAATGCCGCCATTCCTACAGCGATGGAGTGCTCATCGCAAGCATTGGAGTCTGTTGTGTCGGCTGCGGGTTACAATGGGTGGAAAGTAGTACACTCCGTCAACGCGTTGGCGGCTGTACACCCATAGATCTAAATACAGTGGTCGGCACACCATTGGCTTGAAGGAGTACTTGGGACTGCCGCCACGGTGGAATGGCGGCAAAACCATCAAGATCTAAATCAGGCCCCTAATTATCAAATTGTACTGTACTCCATACTCTGAATAACTAAATGTATTATATACTTATTAACACAACAACCTATCTATTGATATTGATATTAATGCATTTATCACTTTTCATGTAATGCCAAATGTTCATCCATAACCAGGTTGGAAATATAATATAGTGTAATGTGCTAAAGCTCCCACCAAACAATCTAGCATCCAGCAGGACACATTTCACAAAATAATGGTCATATTTACAACCTAATATGCCATACTGTTGGCTATCAAACATCAAAAAACTCACAACACACACTGCGCATCAAGAACAATACTCCAAAACATATGTACAACAGATTAGAGAGAACACATCTGAAACAACATCGATTTACAATTTTGCTGACAATTACTATGCTTCAAATAGCATGCACCTCTCCAACAAACTATACCTCGTAAACGTATGGTATATCATGGCTTATTATCCGTCAGGATATCCAGGTGCTGGGCAGTGAGATTCAGTTGAAAGGCCAGGTCTTTAGTTTCTTCCTTTTGTCTGTAAGTGAGGGTGATGTTCGGAGGTGGCAGGTATTCCAGAACTTGGCGGTGAGGTGGTAGAAGGAGCATCCTCCAGAGTGACAGTAGCAGATGCACTGAGTCTGTACAAGGGAGAGGTAGGCAGAGCAGATGTTTCTGGATGGTTGATGGAATATCGAGCAGTTGTGCATGTATGCAGGTCCCTAGTTGTGGAGGGCTTTGTAGGCGTGGGTCAGTAGCTTGAACTGGCATCTCTTCTGCATGGGAAGTCAGTGGAGGTCTCTTAGGTGCTGGGTGATGTGATTCCTTTTGTGCTGGCTGAGGCTCAGTCTGGCTGCCTTCTGAATCGTCTGGAGTCTTCTCGTGAGTTCCCTGGTGGTGCCTGCATGGAACTCATAGCAGTAGTCAAGATGGCTGGTGATGAGGTCCTGCATCACTTTTTTTCAAGTGCTAGTTGAGAGCCATTTAAAGATACTGCAAAGAAAGAGGACAGTGTGGAAGCAGGCTGAGAAAACGGCATTGAACTGTTGTTTCATGGAGAGTTTGCCGTTCAGGATTATTTGAGTTTTTGGGTGTGGTCTTTCGGTGTGGGGGTGGGTCCAAGTTCCGATGGCTACCAGGTATCGTTCTAGGTGGGTGTGGCTGCCAAAAACCAAAACTTTGGTTTTGTACGTGTTGAGCCTCAAGAAGAAACATTTTTCATGCAGTTGGTAAAGTTGGACTTCTTGGTGATGGGGTCCACTGAGACCCAGAGGACGAGCTGGGTGTTGTCAGCATAGGAAATGATGTTGATGTTGTGGGCTCTGGTGATGTCTGCTAGTGGAGTCATGTAGATGTTGAAGAGGGTAAGACTTATGGACGAACCTTGTGGGACTCTGCAGATGGTGGGTTTGGGTTGTGAGGTAAGGGGGGGGAGACGTATTCTCTATGTTCACCCTATGAGGAAAGATGCCATCCACCTAAGGATGTCATCTTCGATTCCGATCTGGTATAATCATTTGATGACTATGTGGTGGGAGACTGTATTTAAGACTGAGGAGAGGTCGAGCAGGATCAGGGTGGCAGATTCTCCTCTGTCGAGTAGTGTGCAGATGCAGTGTTGCAGTCTTCTCTGAATTCTGTTTGCGAGGGGTCTACTGGGTTGTTTCTCTCCAGATGTTCAGTGAGTTGGTGGTTGATGGCTTTCTCCAGGTCTTTGGTGGGAAACGGATCAGCAAGATGGGGCAGTGGTTCTGGAGATTGCTGGGGTCTGAAGAGGGTTTCTTGAGGAGGGGTCTGATCTCTGAGTGTTTCCAGGCATTGAGAAAAGTGGCTGTGGCGATGGAGGCATTGTGGAAGGTGGTAATCTGGTGGCTGATCTTGTCACTTAAGGGTCGGTGGGGGCATGGGTTGGAGGGTGTTCCTGATTGGATGTAGTTAATGTGTAGTATTCGGTGTGCTTAGCTGTCCCCATGCGGTGAGTGGGTGGTTGCTTGCAGTCTTTGTGAAGGTGGGAAGGCTGAGGTGGTTGATGGGTTGGGGAATCAAAGTTTCTGTATATGGTGGGTATTGTGTTGTGGAAGTGGTATGCTAGAGCGTCATAGAGTTACTATGAGGTGGATATTGAGTTTTTGGTGGCTGATGGGCAGGTAAACTCTCTGACGATTTCCTTGGTCTCGTTGGTGCCCACCGTGACGTGGTTTGCCAGGGCCTCCCTTTTTGTGTCTCTAAGTTGGTGGTGATAGGTGTTGAGGGTCGACTTGAAGGTGGCTTGTTTGGTGTCAATCCTGCTGGTTCACTGAGCTATTGGATAGTTTGCACACAACTCTTTTTGTTTCTTCTTGGTTGTGAATTTTTATTGCTTTATTAATCATTTTTGGCTTAATTTTAGGGTGCTCCCGGTGTGGCGTTTTCCGTCCTGAGTGTACCTCACTGTTGTAAATACCAAATTCCAAAATGCTTTTGGTTGCATCCCCCTGAGCACTCCTTATTTCCTCGTGAAAGGATTCTTTTGTGTTTTTTTACTCTTTGTAATAATCACATTCATTCATGGATCATCCTCAATGAAATTATTTATTGTTTTAGCTTGTTGAAAATAATTTCATTTTAATTTTCTTTGTATCACATTCTGATTATATTGTTAATCATTGGTACTCCAATGCATTTCGGGCTTCTCGCCCTTCTTCAGGGAGCATATCTACAATAGAATTATTGTACACATAATTTGTCAATAAAGTTATTTCAATTGGCTTAAATACTATCATCCCCCATCTGTTATTATATCACAAAGGCTTATTTTTATGTCATGCGTGTGTTTGTGTTCCTCTAGTGATGTCCCCGTGATGTCTGCACTTTTAACCATCTGTGCTAACTGTGATTGTGGCTTTTATACCAGTAGCGCCACAATTGTGACTTGAATAGTGTTCAGGCACATATAGATGATCTGCAATGTCTACTCACGATTTTATGTGCGTTGGGTGTTCCCCTGTTCTGCAATTAAAAAAGGGGTGATTCATGAGAAGCTGATCGAACAGGCAAAATTATCGGTCTACAAAGTAACTTGCATCGCGCTGTTTATATGCGCTAATGTCAGCTTACATGTGTTGATTTGGAAGTCTCCCGTGCAGTTTTCGGTCGGCAGCGTTACAACGTTCGAATCGTTCTCGAAGTCAGCGTTCACGTTTACGGTGACTGGATCGTGAAAGTTTGTATAGGTCTTAGTTCCCGCAAAGGTTTGTGAAAATAGTAAAAAAATCCTGCTGGTTTACCATCCACTTTTTATGTGTTTGCATCAGTGTTTCAGTGCGCTGGGTGTTCCCCTGTTCTGCAATCGAAAAAGGGGCGATTCATGAGAAGCTGATCGAATAGGTAAAATTATCGGTCTACAAAGTAACTTGCATAGCGCTGTTTATATGCGTTAATGTCAGCTTACTTGTGTTCATTTGGAAGTCTCCTGTGCAGTTTTCGGTCGGCAGCGTTACAACATTCGAATCGTTCTCAAAGTCAGCGTTCACATTTACTGTGACTGGATCGTGATTGTTTGTATTGGGCTGAGTTCCCGCGAAGGTTTGTGAAAATAGTAAACAATCCTGTTGGTTTGCCATCCACTTTTTATGTGTTGGTATCAGCGTTTCAGTGCACTGAGTTCTGGCGTGTACCAGCTGGCTCATTTGGTGGGTCTGTGCATTTTGGCTGGTTTGGTGGGTCGCAACTCGGTTGACTGTGCAGGTGATGCAGTCGTTGAAGTTCTCCACTGCTCGATTCAGGTTGGTGGAGTAGTCAGGCTGGGTGATGCTAAGGGTGTCTGTCCATTGCTGCTGAGTGACGTCAGTGACTATGGAAGGGGATGCTGTTATGGTTGGGGGTGCTGCGGCGTAGTCCAGCAATGGTGAAGTGGATGATGGAGTGATCGGACCAAGGGAGTTCCGTGGTGAGGCTGCACCTGACTCTGTTGCTGGTTGTGAAGATAGGGTCCAGCGTGTGTCCTGCTCTGTGCAAGGGGTCTGTGACCAGCTGCTTGAAACCGATGTTGTTCACTCATTTCAGGAGGTCACTTAAGTTGGTGTCTGTGGGGTCATCCAGGTGGAAAGTGAGGTTTCCCAAGAAGATGTAGAGTTCAGATTCGATGGTGAGTGGGTTGATTAATTCTGTGATGGTGTCGCTGAGACAGGTTGCAGGTGTGGGGGTCTGTATGTGAGGGTGCCTTTGATGTTGGTATTGTCATCGGTGTGGAGTTGGAAGTTGTCGTGTGGCAAAATTGGTGGAAAAAACTATGAACACTCAACTTAGCATTTTCCTCCAAGCTAAAAACATACTAGACCCCACGCAATATGGATTTATGGCAGGACACAGTACAGAGTTGGCCCTGTTAAAAGCCACATAAGAACTAAGAGAAGCCATGGGCCAAGGAGGCGACGCAGCACCACTCATTCTGAACCTATCTGCAGCTTTCAACACGGTCCACCATGATGTTCTGATGGACCGTCTATTGACATGCCGGGTGCAAGGAAATGCTTGGAACTTCCTGAAATCTTTCCTTACAAAAAGAACTCAAACAGTGGACTTAGATAAAGCCCGCTCAAAACCTTTCTCTGCTCCATGTGGAGTACCACAGGGCTCTTCCCTCAGTCGCACCCTTTTTAATGTCTATGTGACACCTCTGGCAGCGGTGATCAGATCCTTTGGATTTCAGCTAACATCATTTGCAGACGACATGCAAATAGCGGTGTCTCTAAGCCCTGGACAGGAGGTCGAGAAAGGGAAAGGTTCCATGACTGAATTAAAGCAGTCAGGTTATGTATGACGACTAACTGTTGGAAGTTAAACTCAAATAAAACAGAGGTCCTCATTTTTAGCAATAATGCCAACTTTTGGACGCGAGATTGGTGGCCGGTAGAACTAGGGACTCTCCCTGAGCCAACCAAGAAAGCAAAAAATCTCGGTATGATAGTTGGCAAAAAATGTACCTTTGGAGACCAGGTAAACGTGGTAACCTCAGCTAGTTTCCATCTCCTTAGAATGATAAGGAAAAAAAAATCATTCTTACCAGTAGACAGTCAAAGGATAGCGATAACATCGCTAATCCTGTCGCTTGTGGAATATTGTTATAGCCTTTACCTTAATATTCAAATGAAACACCTAAATAAGCTCCAACTGGTGCAGAATTGTAATTGTAATTTAGGTTTATAAAGCGCATTATCACCCAAAGGTCTCTAAGCGCTGTATAGAGGGCACACCTGAGCCAGAAGGAATGGGCAGATGGCTGCGCAAATATTGCCCCAAACCTTCAAGAAAAGCAACATCTTAAACTTCTTCCTAAGGAAGAAGGTTTGCTTCCTCACGAAGGTTTGCCGGGAGGCTGTTCCACACCTGGGGAATTGATGTTGAGAATGCTCTCCCACCCATAGAGGACAGGTTGAAGTGGGGGCATACCAATAGGCTGGCTTCTGCTGACCGAAACGCCCTCCTGGGGACGTAGTTGGTTAGGCGGTCCTTGATGTATCTTTGGGCTTGGCCATACAGGGTTTTATGTGTGATGCAGAGACCTTTGAACTTGATTCTCTGCCTGACCGGGAGCCAATATAAGTTGCGTAGTAGAGGCGTGGCATGTGCCCGTCTCGTTTTTTTAAAAATCAGTCTGGCTGTGTCATTCATGACAACCTGTAGTCTGTCCAGTAGTTGTGGGATGCCAGAGTACAAAGAGTTGCCATAGTCCAGACGCGACAGAATCATGGCTGAGATCGCCCGTCTAAGAGTGGCAAAGGTGAGGACTGAGGGCAGTTTTCTCAGCTGTCTCAGAAGTCCAACGCAGGTTCCTACAACTGCTGACACCTGTTGTGCCATGGATAGCTTGCCATGGATTTTAATGCCCAGGCTTTTCACGGCCACAGCTGGTTCTGGGAAAGGACCAAGTTCTTTTGGCCAGAAGAGGTCGTTCCATGGGTTGGAGGCTGTGGTGACCGGCAATACCTCTGTTTTATCGGGGTTTATCTTTAGAGAGTTTGCCACCTCCTCGTCTGTTGGTGTAGTCCAGATGTTTCATCTTGTAGCCGGTTAGTGTGGCGGTGGCGATGTCAGGGTCCGATGGGGGGCTGAGGCAAGTCTCTGGGATGAATGTCACTTCGGGGCAAGAGTGGAGATTGTGTCTAAGCTTTTCGTGTCGTGTTTTCCGAGCGATCTGACACTGATCAGGAGACATCAGAGTGGTTCAGTGGAAGTGCTGCTGGCGGGGAGGGCATGTGGTAGGTTTTACGAAGGGCAGTCCAGGGATGGAGATGAACCACGGACAGGTGCAGAAGTCAATGCCTTTGGCGCACCTTTAGGGTGGCCATGCATTAAATAGGGTTTATGGAGGGTGTCTGGGGAGGCGGGAGGCGCGGAGTGGGCAGAGCAGGAAAATGGCACAGGGAAAACAGCGAGGTGGCCTGGGCATTGGAAACCTGAGGAGAAGTCTAATTGCTGACAGGGCTGGCTCCCTAGGGCAAGAGTGGTACAGCAGTCAACTGAGGGAACAACTGGCAGCAAGGGGGAGCTGGCAAGACCTGCTCACTAGGATCGAGCTACGGCCTTCATTAAATACATCTTAGGGTGGGGCGCTGGGCAGGTAAGAGACTGGAAGTGGGCAGAGTGGGAAAAATGGTAAGGAGAAAACGGCGCGGCAGCTTGGGGCACGGGAACCTGAGGAGAAGTCTGCTGGATGGCGGGGTTGGCTCCGTAGGTCAGGAGCAGTCTGACAGTCAGCTGAGGCTGCAACTGGCAGCAAGGGGGATCTGGCAACAACAACAAAATACATTAAAGGAAACCACTAATATACACCGAAAGAAGCGCTTATAGGCCATTATGACGATAGCAACCCTCCCTAAAACAGTACCCCTATTTCCAATTATACATCATGCAAAACTACATGCCAGGCAATGTAAACTGCACCAGGCAGGGATGGACAGGCCTATGGTGCAATCAGGCAGTGTGCCGCAGGCTGGTCTCACAGGTCGTTGTATAGGCCAGTTTTTCGCCTGTTAGTAGGCCCATTTTATGTTCTGCTGAGTCAGTTTATATTGTTGATTTCCCTAATATTCGAACAAACATTGCATGCAGCAAGCTCAAATCTATGCATTCTTTCATGCTTTAAAAAACCCTTATACACCGCGTTTTTACAAGTTCAAATCTGCCCCAATATGCAAACATGTGCCACTTTTTTTAGCTATCGGATTCACTGATGAGAGCCGTTTTTATTTTGAGGGCCCAGGGACCGCATCACTACAGTTCCTGAGCCTATTTTGTATCCGAGTCCGACCCTGGCACCATGCCATGTTGGTAAGACCTATAGTGCCACACTTATCGAACTCTACAACCAAATGATCTACCAATGATTAAGTTATCCCGACTGCACACAGTATGAGAACCAACATTCACGACTGACATGGGGCTTTACAAACCAAATCAGACTTATGTGATTTGGCAAATGTGTTCTATATAAATTCAACTGACAGAATATAGTGCTCACTGACTCCCGGAATGTTTTTTCCCGCTTATGTTTTTTTTCCGTCCATTAAACTCCCACACAAGCGGTGTAGTGTCTGGCGAGCCCTCGTGATGTGACTACACGCTGCAGGTTTCCTTCGCTGCTCTACGCAGTTCTTTGCCCGCACCGAGGCTGACAGAAGGGATTCCCGGAATCAGTCAGCTGCGCTCCACGATACATCCAGCGAGGCCGCTTGTTTGTTTGTGCAGCCTTAGTGCGGAGTTTGTGGGAAGCTGATTAGTCATTGGATGGTTTGACGTTCTTCTTTCTGTGCAATTATCTCCACACACACAGAGGCACTTAAAATTAAAAGGAACCACTAGAAGCCGTAGCTGAAAGACAGTCACACACCCAGTGGATGCAGAATTCACGTGGGAGCACACGCGTGCGATATTATAGCATTGTTTACAGCCTTCATTATAGGGAACACGGATGGGATGTGCTTAGCAATAAGAGCCCGTGACAGTGATCTAAGCAGAACATCTCTCTCGCCGATCTGCGCAACTCAACAATGATTGATGCACGGAGGTGACGCAAAGGCCTTCAGAGGAAGCAGCCTGCCCTTCCCGCTGCACATCTGGTGCGTTATATTGCTGCTTGCTTTGTACTCACTCAGGAGATGGAAAAGATGCGTCGAAGCTCTTTTGCCCGAGAGCCCTACGCAGGGCCGTAAAGGTGAGCGCCGTCCCCTCGCTACCTTTTCTCGTTGACTCAGAGGTGAGTCACTGTGTGCCGCAAGCTGGCCCCGAGTGCTTTAGAGATGAGAGAACACATTGGGACAGAGTGGCATGTGGCTTTGGGTGGAGAAAAACATATAATGGGATGAGAACAGGATCGAGGAGTGCAGCACGGATGGGAGTACATGCTGAAGCACAAAGAGGATAGAAGCACATGTTCTGAGAGCAGAGTATTAATTGAGGGTAAGATTGGAGAGAGCAGGATAGGAAGGGGATCAAAGCAGAGAGCACTGGATAAGAGCTGCAGAAGCGCCATAAAAATACAATCCTCTGTGAAAGGTAGATTTATAGACTCTTACGGAGGAAGGGGAGTGTATACATGTAATTCAGTTGTTACAGCGTAAAAGCTGATCATTCTTTACACAATAAAAAAACGATTATGACAACAAAACGTTGCACACATCTAGAAAAACAACACTGAAACTGAGAAAAGTTGAAGCACCAGCACCGTAAATTTGTGCTTGGATTTGTAGAAATAGTAGGATTAATAGAATAATGAATTTAACATGTTTAATAACTGATTACCATATATTTTTAACAAAGTCTTCATGAAAAATTATTATTGAAAAAGCTTTCTATGATGCAAAAGAACGTAGATTATTAATATGATGCGGTATATCCATGTAACAAATGAGACTTACATACAATTGTGCAACTATTAACCCATTGAACGCTCATGACGAGCTCAGCTCGTCATAAGCCATGGTGGTTGGAACGCTCGCACGCTGGGCTAATTCCCCTGCTGTGCGAATGTTCTACACAAACGGGTGTGGTTTGAGCTTGTCATGAGCACACGAGCACCGTGACTCATGACGAGCTGAGCTCGTCATGAGCACCGGGGCGCTGTGCGCGCCCCCTCGCCTCCCAGCACAGCGGGGGAATCTGCCCCGCATACAAGGGGATAAGGATGACATTTAGCATCCCTATTGCCTTCATTGTAATGGACCACAGCAAAGGAAAAGCTGGTGCAAATAAACATGTTACATTGTATATGACTGAAACCTTCAGCATAAATGTTTGACATTATTAGAGTCTTAAATTGACTAAAACAGTTTTTTATAATAATTATTAAGAATAGTCTGCATGCATGTATTTTTAACATTTTGGTAGTAGGCCATATTTCGAAATGAACATTTCTATGAAATATTCACTGACAAGCGATACGATTATTTCGATATATGATATGTTAGATTAATTTATTTCAGTATGCTTGAACCTAATTATGAATTGATTTGACTGACTAAGAAATGCTAACTTTTAAAGTCTCCTCTGAATGGCTGCAGCAGGTCAACAATAGGCATGAGTGAAAACAAGTAAAATGAGCCAGTCCATGAAAGCTCAACTTCAGCCCTTTTCAGGAATCTGCCCATCTAGTAAAAATGTGCCTCACAGACCAGTGTTTCATTTGCAACAGAATGAGCGCCGGAGCCAAAAGCTCTGCTCAGAAACCTGTGGCTGGTGCTATTAAAAGTTGGCATGCTGAATACCAAGGCTGTGGGATCTTAAATCCACCTCAGGTCTCTTTAATCCATTACCAGAAACTCTCTGCCTCTTCATCTCACTCTTGTAGAATCCTGTTTTCACTTTTGGTGATAGTTTTTCTGTCATTCTCTTACTCCAACATTCCACTTTGCGTGTTTTCCCTCTCTTGCTCTAAGTAAAAAAATGCAGCTGTCCCCAAAAATGAATGCCGGTGGGCTACACCAACAACCACCAGCTCAAATTTTCATTTAAGTACAGAGTTAAAAAGGATTTAAAAAAAGTAAATATATTATAACATACAAATTCGTTTGGCGGAACCTTGCAAAGTAAGATCAAGTAATGAACAGAGGTGATTCTACATTTTATATAAATTGGTTGTAGAAATCTTTTCCTTGCTTCTACGACTAACGGATTTGGACAAGTAAACAACAAATGTTACAAGTCTTGCTGCCTTCAGCTGCATAAATTACAGAGACTACTAGATCTTTCTTTAGTTAGCCACTTGCAGGTATAAGATTTTAGAGGAAGTATCTCAAATCGGAGCAATACAATAGATCTCCTAACTCCATGCTTTATGTTAAAATACATAAACTATTTTCTTATAGACCCGAAAATCAGCGTATTTTCTAAATAACGGCAGTTTGGCACAGGGCTGATCATCAAGTTCAAAGCTTAATCTTGGAGTGAATTTTTTTAAAAAGAGCTTTAGCTGGGCCGGGGTCCATGACTGTAACAAGTCTATACTAACATGGCACACATCCCTGTGTGTCATGCCTACAACCCACTGCACTGGCGTAGATCAGCCACCCCTCTAGCTGGGTGCACTATACTAGTGGTGAGGGTACAGGTGCCTGAGCCCTGTACCCCTACAATATCTAAGCCAATTCTTAGACATTGTAAGTGCAGTAATGCCATTTAGAGTACATGGTGCTGGGAGTGTGTCATTACGACCTCCACAGTACCATGATAGCTTTACTGAAGACTGGGAAGTTTGGTATCAAACTTCTCAGCACATTAAACCCACACTGATGCCAGTGTGGGATTTAATGAAAAATGCACACAGAGTGCATGTTAGAGATGCCCCCTGAAAAACGACCTAACACTAGTGTCTAGGCTGAGCTGCTGCTCACCAACTGCCGCTACCAGACATGTTTCTGGACTTCTGGGCAGAGAGCCTGCTTCTCTCGGGGTTCTCAAACAATGCACATCCTTGGATGAGGTGCCAAGCCTCCTCCCCAGGCTGGGCGGGGGCCACGAAGAGGAAGCTTCAAAGGCTTGCCATCTTTGTGAGCTTCCCCAGTCCTTTTCCTGATCTAGCAACTGGCCCCCACCGGTTCTGACAGGCACCGGTTTGGCAGGGAGAATCGGCAGAAAAAGCAAGTGAGGAAGGGAGGTGTGCCCACCTTTGCTCAGGTAGGGGGAGGAGAGGTGAAGTACAACTCTCAGTCCCCGCCAACCTGCAGATGGGGGGACCACGCCAACCAGAGTGAGGCATATTCCCAAATCCCAACGAAGGGTGGCATAATGGGGGGTGTACCGACACTAAAGAAGTGACCCATTGGTCCCAACCTTTACTTACGTGTAACGTCCTAACTCTAGTATTTATGAACAACCCTGAATATTGCCTCCTGAGAAAAGAATGACTAAGAAGAAATCCCGGGAGCTTTGCTCCCACAACCTTGTTGCCTGCTCGTGAGCAGCCACCAACCAGAGGCCCCATATCCCCCATTTGATAACATTGGGTCTCAGCACTCTGCTCCTGGCCACCCTAGTGCAGCTGATGGTGCTTTGAGAGTCCATCCCTGACCCTGTGGGAATCCTTATTCTAACCCCAGAAACTCAACCCCAAAGAACGAGTACTTACCTGTTAACCGATAACTTCATTTCTCTCCAAAAGAATGCATTGACTGTTTTTCCTTGAAAAATGTTCTATGAGGAGTTGATTTGTATGACAAGCTGAAAGACTACAACTATGCAAAACTTATTTTACTTACCTTTTCTCTAGGAAATGTCCCAGTGTGATATGTAGGCATATCACACTGAGTAGAAAAAGTAACTTAAAAAGTAATCTCAAAAGTAACTGAAAAGTAATTTCAACATTTTGACTTACCTGTATTTCAATCAATTGCATTTGAACCTGCATTCAATTGTAAAAAACTGCATAAGATTTTGCAAAGCATTTATTTAACTTACCTGTGCGAGGGTTTGCTTGGTTCTAGAAATAATATTAATTAATAATATTTTTATACAACCAAAATTGGTCTGAGTTCAGTTTTTGAGTGTGTGACATCATTTGCTGATTGAGTGGGTACAACAAATTCTTAACACTACTCTCTGATAAAGCCTTACTGCTCGCCCACACTACCAATAATAGAGAGTAAGGTGTTATCTACTTTTACCTCTGCCTATTTTGGGGTTTCACTGGACTCTGTGCACACTATACCTCATTCTGGTATACTACATACGGAGCCAGCGTCCTACAAAGTACACATGCCTTATGTGGCTTAAAAGTCAGACTCACCATCCCTGGAGTGAAAATGCCAACAACACCTTACCAAATAAAATGCAGAACAATTCAAAAAGATGGATTTTTTTCCAAATAGATTTGGATGTTGAAAAAAATATTCTTGTTCTTGAAAATCAAGACATCTATACTTTGGGTGACAGAGAAGTATCAATATATTTTCCCTTTAGCAGTCATCAGTCAGCAAACAATGCCTCTAGTTTCAACAAGAATATTATATATTATAGTCCTGAGTAATATTTCATCATGTCACAAGTTTGGAGTACAGTACAGATTCAATTTATAATGCAAGTTGATTTATTCTGGAATGTAGAATGCATACTTCATTTCCAGATGACAAAAATAATTAGTGAAATTGACAGTAGACACAACAAAATCTCTTCTCAAGCTCAGTGAGGTGAAGTAGAAATATAATGAAAATGGAAATACATATTTTTCTGAAAGATAATACTCTTCTGAGCACATTAGCAAGAGTGGTAGACCCATTCTGATATGCAGTATACGTAATCTTATAATGACCCTTACAAAACAGTGTACTTAACCAGTTGAAAGCACTCCTCAACAAAAAGAGAGCTGGTATTCACCCTGTATCTCATGAGTCTGAGAATGCAGAAAATAGATAAAGGGCCATATGTATCACGCAAATTCACTTTCGCAAAGGCCGAAATTCACAGAATTTCGGCCTTCGCGAATGCGAATTTGCTAAATGGAATGTATTAAGCAAAATCTGGTGCAAAATAAGGAATCACAAATTTTGCGATTCGTTATTTTGCAATTGCATTTAAGGAATCGCAAATTTTGCGATTCCTTAAATGCAATGTATGAAGCAAAAAAAATAGCAAAATGCTCTTAAGGAATCGCAAATTACCACCAACTTCAAGTTGGTGGTAAGTTGCGAATTCTTTGAAAAATGCACATTTTTGCATTTTTCAAATTGCCATGTGACGCACATACATGCCCTTAGGGCATGTATGTGCGCCACATGTGCACCCATGCATATTTCAGGGGTGCAACAGGGTGTCCTTTGGACACCCATGCACCCTTGAAATTATTCTCAATTTGCGATTAGCAAATTGCGAATCGCAAATTGAGAATAACTTTCCATTCATTCCTATGAGCTTCCTGGCCCATAGAAATGAATGGGAAAGTATTTCTTAATTGCGATTCGCAATTTGCTAATTGCAATTAAGGAACTTTAAGAAATCGCAAAAAAAGTGCGATTTTGCACATACATACCCATTTGCGATTCTCAAATAGAGATTTCTTAAAAATCGCTATTTGGGAATCGCAAATGGATATCTCGATACATATGGCCCAAAGTATTTTCAATGAAAAATAAATCTGGTAATATCTATTCCTTTAAAAAGTGCATTGAGACGCATTCTAGCCTGAAAGGTTCGGGAACCTAAAATTCATTCTGTTCTCCAGAAGAGGAAGCATAGTCTAGAGCTCATAGCAGGTTCTTCTGTCATCAGGAGCACAACATATGTAAATATCAGCTGATCCATGCAACTGAGGATGCATAGTGTAGTGAAGACTTAGGATATAAATCACTCTAGGATGTGGCTGATGCCATATAAATGAAATACAGAATCATTAGTATAATTTCCCAAATCAACAGACAGGCATACAAAAGAGCAAAATACTATGACCGGAAATCATTGTTCATCACCAAAGATCAGGGAGTAAACGCATGGGACCTTCCTTTGATTTTTGATAAAAATTTCAGCCATGTTAGCAACAAGGTCAAAAATATCATAAACAGAAATTGGCAACTGCTGAATGATAAAAATAATGCAAGACTATCTAAACCTATGTTCTATTATGGACAGAACCGTACCATTCATAATCGACTGGTACACACATATAGGGATGAAACAGTATGCAAACAATGCAACATCAGTAAGGCTCCTTTCCCTGTAGGTAATTTACCCTGTAACTCCTGCAAGAACTGCAGTAACATCATGAAAGGTAGTGTGATCAATCATAATGGAATCAAACATAAATTTAAGAACTTCATAAATTGCAGGACCAAAAATTTAGTTTACCTTATTATCTACCCCTGTAAAAAGGGATGCATTGAGGAGACATCCCGAGAAATACAGTCAGGATGACTGAACATAAATCAGCGATTAGGCCAAAAAAAAAATCAGCTCCCTAAGTGGAACATTGGATTGAACGCAACCACACTGTAGAAGACTTGAAATGGAGTGGAATTGAAGTAATTCAGCTTAGTGCCTGTGGAGGAGATGATATGTGTAAAAGAAAAAAACGTGAACAATTCGACGTCACGCTTCAACACTAATAAAAATGGCCTTATAACAAACGATTAATATAACTTGAGCAGTTCATTAGAAATTAGGCAAGAGAATGTGTAATTATAGTCCCAACAAGCATTCAGCAGTGGCTCGATTAGAAGGCAATACCACCTTTGAGAGGGTAAAAATTATAATAAATACCCCTTTTCCAATAGGTAGTTTCTACCTTCTTTGGTCCCAAGTGAGGATCATTGCATTGATAGAGTCATTCGGGATACTTGTAACATCGTGTGCCGATGACACTCAGTTAGTGGTATCCATGGACAAGAACTCCTCGAACGCGGAACAAAATTTAAAGAGCTGCTTGATGGAGGTGTTCTTGTGGATGGATAATAACCACCTAAAATGCAATGCTAATAAGACAGAGATCCTGCCCCTGGGTAAAGAGGTTTATTTCTGCCTTAAGGACTGGTGGCCAGAGGAATCACCTGCACCCCCTCATTCGGTTGAAACAGCCAGAAATTTAGGGGTCTTATTTGACTCCGCTCTTTCATTTGACCAGCATGTAAGGAATGTGGCAGGAAGTTGCCTTGGTATTATTAAATCACTAAAGAAATTCTTCGATTTCCTGCCAACTGAATCCAGAAAGACGGTGGCAGTGGCCCTAATACTTTCACGCCTAGACTATTGTAATGGCCTGATGACAGGGGCAAAAAAAGCCACGTTAAAAAAACTTCAGAGTGTGCAACATGCAGCTGCAAGATTGGTACTCAAATTACCTAGAATATCTTCTGCTTCGGCTGCGCTTCGGACACTACATTGGCTTCCTCTTCATAAGAGGATCTTGTTTAAAATTCTGCTGACCACCTTTAGAGCCCTCAATATGACAGGGCCGAAGTATCTTTCAAGGCGGTTCACCCGGTATGACCCTCCAAGAAGTCTGAGGTCATCAGGCGGCAATCTGTTCAATATCCCTAAATTCCATTTTAAAACAAAGGGGGGAAAGACCCTTACTGTACTGGCCTCCAAGGCGTGGAATGCCATGCCTAAAGATCTTAGACTCCTGGATAAGGAGAATGTCTTCAGGAAGCAATTAAAAACGTGGATCTACAGCTTGTCTGATGTTATTGTAATGGCTGACATTTAGATCCCGTCGATGTATTGTACACTATTTCAGCACCAGGATGCTCCTTTTGGAGTGATAGTTCCCGCTTTATAAATATCCCATACAAATACAAATACGAATAAAGTATGCATGAAACACGTTTGGAACAGTGTAGACCATGCATTACACTCTTCCATATATAGACCCATCTAAGTGGCACTCAATAGATTTCAGGAATTGAACTATCTGTGTTTGTGAGGGGCTGCACAGTCACAGCAACAGAGAACATGAATATATTACAAATAATTAATAAATAAGTGGGAATGTGACTGCCAATCTTTTTTTTTTTTTAAATTCTTTTTATTGTTGCATCAGCAGTATCACCGCCAAAGAAAAGGTAGACAGACGGCAGGGCGTCAACATTCCGCCCTATCCGCCAGGAACGCAACTTTTCTCAGTAGTTACATCATGTCATATTCTGCAGTCATAGATTCGCATTCAAACTAGCAAGAATAAGAACAAATAAACCAAAACCCAACAGAATCCCAGGAACAGCCGCCCGCCACCCCTCCACACCCCCCCCCACCCCTTGGTCCCCACCCTCTCTCGGCATGTCTCAACCGACAATCCCGCACACAAGAGCAGGTATTAATGTAGGCATATGACACTCATGGGTCCCCACTGTGCACATCATCTCGTCCAGGTGTTCCCCTCCCACATTTTACTAGTCCACAGGGTCTCAATCTAGTCCATGGAATTGTCTCCATTTAGCCCATATTCTCCTGAATTTTTTGGGGCAGCCCCGTGCACGATAAGTAACTCTCTCCGCCGCCATGTACAGATCTAATCCCCTCCGCCATTCTTCCATGTTCGGCTTTCCGGGCGCTCCCCAGCATCGTGCGATGTCTCTTTTTGCTACTACTAAGGCCAGAACCAGAAAGATAGTCAAGGGGCGGGGCAGGTCCACCTCTGTGATTGTACCCAACAATGCCAGTCTAGGGTCACGTGGTAGGGCCACCTCTAATACATCCTCCAGTTCCCGGAACACCTCCTCCCAGTATTCTTGAATTATTTCACATCCCCATAGTGTGTGGAAGAAATCACCTGTGTGTCGATGGCATCTAAGGCATGTTGTGTCTGGTATTCTACCCATTTTAAAGAGTCGTACCCTATCAAAATAAGATCTGTGCAATATTTTGAATTGTATGAGGCGGAGTCTGGATTTAATAGCTACCTCCCGGGGGTGCATGAGGGCGAGTTCCCAGTCTAGATCCTCCATGTCCCCCACATCCGCCTCCCATCTATCACGTAGGGCTTGCAGGTCACCCAGCATATTGTTGGTTAGATTCTTATACGTCAGGGATATCGCCCCACCCTGTAGCTGTTCCTGCAGCAGTCTACCCTCCAGTGGTGCGTAGTCTGGGAGATCTGCCAGTACAATGTTTTGTGCGTTCCATGCATGTTTCAGTTGTAAGTATTTGTAGTACTGAGTGTTGTGTAGGCCAAATTCTGTTCTTAGTGTCGGGAAGGTCTTTAATTCCCCTTTTGCAATCACGTCTCCTACCGTGGAGATGCCTATGTCATCCCACCTCCTAAAACCTTTCAGTTTATTCAGTTCTCCCAGCCACTTGCAGCACCATAGTGGTGTCTGACGAGTGACCCTCTTGTCCCAACCCATTCTTTTCGTCGCCCTACGCCACGCTGTCAACGTTATCTTAGTGGCGGGAAGGAAGTGCTGGCCTACCGCTTCCCCATAGAGGTAATGCAATATTGATTTGTGTGACCATTGAGACCTTTCCAGCGCATAGGTGGGGTGATCGGCCGCCGCATGGAGCCACTCGTTGATCGGGGCGAGGTGCTCCGCCCAATAGTACGCCTCCAGGTTGGGAAGCGAGATACCCCCGCTATATTGGTGGCGCTGCAACGTGGTGAGGGCCACCCGAGGTTGTTTTCCCAGCCACAGGAAGGCGCGCAGGTCCGCATGTATTTTAGTCAGAGTCGCCAATGGAAGGGGATAATACTCATTCTGGAGTGCATAGAGAAACTTGGGTAGTAGGACCATTTTATATAGTGCGGCACGACCCAATAGGGTGAGCGGGAGTAGCCTCCATCTGTCCATTTCTGACCTTGTTTCCACCATTATCCTAGCCACGTTTGAAGTGTAGGAGCGTGTCTTATCTAGCGTTATATATACGCCCAGGTATTGGAAGCCGTCTGTCGCATGAATAAGCTGTCCCGGAAGGCACTCATGACGCTCCTTGCCGTGTGGGTCATAAAGGACCGATTTGTGCCAATTGATCGTGTGTCCCGCCCTCGCCCCGAATTCGCCTAGCTCCCCGAACAGTGCTGGAATTGTCCTGCCCGGGTCGGTCACGAACAACAGTACGTCGTCGGCGTACAGAGATATTTTTTCCTGTGTGCCGTCAATAGTACCCCATCTAAAACCTCTGATATCCTGGTTCTGTCTAATCCGTGTCGCTAAAATCTCAATCGTAAGGGTAAACAGGAGGGGGGATAATGGACAGCCCTGGCGCGTACCTCTACCAATGGGGAACTCACGGGACAACCTTCCATTGATCCGCACTCTCGCCTTCGGGTTAGAATACAGGAGCCGGACCCACTGCATGTATTTGGGACCAATCCCAAAACGTCGGAGGGTCTCCATCAGGAAGGGCCAGTGGACTGCATCAAATGCCTTCTCCGCATCCAATGAGAGGAACCAGTGGGGTTCACTCCTTTCACGGACCTCCTGGAGCCAGTTGTGGGTGCGACGGAGATTCAATTTGGTCGCCCTATCCGGAAGGAAACCTGACTGGTCCATATGCACCAACTCCGATATCACCTGTCGTAACCGTCTAGCCAGGATAGTGGCCAGTACTTTCGTCTCCGTATTCAGGAGGGAAATTGGGCGGTAGGAGGAGCAGTCGTTTTTGGGCTTGCCCTCTTTGTAGATTGGGATAATAGTGGCCAAGACCAGGTCCGGGGGTAAACTCCCTGTCTGGTATGCGTCCGTGAAGAGGTTTTTCACGTGTCGCTGTAACAGATCTGCCGTACGTTTAAAAAATTCTGCCGGGAAGCCATTGGGCCCGGGAGTCTTCCCCGGTTTCAACGCCGTCACGGCTTCAGAGATTTCGTCCAGCGTCAGATCCGCCTCCAGGGCTGCAGTAGCCTCCGCGGATAGTGTCGGCAGCTCCATATCACTTAAGTAGCGTTGGGCGTCCCCACAGTCGCCCAGGTCCCTAGCCCTGTAGAAGTCCTCGTAATAGGTCGCGAAGGCCTCGGCTATGTCTCTATCCGTGTGTACCTGTCTGTTTCCTGTTAACGAGATCTTATCCACCCATCTCGCTGCAGTTTCCCTCCTACTCAGCCAGGCTAACAGTTTGCCCGACTTGTCACCGACATCATATAGTCGATGCAACGTCGCCAGCGCCTGAGTGCGCGCCTCATCCGTGACTAATTCCCTGTAACGTCTCTGTGCGTCAATCAATTTCCTGAGGCGGGCCTCAGTCTTTTGCTGGTGATACTCCGTTTCTAAATTTAAAATGGAGACCTCTTCACTCTCTACCTGACCCTGACGCGACCTCCTAGCCTCTCCCAGCCTGGTTTGAATGCGGTCTCTTAGGACTGGTTTCATAGCCTCCCAGAGGGTAACACCCGAGTCCACCGAGCCCTCATTTTCGGCCATGTACACCCGTATGTCCGCACGCACGCCCTTAAGTATTTCCGGGGTTTGGATGTCCCATGCCGCTAATCGCCATTGTGACTGCCTCATCCCTCTGTCTCGTCCCACCTGTACTAATAGGGGGGAGTGGTCGGAGATCCCCCGCGCCTTGTATTCTGCTAGGTCTCCAACCGTGATATCCTGTCTAGACATAAAAACATAGTCCAGCCTGGAGAAGACCTTGTGTGCCCCGGAGTAAAAGGAATAGGATACCTGTGTTGGATGGAGCCAACGCCATACGTCGGTGAGGCCGAGGGTATTCATCTGCCGGGCTAGGGCGGTTGTGGAACCCATTGGGTGTGAAGTCCCCGATCTATCTTGTGTGGTGCACATGACATCATTAAAGTCCCCCCCCATTACCTGAGTTGTGTCAGCCGTGTCCAGGAGGATAGTGGCAACCGCCTTCAGTGTGTGAGCCTGCAGCTTGGGTGGGGCGTACACTGATATTATCGTGAACCTACGTCTTTTCCACAACCCCTGGACTCCCGCATACGTGCCCTGAGGGTCCAACCAGGTGCGTGTAATCGTGAATGGCGCAGATTTTTTTATAAGGATCGCCACCCCCCTGGAGTCTGCCGTGTATCCTGCATGTGCCAGGACAGTGTATCTTCCCCGCGCAATAAATGCGCACTGGTTCCCTCTAAGGTGTGTTTCCTGGAGGAGGATGACGTCTGGTGCCAGTCGTCTGAGGTACGCATTAACTAAACCTCGTTTAATTTTCGACCCCAGGCCGTTCACATTCCAGCTTAACACCGTGAACCCTGTGCCACCCGTGGGTGTAGCGTCTAGTGTACTTGCCATTGTGTTGCTCTGAACCTTCCCTGTGTGGGACCGTGACGTAGGGATGTCAGCAACTGTGGAGTGGCGTGTCTCTGCTGTTCCTGAACGTGATCCCCCCTCCCCCCCAGAACCTTTGTGGACCCCAACCGGGGGTAATACAAGAACCAATTCCCCTCAGCTCCCCCCTCCCCACCTCCCTCCCCTTCCAGTTGCATCCCAACCCGGGCCTGAACTATCCAAGGGAGAAGGTCTGTCGCCCTCCCGCACATCCCTCCCCACGCTAAACAAGAACTAACACTGAGAACTTAAAGAACAGTAGGGGGGTGCGTGTCAACTTGCTTGCTCCGTGTCGCCGAGACTTCATCATCTCCGATCCCCCAGCAGCCCAGTTCACGAATGTGAGTCCTGAGTGTCCGTATTCATCCCTTGGCTTGAAGACTCTTGTTCCATATGTTGGATTACCGTGATCAGCGGGTGATCTGAGTTGTCCATTGGTATGTCTCCTTCTCCTCCAGACATTTGGGCTTCCGAGTCCTCCACCTCATCGCCTTCGGATCTGGTTCTATTCCTCAGGCAGCTGAATCTCGAGCCCACCACCAAGTCATTGCTCGGGGACGCCGACCTGTTGCCTCTTTCACCCTCCTTGTCTCGCGTGCGGTATGGCGTCGCCGGGGCTTTCTTCTGCGTCCTCCGCGCACCCCGTCGCTGTGGTTTCGGCACCTCCCAGAGAGGCCCCTCACGGATCGTCTTGTCCAGAGCAGCTCGGCCAGCCGCCTCTCTGCTGTTCAGAATGGGCCTCTCCTCGAGCCACCGCCACACATCCTCCGGGTGGGCAAAGAAGATGGATTTGTCTTTATATATTACCCTGAGTTTGGCAGGGAAGAGGAGCATGTAAGAAATGTTCAAAGACCTCAGCTTCGCCTTGACCGGGTCGAACAAACGCCGCTGCTTCGAGACCTCCTGACTGTAATCTGGAAAAATCATGATGGAGGTATTCTCCAGACGGATTTCCCCCAGCTTCCTGGCTTCGCGGAGGATCAGGTCTCTGTCCGCATAGTTCAAAAAGCGCGCTATGACAGGCCTCGGCCGCGCTCCCTCCGGAGGTTTGGCGAGGAGCGCCCTATGCGCCCTCTCGATGATGAAGCACTGGGAGAATCGTGTCGCCGGGAAGGTAGTTTTCAGCCAGTCCAGGAGAAAGGCGGACATGTTCCCATCCTCAATCCCTTCTCTAAAGCCCACAAAGCGAAGGTTATTGCGCCTGGATCGATTTTCGGCATCATCCACCTTCCACAGCAGTTGGCGATGAGAGGCCTGCAATTCCGCCATATCCTTCTTAAGTGTTGTAATCGCCTCCTCATTGTCGGTCAAGCGAGATTCTGTCACCGTAACCCTCTCGGACAAGTTTCGGAAGTCCTGGCGTAGTAGCGTCACCTCGGATCTCACCTCTCCAATCTTCGTTTCCAGGGCCGTCCGAGATGCCTGAATATCGGTTCTGGACGCTTGAATGGCCTCCAGCAGCATGGCCGTGTCGTTGCGTGCGCCGTTCTGCTGAGATTGCTGTGCCGCCCCGGACCGCGTTGCGGTGAAGTCGTCCATGGGGCCCCGTTTCGAGGGCCCGGAGGTCCGGTCACCTTTCCCCATGTTGATATCGCGCCTCTCTGGCACCTGCGGCGCAGATGTGCCCAGCCCCGGGCAGCGTGTGGCAGTAGAGTCCCTTTGGGTGGCCCGGTTTGCAGAGACTCTCCCGCGGGCCCCCCGGCACCTCTCTCGCCTCAGTCCTAAGGGTCCCCTGGCTGCTCACCGTGGTCCGGTGGTCGCCGTGTGTGGGATGGGGTCGCGCAGGCAGGATCTCTCCCGGGGCCCCAGCAGACTGTCTCCTCACCGGGGGGATCTAGGTCTCCTCTCCCCAGCAGTGGCCTTCAGGCTGGGTAACAAAGCAGCCCGGCCGCCATGTTGGTAAAGGCGGGCACCGAGTGCAAGTCAGAGGCAGTCCCCCGGCTCCCGCGTGGTCGGCTCTCGGCTCCTGTGTCCCGGGCTCACCTCCGTCGCGGTCTGTCAGCGTCTCCCTGGCCGTCCGCCACTTGGGGTTGGTCGCGGCGGGGACTCCTCGTCTGTCTCGTCCGCTTCACACTCCGTTGGTCGCCATCTTGGTGTAGGCGGCCGGTCGGCTACGCCCGCCTCGGATCACCCTCCTCTCTCCGGCGGTAGAATCCCGGTCCCGCCTGGTCGCCAGGGGGGGGTGCGGGGGTCCCGGCGCCCCCAGTAGCCGGGCACTGCGGGGCAGGATTGAAAGGTGAGGCACTAGGGGCGCCGCGTTGCACCGCGCGCCGCGGTCGTCAGCATGGCCGCCGGGAGGCTTCTGGTGTAGAAATGACCGGCGCTCGGTAGAGACAGCTCCGCGCTATCGCTTGGGGGATTCCGCCGGGTATCAGGACGTCGGTCCTCCGTTTTGGCATGAGTTAGGGCCCATGGGCGATCTGCATCGTCGGATAATCGTGCTGCTCGGCCGGAGCTCCGGCAAGGCACGTCTAGTCGGCCATGTTGCTGGCCACGCCCCCCGTGACTGCCAATCTTATTATCTTTAACATTACCCAGTAGTTTTTCTCCAAGTTATTCTTTCCAGTACAGACCACTACATCAGAAAAGATGTAGCAGTACGTTTACTAAAATTACAAATATCTATCTGGTCTCAAATTGTAGAAAATGTCTTCATCTGTCTAGAGACGATTACCTCCAGCTTCATTACAAAGTTCATCCTCTGCAACCATTTCTTTAGGGAAGATGCCATTTCAGATCCCAAATATAAAGGGGAAGTGAGCTAGCCAGTAAGGTAGCAAGAACACAGTAATCTTATTAGAGGAAACAAACAAGGATTTATCCTAATTGCTGACCTGAAATCCATTTTTTGGTCTGGCAGACGTAGCTCTACCTATTTGACAGATCATATGGCAACAATACATAGAGGGATGTGCACTAGGTTGCCTCCCTCAGACTTTGGATAATGGTGTGCTGGTGCTGTAGTTATGGTTGGAGTGGAGTACATTGAAACTGTGCAAAAAGCACCTATCACTCATCAGTGCTTCAACACTTTGCTATCATGATGAACAGAGGAGGCTAAGAAATTACTTCTTTAAAAAATTAAATTGTTAAAACAGCAGAATATTAGGTAGCCCTAAAAGCAGGAGCTGAGCTGTATTTTCAAGGTGCCGGTAAACTGGGAAATGATGACTGATGGAGGAGAGGTGCTCTGTTGCAAAATGTCCTGTCATGGCTTTGTTTAGCTAATTTGCATGAGATTGGTAAGCATCCAACCAGGAAATACAGGAGCTGCAACTTTACCTTAATGTAACAAATCTACCAGAATTGTGACTAATGGGTTGGTTGTCGATACTTATTCCTCGATGACTGGAAGAAAGATTACTTTACCTGTCTTTGAATCTGAGTTGAAGTGTCAGATGGATTGACCAGTGTGTATAGCAGTATTAGATACAAGTCTTCTAACAATCTGGTGAGCAAGTCTTGGGGTTCAGATTTTTTGTCTAGTGAGAGCAGCGTGTGTGTTAGAGAGAATTATTTTATGACAGACTGCTATTGCAAAAACCTCCTCTGATGTGAGAGGGTGCTGGATATGATAGTGATTGGCAGTAGGACAGAGTGCTGTCTTCAGGATAGCTGGGTGTGAATGTGTGACCTTTACTGTATAACATTGGAGTATTAGTCAAGGGAGCGTGAGACTATAGTCATAACAACAATACTCTGCCTGTGCCCAAAGTCACAATGTGCTAATGGTCACTGATGCCGCACCACAGACATGAAAAAACTGGCCTTCCAAAATATGGTACAAAAAACCATTGAGTAGCAAAAATATCAGATTTATTTAATGAATATAATTTTACACTTTATATGAAAAACATAGTGACATTAACACTACAATGATCGAAGCACATCCTACATTACTTCCGTACATTCATTCAAACAAGCAGACACATACTCACTCATACTCATATGTCCTCCAAAATGGGGTTCCACATTTACAACATTTCTAAATATACACATGAACAGTTCCCCCACCTGGTGTGAAGCAATTAATACTTGTAATGGCAACACATATGGAATGAATAAAAGCAAAAGCAAAATTAGTTCATGAAACAAGAAATCAATTAACGGTACAGTCCATGTTTTAAACTCCAATTTCTGCTCAGTGTATTATTAGTTGAAAGCGGGGGAAACAAGAAACGACAACAAGTTGACAAGGAGAACTCCAGCACCAATGCGTGTTTCGGTGTGTGAACCAAACGTGGGTCTCACCTTCTACAGGGCGCAATAATAGGGTGCAAAACGTGGGAAGACGTGCCTGGAAAGACAAAAAGTACAGCACACTTTGTATATTGCAAAAACAGAGTCCCGTGTGCCATTAATCTGCACATCTAATACCTGCAAAGCATAGTAAGAAGGAAGCTCAGATTCATTCCAAATGAATAAACTGATAAGTATAAGAACAAGAACAAGGGGGCGTGCACACTGAAAAAAAGATTACAGAGGTTGAATGAACCAATTTATGCCCTAAATAGCAAAGACTAACCCAAACACCACGGAGTCCAGAACATTTGTGACAGAGAAGGAAAACATGAAGTGTTGGTGCTCATGCTCACATCATTGTCATCCGAGTGATACGAAGTGAACCAAAAAGGAAGAAAAACTAGACATCTAAGGGAAAATACCTGAAACAAATAACCAAAAGGATGGCGAGCGAACATCAAAGTTTTAAAGCATAAACGATGGGCCCAAATCTGCGGAAACAATAATAGAGGGACTGATGGTCAAATAGATTTAAAAAAGAGATATCAGAATGAAGGAGGGGTACACGTGGTAGGACAACCTCTTATCAAATTCTGTGGGACAGCCATGTCCCTACGCCTGGAAGGTGTAGTCTCAGTGTCCTCCAAGACTGGATCCGAGCTCACAAAACTGCAGTGTCCATAGAACCAGATATCCCTCATTCGGACCCACAATTCTCTCTAGAATAAAACCCAGGATAGACATATTAATCAAAATGATAAACCTTAAGAAAAAATGAAGAAAATAATGAAGACAATAAGGTGAAGAAAATAAGATGGGGCATGAAAACATGTGCCCATCGCCAGAGTTACACGCAAAGATCCTAAATAGCAAACACTAACGCATTAGGCATGACCCTGGTAGAATATCAAGAAAGCCAGGCAGCCGAAGGTTTGCACACAAGGTTACAATGCATTCCGTTTAGTGAATTTATTCATATTCGAAGAAACTGTACGACTATTAAGGATTACAATAACCAAGCAGAAACCCTCAAGGAAAAACGTATCAGGAGGGGGTACCCCACCAAATTGATCAAAGATGCTCTCAAGAGAGCTAGATATTATGACCATGATGCGATGTTCAAACCTAAAAGCAAAGAACAACTTGACAAACTTGTATGCAT
The DNA here is from genome assembly GCF_964261635.1 of Lissotriton helveticus. Taxonomy (NCBI): domain Eukaryota; kingdom Metazoa; phylum Chordata; class Amphibia; order Caudata; family Salamandridae; genus Lissotriton; species Lissotriton helveticus. The sequence continues at coordinate 702,380,767 of NC_136059.1, read as the reverse complement.
GACCAAACACTCTAACTTTGATAATAAGTTACGCCAAATTATCAATTCACAATGGCACCTCTTAAACATAGATGACCACGATCAAAAACTGCCCAGACCTCTTTAAGAGGAATAAAAATCTCAGGAACCTTTTAGTGAGGGCCAAGAGAACCGAGCCCAACAAGGTTTGTCAGAAATCCATCACGGGAGGTGAGCCCATCAAAGGAAACCACGAGTGTGGCTCCTGTCAAGCCTGCCGCAGTGCCATTGTGAATGACAGCATTCGAATAAATGAGAGAATGATGTTTCTCAAAGAAATGACAAATTTTCAGTCCTCGAACATTGTGTACTTAATTCTTTGCCTCTGCAATCTGGCCTATGTAGGCGAGTCCGGAAGGGAATGCAGGAAAAAAATCGGTGAGCAGAAATCCAACATCAGATTGTCAAAACATACCATGCCTCTAGTTAGCCCCTGGATAGAGGCTAACCATACAGAGGGGACCTTAGGTGGTTGATTTTTGAAAAATTCCTACCGCTGATGGGAAGAGATGTAGCGGCAACCCTCAGAAAAAGAGAACATCAACATCAAGTACAAACAGTGGTCGAAGTGGGGACAAAAAAGTAGGGGAACTGTGGGCGGAGACTCAGGGGGCGGGAATAAGCAGATTGGATTAGTGGGCGGAGTCGGAGGTGTGGCTAAAATAGCAAAACATACCAATTTTTAGTGCATTTGGCATTTCACTGACCAGTTACAGCTTATAACGTTATTTAATTCAAAAATCGATAATCATGTTCATTTGAGGTTTAATATATAAGTTGTTTATATTTAATTCATTTACAATGTGGGACATGTTTTCAATCACAGAATATTCCAAATACGCTTATAAGTGGAATCATAAGCCATTTGTCTCCGAGCCATGCAGTTTCTTTCATTGGCACTTCCTGCATTGCAAATCCCTGGTGAGTTTGCAATTCAAAATGGAGGCACCAATGGGTGAGGTGGACTGGCCTCAAGGGTCCTGTGCATCATCCCCAGATCGAGCCTCCCCTTCCCACCGTCATTCTGGCATCGATCAATACCCTGCTTTTTACATACCCATGTTCTGTCCTCTCTTTGCCACCATTACTTCCTGGCATCGCTCATTACCGTACTTCTGGCATAGCAGGGTTGAGCCCTCCTCTTGCCAACCTACATCTTGGCCTCACTCTTAACCCTGATTACAGCAAACCCAGATCTAGCCATCCCCAATTTTAATTCCTGCCATCGCACATTACTCCACTTCTAACATACCCAGATCCAGCTTTGCTTGCTCCCACTCTCACTTCCTGGCATTGAACAAAATCCTGCTTCTGGCATAGCCAGGTTCAGCCCTACCCTCGCACCCTTAGCCCCTGGCATAGTCGTTAGTATGCTTTACCATACTTAGATCCAGCCCTCATCTCGTCACCCTTAGGTTCTGGCTTCACTAACTACCCAACTCCTTGCATACAGGGTATATCCCTCCTGTCACCTTACTTCCTGGCATTGTCCTTCACCCTTCTTCTTGCACCCCAGGATCAAACCACCCCTATTTAAGGCAACAGTAATTACTTTACTTTTTGGATGTCAGGAGCCAGCTCTCCCCTCACCCTCCTCACTTTCTAGCACTGCTCATTACCATGCATCTAGCATACCCAAATACAGCCCTCCCATCACCACCCTTACTTCCTGGCACTCATTACCTTGCTTCTAGCATACCCAGCGCCAGCTCTACCCTTACCGCCTTTACTTCATGTTATAGTTTATTGCCATGCTTCTACCAAACTTAGATCTAGCCTTCATCTCGTCCTGCTTAGTTTCTGAAATCACTCACTACAAAACTTGGAGGATACCCAGGTTCAGCCTTCCTCTGACCACCCTTACTTCCTGGCATTGCTCTTTACCTTAGTTCTAGGAGTGATTCAGCCCTTCCGATGCCATCGCTACTTCCTGGCATTGCTAGTTACCTTGCTTATAGCATTACTAGAGATAAACACTATTTGCTAACCTTACTTAAAGGTATCCCAAATTACCTTACTTCTAGCATACCCAGATCCAACCATCCCCTCACTACTCTTACTTTTTAGACATCATTACCCTGCGTCTAGCATAGACAGGTTCAGCCCTTCCCTCGTCCTCTACCTCCTTGCACCGCTTATTATTGCCCTACTCTAGAACACCCACGTCCCGCCCTCCTCTCGCCACCCTTACTGCCCGGGATCGTTCATTACCCTAGGTCTAGCCATAGTTGGATCTCGCCCTCCCTTCGGAACCCCCACTTCCTAGAATCATTCATTCCCCCAGCTTCTAGCTTACATGGTTCATTTCTCCTCTTTCCACCCTTACTTCCTAGCACCACTCATTTCCATGCTTCTTCATACCCAGATTCAGCCCTTTCTTCATCCCTCTGTATCCTGGCATCCCTCATTACCCAACTTCTAGCATACCCAGATCATGCAATCCCCCTCAACCTTACCTCCCGGCATTGCTCATTACCCTATATTTAGAGTACCCAACTCCAGCCCACCCTCCCCACCCAAACTTCCTGGTATCACCCATTAACTTGCTTCTAGCATACCCAATTGTTCACCCTCACATCGCTCATTACCCTGCTTCTAGCGTCCCCACATTGAACCCTTCCACGCTCTCTGGAATTACCCTGCTTCTAGCATACCTACACCCAGCACTCCCCTCGCTACTCCTCACTTCCTAGCATATCATTACCCTGCTTCTAGCACACCCAGACCCAGCCCTCCCTCGCCACCCTCACTTCTTGGCAACGCTCATTACCCTGTTTCTAGCATACCCACATCTTGGCCTCCCCTCCCTCCCCCTAACTTCCTGGCAACACTCATTAAACTTGTTCTAACATATCCACATCCTGGCCTTCCCTCGCTCCCCCTCACTTCCTGGCATCACTCACTACCCTACTTCTAGTATACCTGGATCCAGCCCTCCCTCGCCACCCAAACTTCCTGGTATCACCCATTACCTTGCTTCTAGCATACCCAATTGTTCACCCTCACATCGCTCATTACCCTGCTTCTAGCGCACCCACATCGAACCCTCCCTCCCCACCCATGCTCTCTGGAATTATCCTGCTTCTAGCATACCTACATCCAAGTCAAGTCAAGTCAAAGAATTTATATAGCGCACTACATACCCAGAGGGTCTCAAGGCGCTTAGGGAGGGGAGGAGGATTACTTGTCAAATATCCAAGTTTTCAGTTGTTTTCTGAATGCTAGGTGGTTCTGGGTAAGGCGAAGGTCAGTGGGGAGTGAGTTCCATGTTTTAGCAGCCAGGTAAGAGAAGGATCTGCCTCCCATGGTGGTCTTGTTGATGCGAGGTACAGTGGCGAGGGCTTGGCTGGAAGAACGTAGTTGGCGGGAGGGGGTGTAGAAGGACAGTCGTGAGTTGAGGCATTCTGGTCCGATGTCGTAGAGTGATTTGTGTGCGTGGGTTAGCAGTCGGAAAGTGATCCTCTTATTGACGGGTAGCCAGTGGAGGTCTTTCAGGTGACCAGAGATGTGTTCGTTGCGCGGGATGTCTAATATGATCCTGGCTGAGGCGTTTTGGATTCGTTGGAGTTTCTTCTGGAGTTTAGCGGTAGTACCTGCGTAGAGGGTGTTTCCGTAGTCCAGTCGGCTCGTGACCAGAGCATGGGTGACTGTTTTTCTGGTTTCGGTGGGGTACAGCGAAATGTTTTTTTGAGCATGCGGAGAATGTTGAAGCAGGATGAGGATACGGCGCTGACTTGTCTGTTCATTGAAAGTGAAGAATCCAGGATAACGCCTAGGTTCCGTGCGTGGTCTGTCGGGATGGGGGCTTTTCCAAGGGCTTCCTGCCACCAAGAGTCGTCCCATGCAGAGGGGGATGTACCTAAGATGAGGACTTCTGTTTTATCTGAGTTCAGCTTCAGACGGCTGTGTTTCATCCATTCGGCAACTTCTTTCATTCCTTCGTGTAGGTTATTTTTGGCGGTGCTGGGGTCATTGGTGAGAGAAAGGATCAGTTGAGTGTCATCCGCGTAAGAGATGATGTTGAGGTTGTGTTGGCGGGCGATGGCCGCGAGGGGGCTCATGTATACGTTGAAGAGGGTGGGACTGAGTGAGGATCCTTGTGGTACGCCACAGATGACTTCAGTGGCCTCGGACTTGAATGGTGGAAGGCGGACTCTCTGGGTTCTTCCGGTGAGGAACGAGGTGATCCATTCAAGTGCTTTTCCTTGTATTCCGATGTTTCTGAGGCGTTGTAAAAGGGTGCTGTGGCAGACTGTGTCGAAGGCTGCAGAGAGGTCGAGGAGGATGAGGGCGACTGTGTCTCCATTGTCCAGTAGAGTTCGAATGTCGTCTGTTGCTGCGATAAGGGCGGTCTCAGTGCTGTGTTTTGCTCGGAAGCCAGATTGTGAGGAGTCGAGGGATTTGTTGGCTTCGAGGAAAGCGGCGAGCTGGTTGTTGACAGCTTTCTCGATAACTTTGGCCGGGAATGGAAGGAGCGAAATGGGGCGGTAATTTTGAGTTCGGTGGGGTCCAGCACTCCCCTCGCTCTCCCTCACTTCCTGGCATATCATGAACCTGCTTCTATAATACTCGGGCCCAGCCCTCCCTCGCCACCCTCATTTCCTAGCAACGCTCATTACCCTGCTTCTAACATACCCACATCCTGCCCTCCCCTAGCACCCCCTCACTTCCTGGTATTTCTCATTACCCTGCTTCTAGTATACCCAGATCCAGCCATCCCTCACCACCCTCACTTCCTGGCATTTCATCCATTGACTGCAAACTGCCCAGGGGGCACATAGGGCGAGGGCATAAAAAAGACTTGAAGGGCATCAGCAGAGCCTCTGTACTGTAATTGCAGGTTAAACTGCATGTCTGGATTGAGATAGGCAGGGACAGCAGTGTCGGGCCCCTACCAGCAGCACAGAGAGCAGTGGCAGATCGGGATAGATGCCCTTCGGTGGAGCAAAATGCCAACATTTTAGAAGAGTAAAGAGGGAGATTTGTTTAAAATAAACGGAAGAATGAATTTCCCCCATTGACTTCTGCAGAAGCAGAGGCCGCAGGCTGCAGAAATAAAGCTGGTTTTGGCCTTAAAGGTTGGGCGTCTCCCGCCCAAATTGGGCCTATTGACATGTATTTATTTTATTTATTTTGAAGGTTTTATATAGCGCAAACAAGACTCTTGCGAGTATCAGAGCGCATTACATGACAAGTAGAAATATATACAGTATATATTATGATATAATGAACCACGAAATAAATAATAGATACATCTGGATCAAGAAAAGGCAGTGCGATGCTAGTGCAAAACGGCAAAGATAAACAGAAGGACGGGCCCTAAAATAGTGTTTTACATATAATCAGGCAGCACACCACTTTACATACAGTACCTCTCCTACAATGCTTTTATATATAATCATCCCAGTACACTGCTTTACATATGACGTCCTCTGGTGAACAGATTTGTAGGTACTCGCTCCTGAGCCCTGTTTATATACAGTGCTCTCCAGTGCACCAATCACAGTTCTATATATAATAATACCGGTGCACTGCTTTACATATAACGATCTCTGTTGAACTGATGTAAAAACACTCACTCCTGTGCCTTGTTTATATGCAGTGCTCTCCTGTGCACTGCTGTACATAATAGTGATTTCACTACACGCTTCTACATATAATGACACCAGTGCACTGTTTTACATATAGTGCTCTCCAGTGAACGGATTTATGAATACTCAGTCATGTGCCTAGTTTATATGCAGTGCTCTCCTGTGCACTGCTGTACGTAATAGTGATTTCACTACACGCTTCTACATATAATGACACCAGTGCACTGTTTTACATATAGTGCTCTCCAGTGAACGGATTTATGAATACTCAGTCATGTGCCTAGTTTATATGCAGTGCTCTCCTGTGCACTGCTGTACGTAATAGTGATTTCAGTACACGCTTCTAAATATAATGACACCAGTGCACTGTTTTACATATAGTGCTCTCCAGTGAACGGATTTATGAATACTCAGTCATGTGCCTAGTTGATATGCAGTGCTCTCCTGTGCACTGCTGTACGTAATAGTGATTTCAGTACATGCTTCTAAATATAATGACACCAGTGCACTGTTTTACATATAGTGCTCTCCAGTGAACGGATTTATGAATACTCAGTCATGTGCCTAGTTTATATGCAGTGCTCTCCTGTGCACTGCTGTACATAATAGTGATTTCAGTACACGCTTCTATATATAAATGACACCAGTGCACTGTTTTGCATATAGTGCTCTCCAGTGAACGGATTTATGAATACTCAGTCATGTGCCTAGTTTATATGCAGTGCTCTCCTGTGCCCTGCTGTACATAATAGTGATTTCAGTACACACTTCTATATATAATGACACCAGTGCACTGTTTTACATATAGTGCTCTCCAGTGAACGGATTTATGAATACCCAGTAATGTGCCTAGTTTATATGCAGTGCTCTCCTGTGCACTGCTGTACATAATAGTGATTTCAGTACACGCTTCTAAATATAATGACACCAGTGCACTGTTTTACATATAGTGCTATCCAGTGAACGGATTTATGAATACTCAGTCATGTGCCTAGTTTATATGCAGTGCTCTCCTGTGCACTGCTGTACGTAATAGTGATTTCAGTACACGCTTCTACATATAATGACACCAGTGCACTGTTTTACATATAGTGCTCTCCAGGGAAATGATTTATGAATACTCAGTCATGTGCCTTGTTTATATGCAGTGCTCTCCTGTGCACTGCTGTACATAATAGTGATTTCAGTACACGCTTCTATATATAATGACACCAGTGCACTGTTTTACATATAGTGCTCTCCAGGAATTTTAAATGCCCGCAATGAGCCTGGCATGGGTGGTGCTGCCAACTGCACTGGCTTCTGAGTAGGGCACTACACATTGAAAGAGCAGATTTACAGCAAGTCACAAAGTCCCCCAGGTGGCGTCCGTCAGTCTGCTTGACACCGAAGAATCCTTTGTCACAGGTCACAGGGGGGCAGGCAGGCAGTGTCCTCACAAATGAGGTGTGAATCACGGTCTCAAGGCCGTGGCAGGGCCATCAGAGGTAGCCACTTTCGCGCTATGCTACACTGATGGCCCTTTCAGTCTCACTTTGTAGGTCCCAAGACACAGAGGGGAAGGTGAGGAGGTCGGGCGCAGTGCAGAGGCCCTTGTCAATATTCACGTTGCACCACGCGCCCGACCTTCGTCAATATTCACGTTGAACCACTCAAACAAACAAAAGGTGTCATTTTAAAGTGGCTATTCCTACAGTCCCGGTACGCCCTTTCAAAACCAAGAAGTAGGGGAACGGACTAGCATAATTTTTAGAAGTAGGGGCACGCCGTGCCCTTCCGTTCCCGCCCACTTCTAACACTGAGTACAAAGGACTTAATGAAATGTTACTGTGGGAGAATGCTATCCTATAAGCTTCTGGGACGTCTTCCCCGATGTCCACCATCTGTTTGTGCATGTCTAATGATCTTCTGTTCTTAATTTGCTGATTTGTTGTCATCCCTGTGATTGCCAGGTTGACCTCAGCCCGTCTCTTGTTTCAGGGTTCTCCCTGAACATTTAGATCTATCTGTCTTAGTGCTGTCTTAGCACATCTGTAATTTAATTTCCTTTTATTATTGTATAATACCTTTTGTACTTTTTACTCTTTGTTACATGATTCTATAGCCAGATTCTCGGTTTTGTCCTTACTTGAGTTCTATTTTTATAATATATTGTCTGTATTTGCGCTATTCTCAATATTAGCTTGTTACCTTTGACTTTATTTATATCCGCATTCACTGGGTTTATGCCTCTTGGTTCATCTAGTCTCTAAATGCGTCTTAGATATCGTTTTTCTATTTTGTTTTTACTCTCCTTGGTTTATTTTTTCTAATTGTACTATCGGTTTTGCAGTGTCTATTATTATTTGGTTTTCAATTATTTTTTGTTATTGTACGTTAGGGATACCTATCTTAAGATGGAGCCATCTGTTTCGACCCTGTCTTTGTCATGTCATCTATGTCAATGCAGGAACTTCCGAGAAGGGGAAGAATGTATAGTTTTCAAACTCGGTGCACATTTGGTTAAACACGCCTGACTGCCCCTATTTAACTTCCAGCTCTGTCTTGCTCCCCCCTACGTTTTCGCGGGGACCTTGCCGGCATCCCGTAGTATTTTCTTATCGGCCGGAGGCGCTGGACCCGAAGCTGAATCCGCTGCTCCCGTTACCTAGGTGAGCCCTCTTTCTTTTTTGTCAGCCTTAAATAGTTAGTCGTGCCGAGCCCGGCGTTTCACTCTGTTTGTGCCTCCATCATCCACTATCGCATGTTGCCTGGAGTTAGCGTATATTTAGCCGCCCAGGAAGGGGGGGTGAATTTCTTTTTATTCTTTTTCGATTTTTTTATTTTTCTATATATTTTTAACCTCAGAGGCCAGGACGCACATGCTTTAAGCTTCAACACATCTTTCTGCCATAGTGGGTGCACCACTGCTTCAGTGTCGTCCGAGTAAATTCCTTATCAGTATGTCACCTGGCACTGCATGTCCTAGACATGTTGTGTGTCTATCTGTGGCGGCATTTTGCGTAACTCCCTGATCTTGCTACCGCTACATATTTTTAGAACAGGCGTTCCCTATTTTCTGGTGCATTGTATCCTTGTGTGCAAACCTTCGGCTGCCTGGCCTTCATTATAGTCGACCAGGGTCATGCCTAATGGAATAGCATTTGCTATTTAGGATCTTGGCATGTAACTCTGGCGAAGGGCACATTCATTCCCCATCTTATTTTGTTAATTATTTTTTTCATTTTTTCTTTAGGTTTATCATTTTTATTTGACCTAGTCGTGCCTATCCTGGGTTTTATTCTAGAGTGAATTGTTGGTCCGAATGAGTGATATTTGGGTCTATGGACTCTGCAGTGTTGGGAGTTTGGGTCCCGCCTTGGAGGACTCCGAGACTATACCCTCCTGGCGTAGGGACATGGCTGTCCCACAGAATTTGGTAAGCGGTTGTCCTACCCCGTATATTCCTCCATTCATTCTGATATCTCTTTTTGAAATCTATTTGGCAATCAGCCTCTCTATTATTTTTTCTGCAGATTTGGGCCTAGAGCCCATTCTTTATGCTTTTAAACATTGATGTTCAGTCGCCATCCTTTTGGTTATTTATTCCAGGTATATTACCTTAGCTGGCTAGTTGTTCTTCTTTTTTGGTTCACTTCTTATTACTGGGATCACAACGATGTGAGCCTGAGCACCAACACTTCATGTTTTCCTTCTCTGACAAGGATGTTCTGGACACAGTGTTGTTTTGGTTAGTCTTTGCTATTTAGCGCTTAGATTGGTTCATACAACCTTTGTTAATCTTTTCTCAGTGTGCACCCCCCCTTGTTCTTGTTCTTATACTGATCAGTGTAATCAGTTGGCATGAATCTGAGACTTCCTTCTTACTATCCTGTGCTGGTATTAGATGTGCAGATTAGTAGCACACTGCAAAGTGTGCTGTACTTTTTGTCTTTCCAGGCGTGTCCTCCCACATTTTGCACCTGATTATTGCGCCCTGAAGAGAAGAGACCCACATTTGGGTCACACACCGATACGTATGTCGGCACTGGAGTTCTTCTTGTCAACTTGTTGTCGTTTCTTGTTTCCCCCACTTTCAACTATTAATACATTGAGAAGAAATTGGAGTTTACAAACATGAACTGTACAGTCAATATATTTCTCGTTTCATGTACTAATTTTGCTATTGATCATATTCATTCCATATGGGTTGACCTTACAAGCATTACTTGCATCACACCAGCTGGGGGACCTGTTCATGTATATATTTTGATATTTTGTAAATGTGGAACCATTATTTTGGAGGACGTATGAGTATGAGTGAGTATGTGTCTGCTTGTTTGAACCAATGTGTGTGAGTGATGTAGGATGCGCTTGGATCATTGTAGTGTTATTGTCTCTATGTTTTTATATAAAGTGTAAAATTATATTTATTAATTAAATCTGATATTTTTGGTACTCAATGGTTATTTTAGGTCTCGCCTGAGCCAATGCGCTTGCGCATTGCTCCGGCGAGATTATAGTAAGCGGAAAAGAAAAGTCTACCAAAACGGCTGTGGATCGCATACAGTTCATGTGATCTATTCGCGTGTACGCCAGCCAGATAACATACCACCATTTGTCTGTGCCTCGGCATCAGACTTCAAAGGCTGCAGCTCCCCCGCCCACCCCCCCGCCACAGCAATGCCGAAAGCTTGTTTCAGGACGAAAGTGAGAGCCTACCGTGCTTGTTTACAGTAGCCTTGCTCCTCAAATGCTGTTGCTGTGTTGCCATCTCTCTAGGGACACTCAGCTTTAAAACACTTGACTTGCTAGCTGCAATGCTACATCTGCTATGCTTTGCCTCTAGACACATTGCTCCCTCGCAGACTGTGCTGACTCTGCACCTCCTGATTCTGAAACTGACTAACGGAGTCACCATGCAGTCTCTTCTCTTTGTCTTATGATGTCTGCCCTGCCACCATTTACTTCGGACCCTCACCCTCACACCTCCTCACACTCACACCCCCTCACCCCATCACCCTCACCCTCCCTCACCCTCACACCCCCTCACACACCCTCACTCACCCTCACACCCTCACCGACCCTCATTCACCCTCACAACCTCACACCCCTCACCCTCACAACCCTCTCACCCTCACTCACCCTCACACCCTCACACTCCCACACACCCTCGTCCTCACACACCACATCACTCCGGAACACCACCACATCACTCAGGAACATCACCACATCACTCAGGGACACCACCACATCACTCAGGGGCACCACTCAGGGGCACCACAACATCACTCAGGGACACCACCACATCACTCAGGGACACCGCCACATCACCCAGGAACACCACCACATCACTCAGGGACACTACCACATCACTCAGGGACACAGGGACACCACCACATCACTCAGGAACACCACCACATCACTCAGGGACACCACCACATCACTCAGGAGCACCACTCAGGGACACCACCACATCACTCGGGGACACCACCACATCACTCTGGGATACCACCACATCACTCGGGGACACCACCACATCACTCAGACACGACCACATCACTCAAAAACACCACCACATCACTCAGGAACACCACCACATCACTCAGAGACACCACCACATCACTCAGGGACACCACCACATCACTCGGGGACACCACCATATCACTCAGGGACACCAACACATCACTCGGGGACACCACCACATCACTCGGGGACACCACCAGATCACTCTGGGACACCACCACATCACTCAGGAACACCACCACATCACTCAGGGACATCACCACATCACTCACCACCACATAACTCAGGAACACCACCACATCACTCAGGAACACCACCACATCACTCAGGGACACCACCACATCACTCAGGGACACCTCCACATCACTTGGGGACACCACCACATCACTCAGGGACATTACCACATCACTCAGGGGCACCACCACATCACTCAGGAACACCACCACATCACTCAGGGACACCACCACATCACTCAGGGGCACCACTCAGGGGCACCACCACATCACTCAGGGACACCACCACATCACTCAGGGACACCACCACATCAACCAGGAACACCACCACATCACTCAGGGACACCACCACATCACTCAGGGACACCACCACATCAACCAGGAACACCACCACATCACTCAGGGGCACCACTCAGGGGCACCACCACATTGCTCAGGGACACCACTACATCATTTAGGGGCACCACCACATCATTCAGGGACACCACCACATCACTCAGGAACACCACCACATCACTCGGGGACACCACCACATCACTCAGGGACACCACCACATCACTCAGGGGCACCACCGCATCACTCAGGGGCACCACTCAGGGGCACCACCACATCACTCAGGGACACCACCACATCACTCATGGACACCACCACATCACTCAGGGGCACCACCACATCATTCAGGGGCACCTCTCCGGGGCACCACCACATCACTCAGGGACACCACCACATCTCTCAGGGACACCACCACATCACTCAGGGACACCACCACATCACTCAGGAACCCCACCACTTTACTCGGGGACACCACCACATCACTCGGGGACACCACCACATCACTCTGGGACACCACCACATCACTCGGGAACACCACCACATCACTCTGGCACACCACCACATCACTCTAATACACCACCACATCACTCAGCCCAACCACATCATCACTCAGCACCACAACAGCACTCTCCTTGCATGCTACCAACAAGCATTGCCATAGCCAAATAGGACTCGTTGTACCATATTTTGGAAGGCCAGTTTTTTTCATGTCTGTGGTACGGCACCAGTGACTATTAGCACATTGTGTCTTTGGACACAGGCAGAGTATTGTTGTTATGACTATAGTTTATATTTCCCCTGTTCTCTCTGCATGTTATTCGCTTCAGGGCCCCCTTCTGTGTGAGTGGTGGAGGGAGCGTGGGAACCTATCTCAAATAATAATCGCAAACCGTGTCAGTGCGAACCACTAAAGTAACTAAATAAGCCTGTACTTAGCCCTCTAGTAACGTGGCACAAAGCAGTTCCGGTGCAAATTGTACCTTCAGACTTAGACACTATTTTTAAGAAAAAGTGGTCATCGACAAGTTGTTGGGAGGGCAGGCTGCAAGCTGGATCTGAAATGGGGCTTGATGACAGCAGTTGTTGAAGAGTGGGGTCCTGTTGTGGTTGTCGACAAAGTCCAAAGTCCGTGACTGGGGAAGCCTCAATGCTGATGGGTTGCTGCTTGGTGTCAGTCCCTATGAAGCCCTCTGCATTTCGACTTAGAGATTTTATGGAAGTCAGATCTCCTTCAGTAGGGCAAACCAGCAAACTGAGGCTGACTGGCAATTTGACATCAACATTTGTGACTTTAACGGTGATCATGGTCTTCGTTGGTTCTCCTTCTGAACGAGCAGAATGCCATCACTCACAGTGAAGTCAACCAATGGCTGAAGTGGGCTGTTCTGCTGCCCCATGCTGTATACTTTAGAAGGCAGAAGAAAAAGGTGAATGACACAACAATAGACCAATGGGGAAGGAGGGCTGGCTGAGAGTACCTTGAGCAAAATAAATACCCAATCTGAGTAAAATCAAAAGGTCTGGGTGGAAGAAAAACATGAAAGGTACAACAGTCCAATGGATGAAGAAGACTGCTGAAAGTAAGTATATTCTATACATACTTCTAGTAAAATGAAAATATCTTGGTTAACAACAGACCTAATAGGGAGCTAGAAACAGGTATTGCAGAGAACCTGCTTCTTAGAAAAAAACGGAACAATATATACTATGAATAAGTTTTTCTAAATACGAGGTGAAAGAGCTTCAAGCGGAATCAAATGATATGAAATGATAGATGATAACTCTTACTAATAGTGGGAGGATGCTAGGACCATAAACAATGCCTACTATGAGAAAGGACGCATTTAATATTAAAATTGTGGTACACATTAGGGAGATAGAAGCTCGGTTTCATCGGGAAACAAGCTTATTAGGTCTGGCCTTGGAAGCTGAAAAAAAGAAAACATGCATAAAGTGGCAGCCATTTGCTTGCAATAAAAATGTAAATTAAAAATAACCAGAGGCACTTAGAACAGGTATGCAATTCCTTTTTAATGTTAATGCACATGAGAATAAAATATGATTCTTACCGTTGAAAAGAAAAAGTACTGTTATCTTTGAATTATTTTAACCTGAAAACATAAATGCGTAAGTATGACTAACTTGAAAACAAAGATGAATGAGAATGACTACCTCAAATTGGAAACAACTCACCCAGAAACTACTTTCGATATACAGGCACTATATAGTAATATACTTGGATATATTAAAGTTATGGCCCAAAATAATACTAAGACAATAATATGCAGTGGTCATCAGCAAGTTTTAAAGTATACCTCCTAAATTCTCATAAGACATACGCTATGAGGGCTGTCCATCACCAGCATTGTACAGTCAAAACAACAAACGTCAGCAACAGGACAGGCGTGCACAAACTGAAGAGATCTGTCACACAGTTGGACAATTTGGAGGACTTTAACAGAGTCCACCACTGTAGGTCCCAAATATCGAGATAATATGCCCACATCTTTACATCTCACAAAGCCATTCAGATATGGGATGATAATAAAAATTCCCATCCCAACATATCTCTCCACTTCTCCCTCCCTCCAGCCATGCCTGTTCAGGATCACGACTATACACAAAATCTCAGATTGGTCAATCCAGTGCAGTAACAAGCTAAACAGACTATATAATAAGAAATACCATGCAGGTACCTGTAGAGCTGTTCAAAGCTATCAGCATATTGAAAACCTTAAACTGTGCATCTTTCTCTCACCCTTCATCATCCACCACACTGCTACGCCCTGCATCCCATAGTATGATAACTGCAGCTCCGTGGTCATCACGCATGACATGGAAACACTTACCAAATAGGATCGAAACAAAGACAACATCCTTCCAACCACACACCCTACATGGTGTAACATGCTACTCATGTAAGCCAGCGCGTCAGGCCCCCACATGAGGGTAGTCAGCGCTATATAAATGCTGCAACACAATATAATAAAATACAACACCAAAAAAGGCCAATGAATGGCAAAATACCATGGCAAAGTAAAGTACTGATTCAATACACCACGATTTCCTTGAAACCACAGTTTCAACACTTAGCAAGAAATCTTCTATATCATCTGGGAATTTTTAAAACACCTGGCAAGCTTGAAGTCTATCCCTCCTCTTAATGAAAGCAGCAGTAACATTTACTCCAATTTTGATCTTCAACCTCAACTGAGCCGCTTCCTTTTAGCAATCACCCCACATCCATGGACCACTGGACCTCTCTTACCAAATTTGCCATGTATGATAAAGACATGTACAGTAGAGCCATGTGTTCCATTATATCAGGTTCCTCGGATGATTCGTGCCCATGCTGTGGGCCTGATTCACAAAGGTAAACATACACTTTTGTGTAAATTTACAATTTTTTGCTGTTCACAAAGGAATTTTACGAATTGTATGTTTACGACTACCTATCTCTTTATGTGTGGAGTCTCCACCACAAGTGTTAGTGGCACAAATAATATCTGTAGCATCTTGGATCACGGCGCTTCAGTGGCACTGGTCCTTCTTGATCTTTCCTCAGCATTCAACAGTGTTTCACAACCTATCCTGATCCAATGTCAGCATGATTTGAGTATTTGCTTGGAGGCTCTAAAATGGTTCAGTTCCTTCCTATTGAACAGATCCCAGGCTGTCTAACCCTCTCCATATAATTCAGACACCCCTAGAATAGCATGTAGAGTTCCCCAGGGATCTTCCCTGAGCCCAATCTTCTTTAATGTTTTCATGACCCCTATTACCAGAATTATAAGGTCATGTGGGTTTGAAATTGTCTCCTAGGGAATACCACCAAGCTGATCATCTCTATATCAGATACTCTTCATAAAATCCAAGTGAACGTCAATTCAATTCAAGTATCTTACAGGTTGCCAATAGAATGAACAGCATTTCTTTGAAACTAAATGAAAGGGAACATTTTAGGCAAATCCACTGCCTATTGGTGGTCTATAGAGCTAGAAAAGGTTCCTCAGTCAACAAAATCCACCAGGAATATAGGCATAAACCTGAACAAAACCCTTACCTTGGCAGAACAAGTCACCCGAATGTCATCATCATGCTTTGGCATTTTAGAAATGCTATGCAAGGGAATCATGTTGCTCTCTGTAACAACAGCTAACCAGGCTCTCCTTACCTGTCACTTAGACTATGGGAATGACTTCTATGTAAGCATCCCTGTTTACTTAATGGAAAGATTACAAATGTTTTCAAAACATTGAGGCACAACTGGTCCTGAACCTCCCACCACTATGTCCTTTCACTTCAGAGCCCTTCACTGCCTACCCATGCATAAATGGGCCTTTTTCGAACTCTTGTGTAACATGCACAAATTGCCTCACAATAAGGACCCACGCTCTCTCAAGAGAATATTCTTTGTTACTCATTCAGTTGGCAGTTGGCCCTTGCACCCTCCACACTAGAACTGGAGGATGCTCTTTCTCCTTTCTGGCCACTAGTAGCTGGAACCTCCTTCCATTATCACTCTGTTTGACTGAGGGTTTCTAGTACTTCAATAAGAGTGTGAAAACTGTCTATTCTAATAACCACTTACTCCTCTCTGTGACTCACTTGTTCCAGTACAGTCAATAGCAATTTTGCAATGCCACAAAACCCTTTGTAAGGTGATATAGCACTTTACAAAGCAGCTTAACATAACAGAAAAACAGCCCTTGCATGGAAGTTCCCTTCTTTTGATGCAGATGTGCACAAGTTATTAGGCAAAATGCTGCAGTACAAGAGAGCCAATAGCCAAAGTTGGCTTTCCTATTGCCCTGTGCTGTATGCAGGTGTGGACAGGTGCAATCTGAATGATAATTGAACAGACCAATGGATGAAGAAAGATGACTCTGAACCCATCTTTCTGATTGATATATACATGCATTGTTTATTTAGGGTTTAGCCGAATTGGCAAGGCAGTGAGATGTGGACGTCTGAACTCCAGAGCGGATACACTGCGATTACAGTTATCCTGATTATATTTGTGGTCACCTTTTTCCCATTGACTGGCCACCCTGCCTGTGTGGAGAGGTGCAGTGGTCTGACAGACTCCTAGCCAAATGATATGGTGTGCAGGCGCAGCAATGGCTCGTCCAGTGACTTCAAAATGGCTGCTTCTGTCCTGCAAAGGTGATCTCTTCAGGTAGGGTTTGGAGGCCATCCAATACTATGGACAATCCTATGAGCTGCTTCGGGGGACCTGCTCCCTAATGCAGATCAAAGCTATCCAGGGGAGACTGATGAGGGCAGGGCGTAGAGCAGAGCAACCTGATCATGGTATAGTGGATCCTGAAAACAGAGCTGTGGTGGTAGGCAGAATGAACAGGGCCGGACAGGCTACCGGGCAGTTGTGTGTACTGCCGAGCTGGGGGCTAATTTCTCTGTGGTGGGGGCTTATTTTGGTGATGGGGACCTGCGTGCACATTGAAATAAAAAAAGCAAAACGAATTTCGTTTTTCACATGCAGGTCCCTATCAACGAAATCAGCCCCCACCTCGGCAGCACACACAACTGCCCGGTAGCCATTCCAGCCCTGAGAATGAATGAATGAATACATTTTGAAGGAATTTAGTACTTTTATAGCGCTAACTGTCACCCTACGGTATCCTGGCGCTTCTGACTAACCTTGAGGGAAGAAAAGGTCAGGCTGAGTATATAGAAGGCGGAAAGCTAAGATTTCGGCAAGAGCCACGTTTTTAGGCTCTTGTGGAATTCAGTCAGGGTGTCTGCTTTTCTTAGGTTCAGGGGAAGTTCATTCCAGAGTCAGGCACCCACCACATTGAATGCCCTCCCTCCAGCCCTAGCCCGTTTAAACCTGGAAACCGACAGAAGGCCGGCACTCGAAGAGCTAAGATGCCTACTGGGTTGGTACCACCTAAATTTTTTCTGCATGGGGACTGGTCCCAGTTTGTGCATAGCTCTGAAAATCAGGCATAAGGACTTAAAATGTATCCTCTCCTTAATAGGCAGCCAGTGTAGCTCCCTAAGAGCCAAGGTAGAAGATGAACTTCGCAAACTGTTGCGTGTCAATTTCGCCGCAGCAGACTGTACTGCAGCGAAAATGAACGTGCACCATTTCAAGTGATGGGCCTATGGGGCTGCAGAGCTGAAGAGTAAGTACGACAGGCAAAGTGAGTAGTCTCAGATATCAGTCATTGGGGCATTTATTAACAGGTGGATTCAGGACTGCACCTTTGCCACTGCCCTCTGCATCCCAGTGGATGAACTGTACCCTACTCTACCCTACTGGGGGCAGCTACAGCAATGGAACGACACTGGAGGAAGACACTGATAAAATCCTAGTGGCCTTTAAAGAAATGAAAACAGCTCTGTAGCTGGAAATTCAAGTGGGAGTGCTCAGAGCGTAACAGAGTATGAATGGCTGTCCATGCTGGATGTGTGCTGGAAATCTTTGACCATCATTGATAGATTTGCAAACATGATACCAAGTAAGGACCAAAGAGCTGTGAATACTAATTGACCATTTGCAAAATGCAGAGGGGTGCTCTAATTGTAATATTATGCACCTGGTGTGGACACTGAAAGAACGGAAGGACGGAACATTACATTGTTGGCAGAAGAATTACTTTCTCAAATATTGCTGAACAGAAAACCCTCCATATTTTTCTCTGTTGAACACACACTTTGTGTTGCAAAGGCTTCACCGCAGGCGGTGGCCACACACCACCCTATTGCGGTTTGCCTACTCAATTTTAGGGACAGAGACAATATATTAAAGATTTCATGCTCTCAGGGCACCCAGAGAATAGATAGGAACAATGTTAATATCGTTATACATCAATGCTGTGCAGCACATGAGGGTTTGTTTGTGGTCAGGAAGTCCTACGCCAACTCCAATTGAAAAATGCTATGTTCTATCCTGCGAAGTTACGCATTATTCAGGATGAAAAGTCAAATGTTTTCATAATGCCGGATGAAGTCTGGTATTGGGTGGAATCTCACATTCCATACCACATGATCAGAATAATGGACAGCTGAATGACAGTAGCAATGTAACAAGTATCGAAGTTGTAGGGGGTCTACCTCCAAACCGAAGCTGAACTTGAACATTATTGTATGGTGGTAGCCCCTAAGCAGACAAGTCTTCTGGCAATGGATACAGGCGAAGATGATGTATGGGCAACTGTCGCAGAAGGTTAAGATGAAGGGCTACCACCAGTGGCCCTAATAACTTCAAATGCCTTAATATGTTGAGGGGATTTGTACAGGGAGGAAATGCTCTGGAGTGTGAGTAGTAAAGGAGGCCTATGCTTCCTTTTGCTTCAGGGAGATGGGGCCACAGTTTTGGGGCCTGTGCATAAATTCAGATGCAGGTATATTGGCCTGTCTCCTTTACCTGGAATAAGTTGTGTGGTCCACACAGACACTGTATATATTGTTTATGGTTTTTTAAGTTACACTGAGGAAGTTCTTGTTTTTCTCACTTCAGTTGTAGGTGGTGGGGAATATTTAGCTGATTCTGGATTATATGAGGCTTTTTATAAGTGTGACCGACCTGGTTGTTAATGTCAGGGTAATGGGCAGAAAGTTACCTCAAGGAAGAGGAGACGAGGTGAACCTTATATGTCGGCACTTCTCACATGTGGCCTGCTAACATGAAACAACACTCCTACACATTTTTAACATGGAATGTGTAGGGTAATGGGGAAGCTATAAAGTGATATAGAATATATGCATACTTATGATGCAGCCATGTTGACATTGCTTATATCCAAGAAACACATCTGGACTCAATTATGTTGACAAGGCTATCTAGGAAATGGAAAACCAGACATTAGGTATGTCCTATTCTGCCTACTCAATAGTATCGGTGTGGATAGCCAGCACTGTGCCAATGAGATTAAACATCGACAAATAGATTTGAACTGTATAAATGTTATTATGAGGGCACACTGGATGGGGTACCAATGGCTGTGGCCTGTATTTATGGCTCCAGCGCACAAATTATACTGAGTTTCTGTGTGCACCGACCATGAAGCTATTCCGAGATCCCAGTATTAACTATGTGTGGTGTGAGGAATTAAATTGTGTCTGGGATTTGGGGCTTGACAGATCTTACCCACCTGCAATAGGGGCTCAATATCATATGATGGTTGATTTGTTTCATAATCAACTGATAGATATATTTGAATTTAAAAACATTTATACAGCGCGCTTTTACCCAGCGGTTTCATGGCGCTATGAGTGAACCGAAAGTCGACAGCAGCAGGAGAGGTTTAGGTGGTGTAAGCTAATGTGAAGAGGAAGGTTTTGAGGTCCTTCCGAAACTGAAGGTAGGAAGGTGAGGTCCGCAGGGCAACAGGGAGGGAGTTCCAGAAGGTTGGAGCCAGAACAGCGAACCTCGCTCCACCGACCCTCTGTTTTTTAAAGCGGGGAATGGCTAGTAGGGCCAGATGAGTGGAGCGAAGTTCTCTGCCTGGAAGGTAGGATTTAATAGCAGAGCAGATGAACTCAGGGGCGGTACCCGACCTAGCCTGGTAGGTGAGGCAGCCAAGTTTAAAAAGGGCACGCTCTTTCACAGGAAGCCAATGTAGTGTTTTGAGCAGCGGTGTGGCCCGGTGGTATTTAGGTAGGCCGTGGATCAGGCGAGCAGCCTGATTCTGCACCAACTGCAAGCGGTGGATTGCATAAGCAGGAGCCCCGTTGTAGATTATGTTACCATAGTCTATACGGGATAGTACCATGGCCAACATGATTATTTTTAGGGCAGAAGGGGAAAAGAAACGGGAAACTTTTCTGATTATTCTAAGGGAAAAAAACCAGGAAGAGACCACAGAACTAACCTGTGGATGGATAGTGAGTTGTGGATTTAAGAAGATCCCAAGAGTTTTTACTTTGGATACGGGAAGTGGAGGGACACCAAGGGATGAGGGCCAGAAGGAAGGGGACCATGGACTGCAACCACCTCCGGTCAGGACCAGCTCGGTCTTGTCCGGGTTGAGTTTGAGGTGGTTGCAGTTCATCCAATCCTGGATGAATGTCATAACTGTCCGGACATTCTGGGCGGATGAGGATGGGTGGGAGAGGTTGAAGATTAGCTGGAGGTCATCTGCGTAGTTGAACACAGTGACCTCCAGCTGCTGTAACATAAAAATGAGGGGGTAAATGTATAAATTAAACAAAAGAGGGGAGAGTGATGAGCCCTGGGGGACCCCGCACTCTACCTTGCGGGAGGCCGCGGTGAAATCAGCCAAATGGACCGCCTGGGCCCTCCCGGTGAGAAAGGACTCGAGCCATAAGAGGGCCGAGCCCTCTATGCCCGCCGCCCTGACACGGCGGAGAAGGATGGAATGATCCACCGTGTCAAAAGCGGCGGACAAATCTAGGAGGATCAAGGCTTGCGGAAGGTTGATGTCGATGCCTTCGCGCAGTTTGTCCATTACTGAAATCACCACTTTCTCTGTAGAGTGCAGGGGGCGAAAACCGGCTTGACAGGGAGAGAGGCAATGATTTGCCTCTATGTGAGTGCTCAAGGTGGTCGTGACATGGCTTTCAAGGACTTTTGCTAGGTAGGGTAGGAGGGAAATGGGGCGGTAATTGGAGGGGGAGGATGAATCGGCGTCAAGTTTTTTTATGATTGGTATGACAACCGCCGATTTGTGTGGGCTGGGGACAATACCGTGTATGAGCGAGTCGTTAAGAAAGGTCAGGGAAGGTGTGGGACAGTTTAAGTAGATTTTCTTGAGGATGTGAGCAGGGGCAAAGTCCAAAGGAGAGCCAGATTTGACCCGGTGAAGCAGAGGAAAGAGTATGTCGGTGGTTAGCAATGGAATATTAGTAAGTTTGAGGGTAACAGGGGGCGGGGAGGGATTGACAAATGTGGGGGAAGGCAACGGGATGTTGTGTTTGATTTTAATGACTTTGTCAATGAAGAATTTGTTGAGCGAATTACAAAGGGACTGGGAAGGGGGGTGATGGCCGTAGCTCTGCAGGATGATGCCAGTTCATGGACAGTGGAAAATATTTCCTTAGAGCGGGATTCGGCTGTCATAATCCTGCCCGTGTAATATTCAGTTTTGGCTTCAAGGATGCCTTTTTTGTAAGTTTGCAAAACGGACAGATAGATTGTCTTCTGTGCGGGGCTATAGGTTTTTCTCCAGGCTCGCTCGGCCCTCCTTGCAGCTAATTTCTTTTCTTTGAGGTCTGAGGTAAACCATCGGTTGGCTGCATGGGCCCGCTTGACTGTGAGCCGCCTTAGGGGGGCGAATTCATCAGCCGCCAGGGTAAGCCAGTTGTTAATGGCGGCCAGCTGGGAAGTAGCTGCAAGGCCTGAGAGATCAGGACTAGTTTTGGCCAGAGTTGAGCAGAGAGAGGACATGTCTGTTTTGCCCCATTTCCGGACCCAAGTGTTTTTGGGGAGCTGGGGTTTGGCCGGAGGCGCTAGATCAAGGGAGAAAGTGATGATAGAATGGTCTGACCAGGAGCACGGGGATATTATGGGGGATGTAGACGGGACATTTAGTGACCAGATTTGGTCTAGCATATGGCCATGGGTAGGACTGTGAATGACCGGCAAGAAATTCAAGCTGGTCATAAGGCTAGTAAACGGCATGATAAATACCCTGATATGAAGATATATTCCTTTGTCTCAAGGGTACTCTCACTCATATACATTTCCATTTACTCACTGAAAAATTGGGAACCAGGGTGAAGTACACTGAATACCTGGATCACACTGTGATGAACCTTAGCTTGCTTAAGGTATCACTGTATTGTGGGGGCTTGTTGCCTATTATGCCAACGTGGTTCATCAGGCATTGCTGGACACTCCATATTGAGAAGCCATACACGATGACAGTGCTCACTATTTTCAGGAAAAGCCTGACAGAGTCACTGATGCATGTTGGAAATGGAATGCTTTCAAATTGCTTTTGAGAGGTATTGGGAAGCCATACATGACAGCATTACTCACTATTTTCAGGAAAATGCTGACACAGCAACTGTTGGGGATGGGATGCTTTCAAATTGATTCTGAGAGGTATTTCTAGTAGGACGTCCCACGTAATTAGAAATATTGTATTGGATTGTAATTGCATTTATATAGAATTTGGAGTGTGGAATGTGGAGAAGTGTGGCTCAATGGTTAGAGGGGCAGACCCTGATGCAGAGTTCCAACCTGGGACCACGGTTCAATTCCCTGCCTCGGCAGGTCTTGAGCTTAAAAATTCCACGGACCTGATAATTCTCGCCTCGGTGCCTATTCCAATCATGGAGTCCCACTCTGCAACTCTGGGCAATAGCTTGCTTAATCTCCACAACGGCCCCCACAACGTTAAGGATGCCTGGCCTCCACCTTGGGGGTGCCCAGCAGTGGACACCTCACAGGGAAAGCCAGGATGGGTTCCACAGCGGTATTCGTACAAGCGCCTTGAGACCCTTGCGGGTGAGTAGTGTGCTATATAAGTATCAATTTACAATTTACAATTTACTATTCCTTACGAGGCGTCAAAGTGCTTTTTCGGCTATTAGCACGCTACTCCAGAACCCAAAAGGATTAGTAGTGAATTAGTATAGTGAAATATGAAATTAATTTGAGCGGTGGCTTTGTTAGACTGTTGTTTGTATGGAGAAGGATAGTAGAGGGATAGAATAGGGAAAGGATTTCATTTATATAGCGCTTGCTACCCCTGATGAGGTTTTGAAGCACTTTTTAGCGAGTAGCACACTACTTCTAAACCAAAAAAGAATTAGTGGTGAATTAGTCTAGGGAAAAATGAAATTAATTTGAGCGGTGGACATGTTAGTCTGTTTTGGGGATTGAAAAGAGTAGTGAAGGGATGGAAGAGGGAAAGGTTTGCATTTATATAGTGCTTTCTACCCCTGATGAGGATGCTGAAGCACTTTTCGGCGAGTAGCACGCTATTCTGGAACCCAAGAAGGATGAGCGGTAAATAAGTGTAGGGAAATATAAAAATTAATTGCATTTGAGTAGTGGATATGTTAGTCTGTTATTTGGATTGTAAAAAAGATAGTGTACGGATAGAAGAGGGAAGGGTTTGCATTTATACAGTGCTTGCTACCCCTGATGACGTGTTGAAGTTTTTTTGGTGGGTCGCACTCTACTCCGGAACCCAAACAAGATTAGAGGGGAATTAGTATATTTGAGTAGTGGACATGTTAGTCTGTTGTTTGGATTGAAAAAGAATAGTGGAGGGTTGAGGGATAGAAGAGGAAAGGGTCTAGATTTTGTTTTGGAGTTCATAGCAGTATGATATGGGTTGGGATGAGTAATGGGGAGGTGAAGGAGGAAGAGTCAGAGGCAAGGGTTTAGAAAGGCATGTTTGGGAGATCTGAATGGTAAAAGAGGTATGAGATGATGCAATGCGGGGTAGAGGAGGGCATTGTATAGAAAGGGTTATTTTGGGGTTCTTGGTAGTGGTATGGGTTTTGGGATGAATGAGAGAGTGGGGTTAGAGGATATATTGGGAGAGGTGTGGGGTGAGAAATAGGGTAGTGAATTAGAAAGAGCAGTAGAATGAGGTTTGAGATGAGTCAGAGAGTTGAGGTAGAGGATATACTGAGAGTGGTTTGAGGTGAGAAATAGGGTAGTGCATTAGAGAGAGTAATAGAATGAGGTTTGAGATGAGTCAGAGTAGAGGGAGAGAATATATTGTGTACATGGAAGATATATATGTATAACGAAGGTTATATGTGTAGATTACATTTGCATTTAATAAACTCAGACTTTCAAGTGTTGCTGTACTTAAAAAATGTTTAAATTATTTCTTTGTAATTCAATAGTGAAGTAATTGTCGATAAATAGTTATGATAAACGATTTATTTATTTATGTAGTCACATATACATGTTAAACATAGAATAATGTAACTATAAGCAATGTGAACATTTGTTAAGTAGAATGAACAAATATCTATATCTTTAAGAACTTAATTATTATACACATTTATACAAAGCAATACACATATGTAGGTACACATCTATAGTCCAAATAATTGTTTAGAAACAAGAGATATGCTGTATATTTATGTTTGAATATGGTTGTTATGTGGGGAAAAGCCAGTTTTTGAGTAGTCTTCTGAATATAAGGTGGCTATCTGTGGATCTTATGTTTGGGGGTAAAGAGTTCCATAGTTTGGCTGCGTGAATAGAGAAGGTTGTGCCACCAGGGTTTTTTTTCTTGTATGGTGTGATTTTGAGGCGAGGTGCCACTCTAAAGCGGAGGTTCCTTTGTTGAATGTATTTGGTGATTATATTCCTGATGAAGAGCGGTCCTGCTCCATGTATCGCTATGTGGGTGATACAAAGCAGCTTGAACGTGGATCTTCTGAAAACTAACCAATGTAGGGCTTTCAAGTCAGGGGAGGATTGGGCCTGACAGCAGAGTTCTGAATCCATTGTAGTCTTTTAATTGTTGTTACGGGCGATCTATGGTAGAGGCTATTGGTGTAATCGAGTTTGGACAGAACGAGAGAGATGGTAGCCTGGACTAAGCATGAGCGCAAAATCCGCTCCGATCGCGGATTTTGCGGATTTTCGGTAAATCCGCGATCCGCGAACTCTCGCGGATTTACCGAGAATCCGCAATCCGCGATCGGAGCGGATTTTGCTGTCAAAAGTTCAAGCCTGCATAATTTACGATGGCGCCGGCAAGCTGCCAGCGCCATCCTCAAATGGTTACTTAATTAGCTTCGACAGGAAGCTCTAATAGATAAGATACAGCAGGGGCTCGAGCGCCTGCTTTATTTTAACAGTTAGAGCTTCCTGTTGAAGCTAATTAAGTAACTATTGCAGGATGGCGCTGGCAGCTTGCCGGCGCCATCGTAAATTATTTCACCGGTGGTGTCTTCTTGAGTAAATATGAAGGGCAGGGTTCATTCGGGCACGACGGTCCTGGCACAAAAAAATAAACCTCAACAGGAAACACTTGCAGATATCAATAAAGCATGTGCCCTAGTTGAAGCTTTAATTCAGTGACTCATTGATCAGCCCAAAAACTAATCTGCTGATCGGTCTCTGCCCTTTTATACACACAAGAGGCATGCTCGCATGGACGCCCCGTCCGTTTGGCCCCGCCCACACACTCGAGGTGTGCACCGTCTTCCCGCCATTTACCCACTATGATGGACATTTCACTAAAGGGACCCCTGCGCACTTCGGCGCGATTGCATAGTAACACACACTTGGTCGCTGGAACTAGTTGAAGCGCAAATGTAGTGACTCATTCACCAGCCCAAAAAAAATCGTGAGCGTTGGGAGGCTGGGCAGATGTGCCTTCTTCCCAAATATCCCCGGACACACAAGAGGCATGTGCGCTCGCGTGGAAGCCCCGTCCGTTTGGCCCCGCCCACACACTCGAGGGAGCCCCGCCCCCAATCCGCAAATCCGCTGAATCCGCTAAATAGGCGGATTTTGCGGATCCACGATCCGTGGATCCGCTAAATCCGCGAATCGTGGATCCGCAAAATCCGCCCATGCTTAGCCTGGACCTTATGTGCAAATCCCAGGTGGGATAAGATACGTCACCGAGCTTTTACAGTAACAAAGCTTGTTCTTGCTTTTTTTGTCCACTTGGGCATTCATTGATAGCTTGGAGCCCATGGTAATTCCGAGGTTTCTTACTTTCTTTGATACTTTAGGAGGTGTTCCTCGATCATCAGGCCATGCGGCAAACAGGCCACAGGTGAGTATTTGCGTTTTGGAAGCATTCAATTTGAGATGGCTCCATATTATCTTTAGATCTACGACTCTGAGGCAACTGAAAATTGGTGAATTTTCAATGTCTTCGGGGCATTCCAGATGAAGGAGTATTTGTGTTTCATCTACATAGTTATACCAAAGGGGATAATGGACGGAGTGTTTGACAAATCAAACACTCACCCCCAGTCAACTGATCTGGGTTTAATTCATCATCATTCTTTAGCTCACTCCACCACCCCAGTTCAGACATGGCCATATGCAAATCAGTCTGACCCTGTGCCTCAACGGAACAGTTCTCTTTAAACAGGGGGTAACCCAAATAACCCTCAAGCATCTGGGTAAATATACAAATTTCAATAAAGAAAATAATGCCTCGGGATGAATAGCAACAATATACAATAGGTTGAAGAAATACTTAAAGTATCCCTTTCTATGCCAATTAATCATGATTCACGAGAAAAATCTATACCTCTTCCCCATCAAAAATCAAAGGCAATTCTGACCAGTTACAAGTGCTTATATTTTGAAAAAAAAAAGAAGAAAAAAACGTTTTTATGTTTTATTCTTTTGTACCCACAGACAGTAGCACTCTCTTACATTTTGCCAGTAGTCATCTACGCACATTAAAAGAAAACCTGCCATATGGACAATTCCTCTGCGTCAGGAGAAATTGTAGCAATAAAAAAGACTATTTTGCCAAAGCGGAGAATCTCAAAGATAAACTAGTATCTCGTGGCTATCCTAAAAGATTGGTGAAAGCTGCTCTTAAAAGAGCATGGTATACCCCGAGGGAAGTATTAGTTGTCCCTAAAGAACATGACAAAAATACCCCATTAACATGTGTACTGACATATGACCCGAAAGCAAATCGTGTTAAGAAACGTATTAAAAAAAACTGGAAACTTATAAAACATCTAGGAATCCCTAAACCACTTTTTGCTTTTAAAAAAGGAAGAAACATTCAACAACAATTGGTAAGAGCAGTTAGAAAGAATGAATCCCCCGAAAGAGACGTGCGGGACTTACAGAATTTACTACCTGTGGTGGGACATTTCCGATGTCAAAACTGTATGGCATGTAGGTTAACAGGAGATTCCAAACAGCTAGATATCAATGGACAGACACATTACCAAAAAGTATTTATCAACTGTAATTCGAAGAACGCAGTGTATTGCATAAAATGCCCATGTAATAAGTATTACATAGGACAAATGACACAATCCATAAAAAAACAGATTTTGAAACATAAATCAAGGATAAAATGTAAAATACAAGGGGCTCCGCTGATACACCACGACCTGAACCATTCGGAAAACAACATAAAATTGTCAATTTTATGTTTGCTGAGAAATGTGGGTATAGAAATACTTCAAAATAAATTAAATAGATTGGAAGCCAGATTAATAGAGAAGTATCACACTGCCGCAACAGGCCTCAATGACAAAGATGAAATTTGGGCACTATGACAATAATTTAGCTGGAATCCATGATAAGTATGTACAATACCCTTATCACCTACATGCTATATTTTGTAATAATGGATAAGTTCTCATCAGAAATGTGAAGATTGTAAGGAGTGGTGGTACAACTCATGAATAATAAGGTGTGTTTGTACATTATCTTAGTTAGTTGTTATTTTTTGACTGATGTAAATAATTAACCAGTTATGGTCACACTTTGGGTTATTATTAGTATTTGAATTTGAATTTGTAGTAATTTGCCACCAATGTGTGGTGGTTAGATGCTCATACCGGCAGTCTACATTTGGGAACTCTTTTTCCCATTAAGCAATAGTAGACGGTGTATATTTTGTTTTTAACGACAGGCAATATGCGGGACCAGGAGTTTCAGCAGTGAGTCCCCTCTCTATTTTTTTTAAAGATGAAGATACTTACTTCCGCATACATTTGACCACCTGCATTACGTTTATCAGAGTTTGTCGCCCAAACCTGCTCAGTATCTACATGACACTGCTTGCCAACTTCATCAAATCTCAAGGCATCATCACCCACTCGGATAACACTCAACTCATCCTCTCCTCAATGGACAAGACTACCATCACCAGAACCAACGTCAACACTACATGACCAAGGTAGCTGAATGGATACGAACCAGCTGCCTGGAGCTCAATGCCAACCAGATTGAAGAACTGTTCTTTGGAGGCAAAATGTTTCCATGGGGTCCCACCTGGTGGCCGGCAGAGCTAGGGCCTACACCAACATCCACCAACTGCGCCAGAAACCTGGGTATCATCCTGGAAGACAAACTTAACAAACTTAACGCAAGTCAGCTCAGTGAGTGCTGCCTGTTTCCACATCATACACACAAAAGATCTTCAAGTGTCTGCCACAGAACACCAGGTGAACTGTCACTACGTCAACACACTCTATGCCAGAATCGACAAGCAACTACTGCACAGACTACAGACCATTCAGATGGCAACCGCAAGACTCATATTCACCTGCCTCTCCACAACCACATTGTACCTAACCACAGAGAGCTCCTCTAGATACCCAGCCACAATCGCACCCAACATCAAACTTCTCAAGTACATTTATAAAGCATGATACATCACTGGACCGACATTCCTCAAGAACTGCATACACTTTCACCAGCTAACCACACACCTCCATTCAGCTTCACTCCCATTAACACACACACCCCTGCATCACAGAAACAGAACAGAAAGTCTGATGTTTTCATGCATGGCACCAAAGAAGTGTCCCATTTCCCCACTGTTGTTTGCCCTAGCCATGCACCCATTAGCTTGTATAAAGAGACAGAAAGAACTGAAGTGGGGGATTAAATTGAAGGGCAATGGCATGTATTTGTTTTTGCGACAATATCCTCCACCACTTAAGGGGTTAATATCCACCGCTGGCTGATGTGATGCAAACATGGATGAGTTTGGATCCGGCCTCAGAGTTTTTGGGTGAAGTCTTGTCTCTTCCCCTCTCCGTTCGGTGCCTGATGGATGGAGCTTGTATTTCTTGAGGGTGAGGAACGAATATAAATTTAACACATTTAAATACTTGGGGGGCTAGTTTAACATAGGAAGGAGCAGTTGATAAAGGGTAATTTGGGATGTTTTTTAGCAGCCACTAAACAATAAATCACCTTTGGACTCAACTAACCTATCTTCCAGATGGGCATGGTGGGCAAGATGTTGGTGCTTCCCAGATTGCTTTAATATTTTGCAGCATTGCCGAAGATGTCTTCTCATTGCTGAGCTCCGTACACTCGCCGGCACAGAATGCTGTTCGGGACACCTGTAATGAAGTAATAACCATTTATACAGGTGGCAAACATTTGTGGGACATCAGAGATGTGTTTGGAAAACCTCCGTACTTTATTCTGGTCTGCGCTTTCACAGCTTTTCAGCTCTCATCTGAGTAGCATACCAATATGGCAGTGTCGGACCACTGCTCCGGTCCACTGAGCTGCGTCATGAGGGCAAACCGCTGCTCTGAGGAGAGAAGGTCTGCATGCTAAAGAGATCTCATATTACCCAGCAGTAAGCTTCAAATTACTCTATTTAAGCGTGCTAGCGACTGTCTCAGTCCCTTAACTTGACTCCGCAGCATTTTCAAAATGGTGGCCTATCATTTTTCCAATCAGACCGGACTACCGCTGACACCATTTTCATTGTTGCGGGCCCTCCCCCTGATTTTGCTGGAATGCACATGTGCTTTATTATAACCCGCATGGACATGTAGGTTCTTCAAATCTGGCCTACAGTTTTTTATGTCACTTTTCCCAGCATCTGGAGTACTGCTGCATTAAACGCCTGTCATGCTACAGGCCCTGGTCTCTTGTTAGACCTCCTCTGAAATTGACAGCGGTGGGCTCTATATACAAGGTTAAGCATATGTTAGGAGTATTGGAGTATACTCTCATTAAATTGTCAGACAAATATGAAATATATAATTAAATATTTGTGGCAGACAACCTAGTATACTCCATGTCAAATTGAAGAAGCTGCACTTAGCCTTATTTTTATGAGGAGCAGGTTGTCAATATAATCCATTTATTATTGGATATGGTGGCATACATTGGTAAACAGTGGAATCCAGTGTAAATCAGTAGAGCCTGTGGAATCAGTGTGGCTAATGAGGACCAGTGTGTACCAGTGGATGCAACTTGAATTGTAACGCAGCGAAAGTTCAGTTTCCCTTCTCTTCACCCATTGACTTTACTGTTACCATTTCTTTGCGAAGCTTCAGGGCAAGAATCTGATATGCAGGCCTGCATCCACTTGTTCGCCAGTCCTCAAGAACACTATTGATACAACTGGGGGAGCCTAATATACCAGTAACAAGTGGCATTGTTTATTTTATATTTCAATTTACTGAGAGTTTTTCTGAACTTGATATTAGTGGCTAAATAGTTTGCTCCTGGTCTACAGTCAATATTCCAGCTGCTCACTTTTTTCATTACTCTTCTGGAACAAGTGGTTTCAGTCACGGCGGGGCACATGGCGGAGGATGTGATTGAAAATATGGAGGATAAATATACTAAAGCATCCCTAAAATGGTCAAAGCAATCTCAACCCCTCCTGGAGTCCCCAATCAAAGGTAGCCCAGGCTCTGCATCTACATTGGAGGCCATTCTGCGAAAACTCAATACTGTACATGATATTGTTCAGAGCACGAAAATAAATACTGACCATCTTCAACTAGAAGTGGCGGCCATCCGTAATGACTTTAAGAGTATGGCAATAAGAATGTCAAATGCCGGAACCAGAATTACTATGGTGAAAGAATATACAAACTCTCAAGCCAAACTAATCCAAAATCTTGAAGGTTCAATTTCAGCCCCAAGGAGAGATCTCACTGATAGAAGGACCACAATCGTAGGAGCAACATGCATATTTTTTGTTTAACAGAGGGAATTCAGTCTCTCTGCCCGGTTGGTTGCTGATTTTCTGATTTCTTAATTTCCAGATGCTCTGCAGATGTCCTTCAATAAATACTTTGAGATTAAAAGAGTTCATAGGGTTCCAACTTTTAAACCACAAAATATAGCATTCCAGAGACCTTTGATCTTTAAACCCTTACAACATCAGCACACAGAACAAATCTTTGTCCATATGAAGAGGATTCGGTCTTTGCAATGGCATGATTAGAAATGCTCAATTTTGCAGGACTTTGCGAGGGACACTGTTATTGGTCGTAAAGGTTTTCTGAACCTGTTGAAAAGACTGTTGGAAATGAGAATGCCTTTTGATTTTTTCGGGCCTTTTAAATTCAGGATAACCTTTAAAGGCCAATCAAAATCTTTTGCAGAACCTTCTGACTTGGCAATGCTTCTGGATAATCAGTCTGAGACACAGATGGAAGCTGATACCCTTCCAGTTGTTTCTTCTCCTCATCGCTGAGCCTGACCAGCTAAAAGCCTATTTTTCTGACTTTCTGTTTTCACAGTATATATCCTTTTTGGATAGTTTTTTTGGTATTGTTACTCTTCACATCTCCCTCTAGATTTGCTGTGTTCTTATACTTTTCGTCTTAGTTGAGTACACTTATATACTGATATTGTGTTCCAAGAGAATTGTAGGTGGCAATATTAATCTTCCTATGGAACCTATTCTAGACATTTCTGATGCTCGGATTCACCCAATAGTTGTGTCTTATCATGTGACAATCTCTATGTCCATTCTTATTTCAGCTGCCAAGGGTGGGAATTGTGTGTGGTGTTTAAAAATAGAAATCTTGGAAAATTAGTCTGATGTTCTTGATCTCCAACAAGAGATCAAGTTTTTCTTTCATGAGAATGAAAACTCGGTTATCTCCCCGACAGCCCTTTGGAGTGCTTTTAAACGTGTATTGAGACGCCAGATCATCAAAAACATGTCCAGAAAAAACTGAAATAAAAAATTCTCTTTAATCTCTTGGAGAGGAAATGAAAAGAAAATAAGTTTTGTATTGGCACTCTAATAAGAAATCTGTTCTAAAGGATATCAAGCAATTAAAATATTCTTATAACTCGATTGTTAGTAAAAGAGCCTACCTAGAGGTCAATGTCCCAAAATCTCGTCTTCTTCTATTATGTAATAGAGTTGGTAAATTGTTAGCACTTACTCTCAAATTCACCATCCTGCGCACTCAAATTACCCATTTCACAGATAAAGATGGTGCCCAAAAAGTTCTTAATCAGATATACTTGAAGTATTTAAAGATTTCAATGAGAAATTACATACCCTCCAACTGTCTTGTGATAAAGCCACCCATCTGGAGTTGCTTCGTCCCCTCTCTTTATCCACTGTTTCTTACTTCGATAGAATACATTTGAATAAGCCAATAGAATGTTAATTTGTTAAAGCTATTAAAGCCATCTGACTGGGTAAGGCTCTGGGCCTGGATGGCTTTCCAATCACCTTTTTTAAAACTTTTACTTGTTCAATTGTTGACCATCTTAAAAAAGTTTTTGATCACTATGCCCTATCGGGATGCGTCTCAGGCTCAGCTGCTGAGGCTACCATTGTAGTCATTCCGAAAGAAGACAGAGATCACTCTGATCCTAAAAATTATCATCCTATTTCACATTTAAATATGGAAGTCAAAATCTATGCGAAGATTCTATCCAACAGATTGGAAACTTGTATCCCTAATCTAAATCATAACTCTAAAATTTGGTTTTGTCAAAGGCCATTTTGCAAGAGATAACATCCATACCTTCTGTCATATTATAGAAAAAGTTTGATAAGGTCTATTGGCCTTTCTTTTATGCCGTTTGGAGTCTCATGACCTAGGCTTGTCTTTTACTAACATGATCTTAGCTTTAAATGCAAACCCTAAGGCTAGCATTAGAATGAATGGCTCAATTCTTCTTTCTTTGATCTACAGAAAGGAACGAGACAGGGGTGCCCTTTGTCTCCCCTGCTTTTCTTACTTACTATGAATTATCTACTTAGACTTCTTAATTCTGACCCTAACATTAAAGATTAAAGACCTTCAGTTTTGTGGTCTTACTATTGAGACTGCTGCTTATGCAAATGCTATACCTATTTTCTCTGAGGATGATGAGCTGGCTATTCCCTCGATAATTAGTATTATCCAAGACTTTTTAAAAGTCTCTGGATATACACTAAATAAAGATAAAACCAAGGTTTTCTCTCTTAACTCTATTTGCTTCCCCACCCACTTGGGTGCTTCAGGTCTGAAGTGGCAATCCTTTCTTCTTAAATATTTGGGTATCTGGTTTTGTAGAGATCTTTTGGAAACAGTTTCCTTTAACAAATTGTGTATATTATCCAAGGTGAAAGACCTTCTTAATAATTGGTATCCCCAATTCATTTCCGGGTGGGGAAGATTACATTCCCATGAAATGATGATTACAGCAATAGGTATTTTTTTTTTCTTCAATGCTCCCTATACAATTCTCAGCTAATTTCTTTCATGAACTCGACAAACTTACCTCTACATTTTTGTGGAATGACAAGCGGGCAAGGATCTTGAATAAAATCCTTAGGAAACCTGTTGCTCTGGGTGGTTGTAACTTCCCGAACTGGTGTTTGTATCAAACGGCTTTCCTAGCATTTTAAGGTGTTCTTTGGTTTTCCCTGGATTCATTTTATTTGCCTGCATTGATACATATAGAATGATCTCTTTGTCACTCATTTAGCCTTTCTTCCTTCATTTCTATGTCAAAATGTATCCCTTCTCATTCTCATAGTATCCTTTCAGCTACAGTTTCTGCTCTTAAAGCTATTTAAAAACGACTTGAGAGTTGCTTCAATATCTCTAGGAGGTCTTCTCTTTGATTTAATCCAAAACTCACTTTTGATATTGATCAGCACCTTTCTAATGCTTGGGCTTCTAAAGGCATTAGGACTATTCAGGTCTTTTAAGATATTAATGGTGATCTTCTTCCTTTTCCATCTCTTGCTACAACATATGATCTCACTAAGCTAGACTTCTGTCGCTTTTTGAAGTTTAAGGTGAAACGATCAAAGTTAAAATTTTGTAGCCATTCATCCATAGCTAATCTAGCCCTTTGGCTTTGTACGGGGCATATAGCTTTCCAAGCTTACATATTTGTATTGAAACCTTCAGTTCCACAGTGTTCATCCATCTACACCACATGGTCCAAACACTTTGACAAAGGGGTGTTTGAGCACATCTCACCACATGACTGGTCTCTGATCGGGAATGTTTCCAGTCGTAATAAAGTTGCTCCGGCCTTGATCCAATCCAAATTTTTTACAATGCGCTTACTTCATTGGACTCCTTTTTGACTATACAAATTGAAATTAAGGGATATTAATAGATGCTGAAGCTGTGATTTGGAACCAGGAACACATCAACCCATGTTCTTTAATTGTACACTATTAGCTGACTATTGGACTTCTATACAGAAGCACTTGTCGAGTATTTTTAATGTTCCTATTAGTTTGTCCTTCTCCATGGTTATACAGGGCCCATGGGCTTCAACTGCTCCTCTCCCTTTAGATAAGTCTGATATGTCATCATTGGACTTACTTTTGCCTACTGCAGTTAAATTGATTCTCACAGAATGGAAGTTCTTCCAACACATCTCTTTTCATACTTGGTGGGCCAGGGTGTCTTATCTTCGTAGTGTTCACACTTTTCATTCTGAAAGTCATTCCTCTCCTGTTATCTCCAGCACAGTCTGGCAAACCTTTGACACCTATGTCCAACATGGTGCTCTAGTTGCTGGGGCATCCAATTTTGATATCTCTAATAACTGACCTCTTTTAGGGCTGTCTCTTGGACATAATCTTTTATCTCTTTTTCCATTCCGTCTTTCTTACTCTCATAGGAATTGCTACACTGGAATACCCCTGACCCTCGTTTACCTATTCCCCTGTTTCCCCTTTTCTCTCTTTTGTTTTTTCCCTCTGTTTACCCGGTTCGATATCTTTTTGTGATACATCTCTCTCTGCAACTCATTCATAATTCATTCATAACTCTTTTCAAATGTGCTTTGGGGTTTATATGTTCTTTTTTACTTTTCACATATCATCTGCCTTGCCTAGCTTGTATCACTCATTGCATGTATTATTTGTACTTCGCTTGTGTTTAACCTCCAATAAAACTATTTAAACAAAAACAAAAAAGCTTACAATTATTTTGCAGTACTGCCAATAATTGTTACAGCAGATTTTTTTCATGAGCTCCAAGGAAAGCTATCCGGTCTAATATGGAGATCTGACAGAAGAAGGATGGTTACCACTAAAGCACAATGTCCTCTCCAAGAGGGATGTCCGAAGGCACCCAATTGCAGTGGGTGATGGGCTGGTTGAGTGGCGATGGGGGGTTGTATCAGAAAAGTAGAATTTAAAGGCTACACTCTCAGTGGTGTGTTTATTGGGGCACATGCCTAGTTTAAGCCACACCAAATACATTTATTGATTTGTGTCTCTGACGTTGATATTAGCTAAAAGATTATTGCTATTGTCATAGAAGTCGACGGCTTCACCAAGTATAAGAGTATGACTTACAAGAGAAGAAACAGATATACTCTGATGGCTTTTAGCTCAGGGGCATGAACGCAGAGCGTGATGAGTGTAACATGATTATGGGAAATTTAGAAGCAAAGTAGGATGAATGCCACTGGGAGTTTGTTGTGGTAGTATGAGCATGTTGTGTGAGTGATACAGTGGAATATGGGCAATATATTATAGTTCAACTGTGGAACACAGCTAGAACTCTTTAATCGTGTATAACTCCTTTGCCTCTTCTCTTATATGATATTCTGAGACTGGCCATACTGAACCAGGCCACACCTGTTCCCATATGAGATGAGAACGCCTATTGAAAATGACATGACGCAAGATCCATGGATTTAGTTTACATGATCCATGTTCTTCTTTTACTATGTCCATGTGTTTAGAATCTCTTCTTTGCTGGTTTCATTGTTTTCCAGTATAGTATTGCACAGATTAGAGTTATTGAACGGACGCTGAGGACTTCTACCAAAAGTACAAAGTCTGTGATGTAAGATTTTTAATATTATTTTTGTTATGTATGGTATATATGTAACCACTTCAAACTTAATAAAGAGCTGATGGGAATGACCATCTTTTGTGAGGTATTCCCCTAGAGTTTTGCTGAACCATTTTTGTTGGCCCCTACACCTCTCTGCACTTTACTGCTGCCAGACAGTTGTAAAATGCGTGTGCTCTCCTTTTTAAACATGATCAAATTGGCATACACCTAAAAGGCACATTTAATTTTCTTGTAAGGCCCTAGTACATGGTACTACCTTTACACATACCTATTTATATTACATTATATAAATTATATATTTTCTCCAAATCTCAATTAGGTAATCGCTATTCTTAATGTATGAAACTCTTTTGAGTTTCATTAACGTTTCCTAATGGGTCGCAACTTGACCTACCTCATGCACATAATGAGGTAGCTCGCAATTGCGACCCATTGGGAATCTCTGCCATCACAGGGGTGGTGGCCTGCTGAGGTCAGCAGACCACCATGTCTGTGATTGCTTTTAAATAAAGCAGTCTTTTTCATTTTTAAATGCATCCCTTTTTCCTTAAAGGAAAACGGGCTGCATTTGGAAAAAATAAATGAACCATTGCAGTTTAATTTTTTAAGAGTAGACATTGGTCCCAGGGAGCACTGTCTACTCGTAAAAAATATTTTTCCCTTTCTCACAGGGGACTCCTTCCCATTTGCAAAGGAGTTACCACTTCCTCCAAAGAGCAGGTAAAATATGAATGTTTTGAAAACCGTAATTTGGTTGCAAAACATTCATGCATCCCATCAGATTCGGTATTTGGAAAGGACGCCCTAAAGACTCTCCTTCCAAATTCTGAATCGCAAACACAAATTGCGATTCTGTAAAATTTTACCGAATCACAATTTGTGTTTTATGCATATGTAAAAGCATTTGTGCGGTAGGAAATGGACCGATTGGCCATTTCCGTCTGCAAAAATTCCTAATGACTGTAGTAGCCAATAAAGAATGTCACCTGGTCTGCCACTGCAATCTGGGTGTGTAGTTTTAAACTGCCATTTCACCCTGTCAAAATCACTCTTTTGACAGACTTAAACTTTGCTTCTTAATATATACAGGTCACTCTAAGGTAGGTCTTATGGAACCTGCTTGGTAATTAAAATATGGATGGTATTAAAAAGTAGGACACGTTGAAATTAAAGTTTTGCTCGTCCTGGCAGTGAAAAACCCAAAGAAGTATTTTACTGTGGCAAGGCTGGCTCTCCCATAGGAAGCACTGGGTTACATTATAACAACTTACACTGCATAATTTCAGTTTGGGAGGAGCTGGAAAAATTATTCAAGGTAGGACTCATTTTAGTGGTAACTTAAAATCAAACTTGAGTAAAATTGGGATTTATATTACTATCAGGAAATTACACTTTGGTACTGTTTATCTCTTTTCTGTCTAAAACCAAAAGACCCTTCTGCCAATGCTCAGCTGCTACCTGAGTACTAGTGGCTGTCATATAGAGTGATCTGTAATGCTCGAAGACAATAGGCAAAGAGTCTGAATGTAGGGAGGTTGTTTGCCTCCTTGACACGATGCCTTAGAGGGCTGTGTCCAGCCCATTCCTGATCTTCAAAGGATGTCCACCCTGTCACTGGCAGTTGAGACTCACACCTCGGCCTGCATCTTTTTTTTTTCTATTCAGGCTGGCTCCAAATCCAGTGAAAGTGAGGGCTGCCTACAATTTGTTTAGAGGGTGGACTAGTTATTTCCCTCACACACAGGGTGGCAGTGGGCA
The DNA here is from genome assembly GCF_964261635.1 of Lissotriton helveticus. Classification (NCBI taxonomy): domain Eukaryota; kingdom Metazoa; phylum Chordata; class Amphibia; order Caudata; family Salamandridae; genus Lissotriton; species Lissotriton helveticus. The sequence continues at coordinate 702,342,645 of NC_136059.1, read as the reverse complement.
TAAAAGTGTCATCCCAGTAACTCTCCTCAGAACATTCTTGGACTTATGAAGACACAGAAGAAGGACTGCCCTACTATTGGAAACCTGAAGGGATAAAGAATCTGCTGGCCTTGCTCTCCGATCCCCAAACTGACTCCGAGTGTTAGTTGACTGATGACTTGTTGAGCTATAGGGACACAACAAGCTTCCAGAGACTGACCAATCCCATCTGGCCCTGACCAGGTCCCCTCTGATGGACACTGTGTGAGGGAGTCCTGACCACCAAGTACTGTGCCCAAGGTCCTGGACCCTTGTGGTTGTAGTCAGACCATACTCTTCCCGGCCTAACTGCAAGTATCCCCAGATCCATTGCTGAGCATCGATGCCGGCAGTATAGTGATGTAATCTGATGGTAAAGCAGTTTCACTACAAACTTTACTGCACATGCACCATGCCTGTAGGAAGCATTTTGCTGCACACTCATTATGTATATGTTAATACAGAGGAGATTGAATGACTTCAGGGCGGTGCACTGGGTCAGACTTCGTTCATGGATAGCAGATGATAGAAACTGCTACCAAGCTATTCATGTGAAGAATCAGAGTCAATAAGCAGAAGATGAGTGTCTATGAGAACTAAGGTATTTGGGGTAAGGAGCTGAAACATATATCTTTTCGATGTATCTTGTGCATGGTGACCCAAGAAAAAACAACCCATAGTATAAATTATGTGGGGATCCTAGATCTATGTAGGCAATTGGTGAATGGGTGTAGCCTGCCCGTGTTCCACGGGCAATGACTCTCAAAAGAAAAGATATGGACAGCCTGGGTAATTACTGCCCTCAGCTTAATTGGGGAAACCATACCGTCAAGGTTCACAAATGGAGGAAGTTGTAGTGTTGCTTCAAGAGTAGGACTTCACAATAGTTAAACACATTGTGTCGTTAGCCATGACCATAACAAAAAACAAGAGGAAAGCTGTTAAAGTCCTTAACTTAAGGTAGAAAAGTAAAATACCCTAAATACTGACAGCATCCTTACATCCCCCAAAAACTAGCTGCCACTGTCACAAGCGCCCTAGTACCCGTGACTGAGTAGCAATAAACCACTACCACAATCATTCTGACAACATCCTGATAACAGTATTGCACTACTGACAGCACTCCTACACCCATCAAAGTAGAAACCACTGAATACCAAATTCACTGACACAGCCTCACATATTAACGGTCACACACTTTGACAATACTTACATACTACAGAGAGCCCTTTGATATCACTTACACACTATCACTCTCAAACCCCCCACAGACACTAATAGTCACCCACTATCAGCAGCACTCTCTCATCCCTCACACAGCTTCGGTTCCTCTGCTGTGGTAGAGAAGCGTTGCCCCGCCCTGCCAGGAGCATAATTAAAAAAAAAAAAAATGATTATCATTTTATTTTATTTTCCAACTGAGTCTTGGGGAAGGGGCTAGTGGATGAAAGGCACCAACAGGGAGTGGTTGCATTGCTCTCAGTGCACATGACAGTTTGTCCGGCCGTCTCAGTCTTTATCCAAGCTGCATTGCTATGTTGAAGAGAGCAAACCACAGGCTCCAAGTCTCCATGGGAGCACAAATCATGAGCGCTCAGGCCAATTCTAAAGCTGCTCTCATGGATGAGAGCAGCATCAGGATTGGTTGCAGGGGAGTCTGGGAGCCTGTGCCTACAGTGGAGTCACAAGAGGAGCATAAGCCCGGTGTTGGGGTGGGCTGCAGGTAAGTTCTATTTCCCCTTTTTTCATAGTCTCTCCTTTACACCCCTCCGTGCCCCCCAACTCTCTTCTGAAACTGGCTGCTACTTCCCTCACAGATTGGCAGTCTCACACCACCAACAGTCCTATTGCATCCCTTGCAGACGGGCAGTGACAGTCTAACTGAAGCACTCTCACATTCCTATCTGACTTCCAACGACACTGTCGGAAACACTCTCATACCCCTTAAAAACCAGAAGCAGATCTTTCTAGATTTCCCGACACCTGAACCAGGGCACCTGTGGAATCCTGTCAACAGTATTCATTTCTGAAAAGAAGGTAATATTTTGATTATAGAGAGTGTTGGTTCATATTAGTCCTGCAGGATTTACTTTGCATAATGCACGTGAAGTGGTGCAAATTCAACATGAATTGGTATTGCCAGTAGGTTTGACTATTAACTCAATGTACCTGGATGCTTCCACCATACACTCAGTCATTCATCATGCATCCACTCAGTCTCTTATCCGTGCACTCAATCATCTATTCATCTACCCATTAACTCATTCCTGCCTTCTACCCATTGATTCGTCCACTCGCACATCCACAATCCCAAACACATTAACTCACCGGTTAATGAAGAGTTACTTTCAGCTATCAGTCAGACCTACTAGCTCTGCTGTTTCCTGAACATGGATGACATTATTTGTCTGGGTTATGCTTAAAATGACTTCAGTACTAACCTTCTATTATCCCAGGAACTATATTATCCCCATCATGTGGGAAGCTATAGCAGCTTGTGAACGGATACTGGTTTGCCAATGGTGGTTAAATCAAGTGAAGATTTCTGTTGACTTTGATTTTTATTTTTAATGGTACGTATGCAGAACCTTTTGCTTTGCACATTTTTGCTGGTAGTCTTTGGGTAATAATGGTCAGAAACTGCTAAAACTGCTAATATGTGAATAAAATTGTATAATAGGAATGGTGCTTGACAGGGTTGAAGTTTTGAACTTTCCTATTCCTTGAACATTTTGACTGAATGGGGAATGGCAAAGTAGAATGGTATGACAATCGTTGTCAGCTGCTGATTTATATTGATTTGGTACCTTTGAAAAATGTTACATTATATGGTATACTGTGGCATTTAGTAGCTCACGAGAGAATCCCTTATATGCCATGTGCCAGGTTTTTTATGTACGAGCTATCCATACTTAACAATAAATACAGGCTTAATGTAACAAGTCACGATCATCAACTAGTAAAACTAACCATGACTATCACTTCAATGATCCCACATCACACAAGGTTTGTCAAATTATGCTTCCATCAACGTTGGATCGGTGGGATCATGAGGACAAGTTATGGAAGAAGTAGCACTATGTAAAGTTGTGCCTTGTCTGGGTTATTTATTCTCTCCATCTGGCAGTGGTTTCAGCTCCCCTGCGAAAATAGGGGCATATTATCAAGGGACAACGATAATTTTATCGCCACGTTTGCGTCGGTTTTCAGACGAAATGCACCGATAAAAGTATCGCTTTATTTACAAGAGCATGCTAACGCGTTTTTAATGGGATTAGCGCTGGCTTCAACATTGCATCGCCTTGCATCGTTAATGTGATGCAAGGGAGGCGTGTCCCATGAAACAACATGGGATTATTTTGCTTACCCAGCTTCTCTCTATTCACAAGTGTATTGCTAACACGCATAGCGATATTAAAATTGGCGCTAACCGGGTATATCGCCGGTTTGTTATACATGCTATTTTTCTTACCTAGCCATATCTATAATGGGAGGTGGATTGTCATGCTGTGTCCACGTCTCCCTATCTACAAGGTTTACCCTAACGCGGTTTTCTATCACTGGAATTCCGGCGAAGTTGACTCTTTCCGCCGCTTTTGCATGGATTTCTATCACCTCGGCGATGCGCGCTGGTAATAGTGCGCTAACTGGGTGATAGATTTCGGCAATAGTTGGCATTAATATTTTACACGCTACAAGAGGCCAGCAATAAATATCACTGCCGCTTGATGGTATGCCCCTTAGATCTTAGATTGTGCCCACCATGAGTTTGCAAACCTCGGTGAGTCACTGCGAAAAGCTAAACAAGTGATGGGTGGATTGCTTGAAATACTCTCAGCAGTTAACAACTATAGGTGTGATTTATATGTTGGTGGAAGGGGTACTCCGTCGTGACGGAGACCCATTTCGCCAAACTGAAAGTCTGCCCATCTCATTAACAGTTAAGTGGGCCTTCAGTGTGTACACGGCAGAGACTACTCTGTCTCTGCCACCTACACACACTCCTAAGGCCTGACGGAGTAAGGGCAGTCAGAGGTTTGGCTATTTGTCTGCTGGTCCTATTTAGGGTGGGCGGACACGTGGCCATTTACTGCCCATCCCTGCCATAAAAATCATGGAAGTAATGTACAGTGAAAACGTGTAAATGACCCCCACCGCATGGGAGAATGCTTCCATGGCAAGGGGGTCGTTGTTTTATTCTTTAATTTCAAAAAGAAGATCCTGCTTTGGAGTTTTCTTTGTGAAAATAAAAAAAAGTTGTACTTTTGACAGATGGCTCAGACATGTTGATGGAGTCGTCCATCATACTTACACTGCATTTCCAGGAACTGCTTTGATGGCGGTTCCTGGAATTGCAAGAGATCTTCACAGGAGCAAGTTATTATTCTGTTTGCCAATACTTAAATCAGTTCCTGTGTTAGGGTGGGGTTAAGGCAAAGGTGATTCAAGGGCATTGGACCACGTCACAGCCAATTGCAGCTACCTCCGTCTTACTTAAAAAATGTGCATGTTCTCTTGTGGAATATCTCCCATGGAGGCAGGAATTAATACAGTGTAGATCGCAACGTTCAATGGCCATGTATCATAGCGTATCAAGGGCAAAAAGAAACACAAACAAAAATGTCTGTACAAGCATGACATCCCCCATTTTATACGCATGCCATTATAACTGAAAATATTTAGGTATAACCATATATAGAAGGATATAAACATAAGGAGCCAGCAAAAGTAAATTTGACAAACACCATTCCACGACTGCACAGTCTGTTCTTTTTAAACCCAATGTTTGTGAACAGGCTGAACCTGCCAATCGATTGGTAGGCTGAAATGTTAAAATGGGATGTATTTTGCTGCATGGGATTCCTAGTAAAGCTCAAGTGTGTTTACCTTTAAAGAACACTCATTGGAAACACTTTTTGCCAAATAAATTGTGAACGTATTGATTGGAGGCATTCCAAATCTGACGTGTTCTTGATGTGACCCTGCTTAACAACTGGATCACTGCAATATAATCTTCACCGGTGAACTCAAGTAAGAAATTCTGAACTTTGCCTGACCTTAAAGAAATAAAAGAGTATTGGTCCATGGTTAAAGTGCTCTACTGGTTACCAGAGGAGCAAAGGAGGAAATCCAAAACTCTGTCTACGAACGCGAAAGCTCTGAGAGACAGAGATACTAGATAAGAGCCCTTATGCATCTTTAGGTCAGCCTCATGAAGCTGACTAGGCAATGTAGATTTACGAAAAAAGCACAGAGCCAGAGGCCTTAGTGTACTAGGCCCACAACTCTGGGACACATTGAGCCCTTGTCTGTTGTCAGAAACCAAACTGACATCCTTCAAAAGTCCCCTGTAGGCAAACCTCGGCAAAGAACTGTGCTCCTCACACCATGACAACCATGGGACCAACCCCAGGCCTGCAGGGACCAAACGTCTGTAAATAGTGATAGAGCGCTCGGCGTTCTTACAAATTTGTAGGGGTGCATTATACTCATAATTAATCCGCACTCACATATATCCTGTTGTTTTGCTGTAATCCATGAGATTAGAATGAAGCTTGTAACGCTATATGAGGACATTAGAATAAAATCTGTAATGTTGTAAACGAGAATGATTAGGATTTTGCATATGTTTAGAGACCCAATGCAGTCACGCATTCATATTACGAATTTTATTCAATATAGAATGTATCCACTTCTGAATAATCGGTTCATATAAAGACTTGTGTAATGTGTGTGTATTAATGGATGTTCTTAGTTTAGCCAATCTTGTAGGCCTAACTTTTGTTTCTTTAAGTTTCGTTTCTCTTTGTCTACTCTCAAGTTATAAGTTTAATTAGAATGTATGTGTTTGTAGAGAGTTTTTCTTTCTCGTCCCTACTGCAGGTGCAGAAATTCGACCTCGTTATTAAGATTTAAGAAGAGACATAGGGAGGAAAGGAATGTCCAGGTTACCATGTGACCTGTTAGAGGTGTTACTTTGTTTTTTTGTATAAGAAACAGGGACAGATTCGGGGGACTTCTGGTTTGGACTGAGGTAGGGGAGCATCTTAGAGCGAGCTCCATAGCTTTATACTACTAGACCTATTTAACGTGAGTGTGCTTCTTAGGAGGTCGTCACATGCTGACACCTTATGAGGGGAATCAACTGGGAATACTGGGATATTACTCTAGAAGTAGAGTAGGGACAGATTACTCTTCTAATTCAGAAATATAAATGATGAAGGATTTTAACGCAGTGTCTATACTAGGCTGTGTTCTTATGTTGGAATTCATTATTCTGTGCCTACAGTGCCAAATTAATTGTATTCCTAGGCTTGGTTCGGTATTTGTGTTCATGTATCTCTATACTCTTTTATTGAGGTGTACCTATGTTCTGCTCTTTGTGGCCTTATAATCAATTCAGCAAACTTGAATCAAGAGTCTGTGCTCCTTTAGACGCATTGGGAAGGGGAATACATAATCCATAGAAATTATTTTCTCCCCTCCACCCTTTCTCAGCAGGCAATAAAGACCATCGGCCAGAGGTTCCTGAGTAAATCTAGAACTTGGAATCCAGCTCCATCAATAGCATGTTAAGAATCTCACATAATAATCATATCAGGAACTGCATAAATGTAACACACGGACATCAATTTATCCAACTTTCAACCAGACGCCCCATGATTGGCATCACACACCAAAAGACTGTCAAGTGCTGCAAAGTGACCGTGAGGCACACGCTCGGTCTCAACAAAACACCTCATGAAATACATTCAAGCAATCTGCGTTATAAACATATGAGAAGGTGTGCTTTAATTTATTGCAATTACATAAAAGTAATTGGGTTAATATCCTTGTGGACTTTTTTGCAATATTAACGTGACAAGAGTTCGATCTAGATATTTTGCAAAATATTGTTTAATGCTTTTTGAGTTGAGTGAGATAATACTCCTCACTAAGCAAGTCATCTCTGATGTAATGTTAAGTGTGGGTATTAGTTGTTCATGTTTATTTAAGCATTGTTTCGTGTATATTTATGTGTGATTCTAATACGTTGCACAGTTCACCTCCCACCTTTTTCCAGAACATATGGAAGGGCCAGAACACTCATTCTGAAACTTCTAACAGTGACACCTGCTGGCTGTTTAGGGAATTTGAATGGATCCAGAAGCTTACACGAAAAGCTCTTGCTTCAAATACATATATTTATATCATATCCGGCAGTTGTATCTTCCGTGTGACAGTGGTCGTGAGTTTCTACTTCGCGTTCTTCACTGATGGAATGGTCAATTCAAGCACTGCTGAATTCTCATATAGCGGTACAAAAGGGGGTGGTGATGGACGGAGCATCTGAATCAATCAAACACTCACACCCAGTCAAAGGATCTGGGTTTAATCCATCACCGTTCTTTAGCCCACTCTGCCACCCCAGTTCAAACATGGCTATATGCAAATCAGTCTGACCCTGTGCCTCATGGGAACAGTCCAGCCCGAACTGCCAAACCATGTCTTCCCTGGACCGGAAACAAGCTTCCGAGGACCGGTTTCTGGCTTTTTAGCCGTGTTCAGCCCGGCTTGCTTGAATCCAGTGGCAAGGTGAGCAAGGGACTCACGTCTGAGCATACCCTGCCACACTTATGGCAGCCAAAAGCGGTCAAGGCGGATTTGCATATAGCCATTGTCTGACCTAGAGTAGTGTGGTGTGCAAAAAAACGATGGATTTAGGTCCAGATCTTTGTACTGGGGTGAATGTAAGACATTGTTCTACATTCTGTCCATCAACTGTGGTTTTTGCAATTTTAACCCCGAGTGGGCTGGGTATGCTCAGACGTGAGTCCCAGGCTCTCCACATCACTGGAGTCAAGCTATCCAGGCTGAAGAAGGCTGATAGCCAGAAACCGGTCCTTGAATGCTTGATTCCGGTCTAGGAAAGACATGGCTTGGTAGTTCGGGCTGGACTGTTCCCATGAGGCACAGGGTCAAGGCTGATTTGCATATAGCCATTGTCTGACCTAGGGTGGTGTGGAGTGCAAAAAAACGATGGATTTAGGCCCAGATCTTTGTACTGGGGTGAATGTAAGACATTGTTCTACATTCTGTCCATCAACTGTGTTTTTTGCAATTTTCACCCCGAGTGGGCTGGGTATGCTCAGACGTGAGTCCAAGGCTCTCCACATCACTGGAGTCAAGCTATCCAGGCTGAAGAAGGCTGAGAGCCAGAAACCAGTCCTTGGATGCTTGATTCCGGTCTAGGAAAGACATGGCTTGGTAGTTTGGGCTCGACTGTTCCCATGAGGCACAGGGTCAAGGCTGATTTGCATATAGCCATTGTCTGACCTAGGGTGGTGTGGAGTGCAAAAAAACGATGGATTTAGGCCCAGATCTTTGTACTGGGGTGAATGTAAGACATTGGTCTACATTCTGTCCATCAGCTGTGGTTTTTGCAATTTTCACCCCGAGTGGGCTGGGTATGCTCAGACGTGAGTCCCAGGCTCTCCACATCACTGGAGTCAAGCTATCCAGGCTGAAGAAGGCTGATAGTCAGAAACCGGTCCTTGGATGCTTGATTCCGGTCTAAGAAAGACATGGCTTGGTAGTTCGGGCTGGACTGTTCCCATGAGGCACAGGGTCAAGGCTGATTTGCATATAGCCATTGTCTGACCTATGGTGGTGTGGAGTGCAAAAAAAAACACGATGGATTTAGTCCCAGATCTTTGTACTGGGGCGAATGTAAGACATTGTTCTACCTTCTGTCCATCAACTGTGGTTTTTGGAATTCCTATATAAGCATCAAATCCACATGTGGCTGGCTCTATGAGCATCTAAGGATTTACAGTTAAATCCATTCTCAGAAGCAACATTGGAGGCACTGTTGAAATGTAGTCAGTGTTCAGGGCCCTTAGCAGAGAAAAAGGGTCAGATTTACTCATAATTCATGCAACGCTGCCCTGCAAAGCTGCTTGCGTTGCGTAAAGGGCAGAGTAGAAATTTATCATATCTTCTAAGATATGACGCACTCCTGCTCTCTCCTGGTGCACTGTGTGTTGCCTAGCACCAACATAGGCACAGTTGCACCAGTCACAAGGGTGTCTGCATTACAGGTAGGATGAATACCTTCCTGCACATCAAGCCTGTTAGAGAGTTGCAACAAAAGGGTCAACAGTTTGCATGGCTCACCAAAAGGCTTTTTTCGCCATCAAAGAGATTATTCCTAATGCTTATACTCTCAAACTGTTCTGTTATGCTAACACATGTATCCTTACAGTAGATGGTATTGCGTAAGGTTGGGTGCATTTTTACCACACTGCAACAAAGATCATAAAAGAAATGTGGCTTTCGCTTCTAGAACAGGGCACTCACAAACATTTGCATGGGGCCACAAAGTATGGTCTGTGGTAAGACTGAGGGCAGCACTTTGCCAGCGCAGGGAAGCAGTAGGGGGTCTGGGTGTGTCAGGGATTGTTTAGGGAGGTCTAAAGATGTTAAATAAATGGCCAAGCATTCATTTGAGTGGTGCAGAATGCTACTGTAGTTACTTCATGGCTCCATTTAACCTGCAAATAAATGCTTCCCTGTTTATTTAAAATTTTTAGGCCGATCCTGCGCGCAAGTGCTGCTCTGGCAATCTGTCGTAGCCTAGTATGTAAGAGAAGCACCTCCCACTCCCCCGCCTACAATTTTTCATTGGCCTGTGTTTTTGCCCTTCCTAAATGCTGGCTTCTGATTCAGTAATTGGCTTGTCAGTCTCTCCTTAGTATGGCTGTGTCATCATTTGTAACCTCCCAGGGCTACTGGCCCCTTTACTTGGTTGTTACACGGTACTTGTACTATTTTCATCATTGAGTTTCTCCTACGTAAGGCACAATGGCGTGCTGTGCTTACATTCAGCGCTCAATGCGTGTTTTCACTTTTAAAGCAGCCAGGGCCGGACTGGGAAGCAAAACCGACCCTGGCAAAGTCCTCAGCTGGCCCCCTCTCCCCCCCCACCCACCCCTCCCCGCGGGAGGCGGTGGGGGAGGGGTGAAGGGGGGGGGGGGGTTGCCCCTGAGCTCTTTGCCAGGGCCAGTTTTTGGCCGATTTTGTTACAGGGCCGATTTTGCAGCTATGCTGCAAAAACGGCCCTTTAACAAAAACGGCCCCCAGGGGCCCCAAACCGGCCCCCCACCCGTGCGGCGCACTGGGGGATTGTCCGGTGCCCGCTATGACCAGTCCGGCCCTGAAAGCAGCGGGCACAATGGCGGCCATTTGCTACAGGTCTCGCATTTAAATGCTAGACCTATAGCACTGCAAATATTTTTTCAATTGTTGAATCCTAGAGTAACCTTTTCTTTATCAAATTTGACACGAATATTTGAAAAAGTAGCCAAGTAAATTGTATCTTAATAAAACGGGAGCTTCAAAGCTATGTTAAAAGACAATGTATTGTTTTGTTATTTCCACTGACTTGGGTTCTTACTCCTGAGTAAACATTAACATCACCTCAAGGTGTCCGGTTTACATTCTGTTTCGGGAACTATTTATTCGTCCTTCTTCTGTGTCTTTACTTTTAACTTTCCTTTTCGATACGTGATTATTCCCCAACGTCGGTGTTCAAAGTGCAGGAACATGACGATTGAGCGGTTACGTAATTTCCCAAATGTCTACCGTCATGGCTCACTCTTCCCAGCCGCCGGGGGCAATGGAGCCGCCTGGGGCCAAAATTTTGCGGCTAGTTTTGGCAGAGGTAGGGACATCAGGAGTCCAAAGCACTAGCACTGCCCGTAATGAGCGCGCCAGGTTAGGACCCCACCCCGTGGTCCTCCAATTAAAGTATAACAATTGACGCTGCGTCCATCCCCTTAGGAACCAGACGGAGCCCCGCCCTCAATCCCACAAACAAGCTTCCCACAGACCACACACAGTGTAAAATAAAAACCAACGTTGAGACGTTAACTTTGATAGACAATCAGGACACCTTTTCAGGAATGCTTAATTTCTTACATGGTGGTGGGCTAGACCTCTTTCCTGCCGTGCCAGAAATAGACAGCTCATCTAACTGAAGTATGCTAGCCTTGGGTGGGTGAAAGCTAGAAACTAGTGTTTCATTAAAGCTCATTCACATAATGGGGGCAACTTACTTTAAGAGATCTAAAGACCCCCTTTGAGACCGTTTTCAATGCAGGGGTTATCACATAGTAGAGAGTTGTGCCTTCCACACTAGAGAACGCGCAGGCAGAATGTTGAGAATTCCCACCTGGTGCAGTATGACTAAGCCATCACTTTTTGCCCAAAGTAGAAAGATTATCGTACCGAGGATGGTTAGGCAAATGAGCATTGGCCAAGCCAATATGTCTGACTTTAGCAATCCAGTGCAGCGAATGAATATATATATTTTATTAAACCTATGCAACAAAAAATGTCATTGTCTAAAAACGGTGGCAATATGTTTTCATTAAAACATACAGAGAAATGTTTGTGGATTTTAACCCAGCAGTATGGGTTCTTCCTACTATGAGGCACATTTGGATATACAAATAATTTTTACTTTGAAAGTTTATCACTGGAAAAAGTGTTTGCTATTGATGGAAATAATATGTAATATTAGCTTTGATTTACAGTTATCTGAAGGCATAATCTATACACACAATGATCACGCATTGCCAATGTATTGAATTTGCCTACCAGCCTTCGAACTGAAGCACACTGCTCACGGGTGATCACACAAAATGCTGCTATTCCCACTGCTTGGGAGGCAGTGGGTGATGTGGGTTACCCCATGTTGTAGGCCATGTGTGCGGAAGCAAAATTGGAATGATGGTTAAAAAGATCAAGAGGGCGCACTCAATGCACCTCTGTATATGTATGCTTTTCAGGTTGAGCCTGGACAGCTCATACGCTGCTCTGAAAAGCATGTTGTATTGGAGTATAGATTTGAAACCCCGCCCACTCTCCGTCCATATTTGTCATTGGCTAGTGTCATTGTCCTCCGTAAAAGCTGGCTTCTGATTCGTTTATAGGCTTGTTAGTCCCTCCTTAGTACCGGCTTATCTTTATTTGTAACCTCCCATGAGGACTGGTCTTTTTGCTTCAGTTGTTACTCGGTATGTTTTATTTAATCAGTAAGCACTATTTTCTTCAATGCATTTCCCTTACTCCAAAAAAAAGCATTTGTTTGTCAACTTGACAGACAACTGCTTTTTTCAGTAAAAGCACTGCATACCGCACTTTCACATTGATAGCGGCCACTGACCTTTCTTTATACACAGCTCGTCTAAAGAAAGGGGTGTGGCCTCCACTAACGTGAAAGCGCAGCAAGGGGTGCTTGTAAACAACAAGCATTTGCAATGCAATAGGTCTCACATTTGAGAAACTTTTACCTATTGCTACTGTAAATGACAATGCTTTTATTATTGCAGGTTTTCTAAACACATAAATAAAAGGCATTGTCATTTACAATGACAATAGCTCAAAATCTCAAAATCTCGCAACTGTGAGACCTATTGCATTGCAAATGCTTATTTTCTGACTATTCATGCTCAGCAACTCAACAGCAGTGCGTGCTGCTGTTCACCAGGAGGGCAGCATTTAAAGGTCAAGAGAGCTGCAAGCGGCCCCGGCCGTACTTTGAGTATCATTGTTCTAGAACATTAAATAATACAGAATGCTAGTATGTTGTTGTAGAAATACAACTGTCAGCGTGTCTATGGGCGCCGTTTCAGAAATTCCTTGGGTGAGCAGATTTATAGTTCAATTTGATCACAAACATAAACATATTGTCATCCAGCTGAGGTTGGGCTTCCATAGGTAAGATCGCTCATTTTGTATTAAAAACTTCAGGCGTTTTCTTTCGAATTTAACTTTGTGCCAGGAAAGAAATGTTACAGTAGTCGAATTGTTATGCATACCATTTAAAGAATCACACCATGATGAGAGCCAAGATCAGAAAACTGATGCACTTGCAAATATTTAAGAAGTGGAACAAAGCCCTTGGGGTTTTTTTTAACTAGTAGGAGAATGTTTACTCTCTTCAGCATCTCTACATGGACACTGAACGTCATTTTTTGTTGTTGTTGACAAACTATGCATGGAAGACAACTTAGATAAGGAATGAAGCCTGCATTTCACCTGGGGGACTTAATCATTTCCAACATGGTCACCAGGGCCATATGGGTATTTCAGCCTAACAAAAACCTTTTGAAAACATATTTTGGTGTCCAGCATGGACTTCAAAGCACACAAGTTGTTAAGATTGTGTGACATTCGAATGAACGCTAACAAATCTGTTAAAATTAGGTATTTGCCCATTACTCCTGCGAATTAGTCACCTAATCCGTCGCAAAAGCTTGTTTTAGAAATTATTTGCCATTTAATGTGTTACCAGCTCATATGAAATTAATGTGAATTGGTTTCAATTGACTATTATTCAAAATAGCGGAAGTCAGATTTATTGAGTACCCCTGCACCTGCACAGTCCTGAATCAACTAGAGATAGGCAACAATGTACCTCATTACTGTCCTTACAGTTACAGAGAAATCTCCTTTCTTTCGATAAAAGGGAATGATACAATCTTTACAAGTTTTTACCTGGTGGTTCAAAAAAATATCTTGGTAAAGAATGTTTTGGCATTTATGAACAAGAGTGACAATTGTGATAGACATGTCTGCCAAAAAATCAAGATCAAATATTACCATGATAAGAAACAACTTGTCTAAACCTCTGTCCTTAAGAAGGGAGACTGTGTCAAAATACTCAAACTCGGTGTTGCCGTCAAGGAAAAAGTGCATTTTTCTCTTCCATCAGTTAGGGTCCACTAAGGTAAAGCTCTGACGTCTGATAGAAAGGGCTGGAATACGCAGAGAGTTTCTAAATATAACGTTATGAATAAGGCGAAGAATCTCGATGCAGAGGTTGAAGAGAATGATGACAATAAGGAGGATGATGTCTTGTTTGTTGTGAGACATACCGTTGAAAGGTTGCTAGGAGACCAGAACCAAGGCTCCCCGACAGTTCAGTTCAATCCAGAGTAATTATAATGCAGAGGATATAGGCCGTGATGTATACGAGGAAGCAAAATAAACATAACATATATAATTTGCAACTAACTAATTTAGATCCCTCAGTAGCTCATAGGACCAAGTACCAATCTAGGGACAGGAAGCCATTTTGGATATGTGTACAAGTATGATTTTAGAATGTTGTTTTGGCGGGAACAGCTGTGGTACATACTATTATTCGTAGATGGAACGTTAAGTCTTGTTATTAGTTGTTGTTCTTAATAATCACGTCCGTAAAGGCTTTCTTTTCTGTATGTTTCTGTGGATTCTGTCATGTAGCACACTCCACCTCCCATCCTTTTCCCTAATGTATGGATTGGGGAAAACATTCTTTCCGGAACTTCCCACCTCGGACTTTGTCATTGCTAGGGGGGTGTCTATGGAGCCAGGTGCTTGCACATGAAGATCTTACTTGAAATATATTTATATTCTATACATTAGCCAAACATTCCATCTGCGATGCAGCACATATTTTGGGTACTGGTCGACTTACGCCTGAAGGAACTACTCTGAGTAAACAGAGGAGGAAAGATAACACATTTACAGAAATGGAGATTTGTTGTCTACCTTATTTCACCATGTAGCAGGATCCTGGGATGACAGCTGATATGACCCGGTATAAAACAATACACCTCAAAAGTTGATAATGAAGAGATACCATAAGTAAGAATGTAAGGCACTCATATGCTGATCGAGTACAATGCTACGTGTTAGGCAGATAAGCACGGGGGCGTAGCAACAGAGGGTGGGGGTCCCACCCAGTGGTGGCTGGTGACTTTTGAAAGTGGTGAGGCGTAAAAGTTGGTTATGATGCCTTATCTTGGAAGAAAATGGCTGGTTCAGGCCACAGTGTGAGCAGGTCTGGTGAGCACGTCTGAGCTTCCGTAACTGTCCGGTGAAATATACATGGTAGTTTCCACTCCCCGGACTTGTTTTTAATGTTTGCCACATCGCTAAAATGAATTGGTTTAAGCTTCAAATAATGCACGTAACTCATGCATCGCAGCCTGTGGGGAATAGGGTGACCACTGGGCATGGGTGCAAATTCAGGACGGTGAGTATAAAAATTCAGGACAAAGGGCCAAAATTCAGGATAAAAATTCAGGACAGAAGGTCAAAATTCAGGACAAAAGTTTGGGACAAAAGGGACGTTTTATAGACACATCAGTGCCATTGTGAGATGTAAAGCGGCACGCACAGGATGTAGATATTTGAGACCTGCAGTGCTAGAGTACTGTCCGCCAAGTGGCCAGCTTTATGTGTCAGATCGCTTCAGGTGTTCCATTTCTATTCAGCTGGTGATGACTTGCATAGGGGCTGGTACAGTACTAAGTAATGGACAGAACCCATAGTGAACAGGTCTTGTGTGAGAGTAAGCGCATTAAGCAGGAAAATGGAGTAATTAACCAGCCTGCATGAGCTATGACTGGCTGAACACTGCTGGGTGGTATTATTGTGGGTAAGAGTGGTTAGATAGGATTCGAAATTACTATATAATGCCCTGGCTAGCCATATATCAGGCCTCCTATTTGTATCTGTTCAATGGAAATAGTATACTGCTTGGGCTGTTTTCCTTTATTTGAGCTGTAAACTGCAGATTCTCACTGATGCACAGAAGTGTGTTACAGACTAGAAACTGTATACACTGTTAAGGCGTCATTTATGGCAGAAGGAGGCCTGTCTTTTACATACAGAAACATTTTTATTGAATGGAAGCAAAATCCCAACATGCAGTTTTACTGAAAAAAACTATATAGCGCACAAATACTAAAGTGTGGAAATTTTGTTTCAGCAAATACGTATCAAGTGAACCTCAGCAAGTAAACAGTCTTGATTGTTTTGATCCTACAACACATTTGTCACTATACATCAATTATATTAGTCTCTAAAGCATAGTAAATAATGACTTTACTGTGCACCAGGATACAACAATCTTTGATGGGGCTCTTCTATGATTTCCTCACTATCGCCAACAGTGCCTCTTTCTCACATGTATTTCATTTGTTTTAAAGCACGTCTCATACCAGGGAAGGGTGCCAGAGCACTTTACATCACACACACATACAGAGACAATGAATACATTATACGTTTGTAAATCAGTGTATAGAAAGTGTTACATAAGGCAACAGGGACTACAAGTTGTAGGATGCACGTCACACACACTGGTAGGTAGTGCTTGGTCTGAAGAAGCTCAAACTTAGGATTCAGAACATAACACCGTATTAGTTAGCGTTGACTTTAATGATAAGAATGTATCACTACCCAAACAAACCTTTTTTTAGGAACATCATGATAATGAAAAACTGGGATAAAACTCAACTTTAAAACCTTTACCATGCAGCTTGCATGCAGCTCTTTGATGGCAGTTCATAGCTCAGTGGGCTAGATTATGTATATAACTTATGAACTGCACAGTAATAAAAAAGAATCTCAGTGACAAAAGCAGTAACCCACTGATCTCTGCACATAAAATACTGTTCTTTGATATTCATGGTATACATTCTTTGCAGCAGGCATTTGTGCTACTTTAGATGATTCAAAACTGCCACTAAACAAAACTCACATCTCTTTCCAGAAGGTACATTAGTCACCAGAGATATCATGACACTTTTATTATTGTCTGAAAACTGCTGAATATGCAAGGAACTTTGCAGTGCCAGCCTCTGGTATCAAACCCACCCCCCCCCCACACTTTCAGCCTCCCAGTGAAACACCAGATGCCGGGTACTGCCAGTACAGCATTGCCACCACCCTCCAATTGTGCCGCTCATCTTCACATAGACCATCATGTGTATTTAATTTCTTTTATAGTGCTACTCATCAGTATGTACGAAAGGGTGTCGGAGTGCTTTACATCACACACATTATATAGAGACAATGAGTCATGAATGTGAAAGTCAATGTATAGGAATAGTCACTTAAGACAATGAGGGCTACAAGGTGTAAGAGTCAGATGTCATCCATACTTGTAGGCAGTGGTGTAGCGTGGGCAGGGCCAGTGGGGCGGTTGCCCATGGCTCAATATTCTTGGGGGTGCAAAATGTTAAAAGAAAAACAATTTGTGGTGGAAGTGACTCGAGTCACGTCGGTGCCATTGTCTGCAAGTGCAAATAATTGTTTCTTGCCCGTCTTTCCCTGCAGAAGGGCGGCACAGAGCCGTGTCCTCATGCATCTCTTATGGCCTTAGGTCAGGTAGAGGGTTGCTCACGCTGCTTCCCAGTGGCATGGGAGCAGCGCGGCCTAGGGGCACAAAAGTGGAATGTCTCTTGTGGTACCATGGGGCAGTACAAGGAATTAGTTTCTGCTTTTTGGCAGACAGAAGGAGCATTTAAAGTCTTAGTTCGGTGCTAGCTGCCTGATGTCATGTGTCGGTTTGGGATGGCGGGTTGAGTCTACCAGGGGTGTGGCAGCCATTCATTCTTTTATCCATCATTTAGTCTTTCACCATTCATTCTGTCCTTCGATCCATGTGCCCATCCATATCCAAACCTATTCAACCATTTCCAAACCTATCTATCCTTCCATCCATCATTTCACTCATCCATCCACCGTTTCACTCATCTATCCATCATCCATCCATCCACCCTTTCACCCCATCCAAACTTTCCCATATCCATCCACACTTCCACCAATCCATCCACTCATCCATCCAACCATTTACTCTTTCACCCATCTAGCCATCCTTTCACTTACTTGTCCATCCATCCATTCGCCCAGTCACTCATCCGTCCATTCATCCATCTATTCACCATTTCACTCATCCATCCTTCCTTTCTACGAGCTCTTTACCCTCCCTTTCACTCATCTATGCATTCTCTCACTCACCCATTCTGACATCCTTCTTTTCACTCATCCATTCAGTCATTCACCTCTCTATCCTGTCAATCATCCATCCATGCTTTCACTCATCCATCCTCCCTTTCTCTGTCCATCCCCCTTTCACTTAGCCATCCCTTCACTTAACCACCCATCCATCCACTCATGACTCCATCCATTCACCCTATCACTCATCCATCCTTCCACTCATCCATCCATCCTTTCCCTCATCCATCCATCTTTTCACTCATCCATTCATTCTTTTGCCCATATATCCTCCCTTTCACTCACTCATCCATCCTTACATCGACCCTTTCACTCATCTATCCATCAATTCACCCTTTCGCATATCAATTCATCAATCCATCCATTATTTCTCTCACCCATTCACCCTTTTACCCATCCAGCCACACTTTTACCAATACACCAGCTTGGTAAAGGAAATAGCACGCACGCGCGCTATGCTGCTGGAATAGTGATCCTCAGCGCTGCTCAGTTTTAAAATACAGTTTTTTGCATTTTCGTTTTTTAAATTGCATTTTGCCCCTGCTTTTAATTCCTTCTTGCTGTGCCCACATACCTGCATTTAAAGTGTTCCCCCCACCGCGTTTTGAGCGGATTTGTTCTATCTTCGTTTTGGCGCCTGGTCGCCATCTTGGGGGTGGCTATTGGTGAGTGTGCCACTTGTTTCAGCGCTCTAGCGCTGACTGGGACCTCAGGTGAGCCCTATTTAAGGTGAGCATTCTCTTTGCTCATCCTTGGTAAAGGAAATAGCACGCACGCGCGCTATGCTGCTGGAATAGTGATCCTCAGCGCTGCTCAGTTTTAAAATACCGTTTTTTGCATTTTCGTTTTTTAAATTGCATTTTGCCCCTGCTTTTAATTCCTTCTTGCTGTGCCCACATACCTGCATTTAAAGTGTTCCCCCCACCGCGTTTTGAGCGGATTTGTTCTATCTTCGTTTTGGCGCCTGGTCGCCATCTTGGGGGTGGCTATTGGTGAGTGTGCCACTTGTTTCAGCGCTCTAGCGCTGACTGGGACCTCAGGTGAGCCCTATTTAAGGTGAGCATTCTCTTTGCTCATCCTTGGTAAAGGAAATAGCACGCACGCGCGCTATGCTGCTGGAATAGTGATCCTCAGCGCTGCTCAGTTTTAAAATACCGTTTTTTGCATTTTCGTTTTTTAAATTGCATTTTGCCCCTGCTTTTAATTCCTTCTTGCTGTGCCCACATACCTGCATTTAAAGTGTTCCCCCACCGCGTTTTGAGCGGATTTGTTCTATCTTCGTTTTGGCGCCTGGTCGCCATCTTGGGGGTGGCTATTGGTGAGTGTGCCACTTGTTTCAGCGCTCTAGCGCTGACTGGGACCTCAGGTGAGCCCTATTTAAAGCTCGCTCTGACCGCGCAGCGGTGACGCGCAGCGGGAGCGCCTGACTCGCGCCTGAGTCAAGCCAGAGTCCTGCCCGTCTGCGCCCGTCAGCGTCCCGGATGCGTTTGGGGCGACGGGTGGGGCTCTGATATCAGGCATGTGTATTCTTGGGTCACCAGTGCTGCAATATACTTCAGGGGAGTTACGCTCTCTCGACAACTTCGCTACTGGTTGCTGCACCGTTTTTCCCGGTCGCCACTTGGGTAAGTCCATCTGCCCTGGCTGTGGCTGGCGCCCAAACCGCGCTCAGTTATTGCTGTCCAACCGCAACAACATTAGTATTGGATATCTCTGCATGCTATTAAACACCAGGTCGGCGTGTAGACATGCGCAAGACATATATGAGCTCCTAGATACGGTGAAGCCGCTATGTCTTATGCTTACTGAGACGTGGTGGGGCGAATTTTCCAACCCAGATGTTGCCTTGGCTATCCCGCCTGACTATAACATCTTCAGGAAGGATAGAGCTACGGGAAGGGGTGGTGGAGTGGCACTGGTGGTGAAGAAAGGCACGCCCTGTTCTATCCTGTCAGTGGAGGATATTCGCGGTTCTGAGACCCTTGCTTTCTCCATCTCTTTGTCCCCGCATCAATCAGTGAAGGGCTTATTGATATATAGACCGCCTGGTCCACCGGGATCATTTTTCGAAGATCTCGATTCCGTGTTGTTGGGGTTGGCCTTGAAAGCGGAACATTGTATTGTGGCGGGGGATTTCAACTTTCAGATGGATAATCCGTTGGACCCTGCCGCGATTAAACTTTCTGAGGCTATGACCCCGCTGGGACTGATCCCTCATCTGCAGGGGCCCACGCACGACAAGGGACACACTCTTGACAAGGTATTTTCGTCATCTCCTCTTGAGGTGATTGAGATTAGCCCGGTACTATGGTCAGACCATCTGCTGGCTAAATTTTCAATCAAAGGCACAGCTAAACCGGTGCCTGGTTTGCCACAGAAGCAGGGTCGTGTCCATAGGGCATACCATCGAGTGACCCCAGCGATGCTGGCCCAGGCGGCTGTGGATCATCCCTGCTCCCTCTCAGGTGATCTGGAGAGGGATTTGGAGGCCCTGCAAGTTTGGCTTTTAGACAGGCTAAATGATCTTGCTCCTGAAGTGACACCCCGCCCGACACCGAAACGGGTCTCTGCACCTTGGTTCACCGCAGCACTGTCGGCTATGCGGCAGCAGTGCAAGGTGGCCGAAAGAGCTTGGCAGGCACAATACGACACTGCTGCCAAGCTGACCAATAAATCGGTGGTGAAGGCGTATCATCAAGACATTCGCCTGGGAAAAAAGGCCTATCTTGCAGGAAGAATAGAAGCCGCCTCCAACTCCTGTAAGGAGATTTTCTCCATTGTGAGAGAATTTATCTCTACACGGTCTAACACCTCGGATGAAAAGCCTTCTGACACCTGGGCCTTGGATCTGGCTGATTTTTTCACGAGCAAGATTCAACTTATTCAGGACTCTTTCCCACCGGTTGTGACCATGGGCCCGACTAATTGTGAGGCCATTTTGTCTCCGCTGGCTTCGCCAGGCCCGACGTTGGGCGTGTTCCCTCCGATCTCTGCCCTTGCCTCTTTAGCCCTCATGGGCAATCTTAAATCTGGTTCGCCCCTGGACCCATGCCCGGCTAAAATTTTGGCGAAATTGGCAGAGGTGATCAATCCGCTGGCGAACCCGGTATTAAATCTCTCGCTGAGCCAGGGAGTAGTCCCGTCGGCCTGGAAGCAGGCGATGGTGATCCCGCTCCTTAAGAAACCAGGCCTGGACCCGAAGGCCCCTGTCAGCTATAGGCCTATTTCTTTGCTGCCGGCTCTCACAAAGATTTTGGAAAAGCACGTTCAGGTGGTGCTTTCCAATTTTCTTGAGACTAATGAGATCCTGCACGCCACCCAGTCGGGCTTTCGTCCCCATCTCAGCACAGAGACTGCGCTCCTTGAGGTCTCAGAGACTGTTAAAGGTGTTCTGGACTCGGGGGGCAAAGCCATGCTGGTGATGTTTGACTTGTCGGCGGCTTTTGACACCGTCCCCCATGACGTCCTTCTCGTGAGACTCTATGAGATAGGTTTGCGGGGGACGGTGTTCGGCTGGTTTTCCTCCTTTCTAGCCGGCCGCCGGCAAACGGTCTGGGCCTCGCCAGATTCCGCCGCAATGCCGCCTTTGGGAGTCGGGGTCCCTCAGGGCTCGATTTTGAGCCCGACCCTATTTAATATCTTCATGACTCCTTTGGCGGCGTTGGCGGAGTCATTTGGGGCCCAGATAGTGTCCTACGCGGACGATACCCAGCTCATCTTCTCATGTACGAGAGGAGGAGATTTTGATGGGGAGAGTATCCGGGATTGCCTTGAGGCTGTTTTCCATTGGTTCCAACTGAACAGCCTCAAGTGCAATTCCGAGAAATCTGAGGTACTCTTCTTTGGGTGTGATACTGAGCCAAATTGGCAGGCCTGGTGGCCCATTGACATGTTTCCTCCGTCTTGTTCCTCCAAAATGGCTAAGAACTTGGGGGTCAAGATGGACAATGGGCTTACCTTAAAATCCCAGTTTCTCGGGGTGTCGGGCACCTGTTTTGGCCTCCTCAGGATGCTGCGGAGGTTCCTTCCCCTGTTGTCTGAGGAGCACAGGAGGCTGACGGTACAGGCTCTTATCGGGTCCAGGTTAGATTATTCTAACATCCTCTACCTGGGCCTGCCAGAGTACCTGCTGCAACGGCTCCAAGTGGTGCAGAACGCTGCCGCAAGAGCCATTTTTGGCTTAAATAGGCGGGCTAGTGCAACGGGGCTGTTGAAGACCTTGCACTGGCTTCCAGTCCGGAAACGGATTGCCTTTAAGGCTCTGACCCTGGCCTATAAGGCCCTCCGTGGGAGCAAAATATCTTCAAAGGAGACTGACTTTTTATCATCCGACTCGCTCTTTGAGGTCGGAGTCCCTGTTCCTGGCGGTTGTTCCGCGAGTGAAGAGAGCCCGTTTGGGTGGTCGCTCCTTTGGTTTACTTGCACCGCAGCTGTGGAACTCCCTGCCGCTTTCTTTGCGGGGAGCAACCAGCTTACTTGCCTTCAGGAAGGGCCTTAAAACGTGGTTGTTTACTCAGTAGATCTTATTTTGTATGCTTTTCTGGTTTTCTTTTCCTTTTTTTCTTTTTCTCTTCCCCTTCTTTTAAACGTGTTATGTTATTATGATGCAGATCTCCTTTACTAAAAGCGCCGGGATACTCTTTTTGAGTCGCCGTGCGCTATACAAAAGATTAAATAACATAACATAACATAACATTCCACCCATACATCCACTATTCCACCCATACATCTATGCATTTACCATTTCTCTCATCCATCCTTCCAATCACTCATCCATCCATCCTTTCTCTCATTATCCTTCCATTCACCCTTTCACTCATCCGTTCATCCTTTCACTAATCCAACCATCCATACACTCATTCCTTCACTTACTTACTCACCCACCTTTTCAAATTAATTATGAGTTGATCCTTTGTCTGCAGAGTTGCATACAGAAGGCCCATCAAGAACTCTACCCTCGCTTTAGTTCCTAAAGCACGTTGTGGGGCAGGGGAGGGTTCACCATGCCCCTGTACATAGGCATTCTGAAAACTTGGAAGTCATAAGTCATGCATGATGCACAGTGCCAGGATGTGAGGCGACTGTGAAATGGTGTTGTTTCCAGGGTTTTAAGTGGGTAGAAAAAACATTGCCGTCTCTCCAAATGGCGTGTCCGATGTAATTAAGGGCATGGCTTAAAATGCATAATCAAAAAATCGGTGCTTAGCATAGTGTGCTTCCTGACTGGTATTCTGCTACTTCTGATATTGCATCCAGATATATAATACATTACACCTACAACAAGCCAGTACAATTGGCTTTTTCAATGGTTGTTAGTTGCATAAAATAAAAAACAGCAGCTTTGGCTTTATTGAATACAATATTGAAAATGCTTTGGTTCCAATACTTTCGCTGGCTTCTTTTCATGAACTGGATTCTGTACATTTCTTCCTTCAGGTGAAGTGCAACATTTTTCTTTATCTTCTGTCTAAACAGAATGCCTTTCCCCAGACGGAGGCTGGAGGAGGCCCACCACATGATTTAACAGCCCAGACTGGCCCATTGTCATTCTGTATGTGACAATCAGCCGCATACATATTGACACTGGGCAGGTGGGGCTGCTATTGAGCACAGGGGAAGAGTATGAAGTACCCCATCAGGGAGCTGAGGCTTCTCGCAAGGGAACAGTCATGCTACCTCAAACGCCCAAAATTATGGACACAAGCCGTCCATAAAAGGGATCATCCCAGACAACGGACTTGAAATCTAAATCAAGGACGAGCCGTGAAATTTACCCTAGAGGTTGGACTGAGAGAGGTTGGCATATCTCTGAGATGAATACATCTTGGGACAGGAATCATGATGAAGGAACCCTAATGCCCACTTCCTCTTTATGGAAGGTTTCTGCCAAAAAGGAGAAAGTGCGTGGCTCCTCCCGAAAAGCTAATGTTAAGAGTGTGTGAATGTTGGACGGCTTTTCTTTCCTTGCCATGGGAAATGATGAAATGCCATGGTAGAAAGGAGGTACACTAAAGGGGGTGGTCCCAGAGGTAATACAATGTTATAACCAATTATAACCTATTTTAAAGCATATTGAAAATATTTAATCACATTGAACATATAATGCTTCATGTTCAAACATAGCACATTTATCACACTGGTTTCTGCATAGGTGCCCCAGAAAGGGAAAGGGAGGAATAGGCCAGCGATCGGATGCTTAAAGGAATGCTAAAAAAAACGGGAAGTTGATTAAGTAGACGAAAGGAGCATCTTGATTTATTCATGCCTATCTCCCCAAACCATTGAATTAAGCCACAGACATGTACATATAATATAAATAATCCATCCCGCTCTGCATTTGGAGCCTTCGGGCCCAAGCTTGTTCTCTCCACCGCATCGCTAGGTGGACTAACGGTGCCCCTATGGTCCTTGCAAAGGCCCTCTTGTAAGGAGTGAAATTGTCTACACCAATCCTGGGTCGAAACACCAACAGCTCAGTGTTCTCTGTATTGAATGTGGAAAATAGTGTTAGATTCACTGTGTCCTGTTTTGACATTCTGTTCTTGTAAATTATTTAGCCTTGGTTAAGGCTGGTTAGGCCTTTTTATGCGTTTTTGATGTATACACTGTTCATTGCCTTCACACCATCACTCACCCTCACTTTTCCACATTGATGCACCTTCCCCTTTCTGGGGCACCTATGCAGAAACCTGTGTGATAAATGTGCTGTGTTTGAACATGAGGCAATATATGTTCAATGTGAGTAAATATTTTCAATTTGCCTAAAAACTGGTTATAATTGATTTATCAGGTGATGTTGATGTCCATTTAATATTGCATTACCACTGGGACCACCCCCCTTATTGTACCGCCTTTCACTCCGGTCCTAGTGACGCTTCTGGGTTTAACCCCATTATTGTGTAACTCATGGTAGACAGGAGGGCAGGAGAGATGCGGAACAAAGAGAAGTTACTGCCCTCAGGATGGTATGTTTTTATGAAACCTCTAAAGAGGTATTTGTTCTGGCTAGGAGGCTGGAGTTGTATGTAGGTGTTTCCTGAATCAATTCTTTTTGTCACATACTTTACTAATTCGGTCTTGCAACAAAGCACCATGAAGCCACAAAGCAGGTATACAAGTGCTGTATAAATAAATCAATCACCCACTGTGATCAGGGAGCAACATCGCTTCCTCAAAGAAAACAATTTATTTTTACCACCAACAAAGATTCCGCTCTGGCAGAAACAGTGAATCTGCTATGTTTTCCACCTATGATAAGCTGAAGAACACTAGTAAAACAAAGGGAGTTAAACCTCCTTCTATTGGACCTCTATTCCGCCTTTGACATGGTACATCACCAAACAATACTACTGAGACATAGTGACATCGGAATTCAAGGTACCGTTCTGGATAAAATGTATTTATATCTCAATGACAGATCTCAAATTCTCTCCCTTGTTCATTTATGTTCAGCTGGTACCTACTCATAAAATAATATCCTATAACTGCAGACCTTCAACCACATCACACCTTCAACCACATTTATCCGACCTAAGACACACTGCCAGCCTTTCTTAATGCACGCAGGACCGCGGCCGGTCTGTTCAGACTTGTAGCAGCCAATCCACAAACTGCTTTCATGCTGTTTATAATAGTAAACAGCATGAAAGCAGCCCAAGGATTTTCAGGAGCAGGTGAACACAGTGCTCCAGTGGAGACCTGGAGGCTGCGTTTGTTCTTCCCTCGGCTCCAGGACATAGAGCGAATTGTGGAGCTCTGAGGTGCGCATGTCAGCCTGGTCAAGGACAACATACTGGCCAGCCTGACATGCGCAATCCTCATTTATGTACAGCCACCTCATCCTGCCAATCAACATGATTGACCATGCCCTACCAGACACCTGGAGAGAGTGTTGCGGTGTTGTAACTTTGAAAGGTTAATGAATGCATACAGGGCAAACTATTTAAATTTCAAAATGAAATACGAGGTAACATGTACCATTTTTGTGGTGACTTTTGTGACGAATGGGACAATGCCCCAGAGCTCTTATTGGTGAATCACCCCTGGTCCCACCCCCCCAAATAATTGTGTTATTGGCTTGGTAGTTGGGTCTGTGGGCCCTGATTTGGGTCAGCTATCTCTGTGTCATTTTTTGCCTGTTGTGTGCCATGAATGAAAGACTAATAGTGTCTTTTCATGTAAACAGGGTAGAGAGGGACAGCGATATCTATGTGATGGATGAATTTCAATATGTGAATTTAGATAACCTGGAAATTCCGTGCTCCTAGGCAAATATTTCATTTCACAGACCCTCCTCTTATCTTTATCACACACATGATCCCAAGTTTAAATATTTGAGTTCCGGATGTGCTCTATAGCATCTCCTATCTTTATTAAATAGACTATAATGTGTCTTCATCTATATTAAGAATATAGGCAGGGTTTAGGATTTACATGACTCCTGACGTCCCTCTTAGTTCACTAATGGTATTGTGGGTAGGGGGCAATGTTTCGGTCATATTTCGGTCTATGTAGCAATTTAATCTGATGTTGTATGGTGAAATGCTTCTGCGTGTTAACAAAATACACTTTTTTGCATTTTGAAGAGACTGTATCATATTGTTACTTTATGCTTGTGTACCATATATATAACAAATATTTTCAATACTCTGCTCATACACGGACTCTTGGGGCCTCATTATGATGTCGGGCTTAACACCACCGACAGGTTGTCGGTGGCGGTTCACCCGACATCCAGGGCAATGGTTCGACTGCTTGATTAAGATACGGGTGGTCAGAGCACAGAGGCCAGGGAGGAAGGATCGCTGCCTCTGGCAGGCTCAAAGAGCCGTGGGGGTGGTAGTCAGACAGTAATCCCT
This sequence comes from Lissotriton helveticus, assembly GCF_964261635.1. NCBI lineage: Eukaryota > Metazoa > Chordata > Amphibia > Caudata > Salamandridae > Lissotriton > Lissotriton helveticus. The sequence continues at coordinate 702,315,934 of NC_136059.1, read as the reverse complement.
ACAATGAAGGTGATACCTGAGCAGGCACTGCCATAAGGATTACGATGTTCTTTTATCACAGCCTTTTCATGGCGGTCCCACCGCCATGGAAAAGCTGTCGAAAAAGAACTTCAGGGGGCCCGTAGCAGGGGCCCCAACCCCCGTGGGTCACCGCTATGTGGCTAGGTGGGCTTGTGTGGTGCCCCACAAAACATCCATGAACCGTGTTCCTGGCACCACATTGTGCCTGGCCCACAGTGCATGGGTTTTTGCAAACATGCTTTTCTCTTCTACGGTTCTTTTCAAGGTCGCAGCACAAGTTGCAATAGAAAACTGTATGTTTCTGACTACCTACACAGCGGTGCATCATAATATGGTGTGTGAAACCGTTAACTACATGTCAGACAGTCTCCATCCTGCAGCAATGGTGGTCGGATGCTCTTCGGACCGCCGTCATAATGAGGCCCTTAGAGTCAAGACAGACCCATGGATCGGTTCTGGCTAAGCTCACCCTGTTAATTTTCTTGCTGGCCCTCCTCTATTTGTGACTCAGGCTTAGAACATGGGGCTGTCAGTAGCTTGGTAAAATGATTTGTAAAAGGCGAGGACTAGAAACATGAAGCCTTGCCCATGTATACCGATTTGACAACTCTACCATCATAGCTTCCTGAGACTAAGAAGAGTGCAAGCAGTAAAAATACATTTCAGATGAGTAATATCAGGACAGGGTTCATGGACTGTTGTGATGTTTGTGACCATAGACATGAGTTCCAGGGAGAACTACCAGGCCCAAGGGGGATGGGCAGGGGTGTGGCTGCTCCAGAAGTGTTTGAAATATGACACTCCTCAAATACATTCTTAGTTTGTTAATTTAGTTGGGGCCCTGATCTGGGCCTTGTTGGGTCTGCTATATCTGTGTCAGCTTTTCCTCATCTTTCTCATTCCACTAAGAGGTTTAAACTTGTTAATTGTTTGGATCAGGCTCTTAAAAAAAGGTATATATATAGTTTTCTCCATGTTAATTTCCATGGGAAACTTTAGACAAAGCTGAACTCCTGAACAGAATTACACCAAATCTGGCAAAAATGTAGCTTTCGATTCAGAAAGTGTTCTATTTTTAAATGGTGTAAATCTGTTCAGTAGTGTCTGAGAAATAAAAAAAATTAAAAATATCGATATCTGGTTTCCGGTGGATCTGGCAACCCTCCCGGGCAGGTGCTTTCTCTGATTGGCTGCCAACACTTCAAACAAGAAAGTGTTGGCAGCCTGCCTTGGTTGAACTGAGTCACAAGAAAATATGTCACAAAACAAGATAAGGGGGCAGGCTAGAAACACCCTGACCCCCTAGGCCTGCTTGGGGGTCCCACAGGGTCCCCGAGGGCAAATAAAGCATTTCTTTTTTATTTACGGCAAGATTCACGGAGGGTGCGAAAATCCAGCAGGACATTTTTTGAAAAACGAAGCAAGGTCTCCAGCGCTTCATTTCTTTTAGGTTCCCAGGTGGGCCAGGTCCCGGGGGCAATCTAGTATTATGTAGTGAGAGCCCCTGCAGCCCCGGCGACTGCCACCTCCCAGGTTTTTTCATAAAAAATGTGTGGGGGGACTGCTACCCCCAAGCTGCCCAGGGGACCGCCACCTCACTGGGGCATTACTTTAATTATGAGTAGGGGGCCTCGTGGCCCCCCAAGCCATGGGGACTGCCACATTCCCAGGGCTTTCATTTGATTAAAGAAGTGAGGGGGGCTCCTGCCCCTCCCCACACTGCCCTAGAGACCACCACCTACCGGGGCTTTAAACACTATGAGAAGGGGCCATGTGGCCCCCCTCCTGAAGCCCTCTATGGCCCTGGGGACCGCCAAACCCAGTGTGGGCTCCAGCTACGGTCCACCAGCCTCGCCCTCGCAGCCGTACCACGCATCTGAAGAGCCACCGCCGGAGGAAGATCCTTCTCTTACCTGGCTGCCAAGACTTGGAACTCCCTCCCCATCCACCTTCGGCTGACCCAGGACCATCTCGCCTTCAGGAAACAACTCAAGACCTGGCTGTTCGAGCAGTAGCATACCCCTCCCCCCAAGCGCGTTGAGACCCTCCCGGGTGAGTAGTGCGCTATACAAATGGCATGATTGATTGATTGATTGATTGATTGATTAAGCAATGTCCCTCTCTGCCCACCCCCGGGACATTGCAGTTTGCTATGGCAGGGCAGGAACACTGCTCCAGCCCTGTCATAGCAAATGCTGCTTTGCTTCATGGAAGCGAGAGCAGGAAACCTGCTCTCGCTTCCATGAAGCAAATTGCTTTACGACAAGGGGAGCTCCATGTTAGCAGCTCCCCTTGACCGAAAGCAATGTTGGCTCCCGCAGGAGGCGGAGATCTGGCAGGGACCGCGGAGCATTGTGCTCCCCGTGGTCTCCAAAGTGATGGCTTGCCCCGAGGAATGAGGTCCCCGGGGCAGACATGGAGTAATGAATGTGGGGCAGTCTTTTTTTCTCTTGATTTTGGAGTCACGACCCCATCGCGCCTCTCAGTGCAGCCCCCTCGTGTACCGTCGCAGTGGATTTGCGGATCCACCCTAAATAAATAAGTTAATAGTATTTAATTTATAGTGTACTGTTGCATTTGTGAACTTTATTTATAGAGTTAATGTGATTGAAGTTTATTATCGCATTAAATTGTATTGAGTTAGTAGAAATATATATATATATATATAAAAAAAGTTAAACTTGAAAAGTGTATTGTGTCGTAGTACATTGAATTTGTGGTTTGTTTTGCAGATTTGTGACGGGTGTGTGAATCGGCAATTTTGTTTTAAAAAAGTATGTATGTTTAAAAAAAAATAAGATTTACTGTTGGGTCATAGGGTGGCTCTAAAAAGAGGCTTTGTTTTCATTCTGTCTTTGTTGAAGCTACATGTAGGTGCCGACGCACAGCTTAAGGTTGTTGAGAAACACTCTGTTTCCTTTATCTGTGAAGTGAACTCCATCATTTCTGTAGATGTCATCCATATCAAAACGTAAATTGTTCTTATAGATGGAACCCATCCTATGGTCTTCGAGGTAAGCAGAAACAGCTTTATTGACAGTCTTCCTAGCTTTCTCAAACTGTGGACAGAATTGATTTGACCACTTCCATTTCTATCTTTGGTATACATTAAAATATACAAAGACAGTTTGAGGCAAAAGCATCATCAATTGTGCAAAGGTATCCTTCATGATTATTTCCAAACCTACTCAAGGCAATGTGCCAAGGTCATTGCCACCATAGTGTACAATCATGAGGTCAGGGGGTTGGAGATGCAAAAAGGTTTTAACCAAAGGCATCAATTGGTGCCACTTTAATCCTCTCTGTGGAATCCATTTAATATCCACATTGTGCAAACCTAGATCTTTGTCAATACGTCTGTGTTCAGCATAACTTTTGCACCAGAAAACATAGCTGTGCCCTATAATCCACACTGTAAGCATTTTGAAGGGATGTTTGGAAGGAATGAAATTATGTCTGTAGGTCAGGTAGTCAGTTGGTAGAATGAGAGCTTTCAAAAATGGTGGACAAGATGCTTTTTTTTTAAAAAAAATGAAAATTGATTGGCAGTTCATGAACATTGTACACTCAAAAATAGGATGCATGTTACTTTCCTAAAAACATGTTTCTTATTGGTTATTAAAAAATGATTGAAAGGTACAGTAGATAGGATTAGCTAATATTTTGCAAAAGTCAACCACATCTGATCTTTGCATTTGTAATCTATTGTGCTGAACTTGAAAATATGTTGAACTTGTGACCTGCCAGTACAGTTGAATGTTGCAGAAAATATTACTATGGAAACTTTGATTCAGCAGCATGGGGGAAGGGTTAAACTTTACAGTGGTTTTAAAATGTAAAATGGTAGCCTATATGTAAGTGATATGTTTCTTAAATAAGTTTTCCTAAGTTAGTAGTACGTGTAGAAGTAGAAGTAGAAGTAGAAGTAGTAAAATACTAGTCTTATTATAAATAGGTTTTTGAACTCCTGTAAGTATTCGCAACTCCATTGCAACGCTACTCTACGGCACCACGGTGGAGTTGCAACTCCAGAAAATTATAGAACCAGTTTGGGCACTTTTAGAAGACAGCTGTAAAGGGTTAATATGTCTAACCAATAAAAATGAGTTTTACAACTTGAAATAATGTAGGATGGAATGTCATTTGCTACTTACATTTATTTGTGTGGAGAAAGCGAGGAAATGAGTGGTGCATTACATTTATTGTGTGCAAAAGAAAATCTTTTATGAGTTTCTGATATTTCATATTCTACAATACTATTTGAAAGGTGAGTTAGAAATTTGTGAGGTGTATTATGTAGTAGTGCTTTACTGTTTGTAGTGATATTTTAATTTTTGAAAAGCTTTATTTTCAAAGTTTAGAAATTATTAAATGTAGAGATGTATATTGTAGTTTATTGTATTGCACCAAAATGATGATTGAAATCGATCTTGCATAGTAATGTGTTTACATTGGTAGAAGGTTAAAACACAGGTATACAACTATTTGTATATTTTTTTTATATGTGGTGTCAGTAGCGAAAGGTACAGAGACATGCATGTATGCTTTTAGGAATATGGTGAGACTTACATTTATTTTATTTTATTTATTTATTTTATTGAATTTGTATTGCGCTCAGCTACCCGTAGAGGGTTTCCCGGCGCCAGGGACAGCCTAAAGAAGAAAGATAGGTAATTGCTGAAACAGGAGAAGCAGAGAACATTTGAACAACTAAAACAGAAAAGTTTTTAGCTTTTTGCGAAAGGCCAGAAGATTGGTCTCCGTTTTAAGCGTCAGCGGAAGAGCATTCCACATCTTCGGCCCCAAATGGGCAAAAGAGCGGCCTCCCATTTTTGTCAAGCGAATTCTAGGAATTACAAAATTGGCTTGATTTGATGACCTAAGGGAACGATTTGGCTGGTATGGCCGGACAAGATTGTGCAAGTATGTGGGAGCGTCAGCGGAAGAGCATTCCACATCTTCGGCCCCAAATGGGCAAAAGAGCGGCCTCCCATTTTTGTCAAGCGAATTCTAGGAATTACAAAATTGGCTTGATTTGATGACCTAAGGGAACGATTTGGCTGGTATGGCCGGACAAGATTGTGCAAGTATGTGGGAGCAGAACCCTGACGGATTTTGAACATAAGGCACAAAGTTTTAAAAGCTACACGGTCAGCAATTTTTAACCAATGAAGGTCACATAGGGCTTGTGTTGCAGACATTCTGCGTGGGACATTGCACAGAAGGCGGGCAGCTGAGTTCTGCACAACCTGGAGTATATTCATTGTAGCTCTATCAGCTCCCAGATAGAGCACATTGCCGTAGTCGATACGGGACATTACAAGAGCCTGGACAACAGTTCGACGAGTAGACTCAGGCAGCATCCATAGGATCTTCTGCAACCAGCGTAGAGTGTTAAAGCAGATTGCAGCGACCTTAGTTGCCTGTTGACGCATCGAGAGTTTCTCGTCGATTAGAAAGCCGAGGTTACGAACAACTGGCACGGGGGTAGGCAGTGGACCCATGTCACTAGGCCAGTGTCTAGAACCCCACAGATCTTTATGTTTGCCAAGTACGATAACCTCGGTCTTTTCACCATTGAGTTTTAGCAGGTTGACCTGCATCCAGGCTGCAACCTGAGAAAGGCCGATTTTAAGGGCAGAGGTGTCCTGAGACCTACTGTCAGACAGGGAGAACACGATCTGCGTATCATCTGCATAGGAATAAATAGACAGACCGGCGTCCTCTACTATCGTGGCAAGGGGTCTGATGTAAATATTGAACAATAAAGGGCTCAATATAGACCCCTGCGGAACGCCATAAGCAGATGAGCAGATCGCCGATTCAGCTTTAGTTGAAAATACCTGAAAGGTGCGCTCATTAAGAAATGAAGCCACCCAGGCAAGCGCAGATCCAGCAACACCAAGGGAGCGAAGGGACTCTAGGAGGATGGAATGCGACACGGTATCAAAAGCCGCGCTTAAATCCAATAGTATAAGCGCAAAGGTCTCACCACTATCAATACCGTGTCGGAGTCGCTCAGTCACCCCCAGGAGTGCGGATTCGGTGGAATAATTGGCGCGAAAGCCTGATTGGGATGGATGGAGATATCCCGTATTTTCAACAAATTCGTTTAGCTGAAAGTTGACATGGCGTTCTAGTATCTTAGAACAAGCTGGCAGCAGGGATATAGGCCTAAAATTGGCCAGGTTAGTAATGTCCATACCAGATTTCTTCTGTAAGGGAACGACCATGGCGTGTTTCCATTCCTGTTCCACCCGAGATTCACTAAGAGAGGTGTTAAGTAACCTCATTAGGAATCTACGTGGTTCAAGGTCAAGTTGTTTCAATATCCTCATAGGGACAGGGTCCAGAGGAGATCCTGACTTAATGCTTTTTAGGCACGACAGGAAGGAAACATCATCAAATCATCAAATAATTTACATCAGAGACATGTGAAGTGTTGCTGCTTTGTATTTGGCTAGGCCCAACACCCTGAGCATTACTAGAATGGTGAAGCAGCAGCGGAAAAGTGAGGTTTAAGATATGTTAGTAGAGGAATCACTGATTAGGCTACTTTGTACGTGTTTTTTGGAAAGGTACACTTCACATATACCGCATAATTTTCAGTGTCTGCTTGAAATGGGAAGTACAGTCTCTCAATTTTTAAGGCCTGTATGCTCTAGTGTCAGAGGTATGTCTCTACTTACACATGTATTCTAATCCGTGTTATCCGTCTGAAGATGCAAGACATGAAAAACACAGGTACACAACTATTTGTATGTTTCTTTTATATATGATGTTAGTAGCAAAAGGCACAGATACATGCATGTATGCTTTCAGGAATATGGTGAGACTTGCACCAGAGACTTGTTAAGGGTTGCTGCTTTGTGTTTGGCTAGGCCCAACACCCTGATCATTACTAGAATGGTGAGCCAGCAGCAGAAATGTGACGTATAAGATAACGGTGGTAGAGGCATTACTGATTAGGCTACTTTGCACGAGTCTGAGGAAAGGTACACTTTACATATACCACATCATTTTTGGTGTCTGCTTATAATGGGAAGTGAAGTTTCTCAAGTTTTAAGGCATGCATTCTCTTGTGTCAGAGGTATTTCTCTACTTACACATGTATTCTAATACGTGTTATCTGTCTGAAGATGCAAGACATGCAAAACACAGGTACACAACTATTTGTAAGTTTCTTTTATATATGGTGTCAGTAGTAAAAGGCACAGAGACATGCATGCATGCTTTCAGGAATATGGTGAGACTTGCATCAGAGACATGTGAAGGGTTGCTGCTTTATATTTAAATGTTTAGTTCTTATCATAGGTTTGAAAAAAGGACATATTAATAGAAAATCATGTTACGGGAAAACAATCCATGTTCAAAGAAGGCTGAAAGAATATAAAGACAGAAAGAAGAGAATGTATAAAAATAGAGGAATACAAAATGTATTAAAAGATTGTAAAAAAATATTGTAAAAGAGAAGCTTGTAAGAAAAAGCAACTGATTGAAAGTGAAGATTGAAATGAAAATTATTCGAATTGCTATTGAAGAGAATGGAAACGTTGAATAAAACAATGCACTTTATGAAGGAGAAAAGCAAACGAAAAGGACTGGTTCATAAAAGAAACTTTTGCAAAACTGTTTCTGGTGAATGGAAGCACACTTCCAGTACTGAGCCTTTCTTTAATGAAGAAAGCTATTTTCAACAAAATTATTTCGTTCATGCAGTTGATACCAGTGGTCGATGTTATGAAATGAAAGATGGTTGTCCAATTAAAAAAGAAAAGGTGGTTCCTAGAAATGTGGAAGAAGTAATAGCTGAAGAAGTTCAAGGGAGATGTACACAAGCTCCAGTGTATAAGTGGGATTGTCGTAGTATTTGTAGAATTCAACAAGAGTCTATTGATATAATACAAGTTTTCTTTCGACAATATGCCAAACAAAGTGCTAAACAGAAGATTAAGATATTGCAAGGACTAGATCCATGTAAAGAAAGAAAATATACTAAGTTGCAGGGTAATTCTCCGGCTTGTCTTTCTAGAAAAGTGTGTGAAAGTACATTTAATCATTTAAGAAGGTTAGCCGTACATCACTCAGAAATGCGGAAGTTAGTAAGGAGATTGTACTCCGTAAAAAGTCCTGGATTATCTTTAAGTGAAATGAACGCAGCTCTTTTGCATGGTTCAATATCTGATGTAAAAAAAGTTTGTGATGATATACAGTTTTGTTTATTTGGTTTACAGGAGGAGTGTAGAAAGAGTGACACCTTGATAAGTGTAGGTATTGAAGAACAGGTGGAAGATATTAGTACTGACAAGTTTGCAGAAGAAATTACAAAGTTTAAGATAGTTAATCTGGAAAGCCAATGTTTGTGTTTGTTGTCAACGTACTTACTATAGAAGTCAAACTAGAAATGTTGATGTATATTTAAAAAGTGAAAAGGAAAATAATGATAAGTGGCAGCAATTTGGTTCTTATTTGTAGACCTGGCCGGAATTTTCATAGTCGCGCTACGCAAACCTCAGTGAAACCGCAAAAAATCCCTGCGAGTACGCGGAAATGCTTGCCCCACCCGTTCACAATGTGTTTTTGCATGCTCGCGGGGAAATATGTCGCTAACTTGCCCATGCAGTCGCTAATGGGTGCGGCCATCTTGTTTTTAACCTGTCCAACCCATTCGCGATTCCAATTTCCTGTTCTGGGTCACGTATTGCATGCTCCCGCCCGTTCGAAATGAGTATTTTTTTGTTCGTGTTCGGGAATGCGTATTATGTTTTCACAACGATTTTTGCATTTTCGGGGGGAAATATCGCGCGAACTTGCCCACGCGGTCGCAATGGGCGCAGCCATCTTGTTTTTTACTCTATTGCTATGGTTCAGGGCCTGTTTTTTTATCCTCCCTCTATCTTTGCAATCCTTTGTTTCTGTACACTTTTATACAATCTTTTTTATTTCTTATCTATCTCTCTATTTTCCTGATTCCATATTTGGAGTTTGTTTCTACTTTTTGTTACTTTTTCTACTACTATTTCAATCTTTTGCTATAACTTGCTTTTTCTTTTACTTACTCGTCAAATTCTTCCTTTTCTTCCACCCCTCCTTTGCCCCGGAACCAAGGCCAAGGGAGAGGGTAAGGCCAAAGGAAAGGGCAAGGCTTCCCATAGCTGCAACCGCCTTCCCTGCAGAAGGCATTGTCCACACGGGGTGCAGGACATCTTTGGCGAGGTGGAGGTGGCCGCACTTATTTATTTTGTTCAGCGCTACCTCCCCTTAACCCTAGCACCAGGCAGCAGGCAGCAGGCCTGGGTCCGGGTATGGGCTCCGGTAGCGCCGCCAGCAGTGGGGAAAGGTGCACCGGGCAGTGTTTTGCTGCTCTGGTGTCCGGCGCACCCATACCCAGCTGATGGACCAATGGTCCTATATCCTGGACCGGGAGCAGGATCTGCTGGACATGCTAGGAGTAGATGTCCCGGGGATTGGAGAGTAGCTATTTAATATTACTAATTTGAGTTCTTCTGCTCTGTTCTATATTGGGAATATTTTTTTTCCCCGAACAGCAAGAATGTTGCTGCTTACATTGCAGGTAAATTATGTTTAAAAATCTTCTGTGATTATCATGACACAGGTGCTCGGCGCTACTAATCTTACCTGTTTGCAACTTTGCACTCGCTTGGCATGATTCTGTAAGAGTTTACTTCCGAGAACTTAAGTTAGGTAATGCTTGAGAAACTCTAGTCCTTCCTTTGTCCTCCTGCCACTAAGAAGAGATAGTGGTGGATTGATAGGTGTAGTTACGTGTTATTACTAGGTCATTTTTTAGTGGTCTGTGTGATGCATCCTCTGTCATGTCATGTGTTGTTGAGTGTTGCTTACCCCAGTCCTTAGTAGAACCTTTTGTAGCTTGTTTATTGAGTGGTAATATAGGCTTATCACTAGCAGAACATCAGCAGGAACCAACCAAATCTACAATTTGGTGTGTGCAAAAATGTATGAATGTGTCCTCCATCTATGCATTTTTTAGGCTTAAAAGAAATGGAAATGCAGACTTAGTGAACAATTGGCCCGTCTGGAATAGGTGGGCTAGGTCAGGTGGTACTTAGGCTTAGTTAGTATTTTGGAATCAGAATGGAACACTGGAATAGTGTGCATAAATACATTAAATAATAACAAGAGGGACTGCAAATCCCGCAATACAAGTCAACCAGATTTAGAAAGGTCAATTTTATTGCAATTGTTCTTTCCATAAATGTTTTTTTGAGCATTTTTTAAAATATTTTACTTGTTTTACACCAATCATCCATGTTTGTCTCTTTCTTCCTTACATCTTTCATGATCAGCAGCCAGGGGCAGGAAGACGGGGACGGAGTCCGCGGGAGCTGGAGCAGATGCTTTCCAGGGCCAGGAGTGCTCCTCTACTGAGGGCTCTGCTGCTGGCCCCAGTAAGTCTTCCTGTTGTTAATATTGATAATTGTACTACCCTAACTTTTACTGCACCAGCATCTTATTTTTCTGAAATATTATTTTGATTTCCTATTTCTATGTTTTACAACATCTTCTTCAATGTTCAATCTAGACAATCAGTTTCTAAATTCTTGTTATCCCTGCCTCTAACTGCCATTGCTATGACTCTATTACTACAACTACTAATAGTCTGTCTGAGCCTAAGCTTGCTTAGATGCCCACTCTTTATGTAAAAGGTTTTCAATAAAACTCTGATTCACCAATCGCTCTAGCCACTGAGTCCAGTCCTTTGGGTTGTCCTCTTCTAGTCTTCTTAATCCTACTGTTGTAAGAATTCTGCACATACCGAACTATGCACAGCACATTGTTGATAGGAGGCTGAATCTTCCGCATACCTCACCAACAATCCCCTGATCAACTAGCTATATTGTCTCATTAGCTCCCCTAACCCCCCGAAGAAACCCAATGATTAGACAACCCAGAACATAACACTACACTCTCAACCTCTCAAAGTCGTGGACGCAATGCACACCCTTTCGCTCACTCAAACGTTTAAGTCCACATCAAATACCATAGAGTCTATGTAAGTTCAAAAGGTTTATTTTCAACTAACAAGCGCTGTACGTTTTCTATAATGCAGTATACGAGCCAGCACCAACAGCAAAATAATAAGATTTAAACAATAAACATTGTTACAAGTACAAGTCCAAGGGGAAACCATGATAACTGAACAGTGGTTGAAGAACCACCCTCCTCTTGGCAGGAATATAGTTTATATAAAATTATAAATGAAGATCTCTGAGCGAATTCTGGGTGACCCCCTCACCTTAGAAGAACCTAGAAGTACTGGATACATCATAAGCTCTGCAAAGCTCTGGTTCGTAGAGGGGAATCTTCCGTCTGTAATGAGAAAAATGGTGCGCATTAGTATATTGCAAGCATTTCTCAGTCATGCCAAAAAGTGTAGCATGCAATGGCTAAGCAATGCAGACTGACCCCCAGAACACCATAACAAAGTTGCTTGTTTTTTTAACTTGTAAGCAACGCTCAGACAGTAGCAGTATGAGCTCGAGTGGGCTCAAGGCTTCTTACAGAACAAGCTGTGAGGGAACGTGCACAAAAATAAAAGACACAAAGCTAAAATAGTTGCGTGGCTCAGGCTAAATTAGCAAAGAGACTAGAATTACCCTAGAGACCATATAACACTACTAGTGTCTACTCTACTGTAGTAGTACCAGATTTGGACTAGTGATGTCTGTTGTATATGTATGCATTAACTTTTGTTTGAATCTTGCTGGTGAAAAAGAATAAATAGGGGGAGGTGTATATGGCATCTAAAAAATTTGTAATGTTCTTTCTAGCTACCAGTGCCAGGGCCAGCGGCGATGGCGATGCGGCCATTCCAGAGGGGGCAGGAGATGCGGCAACTGCAGGGGCTGCCGGGGGTGAGACAGCAGCAGTGGCAGGCGGTGGTAAGTTATCCTCACTTAATGACATTACACTCGCTGCAAGGGTGTACACTGTACTGTTGACACTTAGTAAGTAAGAAGTTGTTGTGAACAACGGTTGAAGAAGACACCCTTTACTTAGCATTAGCAATAGCATTAGCTGCGGGAGTTGAGTAACCAATGGCCTCTTATATCTGACTTCAACTCAGCTGTGAAAATTTTATGGAGAAGACTAAAAGTCAGATCAGATGACCTTGATGGGTGTGTTGAACGGAGAAGGAAAGAAGGATGGAAGCAGGAAGGATGAGCGAGATGTAATATTTATGACTGGCAGAGAAGAATACGTGGGATGTATACATAGGTGGCGGATAGGAATCAAATGCAAGGGTGGTTGAAAGACGGGTGGAAGGTGTAAGAAAAGATGCCTGCCTGGGTGAATGAAACTGTATGGGTGTAGGACAGCAAGAATCCTCAGTGGTGTATGGGTCAAGCTCAAAGCCAAGGCAAGCAAGGAAGGAAAGGACGCATGGGTGACGGTTTAAAAAAAACGAATACATGTTTGTTCTTGGTGAAACAAACTTAGGTTTGTTGAGAGATTACGAAGAATGATAGACATTTACTTTGAATGGATGGATGCCTGGATGGTATTCTGGATAAAGAGTCTTAGTTTGAAGAGAATGTAAAAGAAACCGCGCCAAAGTAGCAAAGCCGAGGAGAATATAAGTTGTATTTTCAGAATGCTCCCTTGACTCAAATTAGTTTGCAAGTACAGCATATATGTTGTGTATGTGTTCAGTTATCATCAAGCGCCTTCCTCCGACTCAGAGGACAACTTCCTACCTATGTTAATTTTTTTTCAACTGTGTTAGCCTGCCTGCCATGGGTGGCCTATCGGCTGGTATACAATCAATCAAAACAAAGTACCTCATGTCGTCCCATATATAAACAATGATCATTGGATCAGATCTCATCTGCCTTTTTCTAGTAGTCAGGGCTGGGTGAAAGTGAAATTAAGCAGTTGCCCTTGATGTAACAGAGTATGGCCAGTGCCACCCATAATAGAGCTTCCCCACCTGCAGACAGTAGTAAATAACACTAACACAAGTCTGTGTCATGACTCTAGTATGTTTGTCTTGGTCGCAGGCTGACTGAGCTGGCATGCCAGCTACAACAAAGTCATGTTAATTTGGCAAAACAAGAGAGAAGAAGAAGACTGGTGTACTGTGTACTCAAGTCTATACATAGTGCTAGCATAATGCAGAAACCCCAACAAATGTTAGAGGCTGAGTAAGTGGGAGGATAGATACATACCACAAATGTTATGTACTGTGCTTGCTAGGGGCCACGGTCAGGCAGCCGCCCGCCAATATATAGCACTGCTGCCCCACCGTGGATGCAACTGCAGGCCATATGCGCGCCGCATGCTCCTCCGGAATGCGCGCCTAGAGGAGCAGTTAAAGGAGGTGAAGAAGAGGCTAAAAGTCCTGGAGAAGGCAAACCAAAGATCCTGCCAAGACTTTACCCTGATGCATTGCCCCTTTTTTAATCCTTTTTTTTGGTGGGTGGGAATTGGGCGTTGCATTGGGGTTTATATAGACATTTTGGACATTGATTGGACTTTATCGTTTTGGACATTGGTTGGGGTTAGGGAGAGGGGTGCGTCGGGTGTTATGGGATTGTTTACATAGTTTATTTTTGTTAGGGTATTACATTATATTTCTACTGAAACATAGCAGTATATTGTTAATGTTTTGTGGGGGGGTAACTGTTTTACGTCACAAACATGGTTTCCTTGCTGCTGCAGGGCTGCAACCAGTGTTGGATTTAGTAATCTTCTGATTTTGTAACACACAAACAGATAGATGCGGTACCCCTCACTGAGTGACTTGTTCTACTAGTGCTGTCAGTCTCTCCTCCTAGTCTATTATTATACCTCTCCCAAACTTCTTATATTTCCTGTGATTAATGTTTAAGTTAGGCACAGCGATAGCTGCATAACAATGATTGTTTGGTTTTCCAAGAGAATGGAGATGCCATGGTTGTGGTGGTAGTAGTAGACACTGGCAGTAGCATTTGCAAAAAAAGAAAATGAGACAGTCAGTCGCCTGAGACTTTGGGAGGAGTAGTAGAACGAAGTAAATAAAACATAATGCTGGCGGGGACAGCCTAGTACAACAAGTTATAAACTGTAGTTGTGTCAATTCACTCGACTAGGCATACACTCAACACAAACATAACATTTAGTGCTGTGTATAGTATGATGACAAATCCAATCGATGCAGGCAATTAATGATGATGGATTAGGTTCCTTTGGTAAAAAAGTTACCTCGCAAATATAAATATACTGATCATGGGTGGGCAAGCTGAAGAAGATCCTCGCCCTGCCTTGAAATTGAATTAGTGATGCTTTTGCCACATTCGCCCCCAGATAGCGTGTGATCAATTATTGATGTACATTTAATTTAGTCACACCTCAATAAATCACACAGAACGGGGAAAGAGGCTTAGGGTTTGATGAATGGTTGGGAAGGGTGGTTTGGGAAAGGTTTGACAAAGAAATACAGTACCCATGGACAAACAACAAAACACAATCTAGGCAGACGACCATATCCATAAATCTGTTAAGGGAGAAAAAGAAATGCATGTGTGATGATGATAACTTGATAGTTAATGATAAGTAGTACTTAATAACTACTACTAGACAATAAGGCAGTACAGAGCAGCAGTATATTATGCAATTTTTCTTGCCTGTCTGCCCTCACAGAGACCTGAATGACATACAGTTTCTGTTCTGTTCTACCGGGCTTACTTTTAAAGATAGCAAAGAAAATTCAAAAATAGCTGTAGGGATGAATTTGAATTATAAGCAGAGAACAATCATAATAATAGAAACAGCGCACAGTAGTAATGATTGAAGACAAAAAAAGAATCAAATTATTTAAAAGATGATGAAAGTTGATACAGTTACTGTATGTTATTATCCTGGTCAAAATGGGGAGTTGCATCTCGGCATTCCTCTTGGTCCTCCCGTCTATGGACGCTCCAGCCATCAACCTTGGGTGATGCCACTGCCTTCCTGGCAGATGTAGACTCATTGGTAAGGTAAGTGTGAGTTGTTTTTCCCAGTATAGCACAGGGTAAGGGCTGGCCTGTAATTGTAGATGGAAAAACAAAAGGGATATTGAAAAATCAAGTCGAAAGAAAATGCATAAATTACGGTGGAATGCAACAAGACTACTATCAGAGGTGGCATGGATACATCATCTCTACTCTAGTCTGTTTCCAGCATTAACCTACAACAAAAACAGGACAGAGCACAGACCCACGGCACCCATGATCCAATCAATCAATCAATAAATCAGAGTACTTTTAAAGCGTGCTTCTTACCCGTGAGGGTCTCAAGGCGCTGAAGGGAGGGGGTGCCGCTACTGCTCGAAGAGCCAGGTCTTGAGGAGTCTTCTGAAGACGAATAGGTCTTGTGTCTGCCGCAGGTGGGTAGGGAGGGTGTTCCATGTCCTAACGGCGAGGTAGGAAAAGGATCTGCCGCCGGAGGTTGTTCGTTGGATGTAGGGAACAGCGGCGAGGGCGAGGCTGGCGGAGCTGAGCTGGCAGGTGGGGATGTAGACGCTGAGTCTGCTGTTCAGGTAGGCTGGTCCGGCATTGTGGAGTGCTTTGTGTGCGTGGGTGAGGAGCTTGAAGGTGATCCTCTTGTCGATGGGGAGCCAGTGTAGGTCTCTCAGGTGGGGGGTGATGTGGCTGCGGTGGGGGACGTTGACAATCAGTCGGGCTGAGACGTTTTGGATGTGTTGTAGTCGTCGTTGGTGTTTGGCTGGGATTTCTGTGTAGAGTGAGTTGCTATAGTCCAGTCTGCTGCTTACGAGGGCCTGTGTCACCGTTCTTCTTGTTTCAGTCGGGATCCACTTGTAGATCCTGCGGAGCATGCGGAGGGTGTTGTAGCAGGAGGAGGAGACGGTGTTGACCTCTTTAGACATGGAGAGGGAGGAGTCAACGATGAATCCTAGGTTGCGTGCATGGTTGGTGGGTGTCGGTGCTGTTCCCAGTGTGGTCGGTCACCAGGAATTTTTTTAATTTTTTTTTTAATTTAAACATATTTGTATAGCGCGCATATACCAGACGGTTTCATGGCGCTGTGGAGGTGGCTCAAATTCAGATTACAGACTCAGAACCAGCTCAGGCTGGGAATGCCTGTCGGAAAAGAAAAGTTTTAAGTCTCCCTCGAAACTCAATATAAGAGGCTGAGGAACGGATGGGTAAGGGTAAGGAATTCCAAAAGGAAGGGGCAAGGACAGCAAACTTGCATCCTCCCGACCTCTTCCTCCTAAAGCGGGGAACCACCAGGAGAGAGAGGGCGGAGGATCGCAGATGTCTGCTGGGAACATAAGGGTGAGCAATGGACGTAATAAAGGCCGGAGCTGTTCCGGCCAGGGCTTGAAAAGTGAGGCAGCCAAGTTTGAACAAAGCTCTCTCTTTAATTGGGAGCCAGTGAAGGGAACACAGGGCGGGGGTGATGTGCTGGGATCTGGATAAACCAAGGACCAACCGGGCCGCTTGGTTTTGTACAAGCTGAAGTCGACGCAAGGCATAGTTGGGGATACCGTTATAGAGTGCATTACCATAGTCTAAACGTGAAAGGACCATTGCCATAAGAACAAGTTTGAGGGCTGACAAGGAAAAAAAAAAACAGGAGTCATCCCAGGCTGAGGGGGAGGGTCAGAGGATGAGTACCTCCGTCTTGTCCGAGTTCAGTTTCAGATGGCTGTTCCTCATCCAGTCGGCAACGGCCTTCATTCCCTCATGGAGGTTGGTTTTGGTGGTGTGCGGGTCATTGGTGAGGGACAGGATGAACTGGGTGTCGTCAGCATAGGAGATGATATTGATGTCGTGTTGGCGGGCCACTTGTGTGAGGGGGGCCATGTAGACGTTGAACAGCATCGGGCTCAGGGATGAGCCCTGGGGGATGCCGCAGATGATGTCGGTGGCCTCGGATCGGAAGGGCGGGAGACGGACGCTCTGGGTACTGCCGGAAAGGAAGGACGTGGTCCAGTCAAAGGCCTTCTCTTGGATTCCGGCTTCTAGGATGCGTGTCTTTAGAGTGTGATGGCAGACGGTATCGAAGGCGGCTGACAGGTCCAGGAGGATGAGGGCTGATGTTTTGCCATTGTCTAGTTGGCGCCTGATGTCGTCTGTGGCGGCGATGAGGACTGTCTCGGTGCTGTGGTTTCATCTGACCCCGGACTGGGACAGGTCCAAGATGTTGTTCTCTACCAGGTGGCGGGCCAGTTGCATGTTGATGATTTTCTCGATGACCTTCACCGGGAACGGGAGCAGGGAGATGGGCTGGAAGTTCTTGAGGTCCTTGGACTTCTTGAGGAGGGCGTTGTTTCAGCATGTTTCCAGCTTTCCGGGAATGTCGCTGTTTCGAAGGAGATGTTGATGACCTTCCCAAGTTGGGGTGCCATGGCAGCGTCTGCTTTGTTGAATACGTGGTGTGGGCACGGGTTTGACGGAGATCCTAAGTGAATGGAGTTCATGACCTTGCGTGTCTCGTCGTCGTTGACGTTGGACCAGGAGGTCAGGCGGCTGGCGCTAGTGTGTTCACAGGGGAGGTGGGGTCTGGCATAGTCGGGGCAGTCATGGTGTTGAAGCTGTCATGGATGTCAGCGATTTTGCGGAGGAAGAAGATGGCCAGTGAGTTGCATAGTTCTTGTGAGGGCGCTTTGTCGTTGGCGTTGCCGCTGGGGTTGGAGAGTTCCTTTACAATGCTGAAAAGCTCTTTGCTGTTGTGTGCGTTGTTATCCAGGTGGTCTTTGAAGGAGGATCTCTTGGCTAATCTGATGAGGTGGTGATGTCGGCGGGTGGCATCCTTGTGGGCTGCGTGGTTGTCCGGAGCCATATCTTCTCCAGTTTCCGGCATCGTGTTTGGAGGTCTGCAGCTCGTCGGTGAACCAGGTGGTTCTCTAGCAGGCATGGTTGTTGAAGGGTTTCTTGAGTGGGGCGAGGGTGTTGGCGTAATCGTCGATCCACTGTCTGAGGTTGCTGGCTGCGGTGTCTGGGTTGGTGGGGTCGGTGGGTGGGTTTTGGGCGAGGGTGGTGATCAGCTGGTCTTCGGTGACTTTGCTCCAGCAGCGGCGAGGTAGCTGTTGGGTGTGGTGGTGCGTGGTTGGTTGATTGAAGGTGAAATGGATGCAGCGGTGGTCGGTCCAGTGGTGTTCGGTGGTGTGGTCGAAGGTGACGTGGGTGCCTGTGGAGAAGACGGGGTCCAGCGTGTGGCCAGCGGCGTGGGTGGGTGCAGTGACAAGTTGTCTGAGGCCGAGGTTGGAGAGGTTGTCAATTAGGGTGGCGGAGTTGGCGTCATTGTTGTTCTCGAGGTGGAAATTCAGGTCCCTGAGGACGATGTAGTCCGTGGAGGCGAGTGCGTGGGTTCTGGCGAGGTCGGCGATGGAGTCGATGAATTGAGCTCCGGCTCCGGGGGATCTCTAGATGAGTGTTCCTCTGAGGGTGGTGTTGGGGTTGGTGTGGATCCGGAAGTGCAGGTGTTCGGCAGTGTAGAGGGTGTCATCTGCGTGGGTGGCGACCTTGAGGGTGGACTTGTGGATGATGGATATTCCTCCTCCGATTCTGTTGGCGCGGTCCCTGCCGGTGATCTTGTAGTCGTCCGAGAGGAGTCGTTCCACCACGTCTTGGTCAGGTAGGCCACGTCTTGGGCGGAGGTGTCGAGCAGATCTCAGAGCTCGACGGAGTGTTTGTGTGCAGAGCGGGTGTTGAGGAGTATGCAGCGTAGGTGGTTGGGTCCAGTCCTTGGAGGTTTGGTAGCTCTGTTGCAGGTGACGCTGCAGGTGTGGCAGGAGAAAGGTCCGTGAGTCTGTTTCGGTGCGGCTTGGAAGCTGGTGTGGTTTCGGCCGGCGTTGGGTGCATAGAGGGTGCTGACGTTGTAGCAGAGTCTGGTGTTGTGGCGTTCGGGTCATGGGGTTCTGGTGCTGGGCACAGTCCAAGCGCGGATGGGTGCCGACGGTCTTGCCTTTGGCGCACCAGCAGCGCGCCCGCTGCGCGTGGCCTCCATAAGAGTGGGATAGGGAGGGAGGAGCAGCTGGGAGGCAGGAGCAGGTTGACCAATGGGGAGCAGGTGGCGGGGCCACAGGGACGCAGCGGCGGGAAGGAGCGGGACACAGGTGGGCAGCAGGGAGCAGGTACGACGAAGCTGGTGGCTTTGTGGTGGCATGGGGAACGATCTGCCTGCGAGCAGGGTTAGAGGTCGCTCCTATGTCTCTGTGCGGCCTCCTTAAGAGGGGGAGAGGGAGGGAGGAGCAGCTGGGAGGCGGGAGCGGGGTGGCCAGTGGGAGCAGGGGGGCGGAGCCGCAGGGACGCAGCGGCGGGAAGGAGCGGGATACGGTGGGAAAACAGGCGGGCGGCAGGGAGCAGGTACAAGGCAGCTGGCTGTGGTGGCATGAGGATTGACCTGCCTCCATTTAGCGTACATTTTTTGACAGAGGCAAACAAAGAACATATACAGTAGGAACAGAGAATTTGACAAATTAAGTGACTAAATCAATGTACCAATGTCAGTCACAACACTACACTCGACTCCACCACTTCACAGACATGTAGGTCTGCAGTGGTTGTTGTTGAACTGTTTACCTTTTATGCCACTCATGAAACCCCCTGACTTATTCCATCAATCATCTCCGATCCTACTGAGTGACTGCCAAGATATTATGTCACTGTGGTCATCAACCACCAATTCAATGTGCAGTGTACAGATTGAGTCCCCTTTCCATATTCAAAATGCAATGGATCGGCCTGCAGTAGAAGTACAAATTTGTTATGAAAAAACAAGAAGGGAAACAAACATTGCCTTGAGTTACATTTAGTGTATAGATTAGATAATAGTACACAATTAATTAATATGATGCACAACAAACAACAACAACACAAATCACCCAGGCAGTGTTCAATGCATGGCATCATTCATTACCTGTTCCTTCTCATCTTCAGTTAATGGGCAGTCTCTCTCGGCTCTGAAGGGAGGATAGCTATAGTAGTCATCATCATGTTTGTTCCACTTCTTTTGGCGGGACTCAACGAGGCAAGATTTTCTTTTTTCTTCTATGATGCTACATCCAATCATCATCTGGCTTTGAGGGCAATGGATTTAGTGTGATTCAGGAGGATGGAGGAGCAGGATCGGAGGAGTGGACTGAAATGCAAACAGCTGAAACTCATATATGGCAATAAAAAGAAGACTAGAAGATGGTGGTGATGGATTTTTTGTGATTCAAAGTTTCGAACCAGGAAGACAGACACACAAATAAAAGTAAATAAGGGGGGAAGACAGTAAGAAGTGCAAGCCTAGTTGTCCGGGAAGTATAGTTCATCATCAAACTCTGGGGGTTCATCCAGAAGTAGGTAATCATCATCTAACATGCTAATTCCGTCACCTGAGCCGCTGTCCACATCTTCCTGCGTTGATTCATGTATTGTGTAATTCTGTAGTATAAATTGCTGATTCATTTTGATCATGGTTAACCTCTCCACGTTTTTGGGCTTGAGACTGGACCTTTTCACTGTTACAATGGAACCAGCAGCACTGAAAACATGTTCAGAAGAGACACTTGCGACAGGGCAAGCCAGATAGTTTATCGCCTGCCTGCTGAGCACTGGCCATTGGACTTTTTGCCATACCAATACTGCAATGGGTTTTGATCAATGTAGACCTCTGTTGGGTCATCCAGATCAGCCTGGACCATCCGCTCAATGTTCAGGGGTGCTACACTTTGTTTGGAATCTTTTGTCTTTGCTTCAGCACTGGACCTAGAAAGTCCTTGCTGTAAATACCAATCCTTTGCCGTTTTTACTGGGGCTGGTGATGATGATCTGGTTCTCGCTGTTTTCAATAGTGTTGGTGACAGCTGTGAGCCAAGCGCAGTGCCCTCAGGCTCTGAAGTTGAACTTGATGCCGGATGCCCTGCTGCAGTACTTGCGGTTGTGGGTTTGAGTAGCAGACCTTTAACCCCTTGGCCGTGGCGGGGGGGGAGTGGGGAGCGCGGCACCGCGTTGCTTGTGACCGATCCATGCCGTCATGAGTCACGGGCGAACTGTGGTCATGACGGTGTGGTGCCGTCACGACCCCGCCCACTCACTAATTCGCCTGCACAGGCGGGGAATCAGTGCTGCGTGGGCGGAGCGGCTGCAGCATGATGGAACCATGCTGTCATGAGCACACCCCACCCATGGCTCATTACGGCATGGTTCCGTCATGCGCAGGGAAGGGGTTAATTACCAGCCGTTCATTTTCCAATTACTGGCTGCCTCAGCTATCCAAGTTTTGTACCGGGCAACATCTACTTCTGAGAAAGGAAGTAATGTCTTACTGTTCAGTGCCGATTTGTACAGTGGTACCAGAACTGTGTCACAAATGTAATGTTCTTGTGAAAAAATCTTAGTTTGCACCCTTGTGTTTCAGCTAAGCGACGGGATAAGTTCTCCACCATCTCATATCCTTCTTTTTTTATCTCCACACCTATGTATGCTTCAGACGCCTCCTTCAGCTGTTGCTCTAGCATGTGCAACAATGGGATAGCTTGGCCGATAGTAGAGTCCTCCTTGTGGACTTCACGTGTGAAGACCTCGAAAGGAAGAAGCATCTCTGTAAGGCATTTAACTAGGTACCATTGGTCCATCTGAAGGGTCATGCCTTTCACAGTAGCATCCACCCTTCGCATGACATATTCACTGATTGATCTGTACTGCTCAAACAGACGGTCAAGCATGTAATACGTTGAGTTCCAATGTGTTGCTACCTCCTGGATGATAGCTTTGACTGGCATTCTATAGTCATGTTGAATGATCCTCAGCTGCTTCCGGCTTTAAAAAAATGGCTGAAATTAGTGCTTATTATGTGGCTGGTGGTCAGTAAGTTGCTGACTATGGCTTCTTTTTTCAGAAAGTCTTGAACTATAATGTTATTGCAGTGCGCCAAACACAGGACCCTAAAATAGGCACCAACCTCCATGGCCTTAAGTTCATTACTCAAAGTGGAGAGGGGCTTGGGCGCACAGCGTCAAATTGAGAGGTTAGTTAGGAGAAGCTGATAGTGGATTGAAATGGTATAAAGGTGCTCCAACAGGCGACGCAACTGGCCGAGTGCGTCCACTGATGCTTAAGATGAGTGTGTTACGTGGTACGTAGACACATCCCTGTGTAGTGGGCACACTTATGGAGTTCAGAATGCCTGACTCAAAAGGAAGTTCAATGAAAAGAATAAATGAGGAGTCCACACGAAGGTATCATCATATGGTTAATTTTTAGTGGTTCATAAGTTCTTGTATTTCAAGCGTTACATCACGCGAAATAATTGAATGCAATCCAACAAAGTTCTTCAGAATGTGCTCCAATGCATTTCGGACTATAAGAAGTCCTTTGTCAAGGAGCGCTGCGGAGGGATACAAAAATGCAACTTAGATCAACGATGCTGGGAGGTAAAATTAATAACGTGAAATATAATGTGCTGTGATAATAGGTTCAACATGCATGCGCGGATAAGTAAGTGAGTTCAAACGGTGTAGCCCGTATCATGCAAATAAGAGTGATGGAAATTAAAATAATGATGGAAATTAAAATATGAGGGGTGTCTAGGAGGGGACCGGTGCATGTGCGGTTTAAATCTGGAGCGTGACGGCGGAAGTCCGCAGGGTGAACCATGCAGATGCAAACAAGGGAAGTTTGTGACAAAAAGTAAAACGGGTCTCACATTAACGCACTCGGCGGAAGGCTCACATCAGTGCTGCGAGGAAAAAGAGGGGATTGTAAGATATAGCAAACGCATGGTGCGTGGGATCAAAAAAGCGCTGAAGGGCATGCAGTGACGAGTTACTTACTGTGGGGAGGTTCAAAAGGTGGACCGACTATCACGAACTTCGCGGAGTTACTGCGGAGTTCACTGGGAGGGTGAGTGCTGATAGAAATAGACGAAGGACACCGAAGTGTAAGGAAGTGAGGGCGGCCATCTTAGAGTGGAGTGTGGTGGCTAGAGAAGTGTATGTACAGAACAGAGGACATAGCATCAAAACATAACAATTACAGGTAACAACTGAGTTCAGTTCGGTCATTGAGGCCAAAAGGTTTCAAGGACTGGAGTCTATAAATCCACGAGGTTTCTCGTTGTAAGAGGGTCTTGTTGTTATCCCTGCCCTCAATATGGGCAACCATTTCCAGTACAAGGTATTTCAATTGTGCCACACTGTGGTGGGCTTCATTGAAATGAACAGCCACATTTGATTTAGTATTCTTCGTCCTGATGTTTGACTTATGTTCGTTAAGCCTGATTTTAATTTTTCTGCTGGTTTTTCCCACATAGGACTTTCCACATGGACATTTGAGCAGATAAATTAAGTTGGCTGAATCACATGTGGCGTCTACATTGAGGTTGATGTTAAAGCCTCTCATGGGGTGATTCATGGTGTTGCCTACAATGACATTGTTACAGTTGCTGCAATGGTGACAAGGGCGAGTGCCCGTGTGATGGGTTTTCGTCGCAGTTGGTTTGGATAATATTTCTTTAATGTTCATCGGTCTACTGTACGCGAAGATGGGAGGTTCTTTGAACAAATCACCAAAGTCTGGTTCCGATGATAAGATGCGCCAGTGTTTTAAGATGGTTTTTTTATAGATCTTACTTGAGGTGGAGTACCTGGAGACCAGTGCCATTCTGGAAGTAGAATCCTTCTTTTTACTTTTTAGAGCTTCTGACCGTGGGATCAATTTTACTTTTTCTTGAGCTTCTTTAATGACGTCATGTGGATAGCCTCTAGTCGAGAATCTCCTGGCCATTGATTGGAGTTGAGAATCTCTTTTATCCTCATTGGATACAATTCGGGTGACTCTGAGCATCTGGCTGAACGGTAAATGTCTCTTTAGGGAATCCTGGTGAAAGCTGCTATACAAGAGGGTATTATTGCGGTCGGTTGGCTTTCGATAAAGATCTGTCTCGATGCCCTCAGGGGTAATTTTCACTAATACGTCTAAGAACGTGATTTCTTTGTCAGAAATGTTCCAAGTAAGTTCGATCCGGTCATCTTTGGAGTTTAAAGTGTGTAGTGCTGATTCCAAATGGTCACGAGAGTCTTTCCAGATGAAAAATAGATCGTCTATATAGCGTGCGTATAGCTTGAGGTTGGCATTCCAGTCGGTGTTCGTTAGTATGTGGTCAAGTTCAAAGTTGCCCATATAAATGTTCGCGTACGTGGGCGCGGCACAATTGCCCATGGCCATCCCGGACATCTGGAGGTACCATTGTTTTTCAAAGGAAAAATAGCTATGGTAAAGGGTAAAAACCATAAGTTCTAAAATGAAAGCTTTCATGGCGTCCGTGATGTCGGATCTCAGTAGTGCTTGTTCAATAGCCTCGATCCCACCGGCATGGGGGATGGAGGTATATAAACTTTTGACGTCAGCCGTACACAGCAAAATCTCTTCATCCTCGTTGATTTCAATAACCTTCAGCTTATTGATGAAGTCGGTGGTGTCTCTGGTGTAGCTCTTTAGGTTGGTGACCATCGGTTGTAAATAGCGGTCGATGAACTTGCCAATCGGTTCGTGGATTGAACCCCTTGTAGATACGATTGGTCGAAAAGGTGGATCCATCAGGTCTTTGTGAATTTTTGGGAGCATCGTTAGAGTGGGACTCCTAGGATGATCAACTATCAGGTATCGCCTGGTTCTTTCGTCAATGATGTCTTGTTCTTTTGCTTTGTCTACAATGTCAAGTAGAACGGCCTTGTATTCGTTGGTGGGGTTACCCTCAAGGGGTAAATAGGTGTCAGTGTCAAGAACATGTTCTCTTGCTCTGCGGTTGTAGAGATCAGTATTGAGGATGACTAGGGCGCCTCCCTTGTCGGCTTTCAAACATTTTATGTTTGGGTTGTTGGCGATGTTTTTGAGTGTGTCAAAGTCCTTATTGGTGAGATTTTTTCGAGTTTGCTTCCTGAAGTTGATTTTGGCGATGTCTTATCGTACGAGGGTCTCAAAAGTGTCAATGCTCTTATGACTACTAGGAGGCATATAATTGCTAGTGGGTCGTAATCCAAGTAGCAAGTCTGGTTTGATTTCTTTAGATGGTTCCAAAATTCTTTCAAAAAAGTGCTTGAGTCGCAGTTTTCTGGTTAACTTAAAGGTGCTAACTTCCAATTCGAGGAGGTTGGTATTGCTGGTGGGAATGAATGATATACCCTTCTGTAGAACTTTAATTTGGTTCATGGTGAGGTTGGTGTCTGAGATGTTTATTACTAGCGATACGTAACACACTCATCTTAAGCTTAAGTTCATTACTGCCATTATTCATGGCAACAAAACCAATGTTAAGCCCTCTTGGGTGCAGCCATTCAAAGGCCTTGCTGTTAAACTCTTCCAAAATGTTTGCAGTAGTATGAGATTTCTCCATGGTGAACATGGCTACAGTTGCATGTTTCCGAGTAGCATTAAAAATCTCAGCTGTGTCAATAGCACCTACTTCAGATAGCTTTTCTCTAACCCCCACAAAAGAGGCCCATTGTGCAGTAATGCACATGTAATCAGTGGCTTGGCAACTGGTCAACATGTCTGTTGTCAGGTGGATATTGTGAACCGTACTCTGCTGCAAAGCTTGTTCAACCAATTCCAGCACATCGTGATGTAGTGCTGGAACTGCGTCTCTGGTGAAATAGGACCGGCTGGGAACCTTCTGTTTAGAGCAAATGGCTGACACAAATTCAAGGAAACCCACCCCTTCCACAAATGAAAAAGGGAGAAGGTCCAGCGCTAACATTTTAGTCAGCTTCGCATTGTACAACCGTGTCGTTGGGTGGTTGCATTGGTACTGCCCCTCCGACCTACGCATGCTGTCAATGGTAGGCTGGATTATTTTCCTTTGTACTGCAGCTGTCTTCTTGATCCCAGTTAGGCTCAACGGCGCACTGCTTTTGATTGCAGTACTCCCTTGCCTTGGTGTCTCAGCCTGACTCTTACTATGGTGCCACTGAGTTGTTGCTGAGAATGTGGGCGGTACCAATACACTGCTAGGGACAGGGCTAGAAATGTCTCCCTCTTGTTGACCTTCCACCGCAATCATATCTTCTTTTACTTCTTCATCCCCACCAACAGCAATGGGTGCAGTTCAACTTTTTTATAAGCAAAGTAGGTGAGCCACCCACTGGATGATGTGGTATTTTTTTAGATGACTTGTTTGGCCTCCGGTACCATAGTTTGTACCAAGCTTATCTCGCCTAACAGCCTAACAGCTTGTCGACAAATTGAGCATATAGCAATGTTCTCCTCCTTACTGCTAACCGAAAAAAAGTCCCAAACTGGGGAGCAGAACTTTCTGGCACTGCTGGAGGTTCTACTTTCAATACCAGATGAACTGGAAGGTATGCCTGGATTTTGTGCAGTTACAGTACCACTACATATTGAGGTGGTGGTGAGATGGATGTAGGTCCCTTCCGGGCATTTGCAAATGCAAATTAACCCTGGGCAAAGCACTACTCTACGCTCACGTAGTTTGCAAAGTTTGCGCAACTTCGCACTACGCGAGCTGCACGTAGCACAGTGCGAACACGCGTAGCGCAGCGTAGCGTAGTGCAGCGGTCATTTTTTGCTTGTTCGCGGTCCTCAACGTCATGTTCGCGACCGCGAGCAAGCAAAATGACATCCCGGCGAGATTCTCAATGCAGGGAGGTCAGGTTTCTCATTGCGAGTGGTCGCGCATGCTCGCGACCACTCGCAATGAGAAACTACCAGTCCGCGTTGAGAAAGCTGCCGCTCGAGTAAAAATCTACTGGGCAGAAAACTACAGCTTGCACTGTGCAAGATGCCGATTTCAATGATTGCACAGTGCCGGATGCTTGTCCGCACTGTGCAATCATTGAAAATGCATCTTACACAGTGCGAACATGCTACTACGCAGCTCGCATAGTGCTACTTGAAGCTCGCGTAGTGTGAAGTGCACTTCGCGTAGCTTCCGTAGCACTACTTCGTGAACTACGCCCAGGGTTAATGCAAATATGGAAGCTGGAGGTCGTGTTGGTGTTACCTGTGTTGGTGGTATCCGTGCTACATCCCTCGCAGGGATTTTGGATAGTCTAATAATGCTGGTCTCCATCTCCTCTGGGCCGTGAGTAAAGTTCATGATGACTGGCTCGTCATCATCATCACCCCCTTCTTCTACATCTACCTCCATAACTCTAAGGTTTTCTGAAACCTTCCTTTTCACTAGCCTTGTCTTGTGGCGTGCATCACTCTCAGACTGAGCTGGTGGCTTCTAAGTGGCATCTCGATTATCAGAAGCGGGGCTTGAATAAGAAGTTGATGGACTAAGCCTCCTTTTCCTTGCTGGTGGTCTGAAAGACAATGGATTCTCTGAAACAGTGGCTTGCTCCTCTTCGTCTGCAAAACGCTCGATTTCCTGAACTCCCCTACTTCAGGAGACACAACTACTATTGTGGGCTGTTGTTTTGGCTGTTGATGTGGCTGTTGTTGCTGCTGTTGTTGCGGCTGTTGTTGCGGCTGTTTTTCCGGCTGTTGTTGCGGCTGTTGTTGCGGATGATGTTGCCCACATATCTTCTGAGTTTCCGCCTGCGAGTGCGTTGATTAGGTACTACTTTGCAATAATGACATTTCAACATCACTGCTCGTTAGTAGACTGGCTACCTCTGCCACACTCATGGGCTTGGGCCTAGGTTCGGTTGTGGGGTGGGTCCGCAGATGCGGGGTGCTGCTCCCAGCTTTTATTCCCGACGGACACCCCTGCTGCAGGGGTACGTTTTTTTTCTTAAAAAAACAACTTGGGCGGCACACCAGTCTTGGCAAGTGCCACTTCCTTCTTCTGTACCTTCTTCTCACAGGCAACTTTCTTGGCACTGGAGGACCTGGTACCTTTCTTTGGGGCCATCTTCTTCAGATGTCAACAGGACGCAGGTGCACAAATTGCAGAGATGTCTGTGGTCCCACGGATACTTCTGTCTGTCAGTAAAACAGGTGATAATGACACATCCTCCTCTGTCTTTTTGTGCACCTAAAAGCAAAGAAGCCAGGAGAAGAACATGTGTGAAAAGATGCATTTGTTGTTGTGGTTAAATTACTAATAGTACAAACAAATAAAATATATAACTTAGTGTAGCCATTTCTGAGACTTTGTCAACAAGGGCTTTCAAAATATACTGTGTACACTCTCAGGAAGGATAGGAAAGAAGAGGAACAACAACATAAATACAAATATAATGGAAATGGACCCTGTTAGGCATTGGATTATTTGCTCATCACATCATTCAAGGAGCTGCAGCTGGCAAAGGGGATGGATGGAATCAGTAAGCCAAGAGGAAAACCATCCACGCCTATATGGCAAGAGCAGCACAATTATAACTCCCACCAGAAATAGCCACCAGCCACATGGACAGTCACAAATCACAAGCAGGAGGCCTGGAAAAAAATATACTGAAAACAGACCATAATAGCCAGGCAAAGACTGTATGCTAAACCACACTGCTTTGCCTGTAATGCAATAAAATGCAAAAACAAAACTCCACAGGGCTAAACAAGTTCTGCAAGGTACACAACACACCACACACATCAAAGGCATTTATTTAACACAAACCCAAAACTGACACACACCCAAAAATACACATTTTGCAATTAAATCCAATGCCATCCATGCCCTAAATGATGTTTAAATTCAACAGAACACACAGAAACAGTTGTTTCATCATGCACCCACCCATGAGTGGCTCTGGGCCTACTGGCTACCCACAACAATTTTTTTTTTAAAGTGAAGAGTACCAAAATTGTAGTTGCAGCAACTGCAATGACCCAATCAAACAAACAACAACACCAACTTACTTGTAAAATCTCAAGTCCAAAAGTCCTCAAATCCAATGATAATGATGCAGCAGACACAAAGAGTGATCCTGCTGGCTCAAAATCCAAATGAAAATGAAAAAGGAGATGGACAAAGCACTGGGAGGAGCCTGCTGTACAGGAACAGGAAGTTGGAGGCTCTGTGGTACTTCCTCCCTCTCCCAAAAAAAAGATTTTTTTTAAAAAGGACTCCTTGCACAAAAAAGAACAGCCAAATGTCAATCTATGAGTTTTTTTCATCCAAATCACCATTTTATAGAAGATTTATGCTGCTCGAGATATTCTTCTTCTCCTGATTGAAAATTTAGCATGTTCGGGATCGCGAGCTTCACCAACATTCCACCGGATGTCCGATGGCGCGTCCAAATGATGTGTTTGCGTTCGCAATCCTTCTTGTGGTGCACGATGGTGCGCCGAATGAGGTGTTCATGAGCGCAAACTCTTGAGGTGTCCGATGGTGTGGCGAATGATGTGTTTGCGATAGCACACTCTCGCGGGATCAGGCGGCCGGCTACCAAAATCTCATGGTGGACGTGAACGGATAGGAAAACTCATCGGCGAACAGAGGGATCCCGGTAAGTCGCTATCACGTGAGCTAAAATGCATTTTTAAAGCAAGAACAAGAAAATAATTCAGCTACATCACGGATCGTGGAATTTTCAGCAATTCTGCATTCTCCGCAGAACTCGAAATTGCCTAAATTCCACAAATTCCGCCTACTTATTTGTTGGTGGAAGGTCGTTTTGAGTTGGGTACTGATCAACTTATTTGTAGATATTGTTACAACAAGTTAGAAGAGAACAAAATGCCAGCTAGAGCTGTACATAGCAACTTAGAGTTGGTAGCTATACATCTGGAACTGGCAGATTTAAATGCATGTGAGTCCATTCTAATTAAATCTGTGCACACATTTCAGGCCATTGTTCATATGATATGGAGCCTAAAACAGGTAAGCTTCTTCCAAATGATTTACAAAGAGGTCTGAAAGGAGGAGTTGTGTACTTACCTTTAGATTTTAAGAGAAATATTAAAACTATTGGTATAGAGAGAGAAGAGAGTGGGCATGTAGCTATTCTAGTTAATGGTGAACCAACAAAGATTAAAAAAATATGGCAAGAGTTAGTAGATGTTAACAAACTTCAAAAGGCTACATTATATTGTGTACGGAACAATATTTTTTTTAAAACTGTAAATGTGGAAGAACAGGAAATATGTTAAGAAGATGGAACAGACATTCAAAGTGGACAAATAGAAAAAGTGTACAAGTCCAAGAGATGTTCGAACATTACAGTATACATCCTCTACATTCAAAAGAAGTGATAGGAAACAGTATTGAATTATTTCAAATGAAAAAAGCAAAGGGAACTGCCATGAGTGTATGGGAAAAAAGTTTAGAAGCTTGTTGTTTTCCACAGCTGTTCCCCATTGTAGTAGGTGGACAATATGTTGAATGAGCAGTACAGATTCCAGATTCAGAATACCGCTCGACAAGACTGTACTCAGAAGATCCAAGATTTCGACAGTGCATTCCATATATATTTCATCTTCTGTTGGAAAGTGACTTGTCTGCACTTACATATGCAGTGAACCACATATTAAAAACGGGAGTTCATCTTACACATGTTTCTGCAAAGGAATTCATGGACAAAGTTCAACAAAGAGATGATCATTTAGCAACTCAGTTAATTAATTTGATGGTATGTCAACGTGGTACCAATGAGTATTGGTATCATCATCACGGAGAACTTAAATTTATGTTACAAAACTTTGGTACCCCTACGTGGTTTGTAACACTTAGCTGTGCTGAATATGCATGGGAAGATATACTTGAATTTCTACAAGAAGTAAATTCAAATGTTCTGTTGAATTTAAAAATATTGAATTGAAGATAGCTGGAGAACTCTGTTCCTTGTATCCTGTAAATGTGTGCAGATATTTTAATCATAGGTTTCAAGCTATGATGTCTTTTATCTGCAATAAAAAGAGTCTACCTCCTGGAGAAGTTACTGATTTCTTTTGGAGAAAGGAGTACCAAGCCAGAGGTGCTCCTCAAATACACATGCTATTATGGATCAAGAATGTACCAACATTTGGAACTAATAACGATGAAACTGTTTTGTCTTTCATTGAAGAGTATGTTACCTGTGCCATTCCAAAAGAAGGAGGAGAAAACAGCTTGAGACAACAAGTTTTATGGTTTCAAAGTCATCGATGTGGAAAATATTGTCAACGAACATACAAGTCAAAGGGAAAATTTGATTACACAAAATGTTGTTTTGGATTCCCACATCAAATATTTTCTGAAGGAAGAGTAAATAGTTTTATGTCAGCAGAAACTCGGAAATCTCAAAAGAATACATACAACTTAAAAAGAATTGAAGATTCAAAGTGTATTAATGACTACAATCCAATGATTTTGTGGAATGCAAACATGGATATTCAATATGTTGCAGATAATTCAATTGCTGTTGCTCGCTATGTTACATCATATATAACTAAATCTGAAAAGACAGAGATGAAAGAAATGTGGGAAGAAATTTCGCAGAAAAAGAGTCTTAGCAAAAAATTGTACAGCTTCAGTTTGAAAATGCTTTTCCACAGAGAGATTGGATCCTAGGATTGTTCGGATTGGTTGAGCTCTGCGAGTTTATATTCAAAGTCAAGAGGAATCATTTGGATAAGTTGAGGTCTTGCCTGTACACGAAATATAGTATTGAAAACCTTACAAGAAATCGAATGCTTAGCACTGAATGAACCAGAAAGTACAGCTATTGTAAAACTAATATGTTCGATACATACTATC
Organism: Lissotriton helveticus; assembly: GCF_964261635.1. Lineage (NCBI taxonomy): Eukaryota > Metazoa > Chordata > Amphibia > Caudata > Salamandridae > Lissotriton > Lissotriton helveticus. Next base: position 702,284,308 of record NC_136059.1, on the reverse strand, counting down.
CCAAAAGGAGTCTGTGTAAGGACCACATATGTCTCTATGAAATACTTCAACATTATAGCTTTAAAGGAAACATTACAGAAAATATAAATGAAGAAAAATATGCAGTAATTGGATGTGACAGATGTTTGGTAAAACATGTCAAAGGAAATCTTATTAGCCACTGAAAACTCAGTTACGAAAGTCCAGATAAGAGGGAATTTTTCTTTTTAGCACTTCTGTAACTGTTCAAGCCTTGGCGTAGTGAAGTGGAATTACTTGGAGATTTTGACTGCTATGAAGATTCTTTTAATGCATCTAAAGATAGCGATTAATGCACAATCTTCCCAACTTATCTACAAATGTTAAATAATGAGATTGAACAAGAAACTGAAATAGCTAGAGACAGCTGAAATAGCTAGAGACAGTTCTCAAGATAGTCAAAGTTCGGGTCCACTTAGTCAAGATACATTAGGACAACCAATTATTGAAAATAAAGCAGCAATAGCCATGAATGAAGTAGAACTGCAACGCAACAAGCACAACAGGATATTATTCAGTTGGAAAAGTTAGAAGAACAATTAAACATTGAACAGAATGATATATATATCTACAAGTAACAAAACAAATACAACATGGTTTGCAACATGAAACAAAAGAATGCAATGCTCATCATTTAAACCTAATATAATGTACATCAGTAGTCAAGCTGGAACAGGAAAATGCTTCTTAACTAAAGTTTTGACTAGTTATCCATACGAAACTACAAAATCACATGCATCTTGTGTTGTTACAGCTTCTACTGGATTAGCAGCAGATAACATAAAAGGGATTACTTTACATCGATTACTTATGCTACCTGTTGAACATGAAAATAAATTGGAATATCACAAGCCATGTGGAGAAGCTTGATATGAAGTCTCAAGAGTACTGAAGAAAATGAAACTTCTAATCATTGATGAGGTGAGAATGGTCTCAAACTTGATGCTTGCCTTTGTTCACTTGAGAATGCAACTGATTTTAAAAACTGATCACAATGTTCTTTTTGGAGGAAAACATGTAATTGTATTTGGAGATCTACTAAAACTTACTGCTGCAAAAGGGCAACCTGTTTTTAAAACATGTGTCCATGACGATACTTGAAAATCTTTGGAAAGTATTGGAAATGTGAACATTGTGTCTCATTTTGAATATAAAGTACTTATTATGAATATGCGACAAGCAAGTGATGAACATTATGGAAATATTCTTCAAGATATAAGAATTTGTGTCTTGACGAAACATGGTAAGCAAGCTTTAGAAAGTCGGCTACTAAGAAACTTGTTTACAACTGGAAACCACAGAGGCTTAAATAATGTACAATAAGCTTGGAGAAAAGAAGTCTATAGTTTGCCTAATGCTACACTGTGAGAGTGTTCTACATCAAGAAGTTTTAAAACTGGAAAAACAACAAATAGTGGAAATTACTGCTATTGAGGAAATTGAACATCAAGGAGTGACTATTCTTCTCAAAGAGAAATCACAATCAAAATTGGATTCTTTGCAAAAGTCTGTATCTAAGACTGCGGGCTCAGAAAAGACTTTACATGTATGTATAAACTGTCGGGTAATTTTACGGCGTAATTTGAATGTTGAAGAAGGTTTAGTAAATGGAGTAATGGCACAAGTTGTTGATTTTGTAAATTTTAAGAACAGAGATTGTATAGAATTTTTGAAGATAAAATTTGATCAGGTTAAAGAGGTAAGACAGTTTGGGAGTTGAATTGTATGTCTTTTGGTTGTGAAAGACTTGTATGTTTGCAGAAAACAGTTTCCTTTGTCTTTAGCATGTGCAGTAACTATTCTCAAGATTTAAGTATAGACAGCGCTTTTGCTTTTGTAAATATTGGAAGTACAGTGTTCAAAGAAGGAATGGCATATGTAGTATCATCTTGAGTAAGAAAATTGTCTGGTTTGTATTTGTTAGATTTTGATGACAAAAAGGTTAGTGCTGATGCAAATTGTGTAAGAGAGTATAATCGTTTAAGGAGACTTATGCTCCTGATTTAGGTGAATACTCCATATATGAGAAATGTATAGTCTGTCCAAAATGGAAATATGTCAAAGATGGAACTGAGGTTCAAAAAAAGATTTCTTTTTTAAGAGAAACCTGAAGGTGTAAAGAAAAAGTAAATGGACACAGTTGATGACATTGTAGGATACCAGTTGGAAAATAGTTCAAGTATCAACTGCTATGCTAATGTGATTTTGAATGTTGTGTTTTATCTAGAAGAGCTTTATCGTGAAATCATGAAAAAAGATTTTGGTCTTTATTACATCATCTATTTCAACGGTTGGTAAATGACAGAACTAAAATCCATACTGCTTCTGGAGTTCGTCATCTTTTGGATATATGTAGTGGTTCACTGACATTTACTCTTAAAATACAACAGGATACTCAAGAATTTTTAATGGTTATGTTTGCAGTGTTAGAAGGTGAAGGAATTGTGGTTGAAAACTTATTTGGACTTAGTTACAGTTGGGATCATAAATGTGAAGAGTGTTTTTTTTCTACCATCACTGAAATACAAACAGAATGATTTTTATACTTGACAATACCAGACTGTCGAAGTAAAAATTAGCTTTATTCGATTGCTGTTACATACAATCATAAAACCACATAAAAATCTCAAACGATTATAGAATACATTGTAAAATTCAAGCTAAAAAAGAGTTAAAAAAGAAAATAATGATGATCCAATGCTACATAAAAAATTCTCTACTTAGATTACCATAGATTTCTTTGCCAAAGAACCTTCTCTAGATACATTCAAATCCTCCATAAATTATGTACATTATCCAGGAATTGCAACTTGATGAACTCCGGGCGGCACTGCCGAATCCCCATGGATTTTAAAATTGGAATTATCCAAATTTTCATTAATTCCATGTAAAGTTTACAAAATAAAACTACGTGTATGGTTGGTTGTTCAGAGAGACTATCGCAGGAACATACTTGTAATTCCCAGGCCCAATCATTCATCTTGGGGACACTAACAAGTCTATGAAAAACCCCCAGCCTGAATCTAGTCAATATAAAACTATTGTATCCCCCCGGTACAAAGTTTAAATACGGTTGGACCCTGAAGGTAGTTAAGATCAGCTGGTTATGCTGGACAGACGGCTTAACAATCTCGGCCGACATTCTCAATGAGTCCAGCTATATGAAAGCCTCTTTTTTCAATTATTCCTCGAGATCGTCTGGATGGAGCTCGGGTCAGTAAAATACTCTGAGTGACCCAAATCACGCATAAAATCTCTGACATATTTAATCCAGGGAATCTTTAGGGCCCCCTCCAGGTTAATGCTGTCCAATAGAATGTCCCTATCTAACTTTGTCTCTTCTTTGGACCAGATTATATGCTACAAAATAATAGGCTCTATTTTAATAAGATCAGTTATAAATGGTAACCCCAACTCCGCATGGCAAACATATGAGGAGGTGCTAATCGGTACACTTAAAATGTATCTTAAAAAGGAATTTTCTACCACCTGCAAATGAAAGTGTGTTTGTGAAGCCCCACAGCCCTGCCTCGTACATTGCAATGGTGATACATTTTGCCTTGTAGATCTGAATAAGCTCTACTGGTGGTCTCCTACCCAGCTCTTTAGCAAATCTAGCAAGGGCTAGATTTCTCTTCAAAAAGGAAGCAAAATTATTCTTGATGAGCAAATTCTTCCCTTAGAATCCGCACAAACACCACTCCAGCTTACAACCTCAAACTTGCCTATACTCTACATCCACTGCTAATTCAAAGCTAAGACATGCACAATCTGGAACAGATTCTCACTGCTCAGAACAATTCTCTACTCTGCTTTTATCCCCGATCTCTGTTTTGCTATATTATTACTTTGTATGTGTTGTTTTTGTATGCCATGTTTTTACTATTGTGCTATTCATACCTAGCTTACTATGTAAAGCGCTCTGATACAATACCTTGGGTCTGGTTTGGGCTATAGAAAACTCTAAATAAATAAATAAATAAGGGCAGAAGTTGTTCTTAAAAAAGCTTATTTTTAGGCTGTGCATTTATGAAAACCAAGCATTTCTGCAATAAAGACACACCAAGGCTACAAACAGCGACGTGGACTCATTCTTTCACAACAGAGGCCTTGTAACTTACTGTCTATATATGTTGCCTCTCATACCCCCTGTATGAAGTGTTTAATTTTATGGTCAAGTGGAAGCTGGCCATTTGAGGTGGGCAATATTCCAGAAAGGTTGTGACTAGACTGGGCAGTGCAAACCTCTTGAAAACCTGGCTGCCTCTTCCATTAGTAGCAATTTTTTGGTTAAAACAGTTTGGGCCCATAGGCTGTTGTGATTAAAAATTATACCAAGATAAGCAAAACTCTTGGCTATCCCGAGCTTTTGGCCTTCCACAACATGTCCCTGCACCTCTGATTACCACGGCCACACCTCATAATGTAGGTCTTTGAGATATTAACTCTGAGGCCTATATTGCCCATTAACATAAAGATTAAAAAGAAAGGGGGCCAAGACACAACCTTGCCTAACCCCCTTCCTTATTGGGAGAGAGGCCAAGCACTCACTGGCCAAGCAAAAACGTACACGCGCCCTTGCATTACTATACAGGCGCTGAGAAAATTAATGATTTTTAGATCAATCCCCATGTGCTCGAGGATCTCCCACAGCTTGTCGTGCATCACTTAGCCAAAGGCGGCGTTGAGCTCCAAGAACGCTAAAAACAATTGCCCCTTCTTAGCCCGGGCATATTTCCCCACCAAGATAGCTAGATTTAAACTCTGGTCAGTCGTCCCTAAGCCCTCGTGAAAACTGTATTGAAGGTCAGATAGGACCATATTATCCTCAGCCCACTCATGTAAGCATTCTAAAAGGATTTGACCAACTACTTCAAAGAATCCAGTAAAGAGATGGGCCTATAACATCCGAGTCCTGACGGTCCCCCTTTTTGAAAATTGGGACAATGGTGGATTCCACCCAAGTTGGTAGAAAAGGGGCAGCACAGCTGGCATTAATTACCTGCATAATTATTGGGCCCCATAGATCCACGTTTGACTTAAATACATCTACAGGGACACCGTCTGGCCCTGGGACCTTGCTACCCTGACTTACCGAAATTGACCGGGTCACTTCCTTCAGTGTAAATTGAAGATCAGAGTAGAAAACTGAAGGATCCATGCTATCTTCTCCCTCATTAATATTTATTTGTACATCGTGGGTACCCTACCCATTATATACCTTTGAGAAGTGCTTGATCCACTGATCCTCAGTTATCGCAATTTCAATTGTAGGACCATATCCAGCTGTCAAAAATGGGGCTTTTACTGCTTTCCAGAAGTACAAGCTATTTTTCATTAAGGAGGCTTCATGTAGGGATTCTCAGACTTTGTTTCTAAGAGTAAATCTTCTTTCCTTAAGCGCACATCTATACTCCACTCTTGCCTGCCTCACGCCATTTACATTTCTGGGTGCCTTGTGAAGTTCATATTTTAAATTTGCGTAGGCTCGGGTGCACTTGGAATCAAACCAATCCTGGGACTTACCTTTGGGACAATTCTCGGTGAATCACTACCTTTTAATAAATTGAATAAAACAGTCAATCAGGACATGAGATGTTCACATTGTAAATCACAGATGTTGTTTACATTACATATAGAAAGATATGGTAAATACTAGGCCTGGACGGGAAATTCTGTTCCGCTTGCAAATTTTTAGTAATTTTGTGTTCCGCGGAGAAAGCGGAATTGCCAAAAATTCCGCAATCCGCAGCTCAGCAGAATTTTTTGCTTGTTCGCACTTGCAAAATGCGTGTTCGCAAGATATTTCCCTCCGAGCACGCAAACAGCGTTAGCAAACAGGAAAAAAGCATTGCGAAAGGGGTAAACAAGCAATTCTGCGAGTTCGCGGAACTCTGTGTGTTAGCGGAGAATTTTTACTGTTTTGCAGAGCTTTGCGTAGCGCGACTACGCAAATTCCACCACCCCTATTAAATACCTAATTTTAATGCTAAAACATTGTAGAGCAAATGGAAGAAAATTGGAAACAAAATTTTTTATTTGTTGCAAGTCAAATATCTATTTAAGAAAGAACTTTTATAGGAGTGGCTAATATTTTCCATGCTGGACCTACTACCACATCTGGAGACTATACTGTCTATTTAAAGTGTAATAAAGGATGGACACATTGCAATGATGCACACTTGGAATTCAAACCTAGATTGCCTTATGAATTACCAAGTTCATATTTAATATTTTTTTAAGCCAAAGTTTTGAACACGTTATTCAGCCTATTGGGAGGATGTGAACTTAAAATAACACATTTATATTGCATTCTTTTGAAGCAACAGTTTTAAATAAATTATTTGGCCTATTGGCAAGATGTGAGCAGAAAATAGACACCATTGAAAGAATTACTATTTAATTTAGACTTTGGATTACTATTTGTGCTAATTGATATTGCATTTGGAAATAGATTTTATATGTATTGTCTATATTGTACCAGATGTAAATGAGAGTGTACATTTCAGCAAATGTACTTGAGAGAAATAATAGAGTTAATGTGCAAGAAGGTTGTAATTAAGAAAGTATAGCTAGATAAACACATAGCTACACATATTGCCAGTAATTTTCTGCTCTAACTTGTTTTTTTTTACAATCTCGTTAATTGTTTTTCTTCTACGCTCTTCATTGATGATACTACATTGAAATCACTGAGCATGGTGATATTCAATAGAATCTGAGAACAGCAAAAAAGGGAAACTGAAACTGTTATGTAAATCTAAAATTATACTGTGTTCATAAAATTATAATATTATATTTGTATAATACATTACATTTTTGTTTACAGTAGGTAAAGGTGAAGTTTGAAAAGAGTTTTAATGCTGTTCATCACAATACTACTCTAAAATACTACTCTCAAACAGTTCAATAGAGTTACGTATCTAAAATACTACAAAAGGTAAGAACACATACCATAATATGCAAAGTAACGTAAACAATGTTTGAAGTTCATTTTATTGTTATTTATTTCGAATAAAAGTAATGTTGATCCTATACACTATATAAAAACTTTTTAAAAAAACATGAGCCACGTAGTGATCCTTTCCCACAAACAATATCCATCCTGTAATGTAATCTATGTAGCTTAACTTTTGCACTAATTGGATAACTCAAACATTATCTTTGCATTTTTCCTTTCAAAGAGTCAAACCCCATGCACTCATACAATAACCCAGACAAAATCCCTGCACTCATCCAATCATCAAAGCACTACCCATGTAGTCATACAATCACATATGCAGTACTAATACACTCATCCATTCACTCAGGCACTACTCATGCACTCCTCTGACCACCAAGGCAGTACCCCTGCAGTCATACAATCAGCCATGTACTACCTATGCACTCATACTATCACTCACATACTACTGTTGCACTCATTCATTCCCTTAACCAATACCTATGCACTCATCTGTGCATTCTGAAAGTACTGATGTACCTCTCCAATCACCCAGGCAGTAGCCCTGCACTCAAAGAATCCCCCAGGTACTACCTATGGACTCCTATAATTACTCAGGCACTACCCATGCACTCCTCCAATCCCGCAGGTAGTATCCTTGCACTCATGCAATCAGCCAAGCACTTCCCATGCACTCATCCATTCACTTAGGCATTATCATTGAATCAGTCCATTTACTCAGGTACCGCCCTTGTACTCCTCCAATCATCCAAGTAGTGCCCCTGCACTCATGATTTCACACAATCACTACCCATACACTCATGAATACACTCTCGTACTACTCATGTAGTCTTTAAATCAACCAGGCACTACCCTTGCACTCATGCAATCAGCCATGCAGTACCCATATACTCATACAATCACTCAGGCACTACTGCTGCACTAATCCATTTCCTCAAATACTACCCATGCACTTATGCATTCACTCAGGCACTACTATTGCACTTATCCATTTCCTCAAACACTACCTATGCACGCATCCATATACTCAGGCACTACCCATGCACTCCTCCAATCATTCAGGAAGTACTGTTGCACTCATGCAATCAGCTAGGCACTAACCTTGCACTCATCCTATCACTGATACACTACTGTTGCATTTATCCATTTACTTAAACACTAGCCATGCATTCATCCATGCACTCAGGCACTACCCATGTACTCCTCTATCCACTCAGGCACTACCCCTGCACTCATGCAATCACTCAGGCACTACTATTGCAGTAATCAATTCATCAAACAGTACTCATGATGTTATCCATGTACTCAGGCACTACCCACGCACTCATGCAATCACCCGGCATTATCCATGTACTCCTCTAATCACTCAGGCATTACCCCTGCACTCACCTAATCAATCAGGCACTATTATTACATGTATTCCATTCCCTCAAACATTACCCAACCACTCAAGCAATCACTCAGGCAAAACTCATGCACTCCTCCAATCACCCAGGCACTACCCATCCACTCATCCATGCACTCAGGCTCTACCCATGCACTCATCCAATCACTCAGGCACTACTATTGCACTCACCCATTCTCTCAAACACTACCCATGCACTCATGTAATCACTCAGGCACTAACTATGCACACTTCTCCAATCTCCCAGGCACTACCCATGTACTCATCCATGAATGCAGGCTCTACCCATGCACTCATGGAATCACTGAGGCACTACTATTGCACTCATCCATTTCCTCAAACACTACCCATGCACTCATGCAAGCACTCGGGCACTACCCATGCACTCATCCAGTCACCCAGGCACTACCTATTCACTCATCCATGCACTCAGGCTCTACTTATGAACTCATCAATCACTCAGGCACCATCCAATCATACATGCACTACCCTTGCACTCATGCAATCACCCAGGCACTTATGTTGCACTCATCCATTCCTTCAAACACTACTCATTTACTCATCCGTGCACTAAGGCTCTACCCATGGACTGCTCCATGCACTCAGGCACTACCCATGAACTCATACAATCACTCAAGCACTACTGCTGCACACATGCATTACCTCAAACACTACCTATGCACTCATCCATACAACCAGGCACTACCCATGCACTGTTCTAATCCCTGTACTCCTGCAATCAGGCAGACACTACCCATCACTCATGCTATCATTTAGACACTACTGTTGCACTCATGCATTCCTTCAAACACTACCGATACACTCCTCCAATCTCTGAGGCACTACCCCTACACTCATCCAATGAGCCAGGCACTATCCATACACTCATGCTATCACTTAGACACTACTCATCCATTCCCTCAAACACTACCTACACACTCATCGATGCACTCAGGATCTACCCGTGCACTGATCCATGTACCCAGGCACTACCCATGCAGTCATGCAATCATTGAAACACTACTGCTGCACTCATCTAGTCCTTCAAACAATACCCATGCACTCATCCATATACTCAGGCACTACGTATGCACTGATCCAATCACTCAGGCACAACTCCTGAACTCCTGAAATCACTCAGACACTACCCATGCACTCCTTAAATCACCCAGGCACTTCCAATACACTCATGCAATCAGCCAAGAACTACGACTGCACTCCTTCAATTACTTCAGCACTTCTATTGCAGTCCCTTAAACACTACCCATCTACTCATCCATGCACTCAAATACTACCCTTGCACTAATGCAATCACTCAGACACTACCCATGCATTCCTTCAATCACCCAGGCACTACCAATGCACTCATGCAATCATCCTGGCACTTCTGTTGCACTCATCTATTCCCTCAAACACTACCCATGCACTCATCCATGCACTCAGTCACTTGTATTGCATTCATCCATTCTCTCAAACACTATGCATGCACTCATCCACGTACTCAGGCACTACCCCTGAACTCATGCAATCACTCAGGCACTACCTATACACTCCTCTAATCACACAGTCACTATCTTTGCACTCTTGCAATTACTTAGATACTACCCATGCACTCCTCGATTCACCCAGGCACTATCCCTAACTCAGTCAATAAGCCAGACACTATCCAAACACTCATGCAATCACTTAGACACTACGGTTGCATTCATCCATGACCTCAAATACTATCCATGCATTCATTTAGTTACTAAAACACTACTTACACACAACCCAAACATTAATTATCACATATTCATACAATCATTCACTTTCATTAAGTACAATTGTTCACATTTTTACCAGTTTAGGTGGTTCCATTAGAACCTTTTTTTAAAACAATTTTATATATTTTTTTATTTTCTGATTTTCTTTCTTTTGTTTTTTTTCTTTTGTTTAAAAAAGAAAAGTTAAACAGACCAACTCTGCTGTTTCTGCATAACTAGAAACATAAGAAAGAACAAAACAAAAAATTAACACTTGTGACTTGATGAGTGTCTTCACAGCATCAATGGATAGCTCTCCCACGCACAGGGTCGTACCGAGTAGCGGCAGACGATTGAAGTATCCGCCAACTCCGGAACTATCAGGTGTTGTAGAGTGGTCAAAACAACCTGTGGAGATGTTAATGATTGTTGTCCATCATTGTTGGCTGCTTGTTCTTGCCTTCTACGCTCCAGCTCACGTGCCAGGCGAATTGGATACATAGTTTCCAAATGCTTTTTCATAGAAGAAGTACCACAAGAGTACTTCTTCTCAGAGCAGCTCGATCATGTTTTGTGACAGATGTTATGTGTCACTTTTTGGGCATTAACTTTCTTTTCGCCTTCTGGCACAATGAAGAAGGCCCACACAATGCTTTCTGCCCTCTTCTTCACTGGCTCTTCAATATCCTCCATCTCTTCTCGTACTCCTCTGGGAAAGCTGCTGCCATTTTTCAAGATGGAAAATGAAAAACACTACAAAATTTTTTTAAATTACAGAGCCTACAACACAGGTTGTCTTTATTGCGGACACACCCAAAATGAAAGGACTGTAACAGGTGCTGGTTCCAGCCATGAACAGAATGAAAAGCTGTTCAACCAATGAGAAGCTTTCTTTCTATTTAGGGGTCACGCACCCTGCGCGTTTATGTTGTGCACCTGTAAAATGAACTAGGTGTTATATATAACGGTAATTTGCTATTAAGACATGATGTTCCAAAGTATTTCAATGAAAACTCTTTTGTAAAACCGATATTTAAATAGAAACAGTCATATTTTAGAGTTTTGAAACAATGCCGAAGTCGTGACTCCTACGCGATCTCAGAAATATATGACAGCAGGGTTCATGCACCCACCGCGTAGAACCGCTTTCCCTACACAATACCATTGCGACCACAAAAATATGTCAAAACATTGGAATAAAAATTTAAAAGACATTATTATTTTTATGTAGTCCGTAATAAACCTCTTCGTCTAAAACATATATTAATTCCATACTAGACTTCACACTAATAAGCAAAGATCTAATAAAGATGGTGGATCATTTTGAAATAATAACCCGACCGGAGAGTGATCACTTCCCACAAGAGACCAGACTGTGCATAAACATCAAAGAACAAACAAAGATAGAATCTTTAGGATTTAATCCGGTAATTTATAATTTGAAGAAACTCAAATGGAAGGGTCCCATAAAAAACGAGATAATGGAAATGGTGCTCGAACAAGTAAAAACCATGGAGAGCTTTGATAACCAATCGCTCGAAAGAAAATGGGAGAATTTACACAAACTTTTGCTAGGAAATTTCTCGGTAAAAACATCAGTAAAACATGGACAAGATGCTAACAAAGACTCATGGTACACCACCAAATTAAGAGATAAAAAAGGGAAATTGCAAAAACACTAAGAACAAAGGCTGCAGAAAAGAGGTTGGGAAAAGACGCAGACAACAATGAAATACTGAAAATGAGAAAAGAATATAAAGAGGAATGTAGAAAAGCGAAAAGATCACACATGGAGACATTTTGGGAAGATTTACTACGGACGAGCAAACTCCCAAATAGTAGTGAATTCTGGAATATAATTAATAAATTATCAAAAGGAACGGGTGGACAGCACAATATCGGAATCAGTGAAACAACATGGGTTCATTATATTGAAAGCCTGTATAACACACACAGGAATCAACCACACAAAGAAATAAATAAAGACGTTAAAAAAGGAATGGTTCAGAGAGAAGAAGCAACCGGACATGAAAAAGATGATCAGCATGAAAGTCCAGATCTAGAAGAACTAACCCCACTGACCACAGTTAAACAAACTACCGCCTTGATAAAAAAACTGAAAGCGGCAGGAGCAGCAGGCCCCAATGGGCTGCCAAATGCTCTATTCAAATATGACCCCGATTTTTGGGCAAAATATCTGACTTGGTTATTCAATTACCTTTATATGGAAAAAAGGGTACCGCAGTCCTGGCAGGGTACCATCTTCCACCCAATATATAAAAACGGGTGTAGAATGGAACCCGGGAATTACAGATTGATAGCCCCAATTGACGTAGAGGCAAACTCTTCGCATCCTGCATACTGATTCACCTCCGACAATGGATAAATAAAAACAAAATAGTACCAAAATTCCAAACAGGTTTTATGGAAGGCATGGGTTGTACAACCAATCTTTCAGCACTGGCACTGCTAATCGAAGGAGCGGGAAAAAAGAAGACCGGACTACTAGCCTGCTACATAGATCTGAAATCGGCTTTTGACCGAGTCCCAAGAGACCGTCTATGGAAAAAACTTGAAACGTGGGGTCTCCCGGTTCCTTGTATTGACATCATAATAGCTTTATATAGCGGAACGTGGGCAAAAGTAAAGCTTGGCGATGGGAGACGAATATCCGCAGAATTAAAAATAAAAAATGGCCTTAAACAGGGCTGTGTGCTCTCTCCAAGTCTTTTTAACATATATTTGGCAGATTTAGAAAGTCATCTGCAGAACGTGAACGGACACTCACCAAAATTAGCTAACGAATGTATCCAGTTCCTACAATATGCAGATGACATTGTGGTTTTAAGTCAAACACCGATAGGTCTCCAAAGACTAATATCCAAATTAACGGAATACTTTGACTGTGAAGGTCTGGATTTAAATATAAAAAAACCGAAGGTGATGAGATTTGCGGGCTCAAGTAGACGATCGTTTAAATGGTATACAAAAAACAAACATATTGAGGAAACAACATCATATAAATACTTAGGGGTCACAGTAAGCAAAAATATGTCCATATTACATCAAAAAAGGAACATCATTGCTAAAGCACAGTCATTGAGTTTCGCCTACAGAACACTACAAAAGAAACTTCAATGTCCATCATATGACCACCTTTTAAAAGTAATGGCTGCCCAATTATTACCTTCTCTCTCCTATGGGCTAGAAATATGGCATGGGAAAGAAATTGATATTTTAAACTCACTGCAGATAAAAATATATAAATCAACGTTCAATCTAGACAAAGGATCAGCCCCAGCACAAATAAGATTGGAATTTGGCCTACAAAATCAATCATATCAAAGGAAAGCGGTCTTAGCGAAATGGTGCTGGAAGCTTAGATCAGCAGAACCAGGATCACTAAATAATCTATGTTGGCTAGAAATCAAAAAACAATATGATTAACAAGAACCAAACTCTTGGGGCGATGATCTGCGCACAACCTTAAAAACCCTTAAATTAGAGGAAATCTGGATCAGCCAACTGGAGGAGGCATCCTTTAAAAAGATTTGCAAACTAAATGCAAAAGCTCTGTCTCTGATAGAAGATAAAAAGACTTTGGCCAAACGTCGACACGCATGGACTGTATTAAATTCATAAAAACAATTAAAACCGTAACCTTACCTCGTGGCACACTTTTGGCTATCTTTAAAAATGAAATTCATGGCTTTTAGATTGGGCGACCATTCTTGTATAGATCTGATCCCATCATGGAAAAGTACACACCAAAAGCCAAGTTGTAGACTATGTGGGTACCATACGGAAACCTTATGCCACCTATTGTGCACGTGCGAGGCAATAAAAGATGAGAGAAGAACTTTGCGGAAATCAGTCCTAAATGCTCTTCAGATCCGTACTTGCAGGCAGGCTGTCACCAGCTGGATGGGAGCGGGTTCGAACATTTTAATATGCCGCGGGGTGAAATTTATGAATAAAGTAGAGACTTTGCTTTTAAAAACCGAATTAATTTAATAGTGGGAACTGTAAAATAATGTTTTACTTTTAAGAATCGAAAAAATAGAAATATATTTTATATTTTTTGATCTAAAACTGCAAAATGTATATGTATACTTTATGGTTGTGACAAACCAAATAAAGTTAATTTTTGATTCATTTTGATTCATATATTAATTCATTCTAAGTATGTTTTTGAGCATGACGTTTGTATTCCAGATGCACAAACCCATTGCGTGGGATCGCGTAGGGTGAGCGATCCGTTTTTATAAATTAAAAAGATAGTTACCATAAACATATAACAAAGCAACTTTTATAGTATTCAAAGCAATCTTACAAAATTTAACTTAGCAAAAAATAATTTGAAAAAAACAATATTTAAAATAAAAATCTTTTTTCATTTGAAAATTCTATTATATTTGATCACACTGATCAAAATTACAAACAATAAAACAGTATTAAGTAGATAACACTATAAATCTTTCATCAGCTATGTTATACATTTTTTAAAAACAGATTATAATTTTTTTTAAACAAAACAAATAGTTAAAAAGACAGACATAGAATAACAAAATAGTTTCAAACATGTTTTAAAAAATAAAATCCTGTACAAAAACATAGCAATTCACTGAAAAAAACACAGGTTTCAAGGACGTAATAGTTAGGAATTAGCATTTAAAAAACCTTTCCAATGCACTGAAAAAAACTACACGTTTCAGGGGCGTTATAGTTAGTCAGACAAAACCAGATACATTCGGGCGTTATAGTTAGCTGAGCTAACTATAACTTGTGCCCCCGCAATGCACTGCTGATGACATCACATATCACATCACTCATGACATGATCAGTGACATCTCAAATTACATCACTGATGACATCATCCATTGATGGAGTGTTTCTAAATAGTTTAAGAATGTTATGTATATATGCGCCAAGGTATATTGCAGAATGAGTGGGTGTATAAGTGTCTGACTGGATGATTTAGTAGGTGCATGACTGACTGTATAAGTGAGTGATTAAACATGTCTTAATGTATGCATGGGAGAAAGACTAATCTGTGTGAATGTCTGTATCAGTCTGTCAGTTGGTGTGTAAGTGACAGCATGGGGGCTTAGTAGCTGAATGAGTGTGGATATGGGTTAATGATTGGTATTCTGAGTACCTGTATGGGTGTTCGAGTGTGTGTGTGTGTGTGTGTGTGGGTGGGTATTGTGTATGACTCCCTGCAAGGATGTGTGACTAGATGTTTCAGTGAGTATATGGGTTCATTAGTGCGTGTGTGAGGGGCTGTATGGGTTCATGAGTGTATCTGCGTGAGGCTGTATGTGTGAGTGAGTTTGCGTATGACTGTGGCGGTGAGTGAATGGATGTCTTAGTGGTATATGTATGAGTAACTACAGACGGGAAATGCAGTATATGTGAGTGTTGGAGTATATAAGTGACTATGTGAGAGTGACTGATTGTTAGAGTGGCTGTATGGACAAGTGTGTGCTTGTGTGAATGATTGTATAAGAGAATAACTATGTGTTAGTTTCTGTATGAATAAGTGAAGTGGTGTGTGTATAACTTTATAAGTGAGTAAATGGCAATATGATTGATTCTTTGCATGACTGAGTAGGTGTGTAAGTAACTTAATGGGTGAGTGGTGGTGTGTGAGTGTCTGTATGGGTATATGATAGCATATATCAGTGGTTGTGTAGATGAGTGATTGCGTGAATGAGCAAATGTATGGGTTAGTGAGTGGATGTGTGTGTAGACCTTAGAATCAGTAAGTGGTATGTACTAACTAGTATTGGTGTGTCTATGATATTGAGATTGGTAGTCTATTTTTAGACTGGGTATCTGAAAGGTTATATTAGGGTGTGACGAGGTACATCAGAATTTAAGTGGATGATGTCATCAGTGATGTCATTAGAGATGTCATCAGTGATGTCATCAGTGATGCCACTGACCATGTCATGAGTGATGTAATATATGATACCATAAGCAGTGCATTGCGGGGGCGTGAGTTATAGTTAGCTCAGCTAACTATAATGGCAGAATTTCTCTGGTTTTGTACGAGTGAAATGTTTGACTAACTTTTTTATTAGGGCCCCGGCTGAGCCAGGATCCGGGCGCATTTTTTTAATCAGGAAGGGTGTGCATGGAGCCCCCTTCCTAAGGCTTTTTGAACCTGCCCTAGGCTTTATGTATCTATTGGAGAAGGACACGAAGACCCATCTCCATGGGCAGATTTGAGCCCTGGGACAACCCTCTCCGTGGGGTTTTAATTTTTTTAATGGAGGTTTTTGGTGGAGACCCTTCCTGGGGCTGTTTGAAGCTGCAGGACCACCTCTCCAGGGCTCAAATTATGAAGGCCCGCCCCCTTTATCCACCACTCTGCAAACGTGCCTCCTGGTGCACTATTCATTGGGGGATGAAGCCCCCTTCAATGCTGAGGGTTCTTGGGGGCCAAGGACCCCACCTGTTACCATCTGTAGCTCCCATATAGTGGGATTGCTGAGTGGTCAATGAAAGGCCCGCCCCCTTTCTCCACCACCCTGCAATGGTGCTTCCTGGTACACTACTCATTGGGGGATGAGGACCCCTTGTAT
The DNA here is from genome assembly GCF_964261635.1 of Lissotriton helveticus. NCBI lineage: Eukaryota > Metazoa > Chordata > Amphibia > Caudata > Salamandridae > Lissotriton > Lissotriton helveticus. The sequence continues at coordinate 702,267,592 of NC_136059.1, read as the reverse complement.
GCTTAGTGTCCTTGGATGCCAGGAACCCCTCATGTTACCTCCAGTAAGTCCCATACATTGGATTGCTGAGAGATCATCGGAGGCCACACCCCTTTGTCCAGCACTATGCAAACACACCTGATAGCGCTATGCTGGTTGGGGGATGAAGTTCCCTTGACTGCTGATGGTCGTTGGGGGCCAAGAACCCCTCCTGTTACCACCACCAATTCCCATACAACGGGATTACTGAGAGCTCATCGGAGGCCCGCCCCTGTTGTCAACTACTCTGCAAACGCTCCTCCTGGCACACTATTCATTTGGAGATAAATTCCCTTTGGATACTGAGCGTCCTTGGGGGACAAAAGACCCCTCCTGTTACCACCACTAAGTCCAACACAGCAGGATTACTGAGACCTCCTCGGAGGCCCCATCCCCTTTGTCAACCACTCTGTAAACAGACCTCCTGGTGCCCTACTCTTTGGGGGATGAAGTCCTCTTGGATGCTGAGGGTCCTGGGGGTCAAGAACCCCTTCTATTACTACCAGTAAGTCCCACACAGTGGAATTGTTGAGAGCTTGTTGGAGGCCCGACCCCTTTCTCAACCACTCTGCAAATGCACTTCCTGACACACTCCTGGTTGGGGATGAAGTCCCCTTGGATGCTAAGGGTCCTTGGGGGCCAAGAACCCCTCTTGTTACCTCCAATAAGTCCCACACAGCGGGATTGGTGAGAGTTTGTAGGAGGCCCCAAACTTGTTACCCAGCATTCTGCAAACTTTCCTCCTGGTGCACTATTGGTTGAGGGATAAAGTCCCCTTGGATGCGGAGGATCGTTGGGGGTAAAGAACCCCTCCAGTTACCACCAGTAAATCCCACACTGCGGTATTGATGAGAGCTTATCAATGCACTGCCTCCTTTCTCCACCCACTGTACAGATTCCTACAGCCACTCACACATCAACTCATAGACCCATAAAGCCACTCACAAACCCACTCACACACCACACAGCTACTCACAGTCACTCACAGACCAATATAGACTCTAACACACCCACACCCACTCCCAAACCCATAAGCCCCTCACAGACTCACTCACACACTTACAAGGCCACTCACACACCCACTCAGAGACCCATACAGCCATTCACACACACTCACTCACCTACCAATACAGTCACTCATACACCCACTCTAAAAGGTCACAGGTAACAGTTAGGAAATAAAATAAAAATGCTTTAAATTCACTGGAAAAACCAAATGTTACACAGGCATTATAGTTAGAAAATATAATTTTAAAAATAGGTAGAAACTCACTGAAAAAACACAAAGGTAACATGGACGTTCTAGTTAGCCTCAGTTTTCGCTCACACTAAAACATAGAAACTCAGCAGTTATAGTTACCTGAGCTAATTATAATGTACGCCCCCGCAATGCACTGCTTATGACCTAATATTTTACATCACTCATGACATGGTATGTGATATATATATATGTCTGCTATAGATGATGCTTTGACAAAGACCTTCGTGGTCGAAACACATAACCTTGTGTAAACGTGCTTTAAACAACTATTCCTGGAGTGCGGCCATTCTTTGCTGTCACAGCGACCGTGTCGATTGACTTATTTACCAAATAAGTAGTAAATCTGCACTTCTTGAATGAGTGCAAATTTACCACCAGCACTAACCGCCACCAACTTTGGTGAAAGACTTCAGCAAAATGTCAAGTAAACATTTAAACTGAACTGCATTTACAAGGATGCTAAGGGGTGAACTTTGCTGGGAGGTGAAGCAAGGTGCTCCCATCCCCCTTCTGTTTAAAAAGGCTCCCTTGAGCCACTCAGCTGACAAGCTCTTGGAGATGCACCTGTGTGCCAGGGAGAGGTACAGAGACCTGAGAGGTTTGTGACAGCTTTCTCAGCAACCCCAGATGAATTTTGGTTTTATCTCTACTGATGAAGGATAATATCCAGAAACACATGTGTCTAGAGATTAACAGCACTAACCTGCGCCAACTTTGGTGAAACACTTCAGCAAAATTTCAAGTAGATATTTAAACTGAAATGCATTTACCAGGATGCTAAGGGCTGAACTGTGCAGGGAGGTGAAGCAGTGTGCTCCCATCCCCCATCTACTATATTAATAACCTGCATTACGAGTGATTTACATTGTTCCTTCGTAGGTTCAGTAATGTCTTTTAGTCAGTACAACGTTAAGTATGACTTCTCTGAAAAAGAACACAAAGAGTACATGCATCTTTGTTTCTTCTAATGCCAACTGGAGCTCTCTGATGAATGTAAACTAGACTTTGTGGCTCCAGTGCAAAAAAAAGTATAAATGTATAAGAAACTATTGCTAAAGAACAACATATTCCCACATTATTAAACCAAAAAGAGATATCATTATTGTTATTATTAGCCTGTGAAGAAGGGTGCTGAGCATGATAAGATTTATGAAAGTAAAGGACTTCTGTAAGAAGAGGTTCTGGTATAGGGCTGAAAGATAACAAGTATGCATCCACTTAGTGGATGGCAGTCTCATGCAGGTAACAAAATCAAGGAGCAGTGAGGGTGAGGCACACATTAGTAGAAGGAGCAGCAAAGAACATGATCTTGCCAAAGTTAGTGGGGAAGTAGTACTGAATCACCCAGAACTGGTTTTCAGAAGAACATGAGTAAAAATAAATATTAAGGGCTCTGGAGATACTGGTAAAAGGGAGAAACATCTTGGAGGTTTTAGAAGAGAATAGTCAGGATATTTTAAAGGAAGTAATAAGCAACGCCAAGAAGGAGAGTTTTGAACTTATTACAGCTATTTTTCAAGTTTTGTTAAGTGGGCAAGTAATGTTCTTTTAACCTTGACATTCGCCTTACAAGGAAAGGAACATTATCAGGATTATTTCCAACACACAACACATACTCTTCTACTTTTGATTATGTCTACTGGCCTTCCTTCCTCCACTGGAGTTGGGAGGCCAATTTTTGACAGGTTTATTACATTTTAACTATGGTTACCAACAGTAATTGGAACCATATGTAAAAATTAATAACACCTAACATGTCGACCCAATCAGCATTTCATCGATGCCTAGAATTACTAGATTTTAAGCTTGTAATGCAGTACATGCCGATAGCAAATCAAGGTCCAATATTCTTGGATTTGTAGACAAGGCCGACTTATCTTTGGAAAGTATGACTTAGGAAACTAAGGGGTAGATGTACTAAGAACCTACAACACAAAGCTGCACAAACATTAAATGTAATGCTACATCTCACTTACGTGCGTGGCACGGGGATAGATGATGACATTACTATCACAAACACAAATAATAAGACGATCATGTGATATGAAACTCGTTCTACAATTGAACCACTAAGAAAACACTATCCAGTGAATGCTATTTGACCTTTGTGGATGAACACAAAGGGTTATAACTGGGCGCACAGCTGTTTATATGGTATTTTTGATTTTGTAAGGTGCTCCAGAGTATCGCCTTCTGACTGGAGGCGTAAATAATATGAAGGGGTAGCACTCTCAATATTGAGAAGTGTCCTCCGGGCTCCTCAGATGTCCTTACATGAAGGTTTCTTACAGGGTTGAGTATAAAGATAATAGTAAAGTTCAAACGATAATGAGTGTTCAAGTATTTAATCAGATATTTTTTCCTTGCATCTCATTGTAATCACAAGTATACATTGCATGATGTCATGATGATTCAGTAAATGCACTCAAACATTCCAATGCATTTCGGCATTACAATCATGCCTTCGTCAGGGAATAAGTTCTGTTGACAAAAAGGAAACAATGATGGTCTAAGTATTGAATGAAGGGGTAAGTTACATGTTTTAACGTGATTAAGTGTTCGTGTTCTAAAAGATTGGGGTCAGTGAACGTGTAATTCAGAACGAAAACGAGTGAAGTGCTCCTAACGTGCCTGTTAAATATCATTAAAAAAATCCACTAGTAGCGTGACGATGCGGTCCAATTACCCTACTAAGATAGATGGCAGTCTCGGGGAAAAGACGCGTTACGCGGCGGGTGTTCGTCAAAAAGTTCAGAGTGAAGGATGTAGTTCAGTACAATCCTTATAATCAGCAAGTGCTAAAATAACCAAAAAGTGAACGCGCAGCTTCCGTTAACGTGCAAACGGGTTCCGTTTCGTGTGTGCCTGGGTTCTCATACAAGGATTAGATAAGGCTAGACCCCGGAAGTGTTTAAGAGGGAGGTTACATAGACTGGTGGAACAGGATTCTTAAAGGTACAGAGTGTATTAGTCCCGAGTAAGGATTAGGTTAGAAGAAAAAAAAAAAAAAAAAAAAAACGCGATCAACAAATGAAAAAAGACTAAGTGTTATGGTACCAACTGGGATGGGGAGAGCAGGGTGTGTCGAAAAATGAACCTGCGGTGCTTGAAACGATAAATCGAGTGATGGTTCCAAACAATAAATACATAATCGTGAATCTATGGATCAACATACTTGACAGCAACGAGTGGATATAATTCGAGGTTGAAAATCAAAAGGTGAACAAGAAGTCCCAAGGGGGTTGTGGCTAATAAAGTTATCAATACTAATGATGTGACCATAAAGGTGACTGAGCTAGTCACTTAGCGCATTAAGGGAGCATTAGTCAGAAAAAACAGTCTATTATAGATAACATAGATATTCCACACGATCATTGAGACCGTGTGGTTTCATGCTGCACAGGGTAAAAATCCAGAAATTCTTTCTTCTCAACAGTTCAATGTGATTGTCTCTGCCTTCTTTCTTGATGACTGTTTCCAAGGCACAATATCTTAATTGGCTGATTCCGTGGTCACATCATTAGTATTGATAACTTTATTAGCCACAACCCCCTTGGGACTTCTTGTTCACCTTTTGATTTTCAACCTCGAATTATATCCACTCGTTGCTGTCAAGTATGTTGATCCATAGATTCACGATTATGTATTTATTGTTTGGAACCATCACTCGATTTATCGTTTCAAGCACCGCAGGTTCATTTTTCGACACACCCTGCTCTCCCCATCCCAGTTGGTACCATAACACTTAGTCTTTTTTCATTTGTTGATCGCGTTTTTTTTTTTTCTAACCTAATCCTTACTCGGGACTAATACACTCTGTACCTTTAAGAATCCTGTTCCACCCGTCTATGTAACCTCCCTCTTAAACACTTCCGGGTTCTAGCCTTATCTAATCCCGGTATGAGAACCCAGGCACACACGAAACGGAACCCGTTTGCACGTTAACGGTAAGCTGCGCGTTCACTTTTTGGTTATTTTAGCACTTACTGATTATAAGTATTGTACTGAACTACATCCTTCACTCTGAACTTTTTGACGAACACCTGCCGCGTAACGCGTCTTTTCCCCGAGACTGCCATCTATCTTAGTAGGGTAATTGGACCGCATCGTCACGCTACTAGTGGATTTTTTTAATGATATTTAACAGGCACGTTAGGAGCACTTCACTCGTTTTCGTTCTGAATTACACGTTCACTGACCCCAATCTTTTATAACACGAACACTTAATCACGTTAAAACATGTAACTTACCCCTTCATTCAATACGTAGACCATCATTGTTTCCTTTTTGTCAACAGAACTTATTCCCTGACGAAGGCATGATTGTAATGCCGAAATGCATTGGAATGTTTGAGTGCATTTACTGAATCATCATGACATCATGCAATGTATACTTGTGATTACAATGAGATGCAAGGAAAAAATATCTGATTAAATACTTGAACACTCATTATCGTTTGAACTTTACTATTATCTTTATACTCAACCCTGTAAGAAACCTTCATGTAAGGACATCTGAGGAGCCCGGAGGACACTTCTCAATATTGAGAGTGCTACCCCCTCATATTATTTACGCCTCCAGTCAGAAGGCGATACTCTGGAGCACCTTACAAAATCAAAAATACCATATAAACAGCTGTGCGCCCAGTTATAACCCTTTGTATATATTCACTTTTCTGCATTTACTGGTCAGCACGCATACAAAATGGATGAAATATTCAACCTCACAGAAACAAGAGCAGAAACTTTTGCGTACTCTAATGATGAAGCTAGTAGAATTTATGCACTCATCAGCGAGGAGACTACTGAGTTAACCACGAACCGCACCAAGGAGCAGAACATAAGACAATTGCTGTACTTATCTAAGAAGCTAATTAACCAACGCCTGCATGCGAGTACCATGGTCAAGTACCACAAAGCCCAGAGAATTCCTAGGGGTTTAAGGATACCACTAAAACCATCCTTATGCAAAAATGTCCAGAAATGTAAAGACCTATGGTACGCCATCTTAAACAAGTGCAGCCTAGGCCTTATATTACTGATAATTGAGGAACTATCCACAATCCTAGAAGAGTTATCCACCGATATATCTCGAGTTAAGACCGAATTGGAAAACAGCTATACCACAGAAGAGCTCAAAAAATCATGGATGACATTAATGTACAATTAAACAAACACGCCGCGGAAGTCAGTGAACGCAAAATCAGAAAACTAAGGAGAGACACTATAGATTATAAAATGGGCGAGGTATATACCTGGGCAGACATCTATGCTAAACGACGACAAAATAAGCCCTACACTGCCAACACGGAGACGTCATCCTCCGAGGAGGATACAACCAATCAACAAGGGAGGAGACCCAGATTTACAACACAGAAACCAACATTCAACGTTCAAGGCACTACAACAAAACACGGAAACAGCCTCAACATCAGCGGAGCCTTTTTTAGAATTAGGCCACGATCCAGGCGAGGAACCAGGAGGGCAAAAAGAAAAAACCAAAGAACCTCCCCAAACCAGAACAGTAACGAGCAAGAAAGACAAACTCAAAGTGAAGTAGATGACAATCTCGTCATCAATATCTCTGATTACAACTTCAGTGAAACACAAACAAGGATTTTACAAAAAGGAACGTCATTCATTCCCACGGCTCAAACCAACAAACTTGAGTTGGAAATAGCTCTGTACAAACTTGTGAGGAAACTACGCCTTAAGCATTTTTTTCAAAATGTGATACAAACACCTGCAGATCTACCATCAGATCAACTTAGAGGTCTACGACCCAAAAGCAACTTCCTAGCACCTGTCTCACACAAGACTCTTGACACCTACGAGACTTTAGTCAGGAATGACTTATCAAAGCTTAACTGCAACCGTTCAGTTAACAACAAGAACTACACCATTAAGGAGATCGAAACCCTCAAATCCATTTCCAACAACACCGAGATAACTTGTGTCAAGGCAGACAAAGGTGGAGCCATCGTGATTCTAAACACATCATATTATGATCAACAGGCATCCCTTCACCTCTCGGATATTAACACATATCTCAAGCTACAAAATAACCCTACTGTCCAGTTCAAGGAAAGACTCGACAACATACTCAATTCAGCCCTGGAAAACGGAGTGATCTCTGATAAAACATTTAAATATCTAGTCACGAAACATCCTAAAAGCCCCACGTTCTTTCTGGTGCCCAAAATAAATAAGAATCTCCAGACACCTCCATGCAGACCTATAGTCTCCACTTTTGGCAGCATCCACGACCCAGTGGGAACATTTTTAGACAAATACTTACAGCCGATTGTCATAACTCTACCAACATTCATCAAAGACACCACAGACTTCCTCATAAAACTTCACCAAGTGCCAATAGAGGACCATAGCCAACTGTTACTATGCACAGTGGATGTATCATCCTTATACACCTCCATCCCACACTCTATGGGCATAGAAGCCATTGAGTACTGCTTGTTGAGAACTGAATTAAAAAATGACCTAAAACTTTTTTTAATGGAACTGTTACAATTTACATTGTTCCATAGTTACTTTACCTGGAAAGACAGTTGGTACCAACAAATGACTGGAACGTCCATGGGCAATTCAGCAGCACCAGCATATGCTAACATTTTTATGCACAGATTTGAAGAAGACAACATCCTTAACAAGATAGAATGGAAGGACCACCTTAAAATGTTTGTGAGGTTCATTGATGACATTTTCCTGATCTGGCAAGGTCCACAAGACATTCTGCAACAACAATTATTTGAACTCAACAACATTGATCAACGGATCCAATTCACCCATGAAATTCAAACTGATTCCATAACATTTCTTGACGTCAAAGTCACAAAAACCACTACAGAATTCAAGACTAGTTTATTCCGCAAGACCACTGACAGGAATAACACTCTACATTACTCAAGTTTTCACCCCAAACCTTTGAAAAATCACTTACCATACAGTCAACTCATTAGGGCAAAAAGGATTACCTCTGACACTGACCATTTTGAGAAGGAAGTTCAAACCACCATACAGAGATTCAAATCTCGAGGGTACCCTGACCTAGTCCTCGAGCAGGCCAAACAACGTTGTGAAACAAAATCCAGAAACGATCTACTATCCTGCACAACTACACCCAAAAGAGATTCCATCACCGTCGTGTCTAAATACTCGACGTCCAGCAACAAGTTCAAGCAGATCATTAAAAAGCATTGGGAGATTCTAAGAATAGAACCTGACTTCAACAAGATTTTTGATGACCAACCAATCTTTGCCTACACTAGAGCAAAAAATCTAGGAGAAGTTCTTAAATCTCCCAAACCCACAATCACCAAGTTCAAAGGAACAATTCCATGTAGAAACTGCAATCACTGCAACAGTGTTATTCAAGGTACTACCATAAACCACCCCATGAAGGGCAACAAAATCAAGGTTAGAGCAACAGCGACATGTGACACCTCTAATGCTATCTACATGCTAAAATGTCCCTGTGGGAAGATTTATGTTGGACAAACGGAGAGAAAACTAAAAATACGTCTCAATGAACATAAATCTAATATCAGCACTAAACAACTTAAATCCACGGTGGCACAACATTTCCTTGAAGCAGGACACGGAATCAGCCAATTAAGATATTGTGCCTTGGAAACAGTCATCAAGAAAGAAGGCAGAGACAATCACATTGAACTGTTGAGAAGAGAGAATTTCTGGATTTTTACCCTGTGCAGCATGAAACCACACGGTCTCAATGATCGTGTGGAATATCTATGTTATCTATAATAGACTGTTTTTTCTGACTAATGCTCCCTTAATGCGCTAAGTGACTAGCTCAGTCACCTTTATGGTCACATCATTAGTATTGATAACTTTATTAGCCACAACCCCCTTGGGACTTCTTGTTCACCTTTTGATTTTCAACCTCGAATTATATCCACTCGTTGCTGGCAAGTATGTTGATCCATAGATTCACGATTATGTATTTATTGTTTGGAACCATCACTCGATTTATCGTTTCAAGCACCGCAGGTTCATTTTTCGACACACCCTGCTCTCCCCATCCCAGTTGGTACCATAACACTTAGTCTTTTTTCATTTGTTGATCGCGTTTTTTTTTGTTTTTGTTTTTTTTTCTAACCTAATCCTTACTCGGGACTAATACACTCTGTACCTTTAAGAATCCTGTTCCACCCGTCTATGTAACCTCCCTCTTAAACACTTCCGGGTTCTAGCCTTATCTATTCCCGGTATGAGAACCCAGGCACACACGAAACGGAACCCCTTTGCACGTTAACGGTAAGCTGCACGTTCACTTTTTGGTTATTTTAGCACTTGCTGATTATAAGTATTGTACTGAACTACATCCTTCACTCTGAACTTTTTGACGAACACCCGCCGCGTAACGCGTCTTTTCCCCGAGACTGCCATCTATCTTAGTAGGGTAATTGGACCGCATCGTCACGCTACTAGTGGATTTTTTTAATGATATTTAACAGGCACGTTAGGAGCACTTCACTTGTTTTCATTCTGAATTACACGTTCACTGACCCCAATCTTTTATAACACGAACACTTAATCACGTTGAAACATGTAACTTACCCCTTCATTCAATACTTAGACCATCATTGTTTCCTTTTTGTCAACAGAACTTATTCCCTGACGAAGGCATGATTGTAATGCCGAAATGCATTGGAATGTTTGAGTGCATTTACTGAATCATCATGACATCATGCAATGTATACTTGTGATTACAATGAGATGCAAGGAAAAAATATCTGATTAAATACTTGAACACTCATTATCGTTTGAACTTTACTATTATCTTTATACTCAACCCTGTAAGAAACCTTCATGTAAGGACATCTGAGGAGCCCGGAGGACACTTCTCAATATTGAGAGTGCTACCCCCTCACCTTTGTGGATGAGGCATAATATTTATTAAAATTATTTTCACACCAATGACTGCTCAATTGTGTATATCATGTGTACATTGTAGGAGTTTGCATGTGCTGCCCGCCATCATTTGCACCAGCTTACATTTTTCAGTATTCCACACAGCACTAGGTCAGACTACTTTGTATGACTTTAGCAGTATGGCTTTCCAGTGACTTCAGTTGGTGTTGGAACAACTCCAATCTCATAACGTCCATTTTACATACATTATATGGGGTTTTATGCTATGTGATGCAATGTCATGTTGCACTACACTCACTGAGACTTTTGGAGGAAACAAAACTTTTGCATGCAATAGTTGATCAATGCTATTGTTGCATTGGTCTGTGTCATATAAGCGCCAGTACAAATCTTGATAAATCTGGGCCTGAGTTTGCAAGGTACAAGCTGGTGTAAAGGCAATGTATATAAGAAAATAAGACAGACAGTATTATACTATTAAACGCTCTACGTTAATGGGAGTGGTAAAATGGTTGTTTCAGCAAGTGGGCAACTCCACCACATATTTTACGTTATCCAAGTGACTTGGCTCAGCGAATTACTAGGCAGACATCTGTTATGGTCAAACCATCATCTCCAAATCCACTTCTATAACAGAATACTGGAAAACAGGATTTTCACGTAAGCTCGTCAAAGTTGAGGCTGTATTCAGGAGAGCAACTTCAATGCATCAAAGCTTATTCTTGTCATGGCGGGTGCCTAAGGGAGAAGCCTGTGATTATGGTTTTACCAGCTGAGGAGAAAGACAAACTATTAAGCATGATTTTTTTTATCAGGAGGGTCGCTATTCACATTTCTGCTTATATACTAATGATAACATGGACATCTAGTAATGGGTCAGGTGATCTTTCCATCATGGGAGAGGCAGTCAGCTTTGAAAATCTTATGCGATGGCTACTGGCCAGAGTAAATTTCCAGAACTATGTTAAGGAACTGCTGGAGTGGGAATCCATTTAATTAAAAACGGTTTAACATCATCTTGTTCCATAAAGGAAAGAACCCTTATTCTAAAGAATGAGGTGAAATGGATATTAGCAGAAACCCATAAAGAGTTCATGTTCGAGTGGCAAGAGTGAGAGAGTATGAAGCTCAAAATTCAATCAGTCAATATCAGCTGAACTTCCCATAAAGAGATGTTCACAAAAAAGCAAAAATAATCATGCAGTAGCAGCAGCAACTGCAATCAGTAATCCTGTCAGGTAGGATGACAAATCAACATTCAGCCTTCAGCATAAAACTGTTAACAATCAGCTTCAGTGTGGGCAAGTGGGATAGGCAAGAGCATAGAGAAAAAAAAACAATAACCTACTCCAGGAACACGCACTAATATAAACAGTCGAAAGAAATGTTGCAGTTCATCTAGTGTCTTCTTCTATCCTCATTCATTTGGCTTTCTATTCTTCTTGAGATCACCCTTTGATCAACCCTGTAAAGGACTTTCACTCGGTGGGGTGGGATTATCTCCTTGCAACTGATTGGCACAGGCCTTAGACATCTGTTTCTATCCTATGTTCGCTTACTGCAAACATAACAGATTGCCAGGGTACAAGGTGACAGAATCCTCTCCACTCCCTTCTTTATGAAGAAAAGAACCTTACAGTGCTGCCCTTTTTTCTCCCTTGCTATTTAATTTAGTCATTGAGCCCCCTGCTAGATGGCTGAGGACAGATGATGATGTCCAGGGTTTCTGCTAGTTGTTGGGCATGGAAGACAAGGTATTCCTAAATTCTGAGTGTCTTCCTTTTTATCCTAGCTACCCTTCTCATTTCTGTCCTGCAAATGATGCAATTCCTTAATTTCAGGCCTAAATATGAAATGTTCAGAATCGGTCTTAGCCCTGGAAAAAAACACACTGTGACATTAAACTCTGAAGAGAAAAATCCAGCTTTAAATACTTGGGTATATGTAATACACCCAGTTGCTTGATAATACCATCACTGTCTTCCCGATTCCTTCCATAGAGAAACTTGAAAAAGTGATCCCCTTTTTCACTATCCCTCGCGCAAATAATAATTTTTTTCTTCAATTAACTACCTTCTGAATTTAGGACCAGTTCCAGGACCTTGACAGTTAAATTCACATTCCCTGTCTGCAACTTGACTATAAAAGTGGGATGGAAACTTCTCCACTTGGTTCTTGCTGACTAAAGAGGTGCTACTCTACAGAGTACTAGAGGAATTCCTAAAATCCAGGGCTGGTTCACTGGCAGCCTGTCTTCCAGGTTTGGAAAGACATCAACTGAAAAATCTGCAAGGAGCTTCAGGAGAAGCCATTGGACTGTATTGGTACCAAGGCTTGCATTGCCTGCTTGGAGAGGGGAGTGGGGGGGACACAGGGATGGCTCCTCCACTAAGGCGGGGGTGCGTCGCCTCACTACACTCAGAACAGTGCAACAATTAAAAATTAAATGATAATAACACATTATTATTACCATTTTATTTTTCTGCACAGAGCCAGGTTGAGGCGGGCGGGGCTGGTTTGCAGGAGGAGTGGTATGGGCACTGCTAAGTGTGCATGATGGTTTGGCTGGCTGCCTTGTGCCGGCCAAACTGTCATGCACTCTGCATTTCTCCACCCGGCTGTGTTGCAGAGGAAAAATGTCTCAGGCTCCCAGGCACTGCCTGAGCAGCCAAACAGGCCGCTCAGACCAATCACAAAGCTGCTGCCATGCTTGTGACACCATCATCGTGATTGGCTTAAGGGAGCTTTGGAGCTTCCTGCTTCTGAGAGTCAGGAGGAGCAGAAGAGGACAAAGAAGAGGCAGTGGTTGTAACCAGGTAAGTAATTCTTTTTCAAAGCCTTACCACCCCCATTCCTTGCAGCCGCCACTGAAGCGACAGCACAGAGGTGCAGACCGGCATGGCAGCCATTCAGGAGCCCACCCAAGTGCTAGAGTGGGTGTATTTGTCTCCCCAATCACTGTTAGATATCGATAAGTAAGCAGCACTAAAGCATAAGGAAAGGCAGGAATGCAGCAGTTGTCATACATTCTCGAGTGGGCTTCCCTACCTCGTGAATGCTGCTTAGACCATTGCTGGTGTGCTGCAGCAACCAGGAGAAAGAAGAGGCAAGAAACCATGACCACTTCCATGTCCTCCAAAGACTGCACCTGAAGGCCTGTGCTGACTCTGCCAGTGAGAGGAGGATCACTGAAGAATCACTGGCATTGGAAGTGGTCTTTTCACTTGTTTGGGAGAGGGGCTTTGGAGGAAAGAGGGCCACACTTCCGGCGAGCGGTCAGCGCTCTAGTGCTCAACTGAGGGCTATTTAGGCGGAGCCTCAGGTTAGCGCAGCTGCGGGGGAAGACAGTGGCAGTGTCCCACTCCGCTTGCTGGCTACTGGATGAGCTGACAAATCCACTTGGTAAACGGTAGAGCGTTACTGATTCATAGCGCTTTTTAAACCTCCTCATTTTAAAATATCTTGCGCACGATTTTAGAGTGTGTACTACACCCACATTGTTTAATAACTTTTTAAAATTTACCCGGAGTGCTGGTCTCGATATCTGTGCCTGCCCGCCTCGGTCCGACTCGGTAATTATTACCGTTGTGCGGAGGGCGGACAGGTGAGGGCCACACTTCCGGCGAGCGGTCAGCGCTCTAGTGCTCAACTGAGGGCTATTTAGGCGGAGCCTCAGGTTAGCGCAGCTGCGGGGGAAGACAGTGGCAGTGTCCCACTCCGCTTGCTGGCTACTGGATGAGCTGACAAATCTACTTGGTAAACGGTAGAGCGTTACTGATTCATAGCGCTTTTTAAACCTCCTCATTTTAAAATATCTTGCGCACGATTTTAGAGTGTGTACTACACCCACATTGTTTAATAACTTTTTAAAATTTACCCGGAGTGCTGGTCTCGATATCTGTGCCTGCCCGCCTCGGTCCGACTCGGTAATTATTACCGTTGTGCGGAGGGCGGACAGGTGAGGGCCACACTTCCGGCGAGCGGTCAGCGCTCTAGTGCTCAACTGAGGGCTATTTAGGCGGAGCCTCAGGTTAGCGCAGCTGCGGGGGAAGACAGTGGCAGTGTCCCACTCCGCTTGCTGGCTACTGGATGAGCTGACAAATCTACTTGGTAAACGGTAGAGCGTTACTGATTCATAGCGCTTTTTAAACCTCCTCATTTTAAAATATCTTGCGCACGATTTTAGAGTGTGTACTACACCCACATTGTTTAATAACTTTTTAAAATTTACCCGGAGTGCTGGTCTCGATATCTGTGCCTGCCCGCCTCGGTCCGACTCGGTAATTATTACCGTTGTGCGGAGGGCGGACAGGTGAGGGCCACACTTCCGGCGAGCGGTCAGCGCTCTAGTGCTCAACTGAGGGCTATTTAGCCATCGCCTCACAGGAAGCGCGCAGCGATTGCGCGCAGCCTCATCTCAGCCGAAGACCAGCCAAAGAGCTGCCCGTCTGCGCCCGTCCGCGACAGGACGTGGCGACGGGGCGGGATTCTTACATCATGCCGCCACTTCGCGCTGACAAACACATCAGGTATGATTCCACATTCCTGACCTCATTGAGGCAACTCTCTGCCCCATGTTATACTGAGGATAACAGACCTTGTTTTAATGGCCCGTTCTCGTGCTACAATTGTCACTACACTTCTCTGTTCCTAAACAATTTCCATGATTTTAGTAAATCTCATAGTGACCTACAATGCATTCTTATGAATGTCCGTTCAATGCCTAAACACCAGACTGAGATCTGGGACTTACTACATTCCCTATCCCCAGACTTATGTTTCATAACTGAGACCTGGCTAAAGCCCCATACGGTGGCTGCTATTACTTTAGGAGTACCTATGGGTTATAAACTTCACCACTCTGACCGCCCTGATAAAATTGGCGGTGGCATTGCTATAATTTACAGGGAGTCTATGAAATTGGACATTTTAGATAGACTATGTTGCAGAGATATGGAAACAATGGTTTTTAGAATTATCCTCCCTAATAGAAAGACTATTAAAGGTGCTCTTGTTTACCGCCCCCCTCTTCCATGCCCCAGTTTTTCCACATCTCTTTTAGAGATACTTGGCCCTTATATGCGGGCCAATGAAGATTTTCTTCTCCTCGGAGATTTTAATATCCATACAGACCAATGTGACTCTACAGGGACAAAAACTTTGTTGACTGATATGACAACTATCGGTCTAACACAAAAGAATCAGGATCCCACCCATGAAGGCGGTCATTGTATCGATCTGATATATACCAACTTCGACAACATTCGGTGCCATAAACCTATCCAAGTCCACTGGTCAGATCACTTTTTAATGCAGTTCAGCATTTTCAAAGTAAATAAGGGCTCTCTACAGAAACCCCTTCCATCCACCACACGCCGACAGTGGCATAAACTTACCCTGGATGCGTTAGAAAAGGCGTGGAAAAAACCCGAGATCAGAGACACTGACGAAGTAGAGCAAAAGCTAACCGTGCTTCAACATACTCTGACGGTAGCTATCGATAAAATTGCCCCTTTGAAAACATTCAGACAGTTTCCGGTGGCCAAACAGGAAAAATGGTACACCGAGGCCCTAAGAAAAGAGAAACAAGAATGCAGAAGGATAGAGAAGAGATGGAGGAAATCATACTCTGAGGAAAATAAAAAAGCACATCGCGCAGCCCAAGCTAATTATTATAAACACATCAAGGCTGCCCGCAAAAACAACATCGCTCAACAGCTCATGGAAGCTGATAATTCTCCTAGAGAATTGTATAGGATTCTTGACACTTTTGTTAAACCTATAGCATGTATTTGCCCAGATGACTTCTCACTAAGTCTATGTGAAGAAGTGTCATCTTACTTTGAAAATAAAATAGAATCCATTTATGACAAAATCCTAGGATCTCAACCTAATAGCGATTCTCAAAAGGCCTCCTCCCTCAATGAGAACACTAACCTTACCTTAACTACATTCCCCCCTATAAATATCGAAGAGCTTGACACAATAATGACTCAAGTCAAATCTGGATCTCCGGATGACCTTATTCCCGCCAAAATTTTAACCCCACTTCGTACCCTGTTAGCTCCCTACATTCAGGATATCATCAACCAGTCTCTCAAAGAGGGAAAAGTACCAACTGAATGGAAGAGAGCAGTGGTGAACCCAATCCGCAAGAATGCGGCCCTTCCTTGGACGGAGCTCTCCAACCTCCGTCCTATCTCGCTCCTACCCTATTACAGCAAGATGGCCGAGAAACATGTTAATGCACACCTGTCCAACTACATCGAGGCAGCGGGCGGCCTAGACCACTCACAATCTGGTTTTAGGCCCAACCATAGCACCGAATCAGCCCTTCTGTCAGTGACAGATAACATCAGAATGCTACTTGACAGAGGGAGCTCAGTGATTCTGGTGCTATTGGATTTGTCCGCTGCCTTCGACACGGTGTCGCATGAAGTTCTTCTCGGCCGTCTGAAGGGAGCTGGAGTAGAAGGGACCGCCCTTGCGTGGCTGGAAAGCTTCCTTGGAGACAGACAACAAGGGGTCAAATTAGGCTCCTATAAATCTGTCTGCAGGAAGCTTACCAAGGGGGTGCCACAGGGCTCATGTCTAAGCCCTACGTTATTTAACGTATATGTGGCCCCCCTAGCAGAGATCATTAGATCTCACGGGTTTTCACCCATCTCTTATGCTGACGATACTCAGCTGCTTTTCCCCTTTCAAACCGTTACACCCGCAGTCATGCAATCTTTCCAAGACGGTATGAGAGCGGTGGCAGGTTGGATGGCCCAGAACTTTCTCCAATGCAACGTGACCAAAACTGAGGTCATGTTGTTTGGAGGGGCCTCCCTGCTCTGGTCCCCGGAATGGTGGCCACCTGAGCTCGGACCTGTCCCAGCGCCCAAGCAAACCATTAAGAATCTGGGGGTACGCCTGGACCAATCCCTGATTATGAAAGATCATGTCAATCAGGTTGCGGGAACGTGTTTTCGCACAATTGGTCTTTTACGGCGTATCTTCCCCTTCCTACCAAACATCCATAGGAAGACGCTGGTTCAGGCACTAGTCCTTGGACGAGTGGACTACTGTAATAGTCTACTCATATCTGCCAACCAGGAACAACTTTGCAGACTGCAGGTAGTACAGAACACCGCGGCAAGACTCATCCTGAATGCTCCCCCCCGCACTCCTTCCCGCCCCCTCCTCTCCCATCTTCACTGGCTCCCGGTACAACAGCGGATCCATTTTAAACTTTGCTGCATTATGCATAAATGCATCTACGGTTCTGGTCCCAAATATCTGAAAGATATCTTTCGTCCTTACTCTCCTGGACGTACCCTACGCTCCAGCAACACTATGTTGCTATACGTCCCTAAAGTAAACAGAGCAAGACAGGGTGGTCGTGCCCCTTCCCTTAAAGGTCCAATGCTGTGGAACTCCCTCCCCCCCCAGCTAAGACAAATTCCTCATCTTCTTAACTTTAGGAATAAATTGAAAACCTACCTATTTACACAGGATTAACTTAGCTCCCCCTCTGCCTTTTCCCGACCTACAGTTTTGCCTTATCTCTCTCAGAAGCCACGCGCGGAGATACCCCTTCGGGGCTGATTCATGCGCGCTACAAGACTATAAATAAATAAATAAATAAATATGACACATGCACACCGAGTGAGGGCTTTATGCTCGGAACCTTGATGCTGCTACACTCAGCTTCCTCATGCAACCCTGAAACTGTGCTCACTAGACATTGGGACTATTTTGGCTTTAAGAATAGGTATGATAGGGAATGCTAGTGGCTGGGGCATTGAAGTACTGGCCTACAGGCCTCAGAAATAGTAGTCTGCATGCTATTCACAGTGAGCCTGCACCTTTATATTATTCCTAACGTGGTACATTTTCGTCAATTTACACTGTAGTACCTGTTAAGGAAGCCTATGCCCATGAACGTATTTGTTTAAGGAGTATTTTGCTTTAGTATAATAAAGTGTTTCTTTTTTATCAAAGTTAAGCAGTGGATTCAACAATTATTATTACCTGCTATTTGGTAATAATCAAGCTCTGAATCTCCAATGGCCAAACTACCTCATTGAAAATCCTTGGACTACTTGCACCACTACACTGATGGTTAAGTGCTGAAAGTGTGTACTCAGTGTTCCCTTTTCAGTGTCCTAGTAGGTCAGGCCCTGGAAAAGCATGTAGTAAAAGGCTTCCATCATGGTTATGGCGCAGTGACCCCCGATTGCCCCATGGACATTGAATGGGTTCTGACAACTGTCAACAAGTTCTTCTGGGGGAGAGACTCACCACTTTATCTTGAGTGATAGAGTGGCTCTACCCGTGCTCCCCAAACTAGCCCTGCTGCCACCTTTAAAGTCCTAGATGCAGACCAATACTTGGAGGCACTACTGCACCTGGGCTAGTCTTGACATAACATATTTTAGGGTGGCATACCACCCCCGCTCTCAAGTCTTAGGTGGCTGAATGGAATAAATAAATATATGTTCTCGATGAAACCTATTTATGGGGAACGAGTATGTCCTCAGACACATATCAAGATTTGGGAAGGATGGCAGGAACACTTTCAGTTGGGATACTTTATCTTGAGTTAATTTAGCCATAGCTAAATATAGCCGAACTGTGTACTGATATGTTTACTAAAATGAATGTACAATTGACTGGTGACTGTCATATTTTGCCCTTTGTTATGTTTACATCAGATTGCAATAAAAAACTAATTAGATAAAAATATATTGCTTCGGGTAAATATTCTCACATGGTTATGCTCTGATAGCAAAGCAAAGCAAATGGCCAGATCTCTTTACTGGAGTTGAATGTATGACATTGTTCTGCATTCTATCAACTGTTCTTTTTGCATTTGTCACCCCGAGTGGGATGGGTATGCCCCGCCGTGGGTCCCATGCTCTCCATGCCACTAGAGTCAAGCTATCCTGGCTGATGAGGGGTGAAACCCCGAAACCGGTTCTAGGATGCTTATTTCCAGTCCAAGGAGGACCTGGCTTGGCAGTTCGGTCTGGATTGTTCCCATGAGGCACAAGGTCAAGACTGATTTGCATATGGCTGGGTTCAAACTGTAATGGCATGGTGAGCAAAAAAACGATGGAGTTAGGCCCAGATCTCTGTACTGAGGTGAATGTATGACATTGTTCTGCATTCTATCCATCAACTGTTCTTTTTGCATTTGTTACCCCGAGTGGGATGGGTTTGCCCAGACGTGGTTCACATGCTCTCCATGCCACTGGAGTTAAGCTATCGTGGCTCATGAGGAGTGAAACCCCGAAACCGGTCCTTGGATGCTGGTTTCCAGTCCACGGAGGACTTGGCTTGGCAGTTCTAGCCGGACTGTTCCTATGAGGCACAGGGTCAATACTGATTTGCATATGGCTGGGTTCAAACTGGAATGGCATGATGAGCAACAAAATGATGGAATTAGGCCAAGATCTCTGTACTGGGGTGAATGTATGACATTGTTCTGCATTCTGTCCATCAACTGTTCTTTTTGCATTTGTCACTCGAGTGGGATGGGTGTGCTCAGACGTGGGTCCCATGCTCTCCATGCCACTTGAGTCAAGCTATTCTGACTGATGAGGGGTGAAACCCCGAAACCGGTCCTAGGATGCTTGTTTCCAGTCCAGGCTGGGCCTGGCTTGGCAGTTCGGTCTGGACTGTTCCCATGAGGCACAGGGTCAAGACTGATTTGCATATGGCTGGGTTCAAACTGGAATGGCATGGTGAGCAAAAAAACGATGAAGTTAGGCCCAGAGCTCTGTACTGGGGTGAATGTATGACATTGTTCTGCATTCTGTCCATCAACTGTTCTTTATGCTGATAGCAAAGCCAGCCTTTAGACACTTCAGAACTCCTTACAGTAACAGCACTCTTGTAGGCTTACACACATGATGGTTGAGGTTTCCCTAAGAGAAGACAATCCATTACCAATGCCACTGAAATATTGCAGCAACGGAGAATCAAATCATGCAGCAGCATTAATAAAATGATGCCGGAAGGAAAGGAAAAGCTATGCTACACAATGTGCCAACTTCTATGGCAGTATTAGTTATTTTGTCATTTCAATGCCTATTAGCATTGCCAATGGTGGATTATGCATAGGTCTCCTGGTTCTCTGGCATTTATTTTTTTTACATTTCCGTTTGTATTTATCCATATTTATTTTTTGTCAACTTTATCTGTATTTATCCATATTTATTTTGGGTTTTGTGAAAAAAAATAAAGCTGAACCCGGTATAGTTCCACATTTATTTAACCAATAAATATGCAGTCATGTTTGAATGCCTGCCAGGTTTCAGGTATATGAACACCCAGAGAAGATAAATCAATGCACTTATATGAAAATAAGCAGATTTCAGTATCAGCCTTGTGCATATCTACTGCTATTTGAGCCTCTTTACTAAAATTCATTTTTTAACCCCCTTACCTATCAATCTACACAGTTATTGGCCTGCCACTCATGGCAAAGTGTATTTAGAATCACTCAAAAATCTGTAAACATGGAAATCAGGGAACCTTAATTATTACTTCAAAAGAATTTTATTATTAGAAAAAAGCAAATAGATATACACAATACATGAAAAAGTGACACAATCAATAAAAAAAGAAATAAGAAGCAATTAGAAATTGGAATTCAAAAATGAGTCGTACCCAGGACCTCAATAAACAAAAGCAGCCTGCCAAAAACTGATAAATGGATGAAGTGAAATAAAGTAAGTGGCTAGGCAAAGTCTACAATCAAAAGTATCACTATCAGCTGGTATAATCAGGGGAGGAGAGGAAAGGAAAAAAGAAAGAAAAAAGAGAGAGAGGAAAAAGAAAAAAGATGGGAAAAGGAAATAGGACAGAGAGGAAGAAGAAGGGAAAAAAAAAAGGAGAGAAGGATTTCCACCAAACTACCACAACAAACAGGACACCAGTCATACAGACAAATCGAAGGAAAATTGTGCAATCAACCCTTTTGCTGACAAATCCATATAATTATCCAGGGAACTCCAAACCCCACTAGAAATAGGAGGAGAAAGGTGAGCATGATCGACCGAAGTATGGGCACTGAGTAAAAAGGAAACCCAAGCCCACCAGGTGTGATAAGAAACAGCGGAAAAGGATTTCCACTCCATAAGAATTACTTTTACTGCAATAGTCAATAGGAGATCCAGCAGCTGTAAATCCAAGGTATCTAAGGGAAGTGGAACTGGGGCAGCTAGTGGACCCAGAAGAATTAATGGAAAGGAAAGTTGGAGCTTAATATTAAAGATGAGCATTAGGTGTTTGTGAATGAGGTCCCAAAAGGGAAGGAGGAGGGAGCATTCAAAAAACATATGCGGAAAGTCACCTGGTAGCAAACCACAGCTCCAACATAGGTTATCCTCTTTGAGATTGAGCGAATGTAAACGAACAGGAGTCCAATGAAGGAGGTTAATGGAAAAAAATTTAGATTGCATTAACGATGGGGCTATCTTATTGCGAAGAGAAAATTTACCAATCATCTGCCAGGTATCGGACGAAATATGGTCAGTAACACCATGATCAAAATGATGCAACCACTTATGTTGAGCAACCGTGTGAGTAGGTAATGAAATGGTTGATAAGAATCTGTAGATTTTAGAGGCTACATGACCAGATTTAGTCCATATTTGTAAGAGAGAAATCGTAGGGGAAGTAGGATGAAAATGCACCTTAGCAAGAGCTACTTTGATTTTAAGAAAAGTATAAAAGTCCAAATTAGTTAAAGAATGTTGTTGAGCTAAGGATGAGAAGGGAAGTGGCTCATTATTAGAGCCATAAAGGTGTCTAACAAGCGATATCCCCTTAGTAGCCCAATAAGACATCAGAGAAGGATCAATATTAATTTTGATTTTAGAATTCCGCCAAATAGATGACCACCTGGATTTGTGCAGTGGTATCGCCACTTTCCTGTCTACCCTCCGAACCGCAGCAAGAGTATCAAGAATAATCGAGCGGGAGAACAGGATAGACAGGGTAGATGCAGTGCAAAAGGAGGCAGTCGGTAATGGAGACGCCAATTCCTGCTCTATTAATAACCAAGAAGGAATATGAATAGAGGGAACAGAAAACCAAAGAGCACCTTGAGACGCCAAAAAGGCAGTTTGGTATTTTTCCCAATCAGGAAGATTGCAACCTCCCATATCATAAGGCTTTCGCAAGAATTTATATGCAATCCTAGCCCGTTTGTCATTCCATAGAAACTTAGAGGTCAGAACATCAATTTCGTGAAAGAAGGAGTCCGATAACTTTACTGGGAGCATAGAAGATACAAAATTAATAATAGGCGTAATCATCATTTTGAGGGTCTGCAGGCGACCCCACCAAGAAATGTGTTTAGGCGACCAAGTATCCAAAAGACGTCGTACTTTAAGAATAGTCTGAGATTCATTATAGGCAATTGTAGCAAATAAGGTAGAGCAAAAATAGATACCTAAATATTTTAACTGCTTAGACTGCCATTTGAAACCAGCAGAACCCATATGCGTAGAAAAACAGTAGGCATTCAAGGGGAACATCTCAGTCTTATCCCTATTTAGGGTGTATCCTGAAACTTTCGAAAAAAGGGAAATCGTATCCGAGATCGCCGGGATAGCCAAAACAATATCATCTGAGAAAATAAGAACATCATCCGCGTAGGCCGCAGTTTTAATACAATGAGGTCCAAAAGCAAAACCTTTAATATTTGGATTTGTGTCGATCAATCTGAGGAGAGGGTCAATGGATAATAGAAACAAAAGTGGAGATAACGGACATCCCTGTCTAGTACCTTGGCGAAGAGTAAAAAAGGACGAGGTAGCCCCATTGACCCTTATATTAGCTTTAGGTTGAGAATATAGGGACATTACCATATTAATGAAGGAGTCACCAAGATTGTGTGCACCCAAGACAGCTCGAAGAAAAGGCCAAGAGACCTTGTCAAAGGCCTTTTCAGCATCAAGGGCCAAGGCCGCGGCAGGGAGAAGAGAACGTTTAGCTGCACCAAGAATATGGCAAAAAGTACGTATATTATCGCGCGCAAGACGGCCTTTGACAAAGCCCGTTTGAGAGGGGTGAACCAATTCAGGAATGAAGGACTCTAATCTCTTGGCCAAGATTTTAGCAAAAATTTTAGCCTCCATGTTAAGAAGGGAGATAGGACGGAAGTTTTTGGGCTCTGAGTGATCTTTCCCCTCTTTTGGAATCACGGCAATGGTAGCTTCAGCCGCAGTGCCAGAGACAGAGCCATTCTTAATAAAAGCTTCAAAGACAGATTGAAGCTTGGGAACAATCACTGGAAGAAAGGTTTTATAGAACAAAATAGGGTAACCATCAGGCCCTGGAGCTTTCCCAGAACGAGTAGCTTTAATTGCGGCAATGATTTCTTCAGGAGTTATCGGACCATTTAAAAAAGTGCTATCTTCCTCAGATATCGACTTCACCGGGACATTTTTCAAAAAGTCCTGACACTGCTCAAAAGAAGCTTGATTAGAAGGGGTATATAATTTATCGTAGAAGTCACGAAAGACTTCAAGAATTTCCCCAGTCTGAAATTTTTTAGAACCAAGATGATCATTAATAGAGGAGATTTGAGAAGACTTAAAGGAGGAATCCTGAAATTTTAATGTAGCCGCGAGAATCTTCCCAGCACGATGTTTTAATAATAGTCTTTTGGATTTTTGAGCTTGAACCCCTATATGGGCTCTTTTGGTAACTATAGTATTATATTTGTACTTTAATTACTTGATAGCCTGTAAACAAGACTTATCCTTAGAGTGTCGAAAGGAAGACTCTAGAGATTTTATTTCAGTTGCTAAATCTGAAAGTTCTTTTTTAATATTAGCATTCCTTTTCGACATACATTTAATAACCTGTCCACGGAAGGTACATTTAAACGAATCCCAAAGGACAACTGGGGAAGAGACCGAGCCTTCATTCTCAAGGAAAAAGGTCTCGATATCCGTAGAAAATTGATCCACTTGGGCCTCATCATACAAAATTTCTGTATTAAGCCTCCAGGAACGAGCATTTGATTTAGGAGCAAAGGACAACAAAGTAAAAGTAACCGCGGCATGATCAGAAATCAAGATAGGATGAATAAGCGGAGAAGAGGAAGCCGAGACTAGAGAGGAGTGGACCAATAATCAATACGAGAAAAGGTAGAATGAGGTGAGGAAAAGAAGGAAAAATCACTACCAGTGGGATTGTGAAGACGCCATACATCTTGAAGATGAATTAAGGAACACATGTTAAGCATTTGTTTATGAGATTTTCGAGGGCGAAATTGAAAAGCTGAATTCCTATCAAGCATGGGGTCCATTGGTAAGTTAAAATCTCCACCAACAATAAGATTCCCAGAATGAGGTGTGTCATTCAATTTTTTGGTAACCGTTTTCCAAAAGGACGGATCATCTTTGTTAGGGGCGTAAATATTCATGACATAAAGATCCGTATTGCACCATCCGGATTCAAGCAAGCCGGGCCGAAGACGCCTGAAATGGCAGAAACCGGTCCCCGGAAGCTTGTTTCCTTCCCAGTGTAAGAATTGGCTTTTGTAGTCTGGTCTGCCCTGTTCCCATGATGCACTGGGCCAGGGACAGACTAATTTGCATACAGCCAGGTTCTGAAACTGGGATGGTGCAATGAGCTAAAAAATGGTGTTGGATCTAGCCCTGATCTCTTGACTGGGTGAGAGCACTCTGCTTAATTCAGAGACTCTGTCCATCACCACCCCTTGTTGTAAATAATTTTGTCCACCCTAAGCGTGGAAGGGTATACTCAGATGTGAGTCCCTTGCTCATTGCACCATCAGGATTCAAGCAAGCCGGGCCGAAGACGCCTGAAATGGCAGAAACCGGTCCACGGAAGCTTGTTTCCTTCCCAGTGTAAGAATTGGCTTTTGTAGTCTGGTCTGCCCTGTTCCCATGATGCACTGGGCCAGGGACAGACTAATTTGCATACAGCCAGGTTCTGAAACTGGGATGGTGCAATGAGCTAAAAAACGGTGTTGGATCTAGCCCTGATCTCTTGACTGGGTGAGAGCACTCTGCTTAATTCAGAGACTCTGTCCATCACCACCCCTTGTTGTAAATAATTTTGTCCACCCTAAGCGTGGAAGGGTATACTCAGATGTGAGTCCCTTGCTCATTGCACCATCAGGATTCAAGCAAGCCGGGCCGAAGACGCCTGAAATGGCAGAAACCGGTCCCCGGAAGCTTGTTTCCTTCCCACTGTAAGAATTGGCTTTTGTAGTCTGGTCTGCCCTGTTCCCATGATGCACTGGGCCAGGGACAGACTAATTTGCATACAGCCAGGTTCTGAAACTGGGATGGTGCAATGAGCTAAAAAACGGTGTTGGATCTAGCCCTGATCTCTTGACTGGGTGAGAGCACTCTGCTTAATTCAGAGACTCTGTCCATCACCACCCCTTGTTGTAAATAATTTTGTCCACCCTAAGCGTGGAAGGGTATACTCAGATGTGAGTCCCTTGCTCATTGCACCATCAGGATTCAAGCAAGCCGGGCCGAAGACGCCTGAAATGGCAGAAACCGGTCCCCGGAAGCTTGTTTCCTTCCCAGTGTAAGAATTGGCTTTTGTAGTCTGGTCTGCCCTGTTCCCATGATGCACTGGGCCAGGGACAGACTAATTTGCATACAGCCAGGTTCTGAAACTGGGATGGTGCAATGAGCTAAAAAACGGTGTTGGATCTAGCCCTGATCTCTTGACTGGGTGAGAGCACTCTGCTTAATTCAGAGACTCTGTCCATCACCACCCCTTGTTGTAAATAATTTTGTCCACCCTAAGCGTGGAAGGGTATACTCAGATGTGAGTCCCTTGCTCATTGCACCATCAGGATTCAAGCAAGCCGGGCCGAAGACGCCTGAAATGGCAGAAACCGGTCCCCGGAAGCTTGTTTCCTTCCCAGTGTAAGAATTGGCTTTTGTAGTCTGGTCTGCCCTGTTCCCATGATGCACTGGGCCAGGGACAGACTAATTTGCATACAGCCAGGTTCTGAAACTGGGATGGTGCAATGAGCTAAAAAACGGTGTTGGATCTAGCCCTGATCTCTTGACTGGGTGAGAGCACTCTGCTTAATTCAGAGACTCTGTCCATCACCACCCCTTGTTGTAAATAATTTTGTCCACCCTAAGCATGGAAGGGTATACTCAGATGTGAGTCCCTTGCTCATTGCACCATCAGGATTCAAGCAAGCCGGGCCGAAGACGCCTGAAATGGCAGAAACCGGTCCCCGGAAGCTTGTTTCCTTCCCAGTGTAAGAATTGGCTTTTGTAGTCTGGTCTGCCCTGTTCCCATGATGCACTGGGCCAGGGACAGACTAATTTGCATACAGCCAGGTTCTGAAACTGGGATGGTGCAATGAGCTAAAAAACGGTGTTGGATCTAGCCCTGATCTCTTGACTGGGTGAGAGCACTCTGCTTAATTCAGAGACTCTGTCCATCACCACCCCTTGTTGTAAATAATTTTGTCCACCCTAAGCGTGGAAGGGTATACTCAGATGTGAGTCCCTTGCTCATTGCACCATCAGGATTCAAGCAAGCCGGGCCGAAGACGCCTGAAATGGCAGAAACCGGTCCCCGGAAGCTTGTTTCCTTCCCAGTGTAAGAATTGGCTTTTGTAGTCTGGTCTGCCCTGTTCCCATGATGCACTGGGCCAGGGACAGACTAATTTGCATACAGCCAGGTTCTGAAACTGGGATGGTGCAATGAGCTAAAAAACGGTGTTGGATCTAGCCCTGATCTCTTGACTGGGTGAGAGCACTCTGCTTAATTCAGAGACTCTGTCCATCACCACCCCTTGTTGTAAATAATTTTGTCCACCCTAAGCGTGGAAGGGTATACTCAGATGTGAGTCCCTTGCTCATTGCACCATCAGGATTCAAGCAAGCCGGGCCGAAGACGCCTGAAATGGCAGAAACCGGTCCCCGGAAGCTTGTTTCCTTCCCAGTGTAAGAATTGGCTTTTGTAGTCTGGTCTGCCCTGTTCCCATGATGCACTGGGCCAGGGACAGACTAATTTGCATACAGCCAGGTTCTGAAACTGGGATGGTGCAATGAGCTAAAAAACGGTGTTGGATCTAGCCCTGATCTCTTGACTGGGTGAGAGCACTCTGCTTAATTCAGAGACTCTGTCCATCACCACCCCTTGTTGTAAATAATTTTGTCCACCCTAAGCGTGGAAGGGTATACTCAGATGTGAGTCCCTTGCTCATTGCACCATCAGGATTCAAGCAAGCCGGGCCGAAGACGCCTGAAATGGCAGAAACCGGTCCCCGGAAGCTTGTTTCCTTCCCAGTGTAAGAATTGGCTTTTGTAGTCTGGTCTGCCCTGTTCCCATGATGCACTGGGCCAGGGACAGACTAATTTGCATACAGCCAGGTTCTGAAACTGGGATGGTGCAATGAGCTAAAAAACGGTGTTGGATCTAGCCCTGATCTCTTGACTGGGTGAGAGCACTCTGCTTAATTCAGAGACTCTGTCCATCACCACCCCTTGTTGTAAATAACAAAGATCCGTATTGCCATCAGACAACTTAGTTAATAACCACCGACCCTCAGTATCATGATCAGAAGAGACTATGGATAAATCAGAATTTTTTGAGATTAAAGTAATGAATCCATTTCTTTTACCATAAGCATCAGAACAAACCACATCTGATACCCATTCCTTCTTCAGAAATAGCGCCTCTCTAGTAGAAACCTTAGTTTCCTGAAAAAGGACTAGATCTGATGAGAGAGATTTGCAATAGTCTAAGATTTTCGATCGTTTCACTGGATGATTTAAACCCTTAACATTAAGGGACAACACATTCAAACCGGCCATTAATATACATAGAAAAGGATAACATAGACCCTAAATGGAAAATAAAAGAAAACAGAGAGCACGAATAGAAGCGTCCAGACAAGAAACAAACCTGTCGAAGAGGAGGAGGCCATGGGGGAAATCCGAAAGGAGAAGAGAGAGAAAATAGAAGAAAGAAGAAGAAGGAGAGGGACCAGCAGGGGAGGTCTGAAAAAGACCAACTTCATATTAGGGGGGAACGTGGGAAGGCGAGCAAGGATACCGTCAGAAGAATAAAATTCAATCAATAATAACAACAACAACCCTAATACAGTGTATAAACTGGTTAAGCTTAATGAGGAGAAAGCAACATCTGAAAAATGAACTAAAACCATTAGATTATATGCAAAAACAATTCATAATGTGGGTCTAAAGAGTCAGTAAGCATGTAGCAAATTAATACATAGGTAATATAGCGAGTATATCATAGACAAGTTGCATAGGAAGAAGAGAGAAAGACATCTAGCAGAGAAAAGAAATAGTGAAATTGTATATGCCAAGTCAGAATTAAAAGAAAGCGCCAAAAACATAGAGAAGTAAACGAGGATGTATATAGAACAAAATCAGGATTTAGAGAGAATAAAATCAAGGATAAAAATAGAAAAAACCGCCATATCAGGCAGATGTATATGCAAGAATGAACGACAATCAATTAAGTAAATTTAGTAAATAGAAATAACTTGTAATACGCAATTTGATTTTTTGTTTAAAAATAGAAGAACATATTAACTATAGAGTAATGAAAAATAGGAGAGCAGGAGACTAGAATATGGAGAATAAGTATAGAAAACTTAGAACTAGGATAGAGAGGCAATTATAATACTAGGTAACGAAGCAAGTGATGAGACTTATCATAAGCTAGATATATGGACAACTTATACAATAATAGGAATTGAGCATTAACTATATAAGCGAACATAATAAGCATCTATGAAACAGTTTATCTAACCAATGTATAATATCATGCATTAACAAGTAACGATGTAAACATTGAAGAACAAACCAGATGACAAAAAAGCCATACGAAATGAACATATAAAACAACAACAACAGTAAATGGGAGATAAATTAGAATCAAAGGAAAGAGAAGAAGAAAAGAGGGACATAAGACCAAGACTCATACATAAAAGAAAGGGAAATAAAAAGAAGCAGAAAAAGAAATACTAGAAGAACCGAAAAACTAACTCGAGCAGAGAACAAGCAAAGGGAAGGAAGAAGACGAATAAGTACAAGAAAAAACAAATAGGAATATGGACAACATAAATAAAAGGAATAGCTCCAAAAAGGTTAGAAGAGAAATAAATAAGATATACCGAAAAGAGTGGTAAAGTATAACATAGAAATAGAAAACACATAGAGAAGGGAGAGAAGAAGATAGACCGTAAATCATTAGTTGGCAAACCTCACACAGGATAGTAAAAGAATACAAACAACAGTGAAGAGTAAAAATACTATACAGAACAAAAAGAAATAAACTTAATGAATCTGAAAGAAAAATAAGTCATTGCATAGAACAAACCACCCAATTGGTTAAGCCAGAAACAGACAATCGCAATATATCCACAACAGGGAAGCATCAAACCACCAAACAGATTATAAGAGACCAATAGAACAACAGATCTGAAACCAAAAGAGAAAGCAGAGAAGATATAAGTATACATTTCAAGTGCCAGAAGCACCAGGATCAAGAGAAGTCGCCATTTGAAGCTCCATCTGCAGTTCCATCTGATTGTCCAAGAAGGAGGTTAGGTCAGCGGGTTCGTCAAAAATTCTGGAGCGACCCTTGAAGGTAATACGAAATTTCGATGGACCAGAGAAGGAAAAAGGGATGTTCATGTCAGAAAGACGTTTCCGAAGATTAAGGAAGCCTTTTCTCCTTATCACCGTATCCCTGGCGAAGTCCTGAGAGATTGAGATTCGATTACCTTCCCAGATAACAGCTTTAACCTTCCTCATGTGGGCAAGAATCTGCTCCGTGTGTTGGTGACGCAATGGTTTAAAAATTATGGCTCTTGGCTGTGTGGCAGATTTAGAACGAAAGGTAGGAACACGATGAGCCCTTCCAACTCAAAGTCTCTCTGGAAGGAGATTTGTAGAGTAGAAGGAATCCATTGGTATAAAAAGTCAAGCATAGAAGAGGATGATTTCTCTGCATCTTCCGGCAGCCCAAAAATGCGCAGATACGATCCTCCTGCTCCGTGAGATCCCTTCGCAGCGCTCCATGCTGGAGAGAGACCTAGATTGCTTCTGCATATTATCCTCTGCCCCACTAATACGTGATTCTGTGGCCGAAACACGGATAGAAAGAGCCTTAAAGTCATTCCTGATAGCAGACACCTCCACTTGCAGTAAATCTGTATTAGTCTTTGTGGACTGCGCAATATCATGAACTTCATTAAGTCTGGTCAAGATTGCATCAAGAGTGGTATTGGTATCCGATTGAGAAGACTCAGGCGTAGGGGACTGTGATTTGATTCTTTTAAGAGAGGTACCAGGGTCTTTAACATCTTTAGTAGTTGATGACCGTCCCATATTTGAAGCCATGGGATACCAGCCACAGAAGAAAAAAAAAATGAAAGGCCACTTGAGGTATAATAGAGGCAGGCAAGGAAGGTCAAAGGTAGAATATTCCTACAAAAAGTAAGGAATATAGCACATTGGAAGCACGCAGGCAAAAGAACCCAAAAAGGCGGACTTATAATGCATTCAGTCTCAGGAGATAATAGTAGAGAATACCAAAAAAAAACCTAGCAGGCGAAAGCAGAGAAACACAGAAGAAACAAATGCAGCTGCAGTTTGGAATTAATACCCAGGGTAATCCAATGCGTCATTGAGCATAAATCGCCTCAAAATATCAGCCAAGCAGTGCAGAGAAAAAAGAGAAAATAATAGATAGTCACAAAGTAACCAAATATGGGGAATGGCACCTGTGAACTCGTTGACCCTGCAAGATTGTGTTCATGTCGTGCTTTCTGAGAGGAAATTGTGAGCTCCGTCACCAGCAGCTAAAATGGCGGTCGCAGACAGAGATAACGAGCGTCACCGCTGTCTGTCATAAATCACACACGGAGGGCTGGAGAGCGACGGAAATATAAACAAACCGCTCTCGGCATGTTCAGTAGACCAGGAGAGAATTTCCACCGCAGAAGGGCAGCTGGAAACGGATGAAGGAATCTCCAACGGACCTCGCCGCCCTGGAGCTCAAGCGCGACCCGCCATCACTCAGCGGCGCGCAAGCCACGCCCCCCAGGGAACCTTAATTATGAAGCAAATGCGGCCACTCCATAATTGTGAAGAAGTTGAGGCAGATGCAGAATTGCATCATTCAATTGACCCTGACCATCCATGTTACTGGAACAATTTTCAGAGTGTGAGTGCTGCAATTAATGTTAAATCACCAAAGTCCTATATATTGCAAATAATCCAAGCATCATACAAAAAAAAACAAGATTAGTACATTTTCCATGCCCATTCGAAAGGAGAGTGGTAAGGATGTGGTATGTAGTTGATGGTGCATTTTGGAGCATTGGTTTGGTAATCCACTGTTACCAACAGACAGTACATTTTCCATTGAAATGGCCACTAAATTTGAATAGAAATGCAGTTTTACTGGTAAAAAACACTTTATAGCTCAAAAATGATAATATGTGGAAATTGGGTTTTAGCAAATATTTATCATTTGATTATTATCAAATAAAGTGGATTTGTTTGGAACTTACTAAAATCTTTGTTTTCATCACACCAGATTTACACAAAAGTGCTTCGATTGCGCTTTCCTAATTGCTGATATGATTTGAAATGTGTGTCTAGTTCATTCACTAATATTTAAATGAGTTACAATAAAACTGGCATGCCACAGTATTTCCATTCGTATTCTGTACCCCAGCATTATTATCACCTAGATCACTTTTACAGAATCCTCTCACTTTGCAGTCAGAGAAATAAAAGTACACTCCAGTTTCTGAATAAGCAGCAGTGTGTCAGACGTCATAGCCTGACATTTGACCTTTTCCTTTGAACATGCAGCAAATTTGACAAAATAAGCGCGCAGTGTAAAGACATCTTTACTGCTCACTCACCTGCGGAATTCCAGCATCATTATTTTTCGGGGTGCTACAGCACCCCAAGCACCCCTACTTCCAGCGCCTATGCTGACCATAACCAGTCTTTCAGCTCACATGGTTCTTGTGGGCTCAGACAGTTAACCATGAATCTGTCTCTGGTTACACACTTCTAAAAAGTCTCAGAAATCTGACAAATCCCTACACCAGTTTGGAGGGATCTTAGATGCTAAGGCTTCTGGCAAAAAAGCAATTCCTGTTTATACAGATCCGGCAGGCCCAGGATTATGATATCTGAGTGAATATTTATATTTATCCATTTATAAAGTGGTTTACTTACACCACCAGTCCCCGCGCTAGCTAGCAGACTCTCAGTGAGGCAGCTTGGAGACTCCATGCATACCTAAGGGCATGTGACAGTGGTACTCATGGAACTGCTCTGGTTTGATAGTGGTAACATACATGTTTTTAGATTTGTGCGAAAGGTGGTTTCTCAGGATTCTGCTCTTACATCTGCAGGTAGTGTATTCCAGGTTTTTGCTGCCATGTATCTAAATGAGCAAGCACCCATTCTTCCTTTCTGTATTCTTGGCACTGTCACCAATGCCCTGCCTTTGGATTTAAGGTTTTGACTTGTTGTATAGGATGTAATCAGTTGTTCTTTGACAGGATTCGGTGACAGTAACACAATGCCTTAAACATGATTCTCTTCTTCACCGGCAGCCAGTGCAGGCTTGTCAGAGCTTTTGTTGTGGATGTTTTTTTTGGGAGGATCAACCGTAGGTGGGCTGCTGCGTTTTGTATCGATTGGAGTTTAGTTAGCCCGCTTTTGGATGCACCCAAATATAGAACATTGCCATAATCTATCTGGGAGGTGACCAAGGCATGAACTATTGTTTTCCTTGCATTGATGGGTAATAGGTCAATGATTTTTCTCAGGACTTTAAGGGTCCCAAAGCATTTGCCTGTCACTTTCCGGAATTTGCGTGTCAAATGTCAATTTGGAATCGAACTACACTCCGAGGTTTTTTATTTCTGCATTTGGAGTTGGTAGTTGGCCTAGCATCTCAGGCCACCAAGCCGATGTCCATATGGATGGGGCCTTTCCCAGGATCAACACCTCTGTTTTGTTACCATTGAGCTTCAAACAATGGTTGGACATCGAATCTGCTACCTCCTCCAGACATTGGGAGAATTGGTGGGCTGTCCGTTCTGAGTTTTGAGATAGTGTGACAATTAGCTGAGTGCTAGTAAGTTGCATTGATCTTACATATTTAAGGACTGTAACATTGGGTCTCTCTCTCTCTTATAAGCAAGTTTTGTACTGATGAAGGTTGTGATAGCAAAGTTGCCTCTCAAGTTATAGATCCTACTTTCCTAGACTTGTGACAACGGAATCCTTCTTGCTGCTGATTGTAGAAAAAATCTAGCCCCTACAAGCATGAAGATTTGTGTTGTCAAGAATAGTAATAAATGACAGACTTTTACCCAAAAAGTTTCCCAGCGTAGGTGATCTGCTCCCAACACTCACTAAGAAATAACTGTAAAAGAAAAACAATGTGTCAGGCAATATGTACATTTCTCACTAAGTTGTCTATCCAGAGAAATATAACATTTCAGTCAGCTCTCATACCTAGATTGGGAGGTTGCCTCCCACAATCCAAAATTATCAGGTCAACAGATAGATCAAAACTACTTTCAAACACGTTTGATTATTTTGTTAGCATCCTGTTCTATTTTTTTAGGAGGACCATCTTATGTTCCTTCCTTTTCTCCCGTTTCAAGGAACAGAGGTCCCTAACAAGTAAGTAATGATTTTAGAATGAATATAGATTTGAAATCAAAGTCTATATAAACTGTCCAGCCGGACAGAGTTTAATAACAAAATCGTTGAATTCGTAAGTCAATTAGATACAATATCAAAAGTGGGACACAACCTGTGCCCTACTACTGTATTACAAACAATTGTGACACGTATAGACATAAATGAGGCAAGAAAGGCAGTCTGCTTGCATTACAAATTTTGCATACAAATATTTGCACAAGAAACCACTGCTGTGATTAAACTAATCATGAAATCAAATCATCCAGTGCGAAAGTGTCGACGGCGTTTCGATCCCCATAAGGTATGGTGGGATCATCATCAGGACATTCAAATTACATGCCTTATCATACGTCACGGTATCAGGGGAGACCTTGATACTGTTTGGATTTAATTAATCACAGCAGAGCCGTGGTTAAGGGCTTGCGGGGGGCGGGGAACGAAATCGTCCCGAAAGTGACCGCCGGTGCGGACCCTGCAGTGGGGTTCCGTGTGCCAGAGTCGATGCACGGCTCTGCTGTAATTAAATCCAAACAGTATCAAGGTCTCCCCTGATACCGTGACGTATGATAAGGCATGTCTGCAAAATTTGTAATGCAAGCAGACTGCCTTTCTTGCCTCATTTATGTCTATAGGTGTCACAATTGTTTGTAATACAGTAGTAGGGCACAGGTTGTGTCCCACTTTTGATATTGTATCTAATTGACTTACGAATTCAACGATTTTGTTATTAAACTCTGTCCGGCTGGACAGTTTATATAGACTTTGATTTCAAATCTATATTCATTCTAAAATCATTACTTACTTTTTAGGGACCTCTGTTCCTTGAAACGATACATGCACCCAAGGTCCCTTACCTATTGCTCCTTTGGGTTTCCCTTGTACTTCAAAATAGTACCTTCCTTTTCTCCAGCACACAGTGCTGGGTGGAACATAGCTGTGATTCTGTACATCCAGATAGCACAGGAGAT
The DNA here is from genome assembly GCF_964261635.1 of Lissotriton helveticus. Taxonomy (NCBI): domain Eukaryota; kingdom Metazoa; phylum Chordata; class Amphibia; order Caudata; family Salamandridae; genus Lissotriton; species Lissotriton helveticus. The sequence goes on along the minus strand of NC_136059.1, from coordinate 702,232,695 downwards.
ATGAGAGGGCAAGCAGGCAGCAGAGGTTGAGTGAGAGCAGAGAGGCAGAGGAGGAGCAATGTGATGGCAGATCAGTGGCGAAACATAAAATGAAGGGCCCCCTCGAAGAATGTGATAAGGGTATGTTGCCTACATTTCTCACACTTATTCATTCACCTTGGGCTCAATGGGGGCTATAGCACGAGATACTTACATTCAGAAGAGCTCGTACGACGTGTGGGCTCAGGGGATGATCTGGCGAGGGGATTAGATAGGAAGAAGGTACAACAGAGTGAACATACAGTAGACAGAAGAAAGACAACGAGACAGAAGAGTGAGAGAGATGTGAAGATAAAAAAAGGAGAAGATTGACTAATGGAGGGGACAGACTTTGCTGGGAGGATGCCGAACGCAGAATGATGGTAAATTCTTGGCTGAAAGCAAGGTGCCCAAGACCAGGTGTAATGAGTGAGACGGAGAAGCCAAGGGACATGAGGAAAGATAGTAGGATTCTGATAGGAAGTAGTGGATGCCTTTGGGGGGCAGCCAAATCTACAAGCTCACCACAGCCTAGGAGGGCACTGCCCAAACCAAGCTGCCAATGGGAGGAGACAGAGGATCCCCAGTTCTTCAAGGGCACCTAAAGGATGACAATCTTATGGATTTTGTATTCTGGGCAAGGATGGTGAGGAAAAGTTAAGGAGGTGGAGGTAAGAAGAGTGAGCTCAGGAAGACAATAAGGCACAGAGCTCTAAAACGCTGGGATTACTACATTTAGGTTAAGAATTGTATATATATGAATCGAAAATAGGTAGTATGAGGCGTAGGTGAAAAGCAGGAAAGAACTATGTTTTTCACGCATCGCACCCCAATGGGGCAGAAATGAGGGAGGATGGGCGGACTACGAAGACCAACGTGCCTCATTCATTGAGCCGATCACGGCGCCCACCAGGGGGCAAAAACTTCACTTAGTCACCAGTGACGCCCACCCGGGGGTTTAAAACACGCACAGATGAGTCATCAAGAACTGCACGCCTCTCCACCCTGCCGATTATGCGACTAGCCTCCTTTGAGAAAGGTCTGTGATCAGACCGAAATGCATCAGGAACAGTATGGCTAGAACACTGCAACTGATATAAAAGACTTTCAACTCACCTTCAGGAGTGCGGCTTATTCCTCTTTCCTCGAGAGAGCCTTGCTGTTATATATATATATATATATATATATATATTTTCGCTCCAATTTGCACAAATCCACACGTTGCACAGCACACAAACACTGAAGGTAGGTGGCAAGCCTTTTAATTCACGGGGTATAACCGGTATAAAGCTGGCAGCTTCAATCAGACAGTCAGTTTTGCGGTGAGCCTGACGCATTTCAAAAGTTTGCTTTCTTCCTTAGAGGCACTCGCTAAGCTGATTGCGTGCACCTGGTAATCATCCACCTCAGTTAGTCAAGAGCATCCCCTACGGGGAATTATTGAGACTCCGGAGAAACAGCTCCAGGGACCAGGATTTCGAGGTGACTGCCTCGGAATGTATGGCGCATTTCACATTGAGAGGATATGGTGAGGGGCTATTGAAAAGCGCATTGGAAAAGGTGAGAAGAATCCAGAGAAAGGAATTGCTGAGCAAAAAACCTTTGAAAGAATCCAGTGAGGGTAAAGATAGTACCAAGAAAGGGAAATTTAGAATGATAACTCCATTCTCCTCAGGGGCAAATGATTTAAGAGCCATGCTGATAAAAAAATGGCATATTCTCCGGACTGACAGTGTGTTGAAGGATGACCTGCCAGCACATCCCCTTGTGATCTTTAATAGAGCTAGGTCGCTAAGAGATATGCTTGTCACCAGCCATCTGGAGAAACCAATCCCAAAAAACAATACTCTATGGGAAATGAAGGGCTTTTACCCCTGTGGCCGCTGTAAGGCCTGTGCAGGGAGCAAGAGAGTCCTCACGTATGAGATACCTGACACAGGAAGAACAATGCAGACAAAGAAATTTATCACCTGCAGTACCCCATATGCAGTCTATTGTTGGATCTGTCTGTGTGGCTTACGCTACATTGGTAGCACGATCAATCAATTGAAAATGAGAATATTGGAACATCAAAGAGCTATCGAAAAGGCGGACCCGGCCTATCCGGTGGCTCGCCATTTCGCAGAACTGCATGATAGGGACAGAAGCAAGCTGCAGTATTTTGGGCTGGATTCTGTTCCATTGAATGTCAGAGGTGGGGATCGACTGAGACGACTCCGTAGACTAGAGTCTACGTACATAATAGACCTGTCCATGAAACATCCCAGGGGCCTGAACAGCGGGTAGGAGATGGCAGTTCAATTGGGGAAATGATAAAGTAGGAGAACGATCTAACATGCTGATTTGCTTGCTGTGATCATGTTGTGATTTATATGCAACAGACGTTGAAAGTTTGATCTGAGCATAACACAGGATCCAGATATGGCGATGGTATAGATCAAGATGTGGATCTTCACAGAAATTACCATCAAATTGTTGTTTGATGAAATGTATAAATTTAAATGTATATATAATAACGGCAATAGCATTGATTATATCAATTTTGATTAATCATGTGGGATTTTAACTTGATTTTCCCGTTATGTCCTATGATCCTTGAGTTCTCTATTTGGTTTGATTTATTTGTTCTTGATTGATTGATCTTTCGAACTTTTTGAATCCTTTTGGAGATCATATTGCTCTATTTGATTAGAAAGGTTATTAACAAAATGGGCACAAAAACGAAGGACACCCGCCGATCCACGGCTGTAGAAGTGACAATTCTATCAATATAACAAATATACCCTCGCAAAACATGTAGCAACCCATGTAGCAGGTTAAATGTAACAACTAGTAGGCATTGTACTGAAACAATATATGTTCCAAGATGGCGCCTATGTTGGATGCGAGGGTTGAGTCCTTTGTTTGTGTCAATGAATGTTAAGAAACTTTATTAACATGTCATTGGGAGAGTGTCAATGACACTGACGAGGGCAGTACGCCGAAACGCGTTTGTGTGGTCCCTAAGATAATAAAACTGTGGATCTGAGTTACCCCTCTGGAGTGCAGTTATTTTGCTGAGAAGAAGCGGAATA